>NC_064852.1:32239579-32839579 GCF_024139225.1 Suncus etruscus
AGCATGGAGGTAAGGAGTTTGCCTTTCATGCAGAAGGACGGTGGTTCGAATCCTGGCATCCCATATGGTCTCTCAGCCTGCCAGGGGCGATTTCTGACCATAGAGCCAGGAGTAGCCCCTGAGCACCCCCCCAAAAAAAAGAAAGAAAACTGGGGCTCCCTTGGGAGGAGGGTCAGGCCAAATCCCATCCTGTACCCACAACCCATAATTTCTACTATGTCAATTGTCCAACTTTACCTCTTTACCACAGATCTCTATAGAGATGCCCAAGTAACCAAAATTTCAGGTATGCTGGTATTTGGGTTGAGATCTCCAGGACTTTAATGGAGTGAGTGTGGGCGGGCACCTTCTTGTACTTCTAGAAACCCTGGCAGCTGTAACTATATCCCACAGTCACCACCATGTCAGCCACAGAACTTGGAATTCCTGTACCTTATAGCTAGGTATATGGTATTGAAATTTTTTATAGTGACACACCAGTAGGAACACACCAAATACTGACACCTCCAAATATTTCAATACTGAAACCCCAATAGAAACACACCAAATTGGACGTAAAGTTGTCATAGAAGTTACTGAAAGTTAACCAATAACAGAATGATCAACTAGCAACAACACACAGCTTCAGACAGTGATCTAATGACTTCCATTACAATATATAATACTTTTCACAATTTTTTGTTTGCTTATTTTAGTAATTCCACTACCACTTAGTTGTAAATAAACAATATAAAGTAAATTATTTTGTGCCTGCCTAGGGGGCAGGCTCAGGGGTGGGTAGAAATCCAGGGACAATGTGGATAGAATTTTACACTGGTGGTGAAAATGGTGTTGGAATAATGGTAGAAACAACTATATTATGAGCCACTATGTAAAACAGTGTTTAAATAAAGTATTAAAAATAAAAAAAATAAGTCTGATTTCAAATGCACACCAACTTTGGGGATGATGTATTTTCTATCACTCCAAATCTTCCTGGCTGGTCATCTGCTCTGTCAGTGGGAGGTCAGCCTTGGTGTGCTGGATACTATTGATGACCCCAGGCTTTTCTGGGAAGAAATTGCCTAGGTCTGAGGGAGACAAGCATTCTCTAAAAATGAATGAGGATTGTAATCCTGGGTTGAGAGCAATGTGCTGCCTTTCTGCTTTTCTACTCCACCTCACTGCTTTTGAAGCTAGCGTAATTCCTTTTCACTAGGGCTGGCTACATCATCAACCCTTCTTTCTACTCCCAGCCCTGCAGAAGGCTCTATGTGGTCTTTTGACAGCCCACTCTCTGCACCCAGGGAGAATTGGACCCATTGTTTCCTGGGGTTTCCTTTAGGCTAATCTGAAGAGTGTGAAAGAACCCATTTAAAGGGGTTTGATGAATAAGAACAAAATAAAGATCAAGCTCAGGCACAATCAAAAGCTGTTTGTTAACAGACAAGATGTTCTTCAAAGCCTCTATCAGCAGCCAGGGGAGAGTTATCTTGCTGCAGTATGTGGAGAAAGTAGGCGGGTCTGGGGCATTCATTTGAAGTTCTAAAACAGATGACTGCTGGCTTGGCAGCTGGGTTCAAAATTATCAGAACTTTTCTTGGTAAAGTGGGCAGCACAGGGAGATAAGAGTCTGGGAAAAATTAAAAGTTATAGAATGAGTAATGTTTAATGGGAAAGTCTTTCTAAAGCTCCTGTTGTAGTATCTATTTCTAGAAAAGAAATCAGAGAAGCTAACTTCTCGAAGTCACAAGTTAAAAAAATTCTTTTCTAATTCTAGATCTCTGGTTTAGGAACTGGGTTTTTCTAGTATCAGGTAAACTTTGTACCTGATTTTCAGATGACTGACAAATGCACAGAGGCACTAACTTCCTTAAACCAGCACTCAATAGGGGCATTATGAGGTGTTTCCAGGGTTGGCTCTTCAGTACTCCAGTGCTTGTCTCTAATAGTAATAGGCAACATTTACTGGAAGACTACCAGATGCCACGTAAGCATTGTGTCCAAATGATATAATTTGCTCCTCACCACACCCTAGACGTTCATTATCTCCATTTTGTAAATATAAGAACTTCTCAGAGACCCCGAGTCTTTACAGTTCTTTACGGTTTCACAGCTCATATCCAATAATGTTTGTAGCAGAACCACTAATGACTTTTTACAGCCAAAGCCTGTGTTTTACTTCATTTATCATTTTGCCATTCTAACTAGATCTTCCAAGAACTTCAGGGTCTCATTTCAAACAGTTAACCTAGATAAAGAAACTAAAGTACAAAGAAGTTAAAGTAATTTACCTGGAACTATAATCATTCCTGGAATTGTTCATAAGGAACAATTGTGTATATATATATTTTTTTTTTGTTTGTTTGTTTTTTGGGTCACACCTGGTGACACTCAGGGGTTACTCCTGGCTATGTGTTCAGAAGTCGCTCCTGGCTTGGGGGACCATATGGGATGCCGGGGGATCAAACTGCGGTCCATCCAAGGCTAGTGCTGGCAAGGCAGACACCTCTAGCGCCACCACGCCGCCTCAAACAGATTTTTTTTTAAATGGTATACACACACACATATACTCACACACTCTCAAAATGATATTTAGAATTAACCAAGTGACTCAGTTTAAATTATCCCCCTTTCGTTTTCAATACCCAAGGCATACTAGTCAAGAGTCAGCCAAACACAACCCTTTTTCTTTCCATTAAGTCCAATCAGGTGGTTGACACTGGCCATTTCAATGTTGCTGAGCTTCCTCACAGCTTATTTAATATGGAGCTCATAGATCTTGATCTCCAGAATGAACATAGCATGGGTGAAGTAGGGATCTTCTTTTTTTCTGGTATGGATGCCCTTTCGCACTGCTTTCTTGGCCTTTAAAGATTTTGCTTTTGCTTCAACTTTGGGAGGTTATGGGCTCACCTTTTGCTTTTGGCATTATCTTTGTGAAAAGGCAGGAGTGAATTGTTTTTTACTTATTATAAAAGACAAACTAGGAGTCAAAGACAAACATATGTCTGGTGCTTCATAATAGATAGTTGTGATGAAACCCACAATTTAGTATATAAGGGTGGTACTGACAGAAAGGCTATCCAGAATTGCTCAGGTACTAATTTGAGTTAATGAAGATAGTTATTCCAATTCTTTTATATGTATCTGAATATTATTCCCCAAAAGAAACATTTAAAGAGATAGAATTCAAATGATTGGACTGCGTGGCTGACAGGCACAGGACCTGGATGCAAAAATTTGTAATATGGCCTCTAAGCATTTCCAAGGAAAGCTCCAGTAAGCTCTTAGAACCACTGGAGATTCCCCTAAAATATTATAAAATACAGAAAATGAAAGCTACAAGCTACATTGTTGTAAATAGTAGCTGTTAGTTCCATGCAGCTATGCATCAATTAATTAAAAAGTAATTTCTTAGTTCTATCAACCACTTTCAAGAACCCAACAACAGATGCAGAACATTTTGATACTCCCTGGACTTGTGTTCCAAGTTTTTGAGTGCCTATTTGCCCCCTCTTCTTCATTACAAAGTTCCCCGAGTTACCTCTACTTGTTACCTTTACTCCATTGCCTTCCTATCCTCCAGAATCCATTTCATTCTGTCTGTTTCTATCAACCCTTCACTAAACTTTGTAGAGATAGTTCTGATATGCATTTTGCCAAAGTCCATATTTGTCCTCTTCTTGTCTTCCCTGCTGTGTTGGATGTCTTGGTTTACTCTCTTCAGATACAGTTTTTTATGAACTTTTGGAAGACTACACTGTCTTATTTGTTCTAATTTCCTAAGACTTTAGACAATCTCTTACTCTCTTCTTCACTATAAGACCTTTGTTCCATGGTTCCTGGGATTCTATTTTCTGACCCTTTATCTTAAATATAAATCCTCTCCTACATGTGATATCAACAGTCAAAGCAGAAGGGAAACCACAGACCTTTTGTAGTGGTTTTCCAATGCAACCAGGATAAAACCCAAGATCCCTGTCATGACTTTTAAAGCCCTCCATGAGCAGGCCTCTGCCTTGACTAGGTCACTATTCCTGATTTGGAGCCATCCACTGGATCAGATTTATTTCTTCCAGATCTTTTAATATCCAATCTTGTTCACAATTTGATTCTTACCTCCTATATAACTTTATCAGAAATCATCTTTGCCTTCTTTAGATACAGCAGCTCTTTCCATCATGCACTCATATAGCATGTCTTATTTTAGTTTGCTCATTGCATTGATTAGTAACTGGACTTAATTCATTTGTTTGTAAGATTTGGTCTGTTTTCTTGAATTGGTATATAAGATCCTTAAAGACAGGGGCTCTGTTTCTCTTCCCACTCAGTACCTACCCTACTTATCATGTTTGGCACATAGAAATTGATCAATTAGTTGAAATGTTTGTTAACTAACAATTTCTTTTAGGAATCGGAGGAAAGATCTTAGGACTTTAAAGAACATTCTTAAGATTGAGTCAGAAGCAGAGGAGGAATCAATTATCATTCAAGAGACAGACAGCTAGGAAGGGACAGTGCTGTTATTTGAGTTCTTTTTTCTTGTTAACTAGGCATGACCCATGTTTTAAATTAATTTTCTGGATATTTTACAACTCCATCTATAGCCTAGGAATGTCTGTTCAAGAACTATTCAAGCTGAAAGGATACAAAGTGATATGCATGATGCTCCTTCACTAGCAATACTGTAAAACACAGTATCTAAAAAAGAAAAAATAGGGAGTGAAGTGGGGGAATGTCTGCCACAGAAGCAGGAATGGAAAAGCACAATGGGCAGGGTGGAAGGGAAACTGGGGATATTGGTGAGGGAAATGTACACTGATGAAAGGTTTTATGCATTTTATAACTGAAACAACTTTGTAACTATCTCACAGTGATTAAAATAAAGAATTTATTTAATTAAAATTTTAATTTAATTAAAATTTATAATTTAATTATAATTTTTAATTATGAGAAAAATGATGCAAAGAGGACAAGGTAAAGTTACAGTGAAAGGACAATCGCCCATAAAAAGAGTTCTCAGAAGAAATCCCCTTGCTGACGTCTAAATATTGAACTTACAGTCAAAGAATATTAAGAAAAATAAGGCAGAACCCATGTACAATTACTTTGTCCACAAGTCCCCAGATTGTAGTACATTATAAAATTTCTTAGCAGTACACAAAGCAATCTAAGGCCATGAGATTTATGTGACTCCTTAAACATTGAAGGCATAGTATTTTTTTAATATTTTCATGTGCATACATATTAGTTTAAGTTAACATCAAAAGTTTAAGAGTTTTTTTTTAAGGGTTAGTCAAAAGGGCACAGTAAAAACGGTGTTAGAGTGGCAAATATTGTTTGCATAGGCCCACCAAAATATGAGGGACATGGAAAGGAAAAGCCTTGGTCTAAATACAAGGAGACCCCTACCCCTGAAGTTTCCTGGCATAAGACCAACTCTAGGCTCCAGGCAAACTAGCTTTTTTTTTTTTTTAATTTAAACACCTTGATTACATACATGATTGTGTTTGGGTTTCAGTCATGTAAAGAACACCACCCATGGGCCCGGAGAGATAGCACAGTGGTGTTTGCCTTGCAAGCAGCCGATCCAGGACCTAAGGTGGTTGGTTCGAATCCCGATGTCCCATATGGTCCCCAGTACCTGCCAGGAGTAACCCCTGAGCACCGCCTGGTGTGGCCCAAAAACCAAAAACCAAAAAAAAAAAAAAAAAAAAAAAAAGAACACCACCCATCACCAATGTCCCAAATCTCCCTCCTCCCCACCCGACCCCCGCCTGTACTCTAGACAGGCTTTCCATTTCCCCCATACATTCTCATTATTAGGACAGTTCAAAATGTAGTTAGTTCTCTAACTAAACTCATCACTCTTTGTGGTGAGCTTCCTAAGATGAGCTGGAACTTCCAGCTCTTTTCTCTTTTGTGTCTGAAAATTATTATTGCAAGAATGTCTTTTCTTTTTCTTAAAACCCATAGATGAGTGAGACCATTCTGCATTTTTCTCTCTCTCTGACTTATTTCACTCAGCATAATAAATTCTGTGTACATCCATGTATAGGAAAATTTCATGACTTCATCTCTCCTGACAGCTGCATAATATTCCATTGTGTATATGTACCACAGTTTCTTTAGCCATTCGTCTGTTGAAGGGCATCTTGGTTGTTTCCAGAGTCTTGCTATGGTAAATAGTGCTGCAATGAATATAGGTGTAAGAAAGAGATTTTTGTATTGTATTTTTGTGTTCCTAGGGTATATTCCTAGGAGTGGTATAGCTGGATCGTATAGGAGCTCAATTTCCAGTTTTTGGAAGAATCTCCATATCACTTTCCATAAAGGTTGAACTAGACGGCATTCCCACCAGCAGTGGATAAGAGTTCCTTTCTCTCCACATCCCCGCCAACACTGTTTATTCTCATTCTTTGTGATGTGTGCCTATCTCTGTGGTGTGAGGTGGTACCTCATAGTTGTTTTGATTTGCATCTCCCTGATGATTAGTGATGTGGAGCATTTTTTCATGTGTCTTTTGGCCATTTGTATTTCTTCTTTGTCAAAGTGTCTGTCCATTTCTTCTCCCCATTTCTTGATGGCATTAGATGTTTTTTTCTTGTAAATTTCTGTCAGTGCCAGGCAAACTAGTTTATTCAATCCAAATCATTGTCTGTAGTGCCAATACAGTTTTATTTTTCACGCAGTCCTATTGTTGGCATCAGGTTTCTGTATTAAAGATCCTGGAATCTGCACATCCTACATTGAAGTCAGGCTGGTGTGGAGTATCCTCTAGTTTCACCTCACAATTAAGGGGCAATACAGAAAGCCTTGTCCAGTAAGCAGGTCATTGTTGTTGTTAAGTCTTCTCAGTGTTAAGGGAAGTCTCTTTTGAGTAGGTTGATATCAGAGCAGCGGTAGGGTCTTCCCTGGTAGAAGATTGCCTCCAGGTGATGTTATAGACAACCTTGGATGTTTCCTAGATGTCTTCTCTAGATCAGGGGTGAATGGAGAATGCCCATTCTTCTGAGGCTTGTGCCAGGTCTTTATGTCAATGTTCAGGGTGTAAGATCCCATTGCACTACAAGATTTGTGTGTTCCCATCTCTATTAAATAAGAACTTATTTGTATGTATAGTATTTTCCTGTTTTAGTGTGCCCATGCTAACAAGAAATAAAGCCACATGGCGTTATCAGAGTATATGTGGGCATAAGAACACGTCCAACAATACCCATGATTTGGTTCAAACATAAGCATTAAACGAAAGATTCTTTCACACCAAATTCCGTATTGAACAATTCACAAAGAGAAGATAAAAAAAGTGGGGGTCGTCACTGTATAAGAGAATATTCAGCAAAAGTTATAGCCGTCAATAAAACACACATAAAATGTTGAAAAGACATACGTGTCCTTTCTATGCACCACTTTGGTCTGTGACTTAGGACTCTACAGTACTTAAGTTAAAAAGGGTAAATGAGGAGTAATGATGATAGGGGTTAAGAGAGTTAAAGAGAAAAATGATCTTTTGTAGGGGTGTGCGAAAGGGCAGAGTAAAAAATGGACATTCTGCATACATAAAAACATAATTCAATGATAGTGAGTACTATTAGTGTATCTGGTGCGCCCCCGCGCAATTTTGAAAATATAGACTTGTAAGAGATTACCAGTGACTGCGTCAAGAAGCTGGGAGGCGGAAGTTCAGAGCCCCACCCAGACCCTCCCTAAGGAGCCGAATGGGGGAAAGCCTAGGGTACATTCAAACTCCGCCAAAGGACCCAGCTCACTGGCTTGCCCAGGCATGTGGCCCGGGGAAGCCCTGGAGATCTGGAGCAAGGCGGTAGAGGGGTGCTGTGGTTAACCAAGTCCTGCACCCCTCACCTAGGCCTGGTTAAGAAGGCCTCTGGCATGGCAGAGGCCTGCCGAACCCCATGCTGCTAGACTCCCGGCTCCCAGGAAGGAAAGAGATCCTTCAAGAAGCCTAATTAAAATTTTTTTAAAATTAATGTCAATGTTGAGTTCATGAAGAGAACTCAAAAGATAGAGTACATGCTTAGTATGTTGGAATCTCTGATTTTAATTCCTGGCACCACTAATTATAACCTCTCAGCTTTGCCTTTTGCCAATCAATATTTCTACCTATAGCGTTGGTGACCCCTGAGTCTTGCTGGCTTTAAGCACTGCCCTGGAATACAGAGCACTGAAAGTTCACATTGTTTGAATAAGCATTACTAGAAGTGGCTGAGATTTAAAAGTAGAAGAAGAAAAGGAAAAAGACATCAGCTATACTATTTCTGAAAAATCAATTAAACCATACTTGATTTAAAAAAACTTAAAGAGTTTTATCCAAAAAAATAGGAATTTAAACAGATTTAGTTACAAACATGTTCATCTTAGTAATAATAATAAAGTCAGAGTGTCCTCAAAGTCAGAAACAACTTAAATAACCAACAGTAAAGAATAAGGTAGGATAGTTAGATGTGCATATATTTTAACATTGAAATAAAAATTCTAGGAGTCATTAGAAATAATGATTTCTCCTAAAATATAACAAGAAAAACATTTTACAATCTAATATTAAAATGTTTATAATATCATTCTGTAAATTAAATGTTTATGGGAAGAAAAGCTGGAGGAAATAAAAATGTAACTTGTAGTTACCTAGAAACTTAAAATGTTTCTACTTTTAAAGTAATGATCATTATTTTACAAATAATCTTCAATAATTACATAATAATTTTTTTTTGCCATTCAGTGAATTGCATTTTTAGGCAGAAATAGATTGTAGTGCTGTGAGTCTGGAGGGAAAAGTCTTGGTTTTACCAGTTTAGCTCAACATCTTTATTGGGTCAGGCACTTAGTATGATGGGGGAATGATAAAATGTAGGTAAGTCAGAGTCTTCCTTATAGAGAAGGCTGCATCCCTAGAAATCTGTGGAGGTTATTGTATCATGCTATAAATACACTGGAGAGATGGGGAGGATGCCTGAGGCAGGAATAAAGGGTTCTCTAATCTCAGGAAAATGTTCTGAAGGAAGTAGTCCCAGTTCTGGTTCTGCAAGTAATTGCTTGTGACCTTGGACTCCTCATTTAAGCTTTCAGCCTCTTGGTTTCTCATCTAGTTGAAATAGAACCACAGCTTTTTCTACTAAACCGGATTGTGACTTTTTGAGAGATCACACTGATTTTGAGTACAGAAATGACTTTTGGCATGTGAGAAGTGTTGCTGCGGGTGTAGGGGGATGACACTAGCAGCAAGTAGAAGCCTTAACATAATGATTAACAGAGCAGCAAGGCCTGGAGCCAATTGGATGACATTTCTCTGGTGTCCTTGGTGAGGTTGCCTCTTCACCCATTCACTGAGTCAAGTAGCTGTTTTGTAGTGCTTAACGGAAATGTAAATAAGTTGATACAAGGGGTAAAATAGTACTTTGAGGGAGATTTTCAACTTCCATTTGGTATTATCCTACTTCTCTGCTGGTTTTACCTCTGGGGATGGCCTTCTGAAATCATTATGTTTTATGACCCAGAGGAAATTGTGCAGCAATTGAAGAAACAAATTCCTGTTATTTTGAAATTAACAAGCCCAGGCACTGTCTGGAATTAGACTGGGAAAATCGTGGGGCTCAGAGAATTGATGTGCTGTTTGCAGCTGTTAAAAGCCAGATTCTTTTGTATCTATGGCATCTCCCGTTGGTCCAATTCCTGTATTGCCACACATTTCTGAACAGAGAGAGAAGATTGAATAGCTGGATTCATGCACAGCCAAATTTTAGATATGCTTATTCAGAAAGGTAATGCCACTAGAGATTTCATACTTCCCTAAAATAGCCCAATGTCTACTTCTTTGGCTTTTCTCTTGAAGTAGTGCTGATTCTTTCATAGGAATCAGTGCAGTTCTCTCTCTCTCTCTCTCTCTCTCTCTCTCTCTCCCATCTCTCTCTTTTGTTTTCTTGTAATATTTATTAGGAATCTATTATGAATCTGGTGTTGTGATCAGTACTATGGGAAACAAATGGAAAATAACACAACATACTAGAGAACCTTAGAAAAATGTTTTTCTTTCGTTCTTTTTCTCTTTCTTTCTCTTTCATTCATTCATTCTTTCTTTTCTTTCTTTCCTTCCTTCCTTCCTTCTTTCTTTCTTTCTTTCTTTCTTTCTTTCTTTCTTTCTTTCTTTCTTTCTTTCTTTCTTTCTTTCTTTCTTTCTTTCTTTCTTTCTTTCTTTCTTTCTTTCTTTCTTTCTTTCTTTCTTTCTTTCTTTCTTTCTTTCTTTCTTCTTTCCTTTCTTCCTTCCTTCCTTCCTTCCTTCCTTCTTTCCTTCCTTCCTTCCTCCCTCCCTTCCTTCCTTCCTTCTTTCTTTCTTTCTTTCTTTCTTTCTTTCTTTCTTTCTTTCTTTCTTTCTTTCTTTCTTTCTTTCTTTCTTTCTTTCTTTCTTTCTTTCTTTCTTTCTTTCTTTCTTTCTTTCTTTCTTTCTTTCTTTCTTTCTTTCTTTCTTTCTTTCTTTCTTTCTTTCTTTCTTTCTTTCTTTCTTTCTTTCTTTCTTTCTTTCTTTCTTTCTTTCTTTCTTTCTTTCTTTCTTTCTTTCTTTCTTTCTTTCTTTCTTTCTTTCTCTTTCCTTCTTTCCTTCTTTCTTTTTTTTCTTCTTTCTTCTCCTTTTGGTATTTTGGGGTCACAGCCAGTGACACTCAGGGGTTACTCCTGGCTAAGAGCTCAGAAATCACTCCTTGCTTGGGGGACCATATGGGGTGCCTGGGATCAATCCAAGTTCCGTCCTAGGCCAGCTACAGGCAAGGCAAATGCCTTACCACTGCACTATATCTCCAACTCTCAAAATGGTCTTTCTTTTAAACTTATAGAAAACGTGTGTTGTCATAAGAGCAACATCCATGCTTTTACAACTGTTCTTTCTCTGTGATGTACTAATGAAACTATTTTATCATTGTAATCCTAGACCAAGAAGAATCTTGAGGTCAGTCATTGTTTTGTTCATTCTCATAATCCTAATATGGTGCATATATAAAAGTTCATTGACCCCACTACGAGAATGTCCCGGAATGGGGCTTCTAGAAACACAATGAAAGATGCTATCCTAGGTTCCATCCTAGGATCAGTGCAAAGACCAAGACCACAAACCACAGAAGATGGATTAAAATGAAACTGAGGGAACAGAACTTCTAGAACCACAAAGAAAGACTTCATCATAAATCCCACTCCTGGACCTGTGCAGATACTGAGATCTCTAGATACAGAGGTCTGATTTTATCACCCAGGAGTGAGCAGAAGCCTTCCAAACACCATGAAAGCACCAAGGGGAGAGTAAATGAACCTAAACGGAGTCTATAGTTAATCCCATGACAATATACTCCAAGGGTGAAGAAACCCCGTATCTCTTAGGCCAAGTGAATTCCTTTTCGAATGACCCCAATATTTACTGTGTCATTGCAGGAGGGAAAAAAAAGGCAAAAATCACAAAACATTTTTTTTTATTTTTCTTATATATATTATTTTTTATTTTTATTTACCTATCTACTTCTTGTCAATTTCCTTGTTTTGGTGTGGTTATTGAAGTTATTGTCCCCATTTATATTTATGTTTTTTCCTTCTTTTTTTTTCTTTCTTTATGTGCCCTGCCATGTTTTTTATCTCAAGACCATGGCTATTTTTGTGGTGTTTATCGTTGTTATTGTTGGAGTGCTAACTGGATATTTGACACTTCTTTTTGTACTGTTGGGGTGTTTTACCTTATTTTTCTCCTTCGTCTCTCAAACTGATGATGAGAACCTCTAGAAGGATCCTGCCCATTTTCAGCGTATTAGACTTTTACCCCAGTTTATTACTTTTCTCTTCTTCAAACAAAACCGCATAATTTGAACTATCTAGTCCTGCCTCCCAGTTAGAGGGGGAAATAAGGGAGGCACCAAGACCAAACAGGTGCAAGACTACTAAGTAGTAAACTAGGTACAGAGGGGACCACATTTTCTAGCAGGCCCGGGGGTGAGGGAGTAGGATATGGGAGGTAGGACAAAAATGGAGGTGTAGGGAGGACAAATCGGCTATGGGAATCCCCCTGATTTTATGTAAATATGTACCTAAAATATTATTGTCAACAATATGTAAACATTACATTAAAAATAATCATAGAAATTAAAAAATAATACACAGATAAAAGTATTTTGCCAATTGTGGCTTTGGCTGGGTCCAAATAAGTCTGTTCACCAGAAATATAATTCAAAATGCATTCCATAAAAATATCAGTAACTGGTCTTTAAAATATTGTAAATTTTACTTATTAAAAATTAAAATATTTTAGACTCATCAAAAAAAGTTCATTGACCTATAGTATTTAAATGAACAAACACTTAAAAACAAAGTGTTTTAAAAATATTTAGGAATGCAAATAAAGGAGAGCCGTCCCATTTTCCAGAAAGACTAAATGAGACAAAGCATGCAGAGAACTTTGCTTAGCCATCCTGCCAGGATTTGGTCCTGGGGTGAGCTCTGTATGGCCTTGGCAGAACTGGACTTTCATGTCTACCAAATGGCTGGTGTCCTGCCATGCCAAAAGAGGAAGCCATTTGGAGACAATCACCTTCTGTCTTTGGGCTTTGACATCTGGAAGGTGGACAATCAACAGACCTTGGCTAGGCCTCCTGGCCCTTCAGCTTGTCGCATGTGTTTTGGAAGCCATTTTTTTTTTAAACGAAAGCTATGGTGGAGAAGGTCACCGTCTGGGCAAATAATTTCTGTCTAGGGCCACCAGATGCAAGCTAAGAACAAATGAGCAAATGACTTTATTTCAAAAGAAAATAAGATTTCAACAAAGCTGTGGCTGTCCTTGGCTCAAAGGTTTGGCACTCTGTAAAGAAAAGACAGAGAATAGCTTGGTTAGAATCCAATTTTAGTAATTAATTCTATTCACAATAAGACATGTTAATAGATCCCATGTTGAGAAGGCAGAATCCCCTCTCTCAGGTGCCAAGTGCCAATTAATGAATCTATCATTCAAGTCCCACAAGGTAAACAGTCATTTGGTCCATTCTCTTAGAACTGTAGGCAGGCATTTCTCCCAGTAGGGCATATCATAGATAAATAGAGTATAAACTCCAAGAAGACATGGATCATGCCTGCTTTGTTCACCACTCTACTCACAGTCATTTGATCTACCCCTAGAACCTATATTAATTAGCAAAATGCTCCAATATTTCTCTCCCTTCTTCAATCTCACCTTTACAACTTGACTTTGCACTTTTAGCCTTGTTTTTGCACTGAAAATACAATGTGGCAAAAGTTACATAGCATCACTCACAGCCTGGATTTTAAGTGGTGTTATACAGTTATGTTCTTATTGGACAAAGTCAGGCATACCTGAAAATTAATGGACAGAAAGTCAAGTTATCCTTATCAAACCCAACCTAAACTTTAGAGCATATGAATATCTTAGATCAGAATTACCCAATGAGGTCAAACCCAAAGGGAAACTCAAAGAAGTATAAACTGGGTCCAGAGTGATAATTCAAAGAAAAAAGGTGCTTGCCTGATACAAGGCAGACAAAGTTTCAATATGTGGGTTCAGTTCCCAATATCTCATATAGTCCTCTGGACACAGCCAGGATGATACCTGAGCAGAGAAACAGGAGTAAGCCCTGAGTAAAGCTGTTTTTAACCCAAAACAAAGATGTAAAGCAAACAAACAAAAGAACTATAAAGAGATTTCTTATGTATTATTGTTGTGAGGTCACATTTGGTAGTGCTGGGTGGGAGGGTTGGTATAGGGTACTGGGATTGGACTCTTGGTTGAAGATGCAAGGCATGTGTTCTACCACATTTCTGACCTCGTGGTGGGTGTCTTAAAAAACTAAGTTTGAAATAGTTTGTTATGTTCTAAAAGTTAACTAATTAGGGTTTTGAGAAACACCTTTGCTTTATCAAAGTGAACTAATTAAGTATCCTACATACCAAGGTTGAGAGATAGTTGTGATTTTTGATTAGATACATTCAACCTTAAATAGTTTGCCCATCCAGTAACTCTTTGCTATTGTTATTCTGTTCTCCTCCTAGGACCAAAAGTAAAAGTTATTCTGTTCATTTATTGCTTGCTTACATACTTTTGATCTTTTTTTTCTAGTGTATAAGCTCCAAAAGGATAGAGGATCTTGTTTCTCGTACCTTTATTTTCAATTATTTTCATTTTTAAACCACATTTGACGGTGTTCAAAGCTTATTCTTGGCTCTTTGTCAGGCGCCATTTCTGGGGAGGGAGTTTTTGGAGGACCATGTGGAGTGCCAGAGATGGAACCTGGATTGGTCATATGCAATGCAAGTATTTTGTCTTCTATATTATCTCCTTGGTTCTCTTTCTCATGTTTATCTTCATATAATTATTTTACTTAAGCACCTTGGTTGCAAAATTATTCATGATTGAGATAAGTCATAAAATATACACCACCCATCACCAGTGCACAGTTCCTACCATCAATGTCCTCAGTTTCTCTCCCATCCCAATCCTTCCCCCTTCAGATTCCTCTGGAGCAGAAATTTTACTTCCCTCTCTCTGTTTTTTTTTTTTTTTTCTTTTTGACACTATGGATTCCTCTACTGGTAGAGGAGTATCATGTATATCACTTTATTTCCTTTTGGCACCCAGTTCCCATCCAGAGTTATCAGTTCCAACTATCATTGTCACAGTGGAACCTTCTTTTTTTTTTTGGTTTTTGGGCCACACCCGGCGGTGCTCAGGGGTTACTCCTGGCTATCTGCTCAGAAATAGCTCCTGGCAGGCACAAGGGACCATATGGGACACCGGGATTCGAACCAACCACCTTTGGTCCTGGATCGGCTGCTTGCAAGGCAAACACCACTGTGCTATCTCTCCGGGCCCGGCAGTGGAACCTTCTTTACTTTAACTGTACTCACTGCTCTTGGTGGCAAGCTTCCTATCATGGACTAGTCCTCCTGGTCCTCATCTCTATTGTCTCTGGATATTATTACTATACTATCTTTTATTTTTCTTATATTCCACAAATGAATGCTATCATTCTATGTCTATCCTTCTTCTTCTGACTCACTTCACTCAGCATACTGCTCTTAATGTCCATCTCTTATATCCATAGATAATCACATTTCATGATTTCTAACAGCTGCATAGTATTCCATTATGTAAATGTACCACTTTTTCTTTAGCCATTTATCTGTTCTCAGATACTTGGATTGTTTCCAGATACTGCTTATTGTAAATAATGCTGCAATGAATATAGGAATGCAAAGGGCTTTTTTGCATGGTGTGCTTGAGTTCCTAGGATATATACCTAGGAGTGAGATTGCTGGATCACATGGAAGCTTAATTTCTAGTTTTTTGATGAATATTCATATTGTTAAAAAAAAAAGCCTGGACCAGTCTATATTCCGATCAACAGTGATCCACTCATTCATACCAGTATTAATTGTTCTTGTTCTTTGTTATGCGTGGCAGTCTCTGTAGTATAAGAGAATATCACATAGTTTTTTTGGAATTGCATCTCCCTGTTAATTAATGATGTGGAACATTTTTCATGTGACTTTTGGCCATCTATATTTCTTCTTTGAGAAAATTCCTATTCATTTCTTTCCCCCAGTTTTGGATGGGGATAGATGGTGGTATTTTTCCTTTCTAAATTCTTTTTTTTTGTTTTGTTTTTTGTTTTTTGGGCCACACCCAGCGGTGCTCAGGGGTTACTCCTGGCTGTCTGCTCAGAAATAGCTCCTGGCAGGCACGGGGGACCATATGGGACACCGGGATTCGAACCAACCACCTTTGGTCCTGGATTGGCTGCTTGCAAGGCAAACACCGCTGTGCTATCTCTCCGGGCCCTCCTTTCTAAATTCTATCAATGTCTTTTAATCTTAGACATAAACCCCTTATCTGATAGGTACTGGGTGAATAGTTTCTCCCATTCCATGGGGAGTCTTTGTATCTTATCCACTGTTTCCTTTTGAAGTGTAGAAGCTTCGAAGTTTAATGTAGTCCCATTTGTTTATCTTTGATTCCACTTGGTTGGTCAGTGGTGGTTCATTCTTGAAGATGCCTTTAACTTCAATGTCATAGAGCATTATGCCTATGTTTTCCTCCATGTACTTATGGTTTCAGGGCTGATACCAAAGTATTTAATCCATTTTGATGTGCCATTTGTGCATGGTGTTAAAGAAAGGTCTAAGTTTGTGCTCGCTTCAGCAGCACATATACTAAAGAGAGGTCTAAGTTCACTTTTTTTGCATATAGTTGACCTGTTTTCCCAACACCATTTGTTGAAGAGGCTTTCTTTACTTCACTTTGTATTTCTTGCCCCTTTGATCGATTACTTGGGGTCAGTCTCAGAATATTCATGCCTATTCCATTGACCTTAAAGTTTGTCTTTATTCCAATAAAATGCTGTTTTAATGACTACTACATCATAGTACAGTTTAAAGTTGGGGAATGTGATGCCCTCATCTTTTTTTCCAAAGATTATTTTAGCTATTTGTGTATGTTTAATGTTCTATATGAATTTCAGTAGCATTTGATCCACTTTGTTGAAAAATGTCATAGGTGTTCTTATACGAATTGAATTAAATCTGAACAGTACTTTGGGAAATATTGCCATTTTAATTATGTTAGTCCTCCCAATACAGGAGTAGGGGATATGTTTCCATTTCCTTGTGTCCTCTTCAATTTCTTGAAGCAGAATTTTGGAGTTTTCTTTGCATAGGTCTTCATCTCTTTAGTTTTTTTGTTTTGTTTTGTTTTGGAGCTACACCTAGTGATGCTCAGGGGTTACTCCTGGCTTGGGGGACCATATGAGATGGTGGGGATCAAACCCAAGTCTGTCCTGGGTCAGATGCCCTACCATCATACTACCGCTCCCACCCCTTCACCTCTTTAGTTAAGTTGATTCCAAAGTAATTGATTTTCATTGGCACAAATATGAATGGGATTTAAAAATTATCTCTCTCTATAGATATAGGTGGCTGGTTTAGTTGGGTCTTCAGAACTACCATCTTCATTCACTAAGCATGGTGGGGTTCTATGTTGTTTCCCCATTGTGACATTTGCAGGGCGATGTTGTTGTTTATGTGTTGTATTGGGGCTCATTGATGAGAGAAAATGTATAGCTGGGCTCTTCTCACAGTGTCCTAGTTAGTACCACCATGGCTGGCTGTGGTATGCTAGTCCAGCCTTTTCCATATTGCAGGCTGGGCTCCCCTTCTCTTGTTCATCTATAAATTCCTATAGCCAAGAAAAGTTTTTGACACATAATAAGCTCACAATATTTATTGAAAGAGTGTATAGATGTTATTAATATTACTTATAGTAAGGTCAGATGAGAAAAAAGTCTGGAAAGGAAATGCCACATATTTTAGCTAATGAATCCTTTGCTCTGTGCATTTTTCTTATTGTGAAAAAAGTAAGTTTCCCTGGGGTCGTAGAGATAGCATGGAGGTAAGGCATTTGCCTTGCATGCAGAAGGATGGTGGTTCAAATCCTGGCATCCCATATGGTCCCCTGAGCTTGCCAGGAGCGACTTCTGAGCACAGAGCCAGGAGTAACCCCTAAGCGCAGCTGGGTGTGACCCAAAAACCAAAAAAAATAAAAAAAAAATAAGTTTCTTTTGATATTCTTAGGCTTCATGATTTTCATGAACTGAAAAATACATTCATAAGAGAAAACCTACCCATAAAACTAAGTTTAAATATCTCAAGAGCCTCCAGAAAGGTCTGTTTCTTTGGATTGTCAATATACCTTTCACCCAAGGATTTTATGACATAAGGGAAAAGAGTAAAAGGAAATGGGATTGACCATCCTGTTCTATTCTTCTCAAACTTCTTCACAAACTTGCCCCTAGGCCAAGATGCCATATTTTCAGGCATATATCCTGAAAATATGGCATTTATATATTTGCCATATACCCTAAATCTCATCCTTATACATTTCTTTTTTTTTTTTTTTTTGGTTTTTGGGCCACACCCTGTGATGCTCAGGGGTTACTCCTGGCTATGCGCTCAGAAGTTGCTCCTGCCTTCTTGGGGGACCATATGGGACGCCGGGGGATCGAACCGCGGTCCGTCCTAGGCTAGCAGGCAAGGCAGGCACCTTACCTCCAGCGCCACCGCCCGGCCCCATCCTTATACATTTCTAACCTTTTCATTATCCTGATGATCAGCTTTCTTTAGGGGCAGGAAAAAAATTTTGGGGAGAAGTGTCCCTTTGCTGCTTCGAGGATCTCTTCTAGAAAATAGCTTTCCTTCAAGCTAGCTCTCACCATGAACCATAAATGTCCTGTGTGAAATAAAATATTTGTCTGGCAAAATGCCCAGAACTCAGAAAACTTTGGATAAAGGAAGTCAGCTGGGTTCGGTAAATCTCTCAATGTTTTAAAGACAGCAGGCACTGGTTCCCTGAGAAATTTATGGTTTACTGAGATCTTTCTTTTCATTCATCTTGTCCACACAGGACTTACACATCAAAATTCTCTTTTCTTACTCAGTCTTTAGGGCCACTTCTTCAGCCTTCATATCAGCCCATCAGGGCAGACTTCAGAGTTTGAGAGTCTGAATGCAAATAAAAGAATCTAGAGGAAAGCCTGCCCACACCCCTTAATATCTTCCTCAAAGGGATTTATTAAATTCTGCCTTATAATTAATTGCACTGAAGCCTAATTATTTTTTGTTGAGAAATTAAATATTAGGTCTTAATGGGTATTAAAATGTTTCACATTCATTTGCACAGAAGGCTTAATGGAAATTCAAATATTTGTAGACAATGTTCCACAAATTCTCTTGCTTTTATTTAATTACTACCTATTATTATGGGTTTATAAATTGAGTGCATTAGTTTTACACTAGCTGAGCAAATTTTTAGAAAAAATATCATTTCAGAATTCAATGGTGTTGCCATTTTGTATTATTTGTTTTGCCTTGTTTTGTTTTAAGGCTACAACTGTCAGTGGTCAGGGCTTACTCCTGGCTCTGCTCTCAGGGGAATCTCCTGGTTTAGGGGTGAGAGGAGACCATAAAAAATGTTGGGAATCAAACCCAACTCATGTCTACTGCATGCAAAGCAAGTATTCTATCTGAAATACTATCTCTCTGGCCCATTGGTGGCATTTAAAGTGAACACATTTGCCCTGGACAGCTCATCAGCCTCTGCTTCAAATTTGCGTGCTTCAATACCCTGACTCTTGTTTACATATAAAGAGTACATCAGATTCTAGAAAGCTCAAGGATAGTGATCAAAATGTGGATGACAAGAAGCACAGCAGGAGGATATTAGCACTAATTAGAATACTTTTCCTGACCATAGATAATGATGGGTTTCTTTGTTCAGCATCCTGAGTAAATCCCCTCACTGAGGATTTCCATACTCTAGACCAATCTGAGCATCTGGACAGAACTGCTGTTACCACTGAATTAGTCATTCCAATTAGAGGGAGGAGGTCGCCTTGGTGTTTCTATGCCCTAATCATCTATGATAACTGGATTTACAAAGTCATCTAGGAATGAAGTCATTCCTAGAAGAAGCATTAACTATGGCATGACCTATTAAATATATGCACAGTTCTGAACTCAGGAAGGAGACTTAGACATAAGTATTTGAATGGACACTTAGTTTTATCCCTCCCCCGCTACCACCCCTTTATCATCCCCACACACACACACTGTGATGGCTCTGCACTGCATTAGTTCTGCTCTTAGCTTACTTTTAAATAAAAATGGAGGACTGGCAGCTGAGGTCTGTGTTAGGATTTATGATTTGGGATTAAGTATTTGGGAAGTTTATTAGCACAAGCACACACTGAGCCACTTGCAGTCAGAGGAGGAATAAATAAACAGTCAACTAAGCCTGGCTGCAGAACCAGGAGTAACCCCTGAGCATCTCAGGGTGTGGTCCCCAAACAAAACAAAACAAATCAACCAGCCCAGACTGAAGAGCTAGTAGAGGGTTAAGGCGCTTTGCTTGTGGCCAACTTAAGTTTGATCCCTGATACCCAATATGGTTCCCTAAGCACTGCAAGAATAATCCCTGTTGAGTGTAGTCCCAAAACAAAACAACAAAAATAAAGTAGCTATTTTTGTATTTGATTATTATTTTTGATAATGATCATTATTGTTCTGCTGAAGTAATTAAGTAATTTAAAGTTAATTAAGTAATTTAAAGTTAAAGAATCCATTTCTACCACCACATATAAGAGAATCAACTAAAAGTCCAAAATTTAGATTTCTCTTGAAAGTATAGGCTACATATCTTATTTAAAATTGAAATCTAGAGTCCAGAGAGATAGCACAGCAGTAGGGCATTTGCCTTGCATGCAACCAACCCAGGAAGGACTCTGGTTCATTTCCTGGCATCCCATATGGTTCCCTGAGCCTGCCAGGGGGGCTTCTGAGCATAGAGCCAGGAGTGACCCCTGAATGCCACCAGGTGTGACCCAAACCCCCCCAAAATTTTTTTAAACAATATTGTAACACATACACACACACACACACACAAACACACAATAAAACCCCAACAACAAACTACCAGACAGAGGAATTTATGCTTATTGAGCTGAGCAGGTAAGACCAGTGTGGGACTTTGTGCTCTTAATCAAAAATAAAAACACCCCCCCCCCAAAGAGCTTTTAGGCCAGACAGCCTGTCCCCTATTTGTACCAAATGATGATTTCCATCCCATAATGATTTCCATCCCATAATCAGCAGCTTTGTCCCCATTATTACTGCCATGGCTATCACTTGCTGAAGCTCTCCATAGGAAGGAGTCCTGGAGTGCTCCATCCCACAGCTGTGAAGCATGAGGAACTTGTGTGTTTTCTTTATATATATGTATATATATAATATATATATATATAATTTAAGCACCTTGATTACATACATGATTGTGTTTTGGTTTTAGTCATGTAAAGAACACCACCATCACAAATGCAACATTCCCATCACCAATGTCCTAAATCTCCCTCCTCCCCACCCAACCCCCGCCTGTACTCTAGACAGGCTTTCCATTTCTCTCATACATTCTTATTATTAAGACAGTTCAAAATGTAGTTATTTCTCTAACTAAACTCATCACTCTTTGTGGTGAGCTTCATGAAGTGAGCTGTAACTTCCAGCCCTTCTCTCTTTTGTGTCTGGAAATTATTGCAAGAATGTCTTTCATTTTTCCTAAAACCCATAGATGAGTGAGACCATTCTGCATTTCTCTCTCTCTCTCTCTCTCTCTCTCTCTCTCTCTCTCTCTCTCTGACTTATTTCACTCAGCATAATAGATTCCATGTACATCCATGTATAGGTAAATTTCATGATTTCATCTCTCCTGACAGCTGCATAATATTCCATTGTGTATATGTACCACAATTTATTTAGCCATTCATCTGTTGAAGGGTATCTTGGTTGTTTCCAGAATCTTGCTATGGTAAATAGTGCTGCAATGAATATAGGTGTAAGGAAGGGATTCAGATAAGGGGCTAAACTCCAAAATATACAAGGCACTGACAGAACTTTACAAGAAAAAAAACATCTAATCCCATCAAAAAATGGGGAGAAGAAATGAACAGACACTTTGACAAAGAAGAAATACAAATGGCCAAAAGACACATAAAAAATGCTCCATATCACTAATCATCAGGGAGATGCAAATCAAAACAACTATGAGGTACCACCTCACACCACAGAGATTGGCACACATCACAAAGAATGAGAACAAGCAGTGTTGGTGGGATGTGGAGAGAAAGAAACTCTTATCCACTGCTGGTGGGAATGCCATCTAGTTCAACCTTTATGGGAAGCGATATGGAGATTCCTCCAAAAACTGGAAATCGAGCTCCCATACGATCCAGCTATTCCACTCCTAGAAATATACCCTAGGAACACAAAAATACAGTACAAAAATCCCTTCCTTACAACTATATTCATTGTAGCATGAGGAACTTGTATAATGGAGTCTTTGAGCCGTCTACTTTTAACCTTTGGGATCAGGGTCAAAGTGCAAATGGAAGCTGCAGGGCAACTTATTCTTTCTACTCCACCCTGTATTTTTTTTTCAGGGTTTCCCATGCAGCGTTCAAGGTATTGGAAAGCCAGTCCCTGCAAACTTTTGCCAACTGGGCTGGTGATTCAATGTGATGTTCTGAGGATAAGGTGCTATTTGGGCCTTGTGATGCTAGGGACTGGGGCTACCTTGGTTGCACTTGTGGACCTCTAGGGCAGCAACTCTGAATGCTGGGGAGATATGTGGTACCAATGCTCAAATCAGCTTACACTTTTGACTACTGTGCTATCTCCCCATCCCATCCAATATTTTGAGAGACTTCTTATAGTTTGGAACTGAGCTTGCCCGAACTGGTACATCAAGTTCTATTTCCCCTATCGAAATCCCAAAAGCTGTGCCTTAGTTTTTCTTTTATTTCTTTTGGTTTTTGGGCCACACCCGGCGGTGCTCAGGGGTTACTCCTGGCTGTCTGCTCAGAAATAGCTCCTGGCAGGCACGGGGGACCATATGGGACACCGGGATTCGAACCAACTACCTTTGGTCCTGGATCGGCTGCTTGCAAGGCAAACGCCGCTGTGCTATCTCTCCGGGCCCGTCTTGGTTTTTCTTAAGCTTACATACCCTCGGCAATGTGTGTTAAGCCACATCTAAGTGATAAGCATCAGTCCAAGTGTGTTGAGGAAGAACATGTTGGTGAAATGTTCTGCCCTCAGAAAGGTGACTCAGAGGGCCTCATGGCTCCAGAGTGAGGTCAAGAATGTTAGGACATGAACTTATGAGGGCATGGATATCCAGTAGGGTTTGAGGGCACTCGAGTCACAGGTTCTATGCTATCATAAACTTCTCCTCAGAGGCACTCTTCATGGTAGGAATGCCAGCATGCCCAAAGGCAAGGACAGTGCTGAACTCAAGAGTCGCCTGTCTGCTCACCTCTTGTCTATTTGCTGCAAACCACAGTGCTGAGTGATTATAGGTTGGCTTGGCACAGTTTTGGAAGATTTGTTTTGTTTGTTTCTTTTTGGTTTGGGGGCCACATCTGATAATGCTCAGGTTACTCCTGGCTCTGCACTCAAAAATCACTCCTGGCAAACTCGGGGGACCACATGAGATGCCAGGGATTGAACCTGGGTCAGGTGCCTGCAAGAAAAACACCTTACCTGCTATACTATTACTTCAGTCCTGAAATAGCTTCTTAAAGTATACATAAGGACATCCAAGAAAGGAGATTCCTTCACCCTTCCCAGTGTTTGTTTTAAGCATCCTCACCCATCTGAGCAGTACCTGCTCTGCACTGGGTTTTTCACAGAGCTGGTCCTTCTACACTGCAAGGATTCAAAAGAAGTTCAAAATTTCTTGTCCACAAAAACAGCATATTTCTAAGTTTATGAATGACAAGAAATTTTAGGAAGATTCATGGAGGACTATTTGAATTGGAGAACTCAGTAGCTTCCAAGGTTACAGTATACAAGATAGCTTATATTACACTTAGTACTGTATGCAGCATTTGAGTAGAGGGCTTCCAGTAAGTCTGATAACAGTCAGTTCATGTAGGTGAGCATATTGTCATTAACTGAATCCATTAGCATAGGTTTTTATTTTGTCTATGTATATGCTTTAACGTTTCTTGGAAAACTGGCACATAGTTGTCTACAAAATCAATGTAGACACCAGCTTTCATATTACAAAGTACCTAATGGCTAAATCTTGTCTTAGTGATAATCACAAAGCCTGACACAAACCACGTGCTTAATAGATACTTGATTGGGGAAATCTAAAAGAAACTGGAGCAAAAGAAGGGCTCATAAAACATGTAAGTAGCAGGGCATTAAGTTTCCATTGTGCTGAATGATGAAGATGGCGCTGGAATATTAACTTGCATTTTATTTCAAATATAGAGAAAAGTGTAAGGGAGATGAATTAAAGAGATATTGTATATGTCTTGATACTGGAGGCCTGGTTAGATGCTCAAATCCTACATTAGGTATAAGTCCCAACCACTGCACCAGGAGGAACCCTAGAGAACCTCTGAGTCTGGCCTCCAAATTAAAAATAAATAAATAAAGATACAGAGAAAAAAGGTGTCATCTTTCTCTGGCTTTAGAAAGCCCTCGTAGTAAGAATTAAGAAATGACAGATCATAGAATTTTAGGATTGAAAGAGACCTCGGAGGCATTTAAGGCTAGTGATTATCAAATTAAGTCTCTTAACCTTCAAATGAGATGCCTCAGGGGGTAACTAGAAAGAGAGCAGAGGGAAATGTTCCAATTTTACCACTCCTTTTTAAATCCGAGCAACTATGATTTTGTTGTACATTCTGGGCTTCTACATAAGACTTTGAAGACTGGTTTTGTTATAAATTGCATCTAGATCTCTGATTTTATGGGTGAGAAAATGATAGTCAATTAAAGAAGCATAGAGTTATTCAGATGTTAATTGTGTAATGTTTAATGTGGGGAGAAGGTGGCCAGAGTAATAAAAATACAATTTATGAAAGATGCTAAAGCCTAAGGGCCATACTTGTGACAATGAGAAAACAATTCAATTATCTTACTTCAGTTGTCTTTGTTTCCTTAAGGCATAGGTTCTCTTCAGACACCTGGCGTTAATACTCAGAGGAGAGAAAAAGAACTTGGTAGAAGAAGTCAAGATCTAATTTTGATCTCCTGTTCATTTATTGTTTTAATTTTGTTCTTGTTTTCTTTTGTTCTGATCATTGTTCTTGTTTGGTTTCTGTTTTACCTCTCCAGTGGTACTAAGAGCCACCAGGGCTACACAACTGGCAGCATTTAGGAGGTCATGCAGTGCTAGGAATTAAAATTTAGGCCCCAACCATGTCAAACGTACATTTTTGTAGTGAGAATTAAGAAGGGTGAGATTAAACGACAGTTAAGAAATAACTCTACCTCCCTTATCCTTTCCTTTGTTCTTAGAAGATTATAGTCCTTGATGTGTGCAGTGGGATTTAGCTAGGTCTGATTCCAGTCTAGACTTGAATATCCCACTTGTCCTTCTCATTTGGAGATGCAACCAAATAATCTCGGATTTTGCTGCCTTCTTCTTGCCCCAGAACTTTTGAACTTGTATCTTATGCAGCTATTTCCTATAACTGAGTATGCATTTACATTTTAAATGCCAGCACAGGCAACACTTCTTATGGGCTTCTTCCCTGATTTAGGTCTGTTAGTTAAGGTCAGATTTCTCTGGTTCTTTCAAAGCTTTAAGCTCAACTCATAAATATGTATGAATTGTCCTAGTTCAATGTTTTGTCCTTCTCTATGTCTGTCTGAGCTGGGCTAAGTTTGTTTTGCAATGTTTGATATTTACTATTTTCTATATATTGAAAGAATGAGTAAAAGCCATAACTCCCAATGTTTGACATCTTTAGATTCCAAATGCTAATGTTGGTTTCAAAGCTTACATTTTTTTTTAACTTTTGGGCCATAAAGAACAATGTTCAATAATTACTTCCAGTGGCTCCTAACAGTAGTCGAGGGACCAAGACCAACCCCAGCCCACCTACATGCAAAGCACATGCTCAGATTATTGAATTATCTCTCGAACACTTTTATTTACACATAAGTATATCATTATTTAATAAATATTTAAATTACAAATCATATTCTACTATATAATTAGCTAAAAATTTATGGGGCTGGAGAGATAGCATGGAGGTAAGGCGTTTGCCTTTCATGCAGAAGGACAGTGGTTCGAATCCCAGCATCCCATATGGTCCCCCGAGCCTGCCAGGAGCAATTTCTGAGCATAGAGCCAGGAGTAACTCCTGAGCGCTGCTGGGTGTGACCCAAAAACAAAAACAAAAACAAAAAAAAATTTAAGTACTACTGAGTATTAAGTAATGCATTTCTTTAAATACTTCAATTTGGGCTGATTGCTCACTTGTTAAGAGACATTCCTATATTTTTAGTGAAAAAATTGTTTTTACTGACTTAAACAATTTTGAGAAAAACCAAATACTTATTTAACTTCTGAAGACTGAAACAGACAGAGATTCTGCTCAAAACTATCTCCAAGAAAGGACTTGCCTTGGGCACAATGAGGTGACAGTCTTTAAATGTGAGTGCTTTTAGATATCTGTCTCCCTCAACTTTTTAGCAGCACCCACTATGTGGGATTTTCCAAAGCACCCCCATTCAATGACTGAACACTGTAAGATTCTCATGGACCATTTCTCTTTAACATTGGATTTCTTTGATAGGCACCTATTTCTCTAGAGTGCTCAGTTGGGTTGGGAAAGACTTTGTAGAAGATCTTTATTATAGTCTGAGACTTTTTTCCCTCTTAATTCTGCTTCTCCTGAAGATCATAATAATGAGGCATTCTCTCTCAGTTCCTTCTCCTTTCTGTAGCTCTTTCATAGGCCATCCCCTTTAATAACCCTCCACATGTTTGTCTCATCATCAGCTGCTCAAAAAGATTCAAACAATACACAGGACTTATAATAATATAATGGCATATATTAGAATGTTAAGATTTTCAATTTTTATTAACATTTCCTAATTTCTTATCTCTGGAAAGATTTTAATAGCTTAATTTATGAAACCTATTTCTGAATGGAAGAAACATTTCCAAAGAATATTAATTCCTTTGTTACTAGGATGCTCTGTGAGAATTACAAGACCTAAAGTTTTGTCATTGTCATGTCCCAGTGCTCAACACATAGGTTAGATTCTTGATAAATATTTGTAGAATGACTAAGAATGTATATAATAGAGATTATTTTCTCCATTCAATTAAAAAAAAGACAAGACCAAGATATATAATAGCATTTTATATAGAGGCAGTAGTAACTTACATGGTGGCCTTTACAAAGCATTACAGAATAAATGGCTTGCAATAGTGGTTTTAAACCTATTGACACCCATCGACTGCCAGTGGAAGAAGCAGTTGAAACCAGTGATTTAAACATCAGAACTTTCTTTTTTCATTATCTAGTGTTTCAAAGTCTGAGATGGGAAGTTTGAATGTTGATTTCTCTTCTCCATCTTTACATAGTCTTCCTCTGTATGTTTATGTAAGTATAAATAAGTCTGTGTCCTAATTTTCTCTTCTTTAAGGAGGCAAATCATATTGGATTAGGGCCCCACCCCAAACATCTCATTTGGGAAGTTTCTCTTTAAAGACCTTGTCTCCAAATACTGTCACATTTTGAGGTATTGGGAACTAGGAATCCAACTGTAAATTTTTCAGGGGTGCAATTTAGCTCTTCAGAGACCTATAAACTATGGCAGTAAACATGATCTTTGTTTAAAGTGTTTTACCTTATGTTAAACAAATGGAAATAGAGTAAAAATAGAATTAAAAAATAAAATTTATGTAAGATAAGGAATATAATTAATATCTTTTCTTAATGTCTAATTTATAGCCAATGATACATATCTAAAAAACAGATAATGTAGTATAAGGCCAAAATTCCTTGGTAATTCCTGAGTGAACCTATAATCATATCAAGTAAAGCATACATCATAGAAAGAATCATATATCATTTCATAAACGATCATGTGTTTAAAATTCTCAATGTAGATTTTTTTACCATGTGTATTAAAAACCTAAATCAAATCAAATAACATCTTTATCATTACAATTTTTTCTGAAGAGAATTTATATTCGTAGGACAATTTATTTTCCAGAATACTCATAATAATATTAAATTGTTACTTGGGCACTTTGATGATGGAAGGACACAATTACTATGTATATCAAAACTAAATGTTATGACAATTGTAACTATGTTACCTAAACTACAGTAAAGACTTTAATTTTATTTTGGCCACTAGAAGAGTGTTGATTTTTAATTTCTTTTCTTTTTCTTTTGGTTTTTGGTTTTTGGATCACACCCGGCAGTGCTCAGGGGTTACTCTTGGCTCTATGCTCAGAAATTGCCCCTGGCAGGCACAGGGACCATATGGGATGCTGGGATTCGAACCATCATCCTTCTGCATGAAAGGCAAATGCCTTACCTCCATGCTATCTCTCTGGCCCTGATTTTTAATTTCTAATCCTTATTGCTTACTTGAATCTTCAGTACATCTCAAGTAATTCAAGTGATGGCTGTAGTAGTCTTGCCACCAACATGAACATTGTATTTTCTTCTGACATTTTCCATGTTAGAGTTTTGCATTATGTGACAAGCTATAAACCACTATTGTTGTGTGCAGCTATTTTTTGGGGGCGACTTATTCGAGTGAAGGAAGTTCTTCCCCACTATGATATTTCCTTTCTAATACAATACAAAAATGTAGTATTTAGGGCTGAACACTCATACATTGTTCCCATTCCAGGTCTCACAGTATTGCCATCATATGTGAGTGCCTAACCCTTTCCGAGATTTCCTTTAAGGCTTTATAGTATGTTTATTTTTCTATGGATTTTGAAAGATTTTACCTCTCTTGGAGAAGTTCTTTGACATAGTGTAGATCTGTATCAACTCTCAAAAGTGATCATGCCACCTTCTAAATATGGTTCCATAACTATATGCTTCTTTGACATAGTTTCACTTACCATAAGTTCACTTTGGCTTATCACTACTAATCCACAGTTCTGATCTTCTTGATGTACTTGTAGGTTTCTTCAGAAAACTGCATTGAGACCATACTAAACCGTATCAGTGACTTTACAGGGAATTTTTGTTTGTTTTTGTATCTCCTGGCAGTACTCAGGAGTTATTCCTGGCTCTGAGCTCTGAGAGAGTGCAACAAGAGCAAGGCTAAGTGAGGCAGGAGGGCCCCTAGAAATGGCTACGTAGGCAGCATTGTCACGACTGTGAGTGCCAGAGACAACTTCCAGAGCAGGGTCTGCACTGTCAAGGTCTGTGGGGGCTTGCAGGAAGGACTCTGACAAGCTATTTCAAGCCTTTGTGTGTGTGTGTGTGTGTGTGTGTGTGTGTGTGTGTGTGTTTTGGGTCACACCCGGCAGTGCTCAGGGGTTACTCCTGGCTCCATGCTCAGATATTGCTCCTGGCAGGCACGGGGGACCATATGGGATGCCGGGATTTGAACCGATGACCGTCTGCATGAAAGGCAAACGCCTTACCTCCATGCTATCTCTCCGGCCCCTATTTCAAGCCTTTTTAATAGAGGAACCCAGGAGCCTATGACAAATCCCTAGGCCATGAGAGGGAGAAATAGGGAGAGAGAACTGGGTTTGGGATCAGGGTAAGGTCAGGCTGAGGGCCAGATATATAAAGTAAAGGATAAATAGTTCAAAAAGATACAGCTGCAGGTCTGTCGGAATAAGGGAGAAAGCCATAGTCAGGAGTAGAAATAGTTTGGTCTGATTGCTGCTCCAACTGCCTCATCAAATTGCCACAACTTCACCACATTGATTCTACTTTGAGCCTCTCTGGGGGCTAGGGGGAGCAGTTATAACCCCAGCCAGCCAATATAGTTGATTAATGTCTTTCTTAAAGGGGTAGACCCCTTTTATGGCTAGTGTTGGACTCCTGCTAGGTATTACAGTAATGTAGGACAAGAGTGAGACAGCAGGTTACGAGATGGCCAGCAACTACAATGAGACTGGGGAGCCACTCTACTTGCTGATATCTTTTTGCCCAATACTGGCTCCCATTCCCGGGCAACCAAGCAGGGCCACCCATTTTGAACTGTGCATCCTGCACTTGAGTAAAGCATGGTCTAAAGACAGAGACCTAGAGCTATGGTGACTGTGGGTAGCTTCTAGAGTCATAAGGGCCATTGTGAACACAGGGAAGCATACCAAAACAAGAGCATCATCACTCTGCTCTGCTCTGTGTCCATATATTTCTTCTAGGCAAGGAACTCCATCACAACACATAAGAAACAACACCACACTGAAAAGGTCACATTGGGAAAAAATGCAGAGCCCTACCAGTTCTGAGGACTCAACTAATATCAGCCACTTATATAGCCTCTCTATTAGGGACACTAGAGAGAAAATATGGAGGATGTTCAAAGACCTCAAAGTAACCATAGAACCAACAGTCCATAAGATGCAAGAGGACATGAGAGTAGAAATGAGAAAACTTCAAACAGAAAAACAGTATTGGAGCACTTGGTAGGTGAAATGAAAAACTCACTGGAAGGCCTCACCAGCGGAGCAACACCTGCTGAAGACAGAATCAATGAGCTAGAAGATGAGCTATATAACACCTCCATATAACAGAAGTAGTTAGAAAAGAGCCCTAATAAATTATCAAAAGATGGGGAAAATCCTCCAAATAATAAAACAGATGACAATAGACCTTTGGCATAAATTTAACAAGAATATCATAAGAATCCTTGGGATCCCAGAGAGATAGGAACAAAATCCCAATGAAGAAGCAACAGTCAGACTTCCATTCAGGTTTGAAGGAAAGATACACAGTTTTACAAAAAAAGCTCAGGAACTTTACCGAATCAAAACCAACCTTAAAAGAAGATCTAAATGATCTAATGAATTCTTTCAAACAGTTAAAGAGGACTTACTGCCAATCCTTTCAGACTCTTCCAGGAAATTGAAGAAACAGAAACACTCCCAAATAATTTCTATGAAGCTAATATCATCCTGCTATCAAAAGCAGACAAGACATCACATAAAAGAGAATTACAGGCCAATATCCTTGATGAACTTAGATGCAAGGATCTTCAACAAAATACTAGCAAGCAGAATCCAACAACTCATGAAGAAGATTATACACCATAACCATGTAGTATTCATTCCAGAGATACAAGTATGGTTTAATGTTTACAAGTAAAACAATATCATATTCCAAATTAATAAAAAATAAAAATCATATGATCATATCAATAGATGCAGAAAAAACATTTGACAAGGTCTAGCACAAATTTATAATAATAACCATCAACAAGATGGGAATTGAAGGAACTTTCCTCAATATAGTAAACTCTTTTTACCACAAGCCCATGGCAAACATTATACTTAATGGGGAAAAACTAAACACCTTTGCTCTAACATCTAGCACACAAGTTTTCTTCCTCTCCACCAATTCTATTCAATATTGCATTGTAGGTACTTGTTATAGCAATTAGGCAAGAAAAAGATATCAAGAGCATCCATATAGGAAAGGAAGAATTCAAGCTCTTACTGTTTGCAGATGACACAATACTATATTTAGAAAATCCTAAAACCTAAACAAAAAGCTTCTTGAAACAATAGATTTCTATGGTAAAGTGGCAGGCTAAAAAATTAATATGCAAAAAATCCATGGACTTTATGTATATAAAGAGAGTAAGGAGATATTAAAAATAATCTCATTCTGGGGCTAGAGTGATAGCGCAGTAGTAGGGCATTTGCCTTGCACATGGCTGACCCAGGATGGACCACGGTTTGATCCCCCAGTATCCCAGATGATCCCCCCAGTATCCCAGATGATCCCCCGAGCCAGGCATTTCTGAGTGTAGAGCCAGGAGTAACCCCTGAGAGTCACTTGTTGTGGCTCAGAACTAAAAAAAAAAATCCCATTCACATTTTTTCCCAGAAAATCAATACCTTGAAGTCAATTTAACTAAAGAGGTGAAAGAGTTATACTAAGAAAACTACAAAGCACTGCTTCAAGAAATAAAAGAGGATACATGGAATGAAAACATATACCTTGCTCATGGATTGATAGGATTGATGTAATTAAAATGGCAATACTTCCAAAGGCATTGTAAAGATTTTTTTTTAAGTACTGATTTTTTTAATTATTTTTTTTAATAAGAAAGTATTACCTTTCTAAACTCAAACACATTCAATGCTTAGTATAGTACATCAAAGGTATATCTTGTTCTTTACAATAAGTTCTCTGAAAACATTATAACATAATTACAGGATACACACAAAATTAAATATATCAGCATGATGCAACTATTCAGTACTGCATACAGTGCATTATTTATAAGACACCACAAGGACACAATTCTTATAAATTAATATGGATTATTGTTCTCAGGTTTGTGCTATTTATACCTGTTAGTGATAGTGACCATCAACATTTTTAAAGTTTTGAGTCAAAGGAGCACTGTAAAAACAATGTTAGTATGGCAATTATCGTTTGCATGGGCCCACCAAAGTATGGGGGTCATGGAAAGGAAAAACTTTGGCCTAAGTACAAGGAGACCCTACCCTGAAGTTTCCTGACAGAAGACCATTTCTAGGCTCCAGGCAAACCAGTTTGTCCAATCCTGGTCATTGTCTGCAGTGCCAATACAGTTATATCTTTTACAGTCTCTGTTGTTGATCTCACACCTCTGCATTAAAGGTCCTGGAATCTGTACATCCCACAATGAAGTCAGGATGGTGCGGAGCGTCGTCTAATTTCATCTCACAATTAACGAGCAATGCAGAAAGCCCTGTCCAGTACGCAAGTTGCTGTTGTTGTTTAAATCTTCTCAGTGTTAAGGGAAGACTCTTTTGAGTAAATTGATGTCAGAGCAGCAGTAGGGTCTTCCCCGGTAGAGGATTGCTTCCAGGTGATGTCATAAACAACGTTGAATATTTCATAGATGGCTTCCCTGGTTCACGGGTGACTGGAAAATGCCCAAACCTCGGAGGCCTGTGCCAGGTCATCATGCCAATGTTCAGGGTTTGTAAGGTTCCATTGCACCACAAGATTAGTGTGTTCCCGTCTCTATTAGATAAGAACTTATTTGTATGTATAGTATTTTCGATTTTAATGTGCCCATGCAAACAAGGAATAATGCCACCTGGCGTTATTAGCACATAAGGGAGCTGCAAGAACAAGTCCAACAATCCCCGTGACCTGATTCAAACATAAGCATTAAACTGAGGGACTCTTTCATCAAAATTTCTTTTTTTTTTTCTTTCTTTCTTTCTTTTTTTTTTTTTTTTTTTTTTTTTTTGGCCACACCCGGCGTTACTCCTGGCTGTCTGCTCAGAAATAGCTCCTGGCAGGCACGGGGGACCATATGGGACACCGGGATTTGAACCAACCACCTTAGGTCCTGGATTGGCTGATTGCAAGGCAAACGCCATTGTGCTATCTCTCCGGGCCCTCACCAAAATTTCTTATTGAACAGTTCCCAGCAAGATTGGTGCCTATGGGGATGCTAGAACAAGTCCAATAATCTAATTGACTTGGTTCTTATATATACTTTAAATGGAGGGACACTTCTACAAACTTCCTTATTTAACAATGAGCCAGGTCTTTAATCTTTAAGACAATGTTCAGGGTGTAAGGTCCTACCGCATTACAAGATTTGTGTGTTCCCATCTGTATAAGATAAGAACGTGTTTGAATATAATTTCCCATTTTAATGTGTCTATGCAAAGGAAGAACAGTATCACATGGCGAAATTGGTGCTTATGGGGATATTAGAACAAGTCCAACAATCGAATTGACTTGGTTCTTATATAAACTTTAAATGGAGGGACACTTCTACTAACTTCCTTATTTAACAAATAACAAAGGGATAAAAAGTGGGGAAAATAAACAATCTAACTTAAGACAGTGGACTCAATAGTCACCATATGTGGAAACTAATCAGAAACCTAGTATGGTAGCAAACACAGTTACACAGTGAAGAAAGGAAGAGGCCAAGAAGCTGCTGAGAGTGAACAAGTAGGAAAAAAAGTACTGGCCTCTTCCCAGCCTGAGAGTCCATCCTCACATTTTTATTTTGAACATATATGGTACGCCCCCACACGGTTTTTAAAATGGAGACGAATGAAGAAAAAAATACCAGTGAATGTCAATACATACACCAGTGATGCATCGGCCTGCCCTCCACCCCATGCGTCCCCCCCATTAGTGTACTATTGTAGGGAGACAAAGGCGGAAAGACTGAGGACCACGATAGAGTCCACCTAGGCCGGCAACCAGAGAATATCTGGAATAAAGGGGAGATAGCTAGCGAGAATGCCATCCGGCATGGGGTGTCCCCTAACCCCAATACCTGGGAAGAGCTGGCCTCCAGGATCAAGGCACCGGAAGCCAGCTATCTGCCCGGCCCCTCCCTTTGCTCCTCCTCCCTAGAGTAGGGAAGGGGGGGAAGCCTGGGGACCCCTAATAAAGTCCACCTGGAACCCACAGCAGGCCACCTGAGATAGCACTCAGGCCAGGCCTAGAGTCCAGGGGGAAATAGGGGAACGGCTGGAGGCCTGCCAAGCCTCCCAGCACCCCCCAAGCTAGGGAGAATGCCATCCGGCATGAGGTATCCCCCTAACTCCAATACCTAGGAAGAGCTGGCCTCCAGGAACAAGGCACTGGAAGCCAGCTATCTGCCCGGCCCCTAGCATTGTAAAGATTTAAATGTAATCCTTATAAGAACACTCCTGATGTTTCTCAATAAAATGGAACAAACACTCCTGAAATTCATATGAAACATTAAATGTCCATGAATAGCTAAAACAATTCTTGGATAAAAGCAGATTAGAGGAATCACTTTCCTCAAATTTAATCTGTACTATAAAGCAGTAGTCATTAAAATAGTATGGTACTGGGGCAGAACAGTGGCGCTAGAAGTAAAGCGTCTGCCTTGCAAGCACTAGCCTAGGACGGACCTCCGTTCAATCCTCCGGTATCCCATATGCCCCCTGCCCCCCCCCCCCCCGCCCAAGCCAGGAGCGATTTCTGAGTGCTGAGCCAGCAGTAACCCCTGAGCATCAAAACAAAAAAACAAAAAAAAACAACCAAACAAATAAAAACAAAACATAAACAAAAAAAAGTAGTATGATACTGGAATAAAGACAAAGCCTAAGATAAACAGAATAGACTTAATTATTCTGAAATGGACCAGCAAGTATATAATCAATTAATCTTTGATAAAAGGACAAGAAAGAGGAAGTGGAGCCAGGAAAACCACTTTAACAAGGGTGCTGAGAAAACTAGTCAGGTACATTGCAAAATAGTGAACTCAGACCTCCATGCACAAAAGTCAAATCAAAATGGATTAAAGACCTTGATATCTATCAGGTCTGAAACCACAAGGCACATAGAGGAAAACGTAGGAAGAACACTTTATGACAGTAAAGGTAAAGGCATCTTCAAGGAAGAAACACCACTGTCCATGCAAGTGGAAGAAAAGATAAACAAATGGTACTACATTAAACAGAGGAGCTTCTGCACCTCAAAGGAAATGGTCACTGGGATACAAAGACTTTCCACAGAATGGGAGAAACTATTTACCCAACCTATTTGATAAGGGGTTCATATCTAAGATATACAAAGCACTGGTAGAATTCAGTAAAAAAAGAAAAAAAAAAGAAAAGAAAATAAGTCTAACCACATCCAAAAATGGGGAGATGAAATGAATAGACATTTCCTCAAAAAATACAATGAAAAAATGCTCCACATCACTAATCAGTAGATATATTTAAATAAAAATAATAATGAGATATCAACTCACATCACAGAGACTTACACGGATCATAAAGAACAAGAACAAACAGCACTGGCAAGCATGCAAGGAGAAAGGGACTCTCATTCACTGCTGGTGGGAATGCTGGTGGAGACATTTCCAAATGCCTTTTGGAAAAACAATATGGATATTATTTAAAATACTAGAAATTGAGCTTCCATATGATCCAGCAATACCACTCCTAGGTATATATCCTAGGAATCCAAAACACAATACAGAAAACACCACTTCATCCCTCGTCATTGCAGAACTATTTGCAATAGGCAGAATCTAGAAAGAACCCAAGTGTTGAGAATAGATGATTGTCAAAAGAAACTGTGGTACATCTACACAAAGGAATACTAAACAACTTAAGAAAAATGAAATAATGAAATTTGCTTATATAGAGATGATATGGATAGTAATATGCTGAGTGAAGTGAATCAAAGGGATAGATATAGATGATAGTAGTAATAGAGAACAATTTAGATATAGAATAATAATACTCATTTGTGGGATATAAGAATAAAATATAGCATTGTAATAATAATAATATTCAAAAACAATAGAGATGAGAGCCAAGAGGACCAATCCATGGTAGGAAGTATACTACAAATAGTAGAGCAGTGCAGTTAGGGCAGAAAAAAGACCATTATGACGATTGTTAGAACTGATCACTATGAACAATGACTGAATATTGAATGGAAATTAAGGGATATGTATGGTGGTACCCTTTAATTAACAACAGTGCAAACTATAGTGTCTAAAAGGAAGAGAGAGAGAAAGAGGGAGAGAGAGAGAAGTAAAATGTTTGCCCCAGAGACACGCAGGGGTAGGGTACAAAGGAAACTGGAGACATTGGTGGCAGGAAATGTTCATGAACAACTTTGTAACTAGTGTTTAAATAAAAGGACAAAACCATATAGAACAAACCACGTATAATATACTCAATGATGATAAAATGAAAGCTTTTCTACTAAGTCCAGCATAAGATCAGGTATGTCTTTTCTCCACTATTTTTGAGCATGGATTGGAAGCCCTATCCTGAACAAGTAGGCAACGTAACTATTCGCAGGAATCCAACTTGGAAAATAAGTAAAACTCATCGTTTTCTAATGATATGATAATATATTTTGAAAAACTCCATCCAAAAATTGAACAGAAATAAAAAAAATGAGTTTATTCAAGTAGCAGAATAACAAGGTCAACAAGGAGTCTATTGTACTTTTATGTGAAAATAATGCCTTAGAGGAGAGGGAAGAGAAATTGAGTTGTACTCATAAAACTGTATTATTATCTGTATTTGTAAATTCTTTTTTTTTTTTTTTTTTTTTTTTGGTTTTTGGGCCACACCCGTTTGACGCTCAGGGGTTACTCCTGGCTATGTGCTCAGAAATTGCCCCTGGCTTGGGGGGACCATATGGGACGCCGGGGGATCGAACCGCGGTCCTTCCTTGGCTAGCGCTTGCAAGGCAGACACCTTACCTCCAGCGCCACCTACCCGGCCCCTGTAAATTCTGATGTCTCAAATAAAGTGAAAAAAATAATTAAAAGATGGCTAAGATTTTGCTTCATAAATTCAACATAGTTTTTTTGTTTATAAATTACTTTATTTAAAGACCATGTATTATATAGTTGCTCATTGTACATTTGTTCCAAGACCAATTCCATCATTTCACCACCAATAATTGTCTCCCCATTGTCCTTGGATTTCCACCCATTTCCAAGCCTGCCCTCTCGCAGGCACAAAATAATATATTCTATATTAATTATTTACAGATAAATGGTAATAAAATAATAAAATTATTTTTAATTATTTACAGATAAGTGGTAATAAAATAATAAAATTATTTTTTAAAGTAGCACAATAAGAACATTTGTGAAAATTAGTGTATCTTACAGTGAGGTCATTAAATTATTGTCAGAAGATTTGCAAAGTGATTTGTTGTTAGTTGATTTTCTGTTATTTGTCTTATTTCTGAATGTTAGATGACTGTGAATCCATGTCCATGTCTAATTTGGTGTGTTTCTACTGGGATGAAAGTTTGGAGTTATTGTGCAACCACAGTGGTCTAGGAATTCCAAGCTTTGTGGCTAATAATAGTGCAGCTTTTGTGGAGAATGGTTTCAGCTGCAAGATCTTCTGGAAGTACAAGAAAGCAGAGTGGGAGGTGCCAGTACTCACTCCAAAAAGTCTGGAGATTTCAGCCCAAATACTGGCATACCTGGGGTTTTGGTCAGTTTTGTGTCTCTGCAGAGCTCTGTGGTTGAATGGTGAAGCTGGGCCATTGGCAAAGCCTTATTTGGAAAAGGTGGGTATAGCTGGTGCGTCTTCAGTAGGGCAGAGTTTGCTAGCGCTCTTCTCTGGAGATTGCTGTTTTCAGATGTGTAGCCCCTGTACCCATGATTTTTCATGGCTCAGTATACATCTCTCTCTCTTTTTTATCTCTTTCAAGAGTAGAATGAGTCTATGGACATTTACAGACTTAATTAATTAAAAACAATTCATTAAATGTCATTGTAATTAGATTTACTTAATTAAAAATTAAATTTTCTTGGGCCCAGAGAGATAGCACAACGGTGTTTGCCTTGCAAGCAGCCGATCCAGGACCAAAGGTGGTTGGTTCGAATCCCTGTGTCCCATTTGGTCCCCCGTGCCTGCCAGGAGTAACCCCTGAGCACCGCTGGGTGTGGCCCAAAAACAAAAACAAAAACAAAAAATTAAAATTTCTTAATCCTCATTTTGCAGCTAGATAAATATGTGGTCTTTTTTTTTTTTAACTTACAAATGCAAAACTCAACTTTTCTACAGAGCTTTTCTAAAATTTTGAATTGTTTCCTGAAGTTAAATTTGCAAGAAGATGATCATCAAAGCTGCCGGGATTCTGGTAAGCTTTTGTAAGCTTATGCATGGCAGGCTGCTTCCTTAATGTCCAGCTGAATGCCTCCTTGCCCTTGAGAATGTCATTATTTGAAAACCTTTGCTAGTTTTGTAAGTGAGAAGCAGTGTGTGGTTGTTTTGTTTTTAAGTTAGGAACACTTGCATGGAGTATTTTTTTTTTCCACACTCACTAAGTTGTTTATGATTGAGTTTTAGTCATACGATGTTTTGATTTATACTTATTTGGTTGCCAGTGAGGAGGAACATTTCCTCATATTTTTGTTTATCACTTTTATTTCCTCTTTTCTCACTTGGCACTTGGGTCCTTTTCCATTCTATATTTTACTCACTTCTCTCTTCCACTCTACATGGAGAGGACTTTAGTTCAGTTAACCTTGGAGATTTTCTTGGGCTTTGCCAATCAAGTTTGCTTTCTTTCTTTTATTTTATTTTTTAATTTTTTATTGAATAGATGAGCCCTTCACAATTGGATTCCAAGCATACAATGACAGTGAATTAGGGCCATTCCCACCACCAGTGTTGACCTCTCTACACCGAAGTTCCCCACATGCATCCTATACCTCCACCCTTAGCTTCCTTGCTTGCCAGTATAACAAGTCATTTTAAGTTTAGATTGTTATAGTTTGGGTCTCTTGATGCTAAAGTTTATTTTCTTTATTCTGTGACAGAGCAGTTATTTTTTGGTTTTGTTTTGTCATGCAGACAAAACAAACAAGCAAAAAACAAACAAAAACAACCCAACCTCCCAATACAGCACTTGTTGTATATGTAAACATTTTAATGGGATTATTATGTTACTGACCCTACCCTGATCGGTGATTGTGCCCTGCCCTAGGGTGTAACCAGGCATTCTGCTCCCACCCTAGGGTGGTACCTGATTCTGCTCCCATCATTGGGTGGTACCTGATTCTGGGGCATAAAAGCAAGGGTCTGTGGAAGGCAAGGGGCTTTTTGTCCTGGACCTATTCTTAGGCCTTTTGGCTTCGGCCTCTTCACGGAATAAAGAGCTGTTTTCTTCGGAAGCCTGACTGCCTGTTGGCTTTCTTCCCGTCACCTCAGAACCGCCGACTGAACAGGGTAACAGACGTGTGGTCCAAGCTGGAGGAGAAAGGCCTCATCCTCCATCCCTCCATCAATCAACCTCTTCAGGGGCTGACTTGCAACAAGCACTCACTACAAAACATTTATAGTTTTTTTTTTCCATCTTGTCTAAGAAAGAAGTTGGGGTGCAAAGCTTGGAACGAAGGTTTTAAAAACGGATGAGGTTCACTTAGAGACATTTGTCGTGGTCACCAAATAATGGCAGGCTTCTTGGAGATTAGTTTTGACATTCCCACGAGGGACCTGACAGCTTAAAGGGATAGTAAAATTATCCTCACTCCCTCACACGGCTCGGGTCAGATCCAAAAACGTTTTCTGCACCATTGATTTTTTGGGGGCTTTTGAGACTCAGCTTGTGGATGCAAAACACTATTCATCGCTGTGGATTATGGCTTTTTCTTTTGTCTTCTTTACTGACTGTCTGGGGGAGTCACTGCCAAAAGTTGTGACTGGTGACTATCACTTTGTAGGAGCAAAGCTAGTACTGCTCATGCCTGAGGTAGGTTAGTCAATGCACTTCAACAAGTTTCATTCAGGGGATGTTGCTGTTTGTACCTCAAGGGGTTATAAAAAGAAATGCTATCTATCTTCACATGCACTCTGGGAGTAAACACTGGTGGAACAGAATGGATAAAAAGGGCAACTTTGTTATCTCAGACCTTTCTTCCACTATTGCAGATCTAATAAAACAGCAGGGTCTTGCCAACAACAAGGCACAAACCAGACTGCATTGAGGTTCTATTCGGAAAAGCATTTTGTGAATGGCAAGCACTCTCCATGTGGCAAGTGTCCTCATTTTACAGAGTAGAAGGTCCCTGGTCCATTGGGGTTCTTTAGCCCTTTGCTTTAAAAAGTAAACCTTTTTATATTTAGAATTTCACATATTTTTCATGATTAATCAATGTTATTTTATTTTTTTAAAGCATTCTTAAACTAGGGGCTATTAAAATACTGCTTGCCAGTCCCATTTGACTTGCGACCTATTTTTCAACTTAGGAGCAAGGACAGGTTTTATACTCTGTGTGTGTTTATGTGTGCGTGTTTCTTGGTTTTGTTGTTTATGTTTTATTTTTGTTAATGGTTTTTGCATTTTTATAAAATGTGGAAGGAAAATGAAAAAGAATCACATTTCAAAGTACAAATGACTTGAAATGCAAATTTCTAGGTATACAAATTAAGTTTTATTAGCCTAAGAGCCGCTCTTATTTATGCAATACCGTTGAGTGATGTCCTATTATTACCACAGAGTTGAAGAGTAGTGACAGATATTGTGTGTCCCATTAAACCTCAAAGATTTAGTCTCTGTCCCTTTACAAAATACCTTCAACTCCTTTTCTAGACACTGGTTGACTGTTATGAACAAGATAGATGGAGTCCTTGTATTCAGCAAGCTTGCATTCATGGATAATAACCATAAATGGGACTCACTCCTGATCCTTGCTTAATAACAGATTCAGTTCAACTGAGCTAACTTTTTATAATTTTAATCAACATAGTTACAACCTTATAGAATCTGATTCTATTTCATTAAATCAATTAATTTACTGTGTTAGACTGTAAAGATCTTTGCACTTAATTAAAATAGGTATGAAAAATTTTATTTAAAGAAAATAGTTGCAATGACCTACATGATGGGTGCTTTCCACTCTCCAAAAGGTTTTTCTGTACTACTTTGCATAATGCAGACTCCATGTGCTATGAATTGAGTATGTAAAAGCTCACTTTGAACCGTGAGATTAAGAAGTCTTACCAAAGAAGTGGCAAGTGGCCCTAAATAAGTCTTGATTGTCCTCCTTCAATTCAGAGCCTCAGCAAGTTGTCTTCTGTAGACAGAAGACTATCTTTTTCATTGCTGGACTGAGCTTCTGATGTGATCAGTTTCCTTTGGGCTGGTGAAACAATATTGGGAAAACCCTGTTGATAAGGTCTGCTCACCCTGAAATGGAAAATGTGTGGAAATAAGACTGAGGGGGTATAAGAAAGAAAGCTCGGTGGACAGGTAGAAAATTTGATTTCTTAAAATGCAAGGAAGTTGAGAAGTCTGAAAGTCCTCTAGCAAACTCTCTAGCATCAAAGATTAGAGGATTCTACCTTCTTCCATATTAGTCACTTCCATAACTGTTTAGCTCAGGGAGTTGTTCAATAAATGGTTCAATAAAAGACTGCCTAAAAGAATGAAGGTTGTCAAGGCATAGACAGTGTTAATCATCAGAATGCTTAATGTATGATGTGCTCCCAGGAATAAAAATGTATGGGCACTCATTCATTTGGTCATTCAGCAAATGATTATGTCAGACACTAAAGCCAGTTTTATTTCAATCCATTGCCTCTTCTCACCTCTCTGGGCCCAGTCCTGTCCAGCCTTGTCTGCCTTTACCTCATAATAGAGTGCGTGTCTTGTGTATATCAGACCCTGGATTGATATGCAATCCTTATACTTCCTCAGCACCTCTGAGTGTGGTCCTGAAACCCAACTCCTACCCTAGTACCACTAATGTCTCCCCAATAACATCACCAATAACCACAAAACATAAAAAGGCTGGTATGCAATTTATTATATTAAGAAGTATAATCAGGAAAATGTTTAGTATTGATCCCTGAAGAGAATTAGAGGACATAAGAATTTTTTTTTTACTTCATGGTTATTATTCTAGTAATATCATAGGAAAAAGAGTTATAGTGTCTAAGAAGGACATTTTGTAGTGTCATTCTTATGGTGTTATATTGCTTGGTTACCATCAACCTTTACCATTGATTGATAAAATGCTAATGTTGCTTCCATTTTTCCATCCAGAAAACAGGCCTGATTTGAATATTATAATGCTTTAGCATTTACCTTAAGGTGAATGTTTTTGCTATCATACAGAATATGATAGAAATAAAAAAACATTTGGACATCATAGATAGATCAAGAACTCTCTTGGTGATTATTTCAATATTTATTTGAAATATTACTGGAAATTATTGTGATTTCTTGGTGGTTATTTAATATTTATGAAATTCACTGTAGAAAAAAAGATCCCTTTGTAGCTATATTTATTTGTCTGTGAAAATAGGAATAGCAAAATCGCATTGGTATTGGATCACATGTATAAATGTGCCTGAAATTGACTGAGTGCTCAATAAATATTTCTCTCAAAAATTCGACTCTGACAGAATCAAATATGAAGAAATAATTTCTTTTAATTAATAGTGTTGATGAGTTGGGTTCTAGCTAATTGAACTGTAATATGTAAATCAAATTAATTGTGGACTGACTCAGACAGATAAAATATTCACACCAGGTATGGTTCGGTTGAGCACTTTTATTTGCTAGAATTTAAAAAATTCTTTCCCCTTCTGTGGCTTCTTGACATTATGGATTCTCCAACTCAGCTCGAAAATCAGTTCATTTTTAGCTGCAGGAAAAATTTTTCAGAAAGTGTTTGAGGGTTTTAATGGTTGAATTTAATAGGATTAATTTAAATTCGGCCAAGTCAGTTGTAGGCAATAAAACAATGGACCAGTACTTCATAAATCCTTGTTTATTTAATAAATAAGGAGGATGGGAGAGAAGGGTTCCAAACTGAGCCACAGATCATAGTGAGGATTCAATGAGCAAACATTATTTATTAAGGAATGGGGAGTCTGAACCACACTCAATTGTGCTCAGAGCTTACTCTCTTCTCTCTTCCTTTCTTCATTCTTTCTCTCCTTCCTTCCTTCCTTCCTTCCTTCCTTCCTTCCTTCCTTCCTTCCTTCCTTCCTTCCTTCCTTCCTTCCTTCCTTCCTTCCGTCTTCCTTCCTTCCTTCCTTCCGTCTTCCTTCCTTCCTTCCGTCCTTCCTTCCGTCCTTCCTTCCTTCCTTCCTTCCTTCCTTCCTTCCTTCCTTCCTTCCTTCCTTCCTCTCTTCCTCTCTCCCTCTCTCCCTCCCTCTCTCCCTCTCTCCCTCCCTCTCTCCCTCCCTCCCTCTCTCCCTCCCTCTCCCCTCCCTCCCTTCCTTCCTTCCTTCCTTCCTTCCTTCCTTCCTTCCTTCCTTCCTTCCTTCCTTCCTTCCTTCCTTCCTTCCTTCCTCTCCCTCTCTCCCTCTCCCTCCTCTCTCCCTCTCTCCCTCCCTCTCTCCCCTCCCTCCTCTCCCTCCCTCCCTCCCTCCCTCCCTCCCTCCTCCTTCCTTCCTTCCTTCCTTCCTTCCTTCCTTCCTTCCTTCCTTCCTTCCTTCCTTCCTTCTTTCTTTCTTTCTTTCCTCCCTCTCTCCCTCTCTCCCTCCCTCTCTCCCTTCCTTCCTTCCTCCCTCTCTCCCTCTCTCCCTCCCTCTCTCCCTCTCTCCCTCCCTCCCTCCCTCCCCCTCTCTCTCCCTCTCTCCCTCTCTCCCTCCCTCCTTCCCTCCCTCCCTCCCTCCCTCCCTCCCTCCCTCCCTCCTTCCTTCCTTCCTTCCTTCCTTCCTTCCTTCCTTCCTTCCTTCCTTCCTTCCTTCCTTCCTTCCTTCCTTCCATTTCTTTCTTTTCATGATCATGCTCCTGCTTTTGATCCTAGGTATTGGGTGCACAGGGTAAGGGTGGAGGTAAGGAGGGGAATGTTCTCTATCTTCTGTAATTTGGGGATTTGGTTTCTTATTTGGGGGCCACACCTGTTGGTGCTCAGGTAACCATATTTTACCACTGGTAATGGAACCAGGGTAGGCTGTGTGCAAGTCAAACACTTGAGCAGCTGTACGATTTCTCCAGTGCAATTCTATGCACTGTTAACATTTGAGATTAGATGGTTGTTGTGCAAGCCTGTCCTGCATTTGTGTGGACTGTTTAGCAACATCTGTGGTGTCTACTCACTAAATGCTACTAGCTCCTTATCCTCCCCCATCAGAACAGTCCCCCACCTTCCATTACAATCTAAAATGTTTCCAAATGCAACAATTGTTGGAAAAGAGGTGGTGCAAAATCACCACTAGAGATTTCAAAAGTTTTTAAAGTGTTGATTGTAGCCTATAGGTCCAAGTTAATAAGGGGCCATTAGGCTGCACTCATGAGAAGCCAATTCAATAGTGACTAAATCACATTGACTTCCTCAAAGTTTGGGTAAATCCCTATTATGGCAAGTTCCAATATCAAGTTGGGGAAATGAGAATTTCCTTGTTTTTGTTTTTGTTGTTTTTTTTGGGAAAGGGAGTGGTTTAGATCACAATCAATACTGCTTAGTCAGAAGCTACTCTTGGCTCCTGCAAAGGGGTTATACCTGGTGGTGCTCAGGGGCCATGAAACTAAGGTTAGCACATGCAAGACAAGTGCCTCACCCCTGTGCTATCTCTTTGACCCTGGAAATGAACATTTCTAAGACAGAGTAAACTTTGTCTTCAATGATCCTTGCCCCTCCTGAGTGATTTTTAGGTGAGTATCCTGTTAGCTCAATTCTATGTGTGGAACCTTTATTCATTATCAGACAATAAGCGAGGAGGAAGTCTCAGATTCTTTAGATGCCCAATTGAAATTAAGCCTGTACATTAGCTATTTAAAAGTGTTGTGAATTATTCTTTTCTTAAAGATATAACCATAAAATCTCCCACAGTTAGGGGAGGTGTATTTCCAGTGGAGTACTTTAGGCAAATAAAGGCCTTACAAGATAAAAAAAAAAAAAACAACAAAAAACAAAAAAAACAAAAAAAACCACATCCATTTTCCTGCTCAGTTACTGGCTTCATGTAGTTAGTAACTCAGATGTCATGTTTATGCCATCATTGAAAGCAAGCATGCAGTTTAAATATTTTAGCTTCCACTGTGTAACTGGGTCTACATTATTGACCTTCAAGAAGTCCCGTTCCTAAAGCATGAAGAGAGGAACAATCAAGTACTTCCTGCAGAGACTGGCTCGCAGAGTGGGTTTCCCAGGCTTGTGGCACAGACCATGACAGAAAACTTCTGAACTGCTGAGGAACATGACAGGTTGGGACAGAGAGGAATGAAGGGAAGCTTTTGGGGGCAGGGAGCAAGCCAATCCTCCCCCGCCCCTTTTGAAAGAGATATCCCACCTTTGTTCCAAAGGAAAATGAAATATCCATTAAGACTGGGGATACTGGGAATTCTCTTTCATTTCAGTTTCTTTTGTTGTGACTCCAGGGCAGTGGAGAGGAATCTGGAGAGACTAGGTTTCAAGCCAAGATGAGAAAGAAAAAGAATTCCTTCCAAGGATTGCTTCCATTGTCTCCTCAAGAATAAATATTTATAGAGAAAGTTCAAGTGAAGTCTTTTACAATGGTCATGTCTGTAAGACTGAACATTTGAGAGTATACATGAACAACTATGCTTAAATGAAGGGTGATCCAATTAGGAGTCTCAAGAAAAACCAAGAAATCTCAAGGTAATTTCCTATATAAAATCTAATTGTGGCCTCAAAGTGAAATAGGAACACCACTGAATTATCCCAGATCCATAGACTACAGCAAAAAATGTACAGCCAAATTGGATTCTATTTTAAGTAATTAAGTTATTTCCCTTCACAGGATCTATAATTTGCCTTCAACAAATGTGATTTGCTTCAGAAAGATAAGGCATTGCAATTTTTTCCTCCAAAATGGATTTTCTGTGCCAGAAACAATTATGAAAAGTAGACCAAATATTACCTTAATTATATCCTGGTTGTTATTGCTAAGTGCATGCCTCCAGTAGTCTGTTTTTGCTCTCAAGTGAGATAGGTATGGTTCCTATATTTTAAAAAATATTTTTATTCAAAAATACTTTGGGTCACACCTGACTGTGCTTAGAGCCTACCTATGCCTCTGTACTCAGGAATCATTCTTGGGTGGATCAGAGGATGTTATGTGGTGCTGCAAAGTGAACCCAGGTTGGGTGCATGCAAGGCATGAACCTTACCCACTGTACATTTCTCTGACCAAGGAATTAATTTTGGGGGCCCATAAACAACAGTGCTCAGGAGTTACTTCTGGCTGTGCTCAGAAAACACTCCTGGCAGGCTTGAGGGGATATATGGGATGCCAGGGATCAAACCCAGGTCAGCATGCAAGGCAAATGCCCTCCCCACTGTGCTATCATTCCACACACCCCCAGAAATTAATTTTAAACAAACACTGAAGCTAAAATTTACTCAAGAGCCCAGGGCTTGCACAATAGTGGTATAAATAGCTGATATTACAGAAGGCTCCAAAATCTTGTGCAAAACAAGGGGTAATGGGGAGTTTGACCTTTTTTTCTGCAATCTAAACACACCAATTTAACTTTTATCTGCTTGGCTGAAGCTTTGAGAGGCTAGGTGTTGCAATAAATTAAGAATAAGTATTGTGATTTGCATTACGATATTGCAAGTGGGGTATTTTGAGCATGGTTAATTTTATGAAGAAAACATTCACTTTTGAGTTTATTTTCGGTTAACAGTTCAGTTGATTTATGGCCAGGTGTTCTGAGGTAGTAGATAAATGGTTAAAAACAAGGGCTAGGGTTAATAAATGGAATCAGCTACTGGATGTTCCCTTCAAAGTACAAGTGAGGAAAAGTCTGAAAAAGTCAGTTGCTTATCTCACACAAGAGGGAGGACATTTACACAAAATGTTTACAGGAGAGAGCCCGGAGAGATAGCACAGATGTTTGCCTTGCAAGCAGCCAATCCAGGACATAAGGTGGTTGGTTCGAATCCCGGTGTCCCATATGGTCCCCCATGCCTGCCAGGAGCTATTACTGAGCAGACAGCCAGGAGTAACCCCTGAGCATCGCTGAGTGTGGTCCAAAATCCAAAAAAAAACCAACAAAACAAAACAAAAAGAAATGTTTACAGGATATAGTTGAGTAAACTCTAAAAAATGACACTGCATACTTTTCTCCTTTTAATCATGTAGCCTGTGGAAAGATTCACTTTTGTCAAGAATGGGGCCAAGTGATAATAGTTTGTAGGGTGCTTGCCTCGCAAGCAGTATCCATAGGCTCGCCCCATACTCTGAGCCAGCTAGGAGTAATTCCTGAGAATAGAGCCAGGACTAACTCCTGATGGCCAAAAAAACAAAGAGAAAAATAGAGTAAGAACCATCTAAGCATTTTTAAGTTTCTGATTGAAAAGTGATTATGACTGCTGATTTGAAGCCCTGTTACTTGGTTTAAAATGTTATTAGCTTTACTACTTATCCAATCCATTAGTCCCCCCCCCCACCTTAGGCTTTCTGAGTCATCTACAAAATGAATAATTAATAGAATCAGAACTTATCAGAGTTGTGATAAATGTTAAGTAAAACGTTCTGACCAAAATATTTAGGACAGTAACTGGCACAGCATAAACTATTATTTTTAGTTTCTGCCAGTCAAATGAAATGTCAACAGCAATGAAAACACGTCACTAAGAAAGTTTAACACAACATTTTTATTAACAATTTCTTACAAAACTGTACATTGTAGGTCTTAAAGTCAACCCATTCCAGAAAAGTGAAAAACCAGCATTCCTATACTTTTTCAGATTTTGGTTCTAAGTGCCATTTCTACAGCAAAATTTAAGTACAGGATAAAAGAAAATATTCTACTGGAATGGAAAGACTATTTATGTACAAATAGTTGTGAATCATTCTAGCTTTATGTGATTCACTGTACTTTGGAACCTTCAGTTCCCTTTTCTATAATCGACACCCAGATATACAGCAACTAAAAATTTGTCTACAGGTCCTGCCTAGACATTCATAAACATGAAACAAACAAACAAAAAAAACCTCATTTATATAAATAAAGCCAATTAGACTTCACAAAACTAAAAAAAAATAGCATAGAAAATACAACAATAAAAAACTGTACAGTATCAGTCAGTCTCTTGTATCTGGAAAAAGGTGTAACTTTAACCAAAAGTTCTGTATAGCAGAAAAGTCTTTCACACTGAGTGTTAGCTCGAGTGAAAACTCGAAGATTCAGACTCAGTTGAGACAGAAGAGTGTCCACCCCGCTTTCCTTTGGAGAGGATCTTGAGACTGGATCCCTGGCTCACTGAGGTCAGTGCATGCTGGGCAGAGGTTTTAAATTTGGCGCCAAGGAAAGCATAGAGGATGGGATTCAGGCAACAGTGGAAAAAGGCCAGGGCCTCAGTGATGGAAATCCACTTATGCACAGTGTTCTGGAAGTCACATCCTAGATTGATGATTTCCAGGAGGATGAAAGAATCGATGCTGATTGCAATGTAGTAGGGCAGCCAGCAGGCAAAGAAAGCTAGGATGAGGATAACTGTGGTCTTGAGGGCCTTTCTCTTCTGGTAGCCTTTGGAGTGTGACAACTTGGAAATGATGATACAATAGCAGGACAGGATGATGATCCCAGGTAGGATAAAGCCAACCATGATTTGCTGAAACTGGAACACGGCCACCCATGAATCACGTGGGTCATTGGGGTAGAAGCTTGTGTTATTTGGGTAGAAGCGGTCGCAGACATACTTCTGGGCCTCTGTCTCTGCATCAACCTTTACCTTCTCCTCTTTGACCTTGACAAAGATGAGATCAGGAATGGTTAACAGAAGAGCAGGTAGCCACACACCGACATAGACCACCTTTTCAGCCAGCAGCTTTCTTGGCTTATGACTGTTGGTGGCACGGACGATGGCCAGGTACCGATCCAGGCTAATGAAAGCCAAGATGAGGACGCTACTGTAGAGGTTAACTGTGTAGATAACATGAATTGCTTTGCACAGGAAGTTTCCAAAATACCAATCTGCCACAGCATCAACTGCCCAGAAGGGGAGCGTGAGGACAAAGAGGAGATCTGCCACCGACAGGTGCAATCTGTATTTGTCAGTCATGCTTCTCAGTTTCTTCTGATAACCCATGACCAGGACAACCAAGCCATTGCCCACTATGCCAGTCAAGAAGATGATGGTGTAGACAGTAGGCAGAAAGAATCGGTTGAAATTGGCATTTTCGTCCCTGAAGCAGGGTTCCTTGTTGAAGTCAAAATCACCAGAGCCCAAGTCATCTCCGGTATAGTTATCTGAAGGGTCTATCTGCAAAAGAGTCAAAGAAAATACACATTCATTTCCAAGTTCAGCAGGCATTATCCAAATTAAAAAAATAAAAAGCTTTCTGAAAATTATGATACAGAAGAGTTAAGGTAAATTGGCCTAAACCAGCTCAGAACTGATACCCAAATACTGGGAAAAGGCACGAGAATTATTATAGAACCTCTTCTAGCAACTTTCCTTTTACACCCTTCTTTAGAACCCTAACTTTCCTTTACTCCCTTCTTTAGTTGAACCAATCACAGAATTCTTTGTTCAGAACAAAAAACAGTGCAGAGATTTTGAGGGGTTCAAAGGCATATCTTCGTTAACTTCTTCCCAATAAAGGGAGAGAAAAAAAACAACAACAACCCTGGTGTGTGTGTGGGTGGGGGGAACCTACCAAAACAAAACCCAGAAGCCACTCTAAGGCAGCCACAGATGTGCCCCACGGTGGGTGTGTGGAAGGGTGAAAAGGGAAGAGGACTAACACTGGGGAGGGGGTGTCTAAAAGATGCATTTTTCTTGGGGCGACAGGGAGGGAGTGGTGCTGTAACACCTCCAGTGATGCTGAGCATTTACTCTGGGCTTACTCCACTCCTGGTGATGGTGTTGGTGGGGCTGGGGGGAGAAGAGACCACAAGGGATGCCAGGGGTTGGATACTTAAGGCTTCTGGCAAGGCAAGGGCCAAACTCATTTTCTGTCCTGTTTTTCTGGCTCAAAGACGCCTATTCTTAAAAGCACAAATCATTGTTCCCCAAGCGCTTATCTCAAAAAAACAAACCTTTCAGTACTCCAAGCAGCCGGTAGAGGTAAAAAGAAAAGAGGTATCAAAAGTGCATTAAAGTTTTTGATGTTTGGATTTAAGGGGAAGGGGGTGATTCCTGAATTGGGCACCGTCCCATCTCAGCTATTAATTAATCCGGAAAGGGGAGAAGGAATGGGTCTTTTGGAAATTTAGGGAACACAGCGTTTTTCCTGGGAGTCCCTAAAGTCACGGGGTCTGCACACCCTCGGGTGTCGCCCCAAGTTTCATTTCCTTAACTCTCTGGGGTAGCTCCCCCTGTCCCTCCCTCGCCTTGCCTAGCCACAGACAGACCCAGCCACCAGCCTGCAACTGGAAGCTTCCAGGCGAAGAGCGCGCGCAGGAGGCCGGGTATGGGGTCTAAGACCCCGCCGCCCGGCCTGTGCATTGGGGTTCAGCGCATTCCGAGGCTCTCCTAAAACCAAGGCAGCGGTTAGCTGGGTCCCCGCCCTTGCCTCTGCATTTCGTGCGGCTGGCTGGGGGGAAACGTTTAGGAAACCACCGACGGTTAAAACTGGCGCAATTGGGAAGGCAAACGGTTCTCTCCTCGCCAGCACCTGCCGTCCCCATCGCGGGAACCCGCAGCTAGGTGCCCATGGACCGCAAAATCCACACCCTAAGCCGCAACGTGCAACTCGGAGCGTTATTGCGCTCGCTTACAGCTGTGACCTCGCCACCAACTTAAAACTCAAACCCTGGGGGGGCCACCGGGACGCTTGCAAGGTTTCTCCCACGATCACAAAGCTCCAACTCGGCTGCACCCCAATACCTAGAACCCTCGATCCAGCCGCACAGGAGAGCGGTGGGTCCTGCGCACCTTTCCCGCCCTCGATTCCCTTTGCCCTTGCTAGCAGCCCTGCTCCAAGCGCTGCGCAAAGTTGAGCCAACGATGGGGAAGAAGAGTGATGGAGCCTCAAGAGCGTCTTGGCCCCAAGTTAACCAGGGGACGCTTTTTAACCTGGGAACTCAGTCCTTGCGCGTTGCTGCCTCTCATTAAACATCATCGATGGGGCCGGAGCGGTGGCGCAAGCGGTAAGGAGTCTGCGTTGCGCGCGCTAGCCTAGGACGGATCTTGGTTCGATTCCCCGGCGTCCTATATGGTCCCCCCCCCCCCCAAACCAGGAGCGATTTCTGAGCGCACAGCCAGGAGTAACCCCTGAGCGTCACCGGGGGGTGGCCCCCCCAAAAAAGCAAAAACAAACAAAGATCATTGAATTCTTCCTCCTCAGGAGTCTCCTCTCCTCCAAATAAGGAACCCAGAGCCTGAGACCCGACCCGGGACAGCGAGCGGTGCATGCCCTCTTTTGCACCGGTGCCAACCAATGTTTTTTTCATGTTTGCAAACAGCGTGCAAGCCAGATGCGCGCTGAAGAGTAGGGTGGAAAAATACACACACAAGCCACCCCAAACGGGTCTTCCCAACACGATCTCGTCTTCCAGAAGCAAAAGGATTTTAATCTATCCTCCCTACAGACAAGAGAGAGAGAAAAAAAAATAAACTTTGCCATGCTCCTTCTCGGGGCAAAGGCATGCCCCCCAATTTTTTCTCAAGCCTACTGAAAAGGGGATGTGCGTTCCGAAATTCAGGTGTTTGTATTGTAGTCCTTAAGGAAAAAAAAAAAAAAGCCAAAGAAAAGGAACTTACAAAGAACACTTCCATGGTCTCCCCGCTCGCTCTCCAAGCCGCCAGGGTCACCGGAATAGCTCAAGTCCTTGGGGTCGCTTTGCACACTTGCTTCCAAAGCCTCGGACAGAAGTTTCTGGCCCGTGCGGGACTTTATATAAAAACACGCGCGGCGGGCTGGGCATGCGCAGCTCGAACAAGCGGGCTGGGCGGGGCGGGGAGGAGAAGGAGGAGGAGGGCGGGGTTTGGGGTGTGGGGTGTGGGGTGAAGGGAGGCCCCGGAGGAACAAGGTAGCTAGCCCTCGGTAGCCCCCTTCGGGTAAGCCTGGGAAGCCGTTAGGCTGCGGTAGCTATTTCCAGGCCACTCTCTGAATTCTCTAGCTGGTGACTTTCTTCCAGGGACACCCCTTTGCCACTTGGGAGAAAGTGGGTTGTGCCTAGAAGAGGTTGCAAGCGCCGGCCACCCATGCATCGCTCCCCTAATGCAGCAGCAAGAGCATCAGACCGTGCTCACATGGAGGAACTTAGGAACCATATAGATTTGGGTCATGAAATGCCCAGAGAGGGGGAAATTCACTTGCTGGATTGAATAATAACCCAACTGGTAGGAAGGAGGCAATACTGGAAAGTGGGTCCAGCACCTGATTTTTCCATCGGCTACTCTTGCAGCAGATGCAAACGCTTTCAGAAAAGAGAAAGGTCCTTTTCTCCAAGAGTTCTTGCTCCCCACAACTAGACATACGCATGTCCACCTGGAGTAAGAAGCACCGTGGCCAGGGATCTGCCATCAGGAACAAACAAACCCCTCTTGAAGAAGGGAGACTGGGCTGGCAGGCATCTTTCTAGAAGCAGCTTGTGATGGATCAAGATGTGTAGTCCATTCTTCAACGGGATTGTCATGATAATAAAGATCAAGACAAGAAACTGGATTTTCATAATCATAAAGCCGTGCTTTATGGCCAAGGAAATTAGCAAATAGAATGCCTTAAAGGATCACGAGCTGATTGTAGAAACAACCAATTCTCACAACATCCTGTGGGTGTGACCGTACCGAGCGCTGCTGCGGCTGGTACTGAGCGCGCAGCACCGAATCTAGGCTTTTGGGACAGAGCTAGGTAGCAGGGGGAAGCGATCCCGGGGATGCAAAAGGGGGAGCAGGTCCTTGGGGGATAAACCTATGTGAGTCCGGTATTTCAAGTCTGGCTTGCACCCAGATCCTCGGGTCTCCCCCCTCCCCACTTAACCTTCTTTCACTATCCACCTCCCTGGGGCGGAGGACCAACGGTTGCAAGCCTCAAGAAGAAAAGAGGGGGTGATGCTCCTGATTCGTGAGCCCCAAGGGCTGGGTTTTCAGTGTGCGCGCCTGGAAAGTACTTTCCCGCCGGCGCGCAGCCTGGGTGGGGCGCGGGAGGCAAGGGAGGGGACGGGCGGGGCAACTGTGACCGCAGGCGCACGACCACAAGAGTGACAGTGGAGATGGAAGTGCCTCTGAGCTTCTTTTGGCTAGAGGAGCGAGGGTTGTTTTGGGGGCACAGATCCCAGATGACTATTTCACCCGCCCTCACCCCACCCCAGGACCTTAAGCACCAAGAGGACACTCAAGATTGGACTCATAAATAGCCTTTTCTTTCAGATAAAATCTTCAGGCTTGGAGGTGTTGCCCCCCCCCCCCAAATTCTCTAAATCTCATATTTTCCTCTTTTGGCTGCATCTCTTTCCCTAATATTTGTGGATGAAGGTCTTCATCTACTAGAAAATAGATACTGGGGTCAAGAGTTGGAACTCAGAAACTCCAGGCTGAGAATAGGCTAGATATCCAGGCTAGATAGTTATATCTAGATAAAATCAATAATACTGAGTTGTGTGAAATTAAGAAAACTTTTAAAATGCACTTTTGTTCCTTAGAGTCTTCACATTTTTATAAACAGTACAGAAGAAGTCCACTGAAGGACCAATATTTTGCACATTTGAAATTCAAATTCATTTTAAAAAATCATGATCTACTTTTCATGAAGTCTGGTCTTAGCAGAGTCAGAATGTCAACGATATCCTATCTCATAATTCCAATGGCTAAATTCTGAATAATGGAATCTCACAAATTTCTGTCCCAAAGGAAGATAGGCTAAATCTGGAGTGAAAATGATATGCACAATAAATATTTGTTGTGTACAAAGAAAGTTCCTTTCTTTGTTTGAGATGCCTTTAAATCCTCTTAGCTTTTATCTGCTAAAAGGAAACAGAACAGAGAACAAGGAAATACTATTTAATATTGTAACTGTCAAATTAGTCCCAAATCACTCTTTTCAAAGATAAGACTCAGAATTTGATAAGACCACTACCCCTGTGGTTGGTGGTAATGTGCCAGGACATTCTCTTTGGGAAGCATTTTGTGTTCAGTAGGAACCTTACTTCTAAAAAAATGTCCGAAGGAAGTAGGAGTTATGTCATAAAAATAATCATACCAGTATTAATTATATGGTAACTGTCTGAACAGCTTAAAATGTCTGCTCTAAGTGGAACAGTTGAAATTTTTATTCCGACATATGTAAAATTTCATGTGATGATTGTAAATGCATATGTAGAGTTTTTAATGAAAATTTTAAGGAATGTTTAGGTGCAAAAGCAGAATTCAAAACTATACATTATGCAGTATTCAAAACTATATATTATGTAGTATTTCTCAATCAAAGTATGCATTAGCACTTTCTTTGCATTGATTCAATTCTCTGTACTACAAAAATAAAAAATATCAACCAAACAACCAGACAATGAAAAACAAATGTAAAATGTATTGTAGGAAATGATTGAAAGAAAGGAAAACCAAGATGTTGTAGGTATTTTCAGTGTATTTTGATTTAATTTTTTCTATCTTGCATTTTTCTGGCCTTCAACTTAAAAAAAGACATGCAACATTTTCATATACATCAAAAACTTGATAGATGTTCAAAAATTGAAAATACTAACTTTCTTCCCATACTCTTCCTAATGTTGATTAATATTTTTCCTTAGTAGTCCTCCTTTCCTTTTTCTAAGGAAATATGTCCCATATTTTCCCCTAGGCCAATAGTATCTAAAACTGTATATTTTTCCAATCCCTTTATGATTTTCTTCAAACAGAAAAAAAATATTTTTTTAATTTGGTGCTGATCATGCACAGTCAGCCTCATGAAATCCCACCCTCCCCACCTTTCCATTCCATGTCAGGAAAACTGAGGCACAGAGACCCAAGGGAGCTTGACTGAACTCTTCCTGGATATGTATACCTGGTTTTTCTTGGGCTCCCAAGTCAGTTCCCCTTTCAGTGTTTCCTTTCTCTGGCCTGATCACTGCCAATAGACTCCTGAAAGTTCCTGCCTCTGAAAGATTATTTGTTGCTTATTCCATGCTGCTTTGAGTGGGTACACGTGTGATAGTCAGTTTTTACATGTGTGTCTTTATTGCCCTGCTCCCAATATTTTGACTCTCTTAAATGGAATGTTCAGTGACTCTCCATGCAGTTAGCCCAAGGCTGGAAAAATAACAAGCTCTGTAATTGTTCACGGAGCCTTTATTTAATGAATTAATGACTTTCCTGTGTGGCTCTGGCAACTAAGCTGGGAATCAGGGTTGTCAAGGCTTTGGCAGGGTCCCCAAGTTCTCGGGCTGGCGATTGCCCAGGGAGTAACTAGTGTTGGCCAGGTTTAGAGGAGATTCATCCAGTGACACCATGGCCAGCCTGCTGCCACCTCCTGTTGCTTGCTCTGCATCTGGTGGATTTGCTTGGGAGCATGTGTGTGCAGATGACAGAAACTATAGGATGTCCCCAAATAAGTCTGAAACTAGTGGGGGGGAGGGGAGAAGATGGGGGTAGTAAGAGGCAACACTTTAAATGCTTTTTGGATACTAGAAGCTCCTTATCTGACTTCAGCTGCCCTTCCCATCTCTTAAAATTAAACAAACAAAACCAAAACATCAACAAGGGCCACTTTTGTTTCTAAAAGAGAAAAAAATTACAAACGTCCTTAATAACTGTAGGGCAATGCTCAAAGGGACAAAGTTAATGTTTTCCCAAGTAATTTTTCTCGAAAGGTGTTTGTTTCCTAAAAGACTTGTGATTCTAGCAAAGGGTTGCAAATCTCAGAGACATTGCTATCAATTGTTGGATATTTTCAAGTATAATGTGCGAGAAATGTCCCTCCCATCTCTCTGTACAACCCACACCTCCTTTTCTCAGCATTTTCTATTTTCTACCTCTACACTCAAGTAGAAACTTTGGAAAATAAACTTAAGCCTTCAAACTTGCAATGAGTTAGGACAACTATTTCTGATTGTCTGGCTTTGTTACTGTGAACCCAAGTCATAGCTTAATTTTCTTAAAAAGTCAGACTTCACTGAAATGGAATTAGAAGTGATTTCTGTCAATTCTTAGCAGCCAAAAACAGTCGAGGAAATTTTCTACATAAACACACAAAGCTAGATTGGAAAACAAATACAGCCAATTTAGAGCCACCCTGGTAAGTCACTTGAACAAAGCAGCCACTTAATTAACAATGCAATGATCATTACTAGATCAGATTCTCTGCCAGAAGGAGGCCTTGCTTTCTGTTTGCTGGGCTCCTGTGACAGGTGCAGTGTCACAGTGGATGGGAAGAACAACAAACAAATTCAGTGCTGTTGCCTCAGAAATGATGGTGTCAAACTGGCAAGCAGGGCATGACTTTAGGAAATAATTGAGAGAGCAAACCCTGTTCTCCATGGAAAAGGCTTGTCGTTGTTTTCCTTAAACTAGTAATTTATTGATAGTGACCTCAGGCGGATATATAACAAGAGGAGCACCTAGTTTTTTTTGGACATTCTACTTTCTAAGAGAACTCAGCATCCTATGGCAGAGCCAGTGTGCTCCCAGAAATGTGATTGGATTACAAAAAAAGATGGGCTTTGAGAACTTGTGGGGGTGGAGTTTACAGATCTTCCAAGGATGGGGTTTAGGGCAGTAATAGAAATAGAAGTGATCTTAGTATTTTTTTTAATTTCTTAAAATACTTTTAATGTTTCAGCAGTTTTTATATATAAATTATTTAAAGACCAGATATCACATCGTTGATCATAATAGTATTATTCATCATGAGAGTGAAATTATTCAACAAGAAAAAGAAAAGAAAATAGAGAAAACAAGTACAGCGACAAGAAAATTTGTGAAAGTTATTGAATCTCGTAATTCTTTTAAAGTGGTCTCTACGTGATAATTTGCCAACTTTTCTGAGTTGAAATTAATTACTTCTAATTTCTTGAGTTGGTATTCCCTTGAGTTTTCAACTATATCCAGCTACTCTTCGAGATCCTAGAGTAGGAACAAAACCTATCTGAAGCTCCACTATAATCTGTTTTTTTTCCTATATCCAGGCTTTCCAATTCTTTCCCCCAGTATTCTTGATTGTTACATGACAGTTGCTATTTATGTTGTCTCATGTAGGACTGCATCCTTCAGAAAAAGGGACATTCTTTCCCTCTTTTGTTTAAAGGGGGTGTGGTACAGAGGCACAATAGACCACATGATTGATTGTAGCTAAGTGGTTCAGAATACAGAACACTTGAGCTTGTTTGGGTTGCCAACACTACACATCCACAGATGTCTTCTAATTTCATATTGGAGATGCTTTAGTATCTGAAAGAACATATATTTCTTCTTTGCTATATTTTATTAAGAGCTAATTTACCTTTCTACATCCTGGGCAAACGTACCTTCAAGTCTCTTTTGGCTGCACTTAACAGTAACATTTCACTTTTTTGGGCTGTTGGAGGATTAAATATGATAACACTATGACATCCTTAGTGCAGTATGGGTTACAAGTTATTAAATGCCCAATAAGCATTACCTATTATTAGGGTAGCCTCATATCCCAGTGTTGAAATGTGTTTCCTGACAGTGGAGGGCTTTGATTAACCAAAGCAAATAGCTTTCTCCACCATTACCCAGACAAATGAGGTAAAGAGAAATAGAGCTTTAAATAAAGTGAGAAATGTTCTTGCCTCTAACTGTGGGACAGATGAGAGAGACCTGTGCAAGGGGGAGGAAAGAAAGAACAAAATCGAGGTTCTCAGTTGTGACTTGAGGGCATTTCTTATAGCCATAGAGCCTCAGATTCAGGGTTGGAAAGCATCTATGAGTTTTGGGGCCACACCTGAAGGTCCTCAGGGGCTCTTCTATTGCTCCCCTCTCTGGTACTGGGGATCATGCAGTTTCACAGGTTGAAAACGATGTCTAGTTCATAAAGCATTTGCTCCTGCTCATGGATTGATTTCTCTGGTCTGGCCCTGGAAGAGTCTTTGAACCTATTTGGTCTATATTCCAAGGGGTTCCTTTTGCAACTAAAGGGATGGTCCCATCATTGAATCCACAGTGAGTCCTTCCTGCTGGATTCACCTTTACCCTAGGCGCCTCCACCACTGTTTTCTATCCTCTGACCCTTAGATTTGAGCTGGATGAGGCTTTACAAGGAAAGCCAAAGAGAGCTGCAGCCAAAACTTATCTTGAGACAAAAGCAAAACCTGCCTTTCCTGAGACACTTTTTTTTCCCTTTCTACAGCCAGGGGGATGAGTCTAATGAGAGACTTCTTTGTTCCATTAGCAAGTTCAAGAGTGGAATCGAGCCAGGCTAGGATTTCTTTTCATAAAGGAAATTATCTCCAAACATGGAAGATTTGGGGATTAAGTGACTCAAAAGATTTAGTGCTAGACATTTTAAGGTCTCCGGAGGCTTTTAGATGTACTTGCCTCTTCAGGGAGGGAAAATGTGGGAAAGTAGGAGGCTATTAAAGAAAGTGATTAACCCTATATTAGCTTGGTACTGTATGAAGGGAAATCAAGTTATTCAGTTACTTAGAAAACGGTCTGATGTCCCATGGCTCAATGTGGTTCCTCTTTTGGAGGGTGAGGGCAAACCCATGTTGCTCAGGTTTTACTTCTGACTCTGCACTAAGGAATTATTCCTGGTGAGCTTGGGAGGGAGAATTATATGGGATGCCTGGATCGAACCCCCTTCACTGTGTGCAAGGCAAAACTTTAAACCTTGTTATATATATATTTCTAGCCCTATACTTCTTCAAATTGTATTCTTTATTTTCTCTTCGAAAACTTCTGCTTTACCCCTACTTTGAATCTAAGAGAACCATTTAGAATGCTCTGACCTTCTTGCCTCAATCTTCAGTCACTGTTCTTTGTGTCCCATGCACAGAATTTGCTGCCTTTATAGGAAAAGACAAAATCATATAATTTGCTGCTTTGTGAATGGATCTTGAGAGTATCATGTTAAATGAAGTAAGTCAGAATGACCAGGATAGGTACAGATTGACTTTTCTGATATATGGGATATATATAAACATACTAAGAAAAAAAGTGGTTAAAGGTAACAATATCTGAGAATTGATGTACAGAACTATTCCTGCCATAATGGGGAAAGAAAAGGTAGGTTACAGGGTACTCCGATAGAGGATGTTATGTTGGGACATTGTATATACAAACTGTTAGTACTGTAAATACTATGCCTATCATCTAAAATTTATTAAAATTGCCTAAAAGAGTTGCTGCCTTGAGTGAATTCTATATAATAATAATAATAATAATAATAATAATAATAATAGGTTGGAGTGGTAGCATAGTGGTAGGGCATTTGCCTTGCACACAGCTGACCTAAGACTGCTACAGATTCCATCCCATATGGTCCCCTGAACCAGGGGTGATTTTTGAGCTAACATCCGAGTAACACCCGAGCGCTCAAGTAACACCTGAGTGCTCCTGAGTATGTCCCCCCACAAAAAAAATTACTAAATAAAAATAAGTAAAAAATAAAAATCTATCATTAAAAAAGAATAATGATAAATTGGGAGCCTGAATAGAATATGAAATTGGAACAATAAAAAAATAATGTAAAGTTAGAATTATTCTTCCACCTTCTACTGTCCCACTTTATTGTGTGAAACTAGAGATAATGATTTATATGAGAGAGGAATATACCATAAACTATAGCAAGATGAAAGATTAAGCAAGGACAGAGGAAAAAGTTCTGGTAGGAAGAACGACTTTCATATATGAGACTCCTATTCAGAAATGCAGCATTTTGACTTTGCCAAAATAAAGAAGGAAGGAGATCATGTTACTGAAATGGCAAATCTTAAACATAAGACTGTAGCAGGAACAGGGACCAACCTGAATGGAGTATAGGTTGAATTTCTGTCTGAATTGTACCCTGAGGTTAGAGATGGTTTATGGAAAAGCTAAGTGGTCTGGAATTTACCCCATAAATACCAATCATAAACGGAATATTTTCTCTCGATATAATGTCTTTTGGGGGGGTCATACCCGGTGGCGCTCAGGGGTTACTCCTGGCTCTGTGCTCAGAAGTTGCTCCTGGCAGGCTCACGAAACCATATGGGATGCTGGGATTCGAACCACTGTCTGTTCTGGATTGGCTGTGTGCAAGGCAAATGCCCTACCGTTGTGCTATCTCTCCGGCCCTCTCCATATAATTTTAATTTAAACCCCATGGTTATAAGGTTGTTCATAGTGCAGTTGTTTTTTTTTCCCCAGATAAAGTTGTTCATGATTGAGTTACAGTCATACAATGTACAACAACCTTCACCAGTGAACATTTCCCACCACTAATGTCCCCAGTTTCCCTCTCATCCTCCCAGATGCTCTCTCCCCAAACAGAATATTTTCCATTGGAGAAGACATGGTGAGAGTTATGCTTTAGAGTCCTTCATGTGGAAGCATAAAGCATATGGTCATTCTAAAGAAAATGAAATATAGGTTATGCTAAAGAAGAGTGAGCAGATAGAAGCTATTTAGAAGGGTCAGGTAGGAAATGATAGGTCTGAACTGACTGGTTGATTAGTGGTAGAAATTGAAAGGAAGATGATGAGTCTGGGGGACAAACATGTAGTAGCTCCCTGATGTGGGATTGAGGAGAAGAAAATGTGAAGTGATTAGAATTCAGTTAGTGTATGAGAATTTAGGGGAGGAGAGGGATTACCATTGGAGGAAATCTAAAGATCTTTATATATACAAAGTATTTTTATAATATCCAAGGGCTTGCCTTGGATGCCAATACATGCTTTGCATGTATTGGACCCTGGAACAATATAGCCCTAAGCTGTCTGCCTGGAGTGACCTGGGACCCTTTATCACCATCAGCAACTTAAATACATAGATATAATTATATTTATGAGGGTCTGTAAGCTAGTTCAAAGATCTGCTTTTATGTTTTATATGCAGAAGGTTCAGATTCTATCTCTGGCACCACTGGAAGTGATCCCTGAGCATCAACTCTCCTTCAGTAGCCCCTGAGCACTACTGGGTAGGCTTCTAAATTTTAAAAAGGTATATTTACAAACAAATATTTATATGTTATGACTATGTTATATATAAACATAGGTTTACTATATAAATTTATAAAAGTATATTTTTTCCAAATTTGGGTGCTGGATATATCTGTCTTGTGGATATTTGTGTAATATAAAGCATTGGTGATATCTTGCTATTGTTGTCACTGGGTGACTTTTGTTGCTTGCATCTTTAAAAGATAATCATCAGAGGATTAGACAGAGGTGACAAAACTTGGCAGGCTCAAAAAAAAAAAAAAAAGAAAAAAGAAAAAAAAGAAAAGAAAACCCACTAGATTTCAAGATCCTTCCTTTGTACTTCTAAGTCCTGACCCTGGAGAAGATCTGGAGACAGATTCTTCTCTAGAGTAGGACTCTGTCAGATCGAAGTAAATCCTTATAAGGTTGCTGTAGGAGAAAAAGCAGAAAAAAAAAAAAACAACAACCTTTCTAAGATACTGAAAAAGTTGTTCATATCAACACCCAGTATGTTATAAAAGTTTTGAGTACCACCACCTGTTACGTTTACAGTCATGGATGAATTATTTGGAAAACAAGTGGCTGATGGCACCATCTTTCCTCAGCCCTGCAGCATGGGAATCAGTGGGGACAAGGCCCTAGATTTCCAATGAAAATGTGGTTTCAAATCTGAGATACCTGGAAAAGCTCTGCAGAAACAATTGAGGACAAGCTTTGCCTTAGAAAGAAGTGAGGGCCTTTCTACCACTTGCCCCTGGTAAGGCTCCTTGTTGGAATTTTATATTAATAATACTCTAAAATTAGACTAATTAGACTGCATATATAATTTTTACCTGGAATTGCAAACAACCTGCTTTATAATTGCAACTTTATTTGTAAACAGTACCACAATAACTTTTCAGAAAAAGAGGATGTGCTTTGCTTCCATACTAACTGGCCCATGCCATACTAACTCTCCTAGTCCACCTTTAATGTGGGCTCAAGTCTGGGTCTATGCATAAATCACAGGTTTGTTTGTTTGTTTTGTTTGTTTTTTCTTCAGTTCCTTTTTTCTCTTTCCCTTTTGGCCTCAGTTTATTGTTCTGGTTCTTTGGTACTCACATGTGACTCATTTCAACCAGAGAATCCTTTTTCCAAGTTGGATTGCTGATTGATGTTTACAGTGCAGGAGCAAGCAAAGGCAGGTGGATGGGCCACTTGACATTGGCCCAGGTAGTGAGTGCAGGTGGATAAGCCCACTGTATGTTATTGACCCTGTCAAGGTGGCATATGCTGATTTCTAGTCGTTGTGCAAATTCTCATCTTCAGGAAAATTATTATAAGGGGGCCAAGTACTCTCCAGTCCCAAATTTGACTTCAGCTGGAATGAATAATGCACTGACATTTCAAATGCATATGATGATGTTGTGATTAATAAAAGGCCAAATTTATTGGAAAATGTCTTGAATTCATGCTCTTGTTTGGGGTTGTTTTCGTATGTGTATTTAGGAATGTTCTTCATCAATAAACATTAACGTCATGGTTAGCTTTCATATAGTGATTCAGGAAACTTTGTGGTTGTTAAAAGTGATCGTCTCACTTGGCAGAGTAAAGGCAGTCTAGAAGAAACATAGTTTTATCTGGTGTCCAAAGTAAGAGAGAGAGAGAGAGAGAGAGAGAGAGAGAGAGAGAGAGAGAGAGAGAGAGACAGACAGACAGACAGACAGAGAGACAGAGAGACAGAGACTGAGAAAGACAGAGAGACAGAGACAGAGAAAGAGAAGAGAGAAATGACCAATGAGAAATAGAATGGAAAGAAAGTTTTATTTTTTTTAAATTACTTTATTTAAATACCACGATTATAAGATTGCCAATAATATAGTTATTTTTCACAGTTACAAAGTTGATAGTGATTGTTTCATCATACGATGTACAACATCCATCCCTTCACCAGTGTACATTTCCCATCACTAATGTCCCCAGTTTCTCCCTGCTCCTTCCTTCTCTCTGTCTGCCTTCGGGGAAGATATTTTTCTTCTCTCTCTCTTATTTACTTTTAGATATAGTGGTTCGCAATATTGATACTGAAGGGATATCATGCATATCACTTTATCTCCTTTAAGCATACAATTCCTGTCCAGAGGGATCATTTCCAATTATCATTGTCATAATGGTCCCTTCTCTGTTCTGACTGGACTTGCCCACTATTTGTGGCAAACTTTCTACTATGGACTGGTTGTCCTGGTCCTCATCTTTGTTGTCTCTAGCTATTATTATCATACTATCTTTTCTTTTATATCTCACAAGTGAGTGTAATTATTCTATATGTACCTCTCTCCCTTATTTAGCTCAGCATAATACTCTTCATATCCATCCATATACAAGTAAATTTCATGACTTCATTTTTCCTAACAGCTGCATAGTATTTTATTGTAGATGTACCACAGTCTCTTTTGCCACTCATCTGTTTTGGGGGACTTGGGCTGTTTCCAGATTCTGGTTATTGTGAATAGTGCTGCAATGAAGATAGAAATGCAGAGGACTTTTCTATATTGTGTCTTTGGACTCTTAGAATATAATCCGAATGATATTACTGGATCATATGGAAGCTCAATTTTCAGGTTTTTTTCTTGAGAAATATTCATATTGTTTTTATAAAGAGATGTAGCTATTGACATTCACATTGGCAGTGAATGAGAGTCCCTTTCTTCCTGCATCTGCATCAGAATTGGTTGATTGTTCTTGTTCTCTGTGATGTATGGCAGTCTATGTTTGTGAGATGATATCTCACTGTTGTTTTGATTTGCCTCTCCCTGATGATTAATAATGTGGAGCATTTTTCATGTTTCTTTTGGCCATCATTATTTCTTATTTGAGGAAATGCCTATTAATTTCTCCTCACTATTTTTAAATAGAGTTAGATTATTTTTTCTTGCTAAGCTCTACCAGTGCCTTATATATCTTAGATATTAACCCCTTATGAGATGGATCTTGGGTGAATTGTTTCTGCAATTTCTTGGGTAGTCTTTTTATCCTAGTCATCATTTCCTTTGAGGTACAAAATCTTCTTGGTTTAATGTAGTCCCATTTGTTTATCTTTTCTTCCATTTGCTTGACTAGTGGTACTTCTTCCTTGAAGACGCCATTAGCTTCATTGTCATGGAATGTTCTGACTACATTTTTCTTTATGTACATTATGGTTTTAGGTATGATATAAAGGTCTTTAATCCATTTTGATTTGACATTTGTGCATGCCATTAAAGAGAGGTTTGATTTCACTTTTTTGCATGTAATAGTTTGGAAGGAATAGTTTTCTAGATACTGGTTGTTACTTAACTTACAGCAAGGAACTGCCAACCTAAAACCAACTAAATAAATTACTATTATTTGCATGAAATTTTCCAAGTTCTCTAAATTCACCTTCTGAGCAGGAATCCTGAGCAGGAATTCATTATGGAACCTCCCAGAAGGTAAGTCCAGAATTTTGGTACATCTAGAGACTTAGTACTCAGTGGAACTGAGTACCCAAAATTGGCCTCTCTGACTTGGTAGTGCTTGGGTGGGGCCTTTGATTATGATTTTCAAAAAATGCTCTGGGTATCTCTGATGTCAGTTCAACTAGAGAAGGAAGACTGCTATGAAAGGACAAGCAGTGCTTTGTTGTTTGTGTGCTGCTCACTAATGCATGAACAGCATCATAGAAAGGTTCCTGTGCACTTTATATTTATGTCCCTTTTTTTACTTTACACCCCCACCCTGGTAGATAGATCTTTTCTTTCAAAAAAAGAAAAAAAAAGAAAAAAAAACAACCCACAAATGAATTAGGGCCAGGGAAGTGAAACCAATGTTCTGGCTGGCCAGTGACAGTTGGAACCTTAATGTACAAATGAAACCAAGGAACAATGGGTGTGACAAGCTCTTGAAGTAGGACGAACAGTTGTGACCTTGAAGTCACAATTAAGGTTGACAAACATAAAATAGGTATCAGTTCTATTGTGGGAGATTGATGCTGTTGAAATGTAGGACTTTGGGGATAATGTGTGTGTATGGGGGGGGGGGGGAAGCTTCTGACAACCTCTGTATGTCCTTCATGCAGTCAGCTTTTGGCAAAGAAATGGGACCTGTGGGCTTAAGAACTTGGGCTCTGAAACATAAGGACTTTGAAAAAGTTTGCTGATTTTTGTTGCATTTGGGGCCACACCTAGTGGTGCTCAGGGGTTACTTCTGGTGCTGATTTAGTGATCACTCCTGACATGCTCCAAGGCTATTTGTGGTTCCAAAGTCTGAACCTAGATTGGCTTTGTACCTGACTCTCAGTACTAGCTGTTCAGCATGTTAACTGATATTTTTACTGTTTTGTTTCTTCACCAGAATGAAGATCATGCAAAACATTGCCTCCTTCTTTAGCTGAGTTTAGCCATAACTGTCAAAATCTGTGGCACACTGTTCTCTGAGGTCCTAGACGGGGGATGCTGTGGGGATACCCCTTGATGAAGATGGAAGGGAAGGAGAAAAATAAAGGTATTTCAGGCCCAAGCAGTGGCGCAAGTGGTAGGATATTTGCCTTGCATGCTGCTAACCTAGGATGGACCACGGTTCGAGCTCCCGGCATCCCTTATGGTGCTCCAAGCCAGGGGTGATTTCTGAACACATAGCCAGGAGTAACCCCTCAGTGTCACCGGGTGTGGACCAAAAACCAAAAAAAAAAGAATGATAAAGTATTTGAAGTTCGTGTTTCTGTTTTTATGGAGTATAAGACCAGTGAGACTGAATATTTGTACACTTTTTCCTGCACCCTAATAGCAAGTGATTGCCATATTGGATTTCTTTTAAATAATATTTTTATTATGTGAACTATATCTGGTGGTGCTGAGTGTGTGGTTTTAGGGATCTAAATCTAGGCCTCCTATATGCAGCAAGGCCTATGCTCTACCACTTGAATCCTATACCTGAACTGAACTCCCTTTCTCCCTTCCTCCTTCCTTCCCTATCCCTCCCTTCCTCCTTCCTCCTCCCTCTCCCTCCCTTCCTCCTTCCTCCTCCCTCTCCCTCCCTCCCTCCTTCCTTCCCTCCTTCCCTCCTTCCTTCCCTCCTTCCCTCCTTCCTTCCCTCCTTCCTTCCTTCCTTCCTTCCTTCCTTCCTTCCTTCCTTCCTTCCTTCCTTCCTTCCTTCCTTCCTTCCTTCCTTCCTTCCTTCCTTCTCCTCCTTCCTTCCTTCCTTCTTCCCCTCCCTCCTTCCCTCCCTCCCTCCCACCTCCCTCCCTCCCTCCTCCCTTCCTCCCTCCCTCCCTCCCTCCCTCCCTTTCCTTCCTTCCCTTCCCTTCCTTCCTTCCTTCCCTTCCTTCCTTCCCTTCCTTCCTTCCTTCCTTCCTTCCTTCCCTTCCTTCCCTTCCTTCCTTCCTTCCTTCCTTCCTTCCTTCCTTCCTTTCTTCCTTCCTTCCCCTGGTGGAACTCCTGCTCAGGAATTGCTCCCAGTGAAGCTCAGGGATCCACTCAGTGTCTAGGATTAAACCCTGATGTCACATTGAAAGCATGCACACTGTCCTTTGAGCTATCTCCCCAGCTTTGAGCCACCATTTTATTGGCTATTCTAGGTTGTTGGAGACAAAGTGATGTTTTCTGGGTCACTTCCTATCAGACAAATATCCCACTTGGCCCTTAAGCAGTGACTTCTTTTTAGCAGTGACTTTTGGTCAAATGGATCCTAAAAATCACTGGGACTTGGTCCACTTCCAACTGGGTTCTGGGGGGGGGGGCTGGATCCCCCCTCTCCCATGTGGAGCTGAGTCTAAGTGTCCTCAGCTCAGTGGGGTTTGGCTGCCTTGTGAACAATGTCATCTCCACTCTCAGAACTTCTAGGCTCTTCTAACCTCTAACTTCTGACCTCTAAGTGACCTTTTGTAGTGGAGGTGAGGGAGAAGAACTATCATCAACCTATACAAGACCCTCTTTAGGTTATACCTTGTGGTGCTTTGGCCTTACTCTCACCTCTGTACTTGGAGATGTTTGCATGCAGCCGATCTTGGTGCCAAATATGCTCTATTTGATGCATACAAGAGGAGCCCTAACAATTTCTTTGTCCTCACTTCCCCAGGTTCTTATTTAGAGCTGAAGCATACTTTTTATTCAGCATGGCACTCTACTCCAACCAAGAGCACACTGCCCAGCAGCTGGATGCCAGTAGGAAAACACTTCCCTCTCCTAAAACCTTTCATTTTCCTGACATTTCCTTCAAGGTAACATCTGCTGGAATGGTGTGAGTTGACATAAAATGTCTGCAGTGTTTGATACAGTCTCTGGCTGCCTACAAGTCACCTTCCTTGGATGTAGGGGGGGATGTTGATATTGATAAATCCCATTGTCCTTTTAGATTCTTTGTTCTTCTTGAACTTCCTCACTCTCCTTTCCCAGACAAATTGTTTTGCTTCTTGATTTTTGATAAGGCTGTGACTGAGCTGTAAGATAGCAGAAACTGAGCCCTCTCTTGCTGTTGATAATTATAGTCTTTCTCAGAACTCCTTTAAGTGCCTACCAGGTGCCCCCAAGTGAAAGATGATACTCATTTGCTTGGTAAAGGCATCTAGATAAGAAGAATAAGAAGGAACAGTTCCTTAAAGAAAAATGGTTTTCTGGGTCATTGAGTCACCACATTAAATGCTCACCCCAGCTCACTGGCAGAACTGACTCAGTGTCCTGTTAGAATTCTTTTTTATCACCGTGTTCTAAAGAAATCTGAGATTGAGAAGGCAAAATTATTCTTTTTATCCCCTTATAGCTTACTGCTTTGCATTTTCCCAAGGTAAAACTCAGCCTGTCTTTTCAGGTGTCAAAGGGACCGAAGGGAAACCTGAAGCTTGTGTTTCAAGAGGAGGAGACTGCTTTGCAAAATCAGAATCTAAGACTGAGCTGTGGGGTTTGCTACATGCCTGAGAGTGTTCTTGTGCCTTTGAATTTTCTCTAATTCTCTCTTTTTGAAAGGTAACCTATCATTCTGCTTCTTGGCATCGACATCTTAGTTAACATTATGGACTCTCTGGGGAGTCTGTTCTCTTGTATCTTATCCAATAGCACTGTTAGGATCTTCTTGCTTAAAGTGCATGGACCTATCAAGGTTACTTCCTGGACTTCTGGTCTCACAGAGAAAATGGTGACTTTCCAATGGGGAGAGGTTTGTACTCATTTTGTATCACCCTCTACATTGATACAAATACTTCTCATCTCGGAGTCTCAGATCTGTCTTAATAGCTTAAAGGTTTCCAGATATATCTTCAGCACCTTTCTTCTCCAAAAGTTCATCAAGTACAGACTATATTCCAGGCACATATGCCAAGATTCAATGCACAAAGTCAGCCAGGAAGCCTGTCTTCTTAGAGTTCTGCAGCCCCAGACATATTTATAGCCTCTTACTGTCCAATGTGAACCGAATCTTGAAAAACATCTTAAGAGGTGACCTCAAAAACTAAGATAAGACAAGTAAATTAATGAAGTGAATGGGTATAAAGTTTTGAAACAACTTGCTTTTCATTGAATTAAATTAAGCATCTCCTTGCACCTTGCTTTGCAAGGTAGTATTGTTTCTCTGCTTTATGAAAACCTGTTATTATCGCCAATATAGTGTAACTTCTTAGACTCCATAGATAGGTAGATAGGCTGGAGTTTATCCCAGTGTTATATTTAAGGCACAGTCACAGCCCGCAAAATTTCTTGGGAGCCTGCCCATCCTCAAAAGTTTATTGAGTCCGGGGCTTTTCAGCCTATGCTTTGCAGGACATAGCACTGTGCTGAATACTTTGCAAGAAGGAAAATAGCAAATATTCTGTCTGCTCTGTATTTTAGCACTTTGTGTGCAAGAAATCATTGAAATTATTCTATTACTGAAGAAAAGATGAACACGTGCAATTCACTGCTAAGTGGATGGAGCTAGAAGAATGGAAGTGCTAAGTGAAATCAGCAAGAGAGGGACAAATACAGAATGATCCTTACCATGTGCAATATATGAAAAAATATAGTAAGGGAATAACAAATGACTAATGGTAGCAGACCCTGAGAGTCAACCAGTACTACTAAACTTGCTAAATGAGGGGGTAAAGGGGTTAGAGGGGATAGGGAATAGGACACTGACCCTTTTGGGTGGTAGTCAGTGTGCTGTTGGAACAGTGAATTCCTAAAACTTTATTATTGACAGCATAGAAAATCCTGGTGCCTAAATAAAGTGGAAAAAGGAAATCACTTTGCTATTGACAGGAATTGGAGGTGGAACGGCTAGGCGATACCCCCAGCCTGAAGTCAGGATGTTGAGTAATTGTACAACTTGGGGTGAATCTCTGAACTTCTCTCGGCTTCCATTTCTTTCTCTGCAGATGAAAGGATTTCATACCACTATCTTCATGCCTTGGGACCCACCTTTTCCTGTGGCTTCAACGAACCATCTGATGGTAGTTGAATAGTTGGGAAAACAACTCTGGGAGGCATTTCAGGGGTCAAGTCAGGAAACCAAAGTGGAAATGAAACTGCAGCTTCCAGTGCTCAAGTGCTGGGCCAGTTGGAGAGCAAGGGAGGATGTCCCTGAGAACTGACCTCAAGATCAGGTCAGATCCTTCATCCTTGTACCCTGTGAGAGTTGTGTGGTATAGCCAGGGAGGAGTGGTGGGGGCTCTCTGACTTGGCGTTGAGGGGCTAAAGGAGCTTTCACTTCAAGGCATCAACACCTGCGGTCTTGTAACCTAGGCTACAGAAATAGCAAGTGGGTGCGCAGAAGGCAAGGCGATGAGATAGACCGAGCTAGGTACAGACACTCAGTTCACAGTAAAGCTTGGTGCTAAAAACACTAGTTCAGGACATTATGTACTAAATCAAGGGTGCCCCCCTCTTTTTGAACTTTTCAAAACAGGAAGAAAGTTTGGTTCACCAGATACCAATAACGTACATCCTTCTAGAGATATCTTTTTGGAAGCCATCCAAAAAAAAAAAAATCTACCTTCACTAAGGGGATGTGAAATACTCCTCCCTTCCCTTCTTTATCTATTTTTTTCTTTTTCATTTTTTTTTCAAACTCTGTGTTTCTGGTAGCAATTTGGCAGGTTGGCACAATGCCATCTTAAACCACAGTGGGGTGTTAGGTGATCATGTTCTCATTAAAATGCTATTCTGTGGTTTGATTTTCAAGGGTTTCTTTGCAGCTTGGACACGTACTATGTTTTAAAGCTGTTTGAAAAAAATACAAAACAAAGCAAAAAGGCGGGAAGGTGTGGGCTACTATTAAGACACTTCTGCTTGTACTTTCAAAAAAAAAAAAAAGAAAGAAAAGATATAGCCAATTGCATTCCAGGCAAACTGAGCTTGAGTGCTGCTCTCAGAGCCTTCTCAAAGATTGACATGACTTATTTAAGCCTGGGAACTTAATAAGCCTTGATAACCACCTGAGGCTAGTCAGATTAATAGTATTTAGCTTCGTGGTCGTCAAATTCAGTACTTCAATTGAAAAACCTACCAAATGGGGCCGGAGAGATGGCATGGAGGTAGGGCGTTTGCCTTGCATGCAAGGGGACCTTGGTTTGAATCCCGGCATCCCATATGGTCCCCTGAGCCTGCCAGGAGCGATTTCTGAGCGTAGAGCCAGGAGTAACCAACCCCTGAGCACTGCCCAGTGTGACACAAAAACAAAAACAAAAACAAAAAAAAAAAGAGAAACCTACCAAATGCAAGACATAGAATTACTTCCATAGGGAGAAAGATAGAACTCACTTCCCACAGAAAATTGCCACCTTTAGGGTGGTACCTGAATCATCTGCCACTCAGTTTAGTGGGCTAAATTAAGCTTATTTATTTTAGGCACTCCTTGTGGAATAGCAACTTTGGTCCTTTTGAATCAGATCAATGAAGACAAGAGATTAAAAAAAAAAAAGGCAAGGATCTCACTTTATTTTAAAATAAGAGGCAAGGAAGCCTCCAATTCCCATTTCCATGAAAGGGCAGCTTATTTTAGTCTTTAGGTTTTGAGCTCAAGGATTGGATTGGTTTCATTATCATGAGCAGCAGAACTGCTCATTAGATTGATGAAAGTCAGTTTTCTGTACTTCCTTCCCTACAGATGTCAGAAAGTATTAGAGATGCTCTAAGGTCTTCTCCCTTTAGTATTGTTCCCCTTCTTACACCATCTTCTCATCTGACCTTCTCAAATGACCAGAATCATTTGACTCTGGAATGGTGTTAGGTCCTTGAAGATGTGAATATGAAGATGTGAGTAATGCTATAGTTCTCTTCTGCTGGATGTTCAAATATTCCCAGAAGCAGGATCTTAGCTTCCTTCTTAGTTCTTAAATTCTTCAGTTTTCCTGTGGCTTTACAGAAGTTGGGTGACCTCTGTCTTATTAGTGTGAGAGAGAAGCATCCAGGGATACTGTACTGGTGGAATGGAGGTGGTATCAGAATAACAGAATCTTCTGTGAGTCAGCCACAGTGATTTGAGCTGTTCACATGCTCCAGAAATTAATGAAAAAAAAAAAACAACCCATCATTGGGTGTTTTCTCCCACCAATTTTCTTCTTTCTACCCCATCTACCTTGATTCACTACACTGTTTCTCTCTCCCCATTTCTTTAGCCTTATTATTGTGTGCCTATTGACAATAAAGTTTGCGTAATTTCACTTGACATCTGCTTTGAGGAAGTTCCCAAATTTCCTTTAACAGAAATACAATATAGAAATGCCTTGTTTTTCCTTTGTCAACTATTACTAAACTGAACTGAGACATTTAAGCAGGGGTCTCTGAAAACACCTAGAAATCAGTGTGTACAGAGGTGCTGATAGCAAGCAGATCTTGTCACCTTTGTTGGACCGTGCTGTTCACCCTCAGAATAAATTTAGAGGTTCTACACCACTGATTGTAGGGGGTGGGGAATGAAATCAATATGGAGAGTTTAAATTTAATTTACAACACTCTCACTGTTGAGCATTTCGAAAACAAATCAAATTAGCTTGACATTCTCTGGAAGTGGTTTATATACCCTAAAAGATGAGTCTGGAGTAAATTGGACTGATTTAATAAATATCAGTTTCTTAAAACATTGACATTAAAGCAGGTAAAAAAATCAGTGTGGTTTTCTCCTTGGGGGGTTTCACTTTGACTTTCAGCACTGAGTCTGAGGGTTTGATGAACCCAGAAATACAAAGTGAAACTTGGGAGAATGAACACATATCAAACCAAACAGACTTCTAGGAATGGAAGTTGAGTTCTAGTTGAGGTTCTTATCAGTACATGCCATTTGTTAGAACTCACATAAAAATATTTACAAGATCAAGGTTCTATAAAGAACTATATATATAGACAATATATTGTCTATAAAGAACTTATATTTAGAACTAAGATGTCATATAGCAAAGAATTTTTTAAAAAAATAGTCTTTCATTGGTTTACAATATTATGAAAATTTGGCGATTAATTTCATATGTTTAACTAATCTGTATATGAATCAGATTCACTATGCTCACCCCCCAAGTTTTAATGCTGTTTTATCACACAGACTCCCCTCACTAATTTCTACTGCCCTCTCTCCTTCTCATCTACCATAGTTCTAATGGTGTGCAAAAATAGATTTTTGTTTGTTTGTTTGGTTTTAAGTTTTTGGGCACATCCAGTGGTGCTCAGGGATCACTCCTGGCTCTGTACTCAGAAATTGCTCCTGGCAGGCTGTGGGGGAGTGTATATGGGATGCTGGAAATAAAACCAGGGTCTGTCTCAGGTCCAGAGCTTGCAAGGCAAAACCCTACTACTGTGCTATCACCAGACCCCACCTAGTTTTGATGTTCTTTATTTGTTTTTTTTTTTTTTTGATGTTCTTTATTTCTACCAGTTTGTTTGTTTTAGTCATTCCTTTTCGTACCTGGTGTGGTATACTTCCTTACTTATTTTATTTAGCAATATATTCAAGAGTCATATATTTTGAACCAAATGTATGTCTTCATCTTTATTCCAAATGGCAGAACAGTTTTTCACTAAATATAAATACCACTGCAACTTTGTCAAGACAGCTGCCACTGGGCATTAAAGTTGACTCTAAAATTTGATTAATATAATTAATGCTCTACAAACAAGAAGTTGCAAATATCTTTTTGAATTAGTTTTTCCATGTCCTTTGAATCCATGCCTAGGAGTGATGTTGCTGGATTACTTCCTTTTTCCTTTCCTTCCTTTTTTCTTCCTTCCTTTTTTCTTTCCTTCCTTCCACTCTTCCTTCCACTCTTCCTTCCTTCCTTCCTTCCTTCCTTCCTTCCTTCCTTCCTTCCTTCCTTCCTTCCTTCCTTCCTTCCTTCCTTCCTTCCTTCCTTCCATCCTTCCATCTTCTGATGGTGTTCAGTACTCAGTACTCTGTGCTCAGTTCTATGATCCATATGCAATGCTGAGAATTGAAATATGGTTGGCTGTATACAAGACAAATGTCAAATTCCTATATTAACTCTTTGGCTTCTCCATATCATTTTATTTAGCGACTGCACCGATTTATATTCTCACCAACAGTGACCATGGATAAAGTTTTCTCTTTATCCATGACCAATACTTGTTACCAAGCTTTGTGATATAGGCATTTCTACTGGTGTGAGTTGCTATCTCATTGTGGTTTTGATTTGCATTTACCTCCAATAACTGTTGCTGAGCATGTCTTCACATGTCTGTGGGCCATCTGTACATCTTTGGAGAAGTGTCTATTCGGCATTAGGCATTTCATAACTCTTCTGAAGTGGCTCATATGGATATTTTATTTAAATCAGAAGTATTACCTTTTGAGAATGGATTCCAAGGCCCTTTTTTTCTATCATCTGAAAGATAGAGGAAGGGTGAATAGCTAAAGGCCAAACTGTGTGTAATTTCCTTACCAACTCTGGGAAAGGTGCCTCTGCCTCTTCCATTGATTGTGGCAGTATTGAAAAACTGCAGAAAAGGTCAAAGAATAAAGAAGGCATGCCCTGGGTCACAGAAAATGTGGGTTTTCTTTTGCCACTTTTGACTCAAGTACACAAATAATACAACATAATGAAAATACAGCTATATTACTCTCCAGGGTCCATTCAACACCTTAAAGGCTGTAGTCCCATAGATTCCTGAAAGTGTTTATGGAGACTGTGGAAAATGTACAGAAGACTCTTTCATTTTCATAACAGTTACATGGCAGTAAATGTTCAAGGTGAATGTCTGGGTGTTTGGCCATGCAAGCTATGCATTCCTTAGGTTTAAAACCCCTTGAGTTAGGGTACCTAAGTGAAAAAGGGGGTCTCTTGGCCTCCTTTTCCCAAAATTGCCTGCTTACAGTCGTAAAGACTTAGCTGAAAAGGGATCAAAGTCAGTGATCAAATGTCAAGGTGCTATTGTATGTGGGGGTCCATGAGAGTTTACATATACTCAGAATTTCAGACCTGATTGACAGAGGAGTGTGTTTGAATCAGATCCTTGTTCTGCTTTATAGTTACAAAGAAGTTTTTCCCTTTGAAATTCAAGAAGTTCCCCTTTAGACCTGTGGAGGGAATTAGGCAGCAAATAACCATGAATGTTTTTTGAAAAACCCACTAAAACTTTGATGTAGAGTTTATGGAACATTTAGGAATTTCAGGATGGCTTTCTTAACCTATCTGCCATGTGCAACCATCTGTAGAGCAACATTAGTATGATAGGTGTAAATCCCCTAATCTAATCTTGTTTATTATTTAAAGTTACATAGATTTCTTTTCTTTTAAATCTACTTAGATGATGTAAAGAGAAAATTGGCCCAATAATTAAAAGCTTACATTATTCTCTCTCTCTCTCTCTCTCTCTCTCTCTCTCTCTCTCTCTCTCTCTCTCTCTCTCTCTCTCTCTCTCTCTCTCTCTCCCTCTCCTCCACCCCCAACATCCTTTCCTTATAATAATTTGGACCACAATACCTGCCTACCCATTAGTGACCTACGGAACAAAGATAGAGTGTTTGGATTTGAGAAATGGTTGTGCAAATATTCAAACTGAAGCCCTTTTAATGGCAGAAGCTGAAGGAGTTGACAATCAGGAAAGGCCAGGTGGACTTGGGCTGTGATGAGTGGTTTCTTGGCAGGGAGCCCATTCTCATGATGAAAGCTGGGAAAATTTGCTTGGAGAAAGTAATCCAATGATATGAAAGGATTAGGCAAGCTTACATTTAGCAAACCATAAACCATGAATCTGAATTGTGCACCTCTTCCCCAGCTGCTTTGCTTGTAAATTATACCAACTAAAATAAAATAAGAGGAGAAATTAACTAGAGAGGGTTGAAGGAAGGAAGCACAGGGCACTTCAATTTGATATGTGTACACACTACTGAGTTTTAAGCAATAATTCCTAGTCACTGCTAAGAAAAGACTCATCTCAGAGACTGGTGGAAACTGTTAGCACCTTGAACCTACACAGATTATAAATTCACCTTCTGCCCTTTGTTCTTACTGGTTCAGACATTAATTATTTCACTCTGAATACTTAGCTATTAGTGACACTAATTAAAAACGGTCTGGTTCTCAAATGTATTATGAAACTGTTTGTAAAATGCTGTGAAGGCAAATTGTTCTAAGAGCTATTAATTCTGGTAAAAGGTCGTGTCAGTTTCAGTTATGTTTCATAAATGCAAACCCAACCTGGTCAATATTCTCCAGGGATGGTCTAAATTGCACAGCTTGCTTTTTAGAAAATATGTGTAGGGAAACATGAAAAAGCCTAAAAATGCCTAAGGATGATCAAATAATAAATGGAATTCTACTGGACAGGCAGAGGGCAAAACAACAAAGGTATCAGGGGGCATCAGGTATATATACTGTTTTATACAAGGAGGGTAATTAAGGATGGCTTGGCAAGGTATTTAATTTAAGGGGAGGTTATTGAAAGAATAAATCAGTTTACAGCAAAAATAGATGAAACAGCTTATGTTTGTTTCCAAACCTTCTTCCTTTGACTGGTTGTCCCATTGTCATCATCAGCTGGAAGAATTCAGGAAGAATGTTCTCCAGTCACCAATATGTCACCTTAAAGACATCTTTCTAGATAATGCTATTTAATTATGATTATTTCATTATATGATTTCATAAATCATAGATTTATGATTACCTGTATATGTCTATATCTATGTTTTATTCATATTTTTAAAAATATAAAATAAACTTATTAATAAACTTGGCTTTATTGTATGATAGATGTATGGATGCACAGATGATGGAAAACAGATGTTAGATGGGTAAGTGAAACTTCATTGATTCTTCAATTGAAGAAATTTTTTTTTTTTGGGTCACACCTGGCAGCGCTCAGGCTTCTGCCTCTATGCTCAGAAATTGCTCCTGGCAGGCTCAGGGATGCCAGGATTTGAACCACTGACCTTCCGCACGAAAGGCAATTGCCTTACCTCCATGCTATCTCTCTGGCCCCCAAAGAAATATTTTCTAAGTATATTTCTGACATTATTCTAGGTGACAAGAGCAAAGTTCCTTTACTAAGTGCACTATATATCAGTCAGAGACAAAAAAAATAAGAAAACAAATGCAATGAAGGCAACACAACAGGAAAGAAATGGACAAAATGATTAGGTACATTTATAAGTCCTACAGAAGACTATAGATAATTTACTATTGTGTTAAACAGCAGGATATATAACTTTTATTTTTATGTTTGTTTTGGGGCCTCAACCAGCAGTGCTTCAAGGATTAGTCCTAACTCTGCACTCGGAATTTCTCCTGATGGTTCCCAGGGAATCATATGGGGTCCAAGGAACAAATCTGGGTCAGCAATGTGCAAAGCAAACACCCTGCTCACTGTATTATTGTTCTAGTCCCTGAATATGTAACTTTTTTTTCTTTTTTGGTTTTGGGCCACACTTGGTGATGCTCAGGGGTTACTCCCGGCTATGTGTTCAGAAATCACCCTGGCTTGGGAACCATATGGGACTCCAGGGAATAGAACCGAGGTCCGTCCTGGGTTAGCGCATGTAAGGCAAATGCCCTACCAGTTGCACCACCACTCCAGCCCCTCAACATGTAACTTTTTAGTTGAAAAGATATATATCTGGGATTAGGGGATGACTCACGAGTAGAATGTTGGCCTTGTAGGCATGAGACCATAAAGCTGGATTCCCATCACCACTGCATATGATGAATACACTGCTATTTGTGATTCCTAGTACCATAGAAATAACAAAACTGTATAAACCCTGGTGAGTACCACCACCAAGTATATATAAATCCTAGTCATCAAAACAACAGCAACAACATGAAATGAAAGGGTTAAAAAAAAAAGGAAAATGCTTATGATGTGGGATAACTTCATTCGAAGTGAAAAAAAAAAGCCCAACTACTCTCACTGCAGGGTGTGCTTGTGTACATGTGTGAGACCTCTATCAATTTAGGTAAATAATAAAACAAATTGATTACAAAATGTATTCACCAGAATGTAAAATAAGCACATTGTTCAAGTTAAATAATAATTGCCCCCATTACAATGAGTTGGATTATATCTGTTGAGTTAAATAATTAACGATGGGGCTGGATGGTGGATGATGCCATCCAGCCCACATGGCTCTGCAACCTCCATGCAGCCGGCGAGTTCCAGGCCCAGGTGAAATCACTCACTCACAGGCAGCCATCAGGAAGAATCATCTTTATTCATGCCCTAGCCACCACAGGTGTGTGGCCTATGTCAACCTTTTAAGCACAGCTATATTTTGCTAGCCCTGCATCTTATCTCCTGTTAGCCATCTTCCCTTTGGGCTCCATGCGGCCCAAAGATCCAAAAGCCAGGAAGCCAAGCCGGGCCAAGAGAGAAACGGCAAAAGGCCCGAATCCCCTGGCTCAGAGGTTTATCTATCCTTTTCCAGACCCTTCCCAGAAATGGGAGGTCTTGCAGGTAGTTACACCTATTATCCGGTTCCCAAGACCCCTCCCAGATATGGGTGGGTCTTAGGGTACACCACATAATTGGGCCGCATGGAGCCCAAAGGGAAGATGGCTAACAGGAGATAAGATGCAGGGCTAGCAAAATATAGCTGAATGCTTGAAAGGTTGACATAGGCCACACACCTGTGGTGGCTAGGGCATAAATAAAGATGATTCTTCCTGAAGCCTGCGTGTGAGTGAGTCTTGATTACGCCGACTACCTGGGCCTGGAACTTGCCAGCTGGATGGGGAATGAAGCCACGTGGCTGGGGCCTAAGCACAAAGGCCTCCATCCACCGCCATCCAGCCCCATCGTTAATTATTTTATGCAACAATATCGTTGGTGATCTCTTGTTAGAATATCAGCATATTTCTATCAACCACTTGAGTCATTCATCAGACAAGTTAGTTATTCCTTATATGTTTTTTAAATTAGAAAATCACATCTCTGGGGCCGGCGAGGTGGCGCTAGAGGTAAGGTGTCTGCCTTGAAAGCGCTAGCCAAGGAAGGACTGCAGTTCCATCCCCCGGCGTCCCATATGGTCCCCCGAAGCCAGGGGCAATTTCTGAGCACTTAGCCAGGAGTAACCCCTGAGCATCAAATGGGTGTGGCCGAAAAAACAAAAAAAAAAAGAAAAGAAAAAGAAAATCACATCTCTAAATTGTGAAAATGTGGGGGAAAGTCAGATATATTTGCTTCTGAATAATTTAGTCATGCACAGATCCAGAAATGATCACAAGGGCTTTCTCTGAGGATAGTGTCTAATGTTTGTCAGAGGTTTAGTAGATGAGCTTATCACACTCAAATATGGAGTAGCTGGTGCTGCAAACCAGAAGATAACAACCAGCAGATTCCTAATCTATTCTTGGGTTCCATATGGCTCTAAAATATTTATTTATGTCTATTGCCACATTCAGATGTGTTTTTAAACATATGAATAATTCATAATGAGTTTTATTCCCCAACAATTGAGGAAAATTGTTAAATGCTGGCAATGAATAATTTTTCAAAGAATTTCTGAGCTACTTAATCCATGGTTCAGTCTTTTAAAAAAATTCTATTACCAGATCCTAGAAGTGACCGTATTGGTACAGATTGTACACAATCCTGAATCTAGCAGTGAGTATGCCCTCATTGTAAGTCATGTGAAATCATAGAAATGATCACGAAGATGCAATCTCAGCTTTCATTTCCACATATGCTTCCTTGTGACTAGCTAACATATGTCATTATTGTTATCGATTGCAATCTCCTTGTGTTCCCAATTTTCACCATTTCCTTTGCGGTGAGTGTTGTGATGTCTATCCCCAGATTCCTCTCAGAATGAAGAACTTGTTCCTTGTTGTCCCCCCCCTCACACACACACACACACACACAACACACACACACACACACAAACCCTCCCCCACCTTACACACAAATGACTCTCATAAAATCTCTCCAGCCATCATGCTGATCGGGATGCCTCTGCTAAAGAAATGAGTCAATGTCAATGTCTCTTAACTGAGGTCTGCATGATCAGTATTGGGTAGAGATGCTTCACTGCCTCACTTGGAGTCTCAGTTCCAGTTGATTTAGGATCAAATCGCAGTTCAAATTCTCCTGCGCAATCCTACTCCTTATTTTTCAAGTGTTGATTTCAAGAGAAACTCTAAAATACATCCTGTGTGTTAATATGTCTCCAGTTTGTTTTATGGGAACTCCAGCTTAGGAAAGCTGAGGTTAGAATCATTGATCAGAGTCACACCAAGGCACTTGCTTATTATTTCATGGTTTCCTTTGGGACTTAGTAAAGTTCAGGCATGACTAGATTTGGTATATATGTTTAAGTTGAAAATCATGGTGATTTCACTATTTCTGTTCTTAGGAGTAATGGAAAAAATAAGGAAAAAGTACGGAAAAATTGTTGCCCATGAACAGAACTTTGAAGATACACCTTTGTGTGAAAGAGAAGGGGCATAGAGGCTATAATAGAGCCTCTATATTATAGAGGTCAGACATATAGTACAACAGGTAATATGCTTGTCTTGCAAGCAGCCAACCTGGGTTCGATTCCCTGCATCCCATATGGTACCCCAAGCACAGCCAGTAGTGATTCCTGAGTGCAGTACCAGGAGTAAGCCCCAAACATTGCTGGATGTGGCTTAAGAAACTAACAAACAAAAATAATATTTACATTTTCAAGATCAGTGGGGACTATTTTAAAGGCCTGGAAAGAGGAAATTTGGAAGAACAGAAATAAGAAGATTCATGTGGGCATACAAATAGAAGTGAGAGATAAGGGGAAATATCTTTTCTTTTCATGGCTAATCAGAGTGCAGCCACTATGGAAGAGGCACCAAACAGTCATATAAGCAGAGTAACTTTTACAACTGACATCAGATAACCTTTGTCATCATATGTTTCAGTCCTGCTCCAATGGGAAATTCATAAAGTCATTAGTGACAGAAATGGAGAAAGTGTATGGCCCCAAGGACACAGATTTTGTTTTATTTTGGGGTCACAATTAGCTGTGCTGATGGCTTACTATTAGTTCTGGTGGGGTTTGGGGACCATCTGGGATAGTACAGAATCCAGGTCAACTGCATGCAAGGTAAGTGCCTTACGTGCTGTACTATCTTCTGCCCTCAGCAAACACACAGATATTTTTATTCTCTTATCCAGATCTCAGAGTCCCAAAGGGAAATCATGAATACTTCTGTCAGAGGGCAGAACAAGATCTCACACTTTGGACTCCTCATGTCAAAGGACCAGCAGGTAAGAAAAGAAATCACCATCTTGGCAAGAGAAATTAGCTCGTATTTTGAGAATATTAGACTGATGCTAGTTAGACAATGAGTACAGGGAGAAATATGGCATTCAGCTGATACATCTTCTTGATTGATACCTCACTTTAATTATAAATGGGAAACTTTAGCCACCCTAGTCTGAGAAGTTCATGACAACCAAGGACTCAGACCCTTCATATGTTATGTTCTGAGTGTTGCCAATAGGTGAACTATTGAGATCAATTGATGCATTAGTGAGGGTGATGGGTGGTAAGGGGACCTAGAATGAATTGAAGCAATGGGGAATAATGAATCTCATTTGATATCCTGACACCAGCTGAAGAAATAAAGGGCTCTCATCCATCTAATTAGCCATCTATGTTTTCTATAAGAGCTATTCTCAGATTTTATACCAAAAAGTAGATCTGAATAGTTCATTACGTTGAATGTGCCAAAGGGCACCATGCACTTCCCAGATCTTCCCTTAAAATGACAGACAAATTTCTCTTCATGCAGAGAATGTTGATGGGAGATGACTCTAAGTCTTTCAAGAGATTACTTGAAATAAGGAAACACCCTAGGACAGCAAACTAATTCAAGACTAATCAGAGATGAGGTTTAAAATATAGGTCCCTTCTACTCAATTCAGTTACACTCTAAAGATCTACAAGATTTACAGCTCTATGAGAAATGGTTGAACATTTTGTGGACATCATCTCACAGCTCAACTTCTTACTTTTGCTTCCTCTCTCTCCCTTCAACAGGTGTTGATCCCAATCACATGCCATAATAAACATTCTATATGCTAATGTTTATCTCAGAGGCTAATGTCTGTACCTTCAAGATGGAATCAAGGCCATCAAGGCATGTTGCTAACAGTCAAAAAATAGCTTTGAGAAAAGCAATAATAGATAGGTGTTCAGATTCATCCCCTTCAGTGAGAATGAATTTCTTCCTTGATGCACAGAGATGGAACTTTGTCAAAATGATGCCAGTCTACTTTCCTACATAGCAGTTCAATCCCACAACACTGCATGGTTGCCTTTTTACTGCTGGGAGTGACCCTTGGAGCACAGAGGGAGTTGAGTAGCCTCTGAGCACCAGTGACTGTGACCCATGTACTAGCTCCCCAATATAGGTATTGAATAGCATTTTCATACATAACATGGACTTCCAATGCTAAATATTTGTTAGATTGGTTCTCAAAGGAAAAACTCAACAAAGCCAAATTAGCAAGTACTGAAAGTTGCATGATAATATGTTTAGAACTACTGAATTGCACACTAAAATGGCAAAGTAGAAAACTCTGTGTAATACATATTACAATAATTTTAAAATTCCATAGACTAAATTACCCAAACCTGACTTATAAGTTTTTTGGTAGGTGAATTATATAGTATATAAATAATATAGCATGGAAAAACTTTAAAAAACATGGGCCGGAGAGGTGGCACTAGAGGTAAGGTATCTGCCTTGCAAGCCCTAGCCAAGGAAGGACTGTGGTTCGATCCCCCGGCGTCCCATATGGTCCCTCCAAGCCAGGGGCAATTTCTGAGCGCTTAGCCTGGAGTAACCCCTGAGCATCAAATGGGTGTGGCCCAAAAAACAAAAAAAACAAAAAAAATCTTTAAAAACAGTCAAGGGAGGATTCAGAAATCAAGTTTTTTTTTCCTTTACATACATGTTCTTCCCTCAACTGAAGTTTGTCCATATTTAAAGCAAAATAAAAGCTCTAGCTGATGTACATTCCTGCATGTCTAGACTCCTAATTCAACCCCTCAAACTTCATGGTCCTTCAAACATAGTCTGGATAATGGTTTCTAATATCACTGGATATGATCATTGCTAATATGTCACATCAGTTCTTCTGACTAGCTGGACTAAGATTTACCTTAGTCCTATATGAGAGGACCCTACCCTGGCATAGATATGGCAATAATGATTCCCTATACTATGTACCATGGATAGTACATGATATCTGCCAGTTTTTTTTAATAAAGAAAATTTGCTGATTATTCTATTTTATTTTCCAGTATAATATTTAGCATTGCCTTTGGAGCTAATTTTGTAAACTTATAGGCAATAATACATTTTCCTATGAAGAGTGCATTTTTTTTTTTAATAACACTTCTGTAGTTTTGGTTTCTCCATCACCTTTAGCAATAAAATTGATGAAAATGCATTTATAATGTTTGCACTTGGGAGAAACTTTATAGTTCTATCAGAGAAGTCATTGTGCTTTGCGAAAAATAACAACAAAGCATTTGTGTTTCCTGCTGTTATCGGAAAATATTTTTATAGTAGACGCACTTCGAAGGTTGAGGGGCAAACACAACACTATTTCAATACAATCGATTTTTTTAAAACTTTTCTCATCAGACTCCTTTTGTGTGTGTGTGTGTGTGTGTGTGTGTGTGTGTGTGTGTGTGTGGTTTTTGAGTCACATCCGGCAGTGCTCAGCGGTTATTCCTGGCTCCAGGCTCAGAAATTGCTACTGGCAGGCACGGGGGACTATATGGGACGCCGGGATTTGAACCGATGACCTCCTGCATGAAAGGCAAACGCCTTACCTCCATGCTATCTCTCCGGCCCTCTCATCAGACTTCTTTACTTACGAGTTTTTGCTGTTAGATGATAGCAATTATATTCTTACTTCTGGCTCATACTGCTTTGGTTCCTTTTATTGTCATCAAACCTATTCTTTACAATGAACTCTTTACACTGAATGATAGTACTTATGTTACTATTTAAATCAATACTTTTGAGTCATTAACATTTTTGTGAATTAGAAATAACCATAATATCACCAACTGAAATCGCAAATTGAATAAACAGAAATAATGACGTGTTGCCCAAGATAAAACATACACCAGGCACTTTGAATATTGGCTATGATGTGTTTTGGGGTGTAGGATTATGAGGTTCCCTCTTTCGTTATGAAAGTTTCTGCTTTTGCTAAACTGCTTCTGTATAACTCCCTTGTTAGCTTGTGAGAATGTGGCCTTCAGATAAGAGTTGAAGACAAAGGAACACAGCACCCATGTCCGGAACATGACACCCATATCCCTGCACTCAGATCAGCCATGTAACATCTGAATTATGTATCTTGTGGCATTTGAATGGTGTATCCCTTTTATCTACTTCCTGGGGCTGTAAATTCAGCTCTTACGCAATGGCATGCTTGGCCATAGCTTATATATATATATATATATATATATATATATATCCTCTCTGCCCTAGATTTGGGGACTTTGACTTGAAGCCTATTCCCAGGTGGAAGTCATGGACCCTTAGCTAGCTAAGCATATAAAACCACACTTTGTGACTTGCCTTGCCGGGTGGTCTCTTTGTCTGATCACTGGGTTGATAGCACGAATCTAACAGTGGGTAACCAAGGTGTGTGGATCTTACTGGAAGCAATCATGCCTGGTCTTTTCACTTACTTTTCCTTTATTTGTTAGGCATAGCTTAATTTCTCGTCCATATTCTTCCCCTTTACCTTTTCCCTATTCCTCTGTTTCCCTTGTGAGACATTAACATGAAAAAAGAACTTGGAGAGCTTTAAGTCCAATGACTTCATTTTGCAAATGAGGAAACTTGCAGTCAAGCAGCACTATGAACGCATCCAAGTCAGAGACCAAACTCAGTTTGAATCCTATGACTCATGGTCTGTATTTTCCTTTTATGTTACAAAGTTACTTAGTCTCATGCTTCAGTTCTTATTCCTCTCTTGGCACAGACCAAGGTTAGACTGACAGAGATAAAAATGGTTTGTTACCATGGGGTTGGGAAAATAGTTCAAAGAGCTGAGGGACTGCTTTGCATTCACGAATTTCAGCATCACAGGTCCTTCAGCAGCACTGGTAGTAACCCCCAAGCATTCCACTGGAGTAGGCCCTAAGCCCCTATTTGCACCATCATGTGTGGTCCAAATCCCATGCATCCCTCTCCAAAGTTGTTATCAAGCTGGAGATATGGATTAGTGGTAGAACATATGCCTTGCATGTGTGAGGTCCTTGGTTTGATCCCTGTCACTGCAAAGATGATAATAATAAAATAAAAATAACAATAATGCTTTTTGTTATGACTAAGTAGGAACTTAAGGGAACCAAAATTTACGTTCTCTGTCTCATCATACCTCCCTCCTACTGAATATTCAATTATTCACAGTCTCTGTATATTCTCCCTTTTAAAGTATGTGTCACATTTATCTAGATATACTCATTCATTCATTTCTCACTGCTACTCGACTCACGTTCTTGCCATCTTTCTTCTGTGACATTTTAATACCTGCTTTTTAGTTTGTCAGATTTTATGAACTACTTCTGAACTTTGATACCCAAATCCAAATACTCATCCATCTATCCATCCCACTCCTCAGGGATGAACTCAAAATATCACATTGATCTCTATTCTTCTGGGATTCTTAAATCTATAAGAGTCCAATCTTTGGGCAAGACCCCTGACAGTCAAGTCAGGTCTAGTTTCTGCCCTCTGTCTAATCTTGTCCTTCTTACTCTGTGTTGGTCAAAAAAAGTTAATAAGTCCACAATATTTTTATGTATATTACAAATTTTAATATATATAACATGTTTATTTTTCTGTAGGGAAGTGGTTAAGATACTTATCATTTTGATCTAAATATATCTGTGTAAATATATATCATTTAAATTTTAAAAAATGAATGCTGTTTTGTAATTTAAAGTAGTTATATATTAAGAATTAGAGACTTTTCAAAACTATCTCATTGTAATTTTCTTTTAAAACATGGAAAGTACCTAATCTTAATGGCTTACCACAACAAAAAAATAATTTGACCTTATTTATACAAAAAAGACTGTGGCACCTGAATGCAGCTGGATCTGTTCTTCATGGAGGGAATTAGAGAACCAGACTATGTTGATAACACATTATTTCCATTTAACCAGATTTCCTCTGTGATGGTCAGGGCAGAAAAAGAGAGCTAGCTAGTAAGCACAACTATTATGTGCTTTCAGTCTGAAAGCAATACTAATAACTTTTTGATCTGAGTTTATTAGTTAAATGCAGAAAAGGAGAAAAACCAGGGAAATGATTACTTGTTTCCTAAACACAATTTTCCCCCAGGTTTCTATGTCTTCTCCTGAGACATTTCATCCTGCTGAGAATATCATTCTCGCTAACTTGGAATTTCCTATAAATCAAGGGTCCTGTTTCTTCTAAGTCACCTCTGTCTTTCCCAGGCCAACTCAGTCATTCATTCTCCTATATTGCCATTATCTCTTTAAGTAACTTCCACTACAGCTCTTTTTATTTCCTTATAATTGTTTCCCTTTAAATGGAAACATGTTTATGGGTCTAGAAAGAGTATTTTCATCTCTAGGTCTTCCACCTTTTTTGAGGGGGAAGGGGAATTTTTTTTTTGAAGGGGAATTAATGCTCAGGGGATCCAGAGGCCTTGCCCAGTAATACTTCACCAGACAGATCAGTGATTGAGCCAGGAATGTGATGCTCTCCAGCCCAGTGTTGCTGGGGGAAGGGAGGTTTTCCAGAGTTACATTCACAGTGCCTGTATAGCCATACAGTGCTGATGAGCAAACTTGGAGCCTCATGCATTCAATGCATGTGCTCTAACTCTTTGAGCTATTTCCCTAGTCCCTAGGGCTCCAGTTGTAACTCAGTGGATACAGAGACACTCTTCATTCTTGTAGTTTACTAAATGAATAAATAAAAAAATGATTTCAAAAACATCTAGTTTTTATATTATAATGATTACTACTTCTGCCACCATCATCACTTATTATTATTATTATTATTATTTGGTTTTGGGGCCACACCCAATGATGCTCAGCGGTTACTCTATGCTTAGAAATTGCTCCTGGCTTAGGAAACCATATGGGACACCAGGGATTGAACCAAAGTCTGTCCTGGGTCAGCCGCGTGCAAGGCAAATGCCCTACCGCTGTGCTAGCTCACAGGCCCACCACTATCACTTATTTTGAGTAGACACTTCCATTGACTCTTTCTGATATTACTCTTCCAGTACTTTTTAATTTGTATTTTTTAGGGTGCTGGAGTTTGCATGCAAGATATGTGTTCTCTCACTAAGGTATATCGCTAGCCCTTCTTCTTCCATTCTTGCTTTTTTTTTTAAAAAAAAAAAACTCATTCTTCACATAGTAACCACATAATGTTGAAACATAAATCAGAGTAGGCCTCTTACTTCCATAAAATAAAATTCAACCAAATTTCTTCCCATGACCCCCTGTATGCCAGTATGGCCTCAATTCACTCTCTCATCCTGTAGCTCCCACACTTATTTCCCTGAACACACTGAGAATGTTCTTCCTCCAGAGCTTTCTCAGGCTAGTTTCTGTGTCTGGAATGCTCCTGCTTCCTCTTAGTGAGTTATTAGTTTAAACATCGCTTCTCTAGCAGTTACAATTTTACTTTTATTGTGAGATAGCCTTTCTCCAACAGCCCCTAAATATAATGATGTTACTGGCTCCTGTCTGAGTCCAGTGTACAAATAGTGCTAGCTGGAAGAAAGGTTTGGTCTATGTCACTCCCACTTTACTGGTATCAGATCTTTCCTTATGGACACAAAATAGTGGTGACTGTTGAGGAGTGACTCCTCACTCTCTCCAGAGCGACTCTTCTACTAGAGTAGGTTCAAGCACAGGGCTTCCTTCTTTCTCACTGGCCCAAATTGCATCTCATGTCTTTGCATCAACCAATCATGCTGGGACTTGGCAGGAGAGATTGAATTTATTGGAATCAATCAGAGCCTTCTCTTGGCACTGACACACACCTAAGGACTTGATGACAGACACATGGTACAGGAACGTTTACATTTTCTAAGGATGAAAGGAACTTTTGGTGGACAAAATGTTAATAAAATTTTGTGAAAGAGCAAAATTAATGGGAAAACTTCCGTTCAACGTGTATATTTTTCTATGATGCTTTTTCTATCCAACCCACCTCTAAGAATGTTCTTATGGTTCTTTTATTATTGACTCTGTTGGTTTTCATCATAGCACCTACTAGTAATTGAAAATATCTAATTGAATTATTTCTGATCAGAATCTCCCACTAGGCTTTTATTTCCTAAGTATACTGCGATGTTTGATTTGTTCACCTAATTCTGGAATATACTAGACAATGCAATAAATATGTTCTTAATCAAATAAACGAAAACTAATTTTTTCTCTTAAAAGTTAGCTCTACTATTTTACCAAAGAAAGCAAGAGTGGAGATGTTGGAAGAATAGGATGATTATGAGCACTGTAAATGGTAATTTCTTTACCTAGAAGTTTAGGTCTCTTTTCTTTCCAATAATTCCTCAAAATACTGATCTTTTATTAACCCTTCCTCCCTGAAATTCAGGTAATTTTTTGTCTCATGAAGAGGGTTTTTTTTTTAATTAGCTTTTTTTAAATAGCTTGAGTTATTCTCAGATAGAAGTTTTGATTTTTTTAAGTCAGTATAATTAAATTATGTTCTTCCTAAGATGACAGAAATCTTTGTTTTATCTAGCCCCTACAAATGTGGTAAATTAAAATTATTGAGTGAAAATTGAATTTTTCACATAGAAATTGAGGTTTCTGGGGATGGAAAGAGAGGGGAGAGGGGAGGGAAGGAGGGAGAGCGAGAGAGCGAGAGAGCAAGAGAGAGAGAGAGAGAGAGAGAGAGAGAGAGAGAGAGAGAGAGAGAGAGAGAGAGAGAGAGATTCTGCCAGAGAAAAATTAATGATTGGTAAACAGTCAAATGTGAGATCTTTGGGAACATAGCTCAAGAAGGAATTAACTTGGGAAATGAAGACTATAACATCTTTAAGACTGAACTAGGGCTCCTCGACTGGTCCTCTTGAATTCTTTTTTGTTGTTGTTGTTGTTGTTTTTTGGGTCACACCTGGCAGCACTCAGGGGTTACTCCTGGCTCATTGCTCAGAATTGCTCCTGGCAGGCTCAGGGGACCATATGGGATGCCGGGATTCAAACCACCGACTTTCTGTATGCAAGGCAAACGCCTTACCTCCATGCTATCTCTCCGGCCCCGAATTATTACATTTATCTATTATTTGGGGTTTTTTTTTTGTTTTGTTTTGCTTTGGGGATATAACTAGAGGTACTTAGGGCTTTCTCCTGGCTCCGTGCTTAGTGGTCATTCCTGGAATGGCTCAGGGAATTGCACAAGGTTCTGGGAATTAAACTGGAATCAACAGTGTGCAAAGCAAGAGTCTTACACCTTGAACTATCTCCAGTCCCACAGTCATCTATTTAGACATACATAATTATTGCGCACTCACAAATTATTGAATATCAGGATTTTCTTGTCACTCTTACAGGAGCTGGGGACATTAAGGTAACCATAATATAACCACCATGGAGCTCATATTCTATGAGGAAACACAAACAAGAAAATAAATAGATAGGGACTATGGGGCAGAAAATGTGGCTCAGATCATCGGCTTTGCATGCATGACACATTGGGTTCAATCTCTGGTGTATACATACACATATACACACAGAGACAGTGGGCTGTTGGGTATCAGGTTAAAACATGTATTTCTTCTTACTCCTTCCCTAAAATCTCACAGAATAAAATAACAACACATTTTTAGAGATGGGAAACTCCCAGAAGACCTCAGTACTGGAAGATTATTCCTGGGCATGTGGGGACAGTTGGGGAAGTCATGTGGCGTGGAGAAATCAGACCTTAAACATGCAAGGCATATGCTCCGTTCCTTTCAGGATGTAGTATGGAAAAGGGAAAGCAGGCAACTGGACCGAAGATGGGAGGCTAGGATAGCTGAGTTTTAAAAGTGAAGGGGAAAAGCTGAGATCCAGCTTGGCTTTCACTAGTAACTTCTGAAAGTTCAGAAATTTCAAGTGTCACATGAATTTTAAATGGTGTATAGATATGTTTATGCATAAAAAAATGGCCAAAGAGGGGCCGGAGAGATAGCTTGGAGGTAAGGTGTTTGTCTTTCATGCAGAAGGTCATTGGTTCGAATCCCAGCATCACATATGGTTCCTCGAGCCTGCCAGGAGTGATTTCTGAGCGTGGAGCCAGGAGTAACCCCTGAGCGCTGCCGGGTGTGACTCAAAAACAAAAACAAAACAAAACAAAACAACAACAACAAAACCCACCACCAACAAAAATGGCTAAAGAGATAATTCTTGTTTAAAATTCTTGCTTTGCATGAAGCTGACCCCAGTTTGATCCTCAGCACCATATAAACTTAAAGTGGTGGAATGCATGCCCTAGTATGTATACATGTACAAGTATACATGTACAAGTCCTCTAGTTTGATCTTGTCATTGAACTGTCAGGCCTGCTCTGCCTGACAACCACTGAAAGTGACCCCTGACTTCTAATGTCTGCTATAGGGAATCCTTGTAAAGGTTAAAAAAAAACAAGTAAGTTTGGATTTGGCATTCCAGACCCTCTTCTCTTCTCTTCTCCATAGAGAATAATAGGGTATCTTTGTCAGAAGACTGAACTTCCAACCTGGCTGGGAATGGAGGAATGAACACAAGTAGGGAGTTTAGTGAGTGTAGACTACATACTTGTCCTCTGGCCCCAAGAATGTTGGCAGTCAGGCCTCTGCTTGTCAGCTAGGGTTTGAAGTGTTCTGACGGGCCAAGAGAAAAGTTAGATATCAATACGGATATTTTCAACCAAGTTAGTGTAGCCCATCCCATGTGAAACTCTCAGCAAACCTCACCAGCACTTCCAGAACTACCAATCAGCATTCAGTTCCCTGCCCCTTGGAGGAGCAGATGGCAGGGATAACCAGACACTTGAGGAAAGGTTCTGACAAGGAAGATCAAGCAGGAACCAAATGTCCAGAAAAAAATTAACTTGCAAGAAACAAACTGTACAGGGAGAGGAAAACATTTAGAAAAAAAAATTTAGCTGAGCAAAGCAGTGAAGGAGAAAATTTGTCAATGAATGTTGAAAGATATCAGAAAAACTGCAACTCCGACTTTTAAAAAAACAGCAAACTCTGAAATACAATATTTTGGCAGACACAAATGCGCCATTAAAAATAAAAATACATGACAGAACAAAATGGGAAACTTAGGAAATAAAATAGTTGAAGAAAATTTAAGAAGCTGAAGCTCTCAAAAAGTAGAGTCAACTTCCCCTTGATTACTCTGAGCAAGGGAAATAATAAAAAAAAAAGTAGAATCAAAAGATCAAAGAGAGTAAAAGAGGGGAAAAGAGGAAAAAATTAGAAGAAACCAAATAGTAGGAATTTCAGAAAGAAATAATGGGAATTTCAGTAAGAGAAAGATCAAAGGAGAAGGAATTGTCAAAGAAATAATTCAATGAAAAATTCCCAGAACTGAAAAAAATGTCAAACACAATGGGTGCAAATAGTCCCACACTCACATCACTAGGACGTTTTTACAACTTTGCCTCAAGAAAGAACTTAACAACCTTCCAAAGAGTAAAAATAACCATGTCACTTACAAAGGATCACTAATGAGGATCATTTCTATTGAGAAACTTAGAAGCTGGAAAACATTGGAGCAGTGCCTTCAAAATTCTGAAGAAAAATTATTTCAGCCCTCAAATTCTACTTCCAGCCATACAATTAATGAGCTGTGAGAGAAAAATGAAAACATTTTCAGATGTGCAAATCTCAAAATATATATATGCCCTCCATATAGTCATTCTCAGGAAACTTTTGCAGTTCATAATGTACCCAACTAAAAGAAAACCAAGAAAAATAAAAATGTCACAGTCTGGAAATATACCATACTTAGGAAGATAGAGAGATTCTCGGTGAGAGTCAGCAATCGTCCAGACATGCAGGAAAAGTGTTTGGGATTGAATCATGTGGGGGAGTGAGTAGGGGGATAATTTTAAGAAGTTAAAGTGGTAAGACACAGAGTGAGTCTGAATGTTTATTGAGAACACTTAGTCAATTGTCATGGGGTTTTAATATTATCCATACTGGAAACTTGAAACAGATTTTGGAGGAAGCAATAAAGCAGGCCACAATACAATTAAGTAAATACCAACAACAATGGTACCTATACAAAAAATAGAAAAAAGTAACAGCTGGCAAAAAAGAAATAGTTGGGAATAAAAAAAGTGCTTTTGGAGCCCTCTGTAACTCATTGTGATTACATAGATGTGGTTAAGTATTACTGAATATTGACCTACCTCAGAAAGATGATAGTTGGGAAGTATGTGTGTATATGTCTCTCTCTCTGTGTGTGTGTGTGTGTGTGTGTGTGTGTGTGTGTGTGTCTGTGATGAGGCTGAGCTAGAAGATTTTCAAAATCTTCACTTTTCAAGTCAGATCAATAGTACAGTAAGTAGGGAACTGTACATGGTCCCCTGAGCCTTCCAGCTGTGATCCCTGAATGCAGAGTCAGGAGTAAACCCTGAGCACTGGCTGTTATGGTTCCAAAATAAAACCCAAAAAAAAGCAAAATCCTCACTTTACAAAGTTGGAAATTGAGAGATAACGTCTAAAACTTCTTGTTCTTGGGTACACTGGCCACATAACTGAAAGTTGGCATCCTGCCTGCTTCACCCATCACCCACAATTGCTGCTTCACCAAAGGCCCTGCCTTTTTTTTGTTTTTGTTTTTGTTTTGTTTTTTTTTTTTTGGGCCACACCTGGCAGTGCTCAGGGGTTACTCCTGGCTGTCTGCTCAGAAATCGTTCCTGGCAGGCACAGGGGACCATATGGGACACTGGGATTCAAACCAACCAGCTTTGGTCCTGGATCGGCTGCTTGCAAGGCAATCGCCGCTGTGCTCTCTCTGGGCCCCAAAGGCCCTGCTTTACCACTCATTTACGACTCTCTGTAGGAACACTAATTTGACCAGAACTCCATATATACTGATACTCAATATCACCAGGACTTTTTTTTTTTTTGGTGTGAGTGTGGATCCCCTCTCCCTCACACCCCTCCGTCCCCACCTTCTTGGACTTATGGAAGACCTAGCATCCCACCCCCACCCCCAAAGCCTCAGTATCAGCAATCATGCTTGGAACTACATTTGTTTTTATTGTCATCCCCGTAGAAACATACTAATTTATATGCCAATGTGTATCTGAAGCCACCTCGTGTTCAGAAACAAATAAAATAAAAGAATGGTCAACTAGCAACAAGAGCTTACTAAACCTTCTGACAGTGATTTAATAATCTCATTGGAGAAACAATTTTCACAAATTTGCTTGTCAAATTATGTTCTTCTACTTTTTGGGGTTTTTTTTGTTTGTTTTTGTTTTTATGTCAAACCTGGCAGCACTTAGGGGTTACTCCTTGCTCTGCACTCAGAAATCACTCTTGGCAGGCTATGGGGATTGGGGTCCGTCCTGTGTTGGCCCCGTGCAAGGCAAATGCCTTAATGCTGTGCTATTGCTCTGGGCCCCAAGTTCTTTTCTTTTATTTCCTTCCTTCCTTCCTTCCTTCCTTCCTTCCTTCCTTCCTTCCTTCCTTCCTTCCTTCCTTCCTTCCTTCCTTCCTTCCATATTCCCTCCCTCCCTTCCTTCCTTCCATATTCCCTCCCTCCTTTCCTTCCTTCCTTCCTTCCTTCCTTCCTTCCTTCCTTCCTTCCTTCCTTCCTTCCTTCCTTCCTTCCTTCCTTCCTTCCTTCCTTCCTTCCTTCCTTCCTTCCTTCCTTCCATATTCCCTCCCTCCCTTCCTTCCTTCCATATTCCCTCCCTCCTTTCCTTCCTTCCTTCCTTCCTTCCTTCCTTCCTTCCTTCCTTCCTTCCTTCCTTCCTTCCTTCCTTCCTTCCTTCCTTCCTTCCTTCCTTCCTTCTATTTTCTCCCTCCCTCCCTCACTTCCTTCCCTTTCTTTTTCCTTTCTTTTTTTTGATTTTTGGGCCACACCCAATGTTGCTCAGGGGTTACTCCTGGCTATGCACTCAGAAATTGCACCAGACAGGCACGGGGGACCATATGGGACACCAGGGACCAAACCGAGGTCTGTCTTGGGTCAGCCACATGCAAGGCAAATGCCCTACTGTTGTACCATCGCTCTGGTTCCTCTTCCTTTCCATTTATTTATTTTTTAACTAATTTTGCTCCCACTTAATTGGAAACAAACGTATTATGATAAACTATGTCAACTATGTGATGCATGCTCTTTAAATAAATTAAATTAAAAAAGAAATTAAGAACATACTAGCTCTGATTTTAGGTTAATGATTTATGTTTATTTTTCTTTTTCTAATGACTTTATTTTAAGAAAGAACATGGATTAGTTATTAAGTCCTAAAATACTTTGGTTATGAAGAGAGATCATTAGAGTGAAAAGTATCAGTCTCAAAAGAGGGATCTTCACCACTTTTGCTATCTTTGAGAAAACAAGCCTTGGAGGAACGCAAAGGCAGGGTCTTCCAGAATGATATGTAAAGTTCCGGGGTGGGAGTGTGCTGGACCATGCTTGGTACTTGTGAAGAACAGCACAGAAGCACCATGTGTATGCTAAGTATGGGGATGAGAGAAGATGATGTCACAGTGGCTGTAAAACAAATCTGTAGAATCTTACTGAAATTTGGGGACTACACACAGAGTGGTGCTGGGCTTACTTTTGGTTCAATGCTTGAAGATCAATGTTCAATGATTACTTCTAGCGGGTGTTTGGGGAGTCATATCTAGTACCAGGAACTACAACGGGTTAGTATTAGTAACTGAAAATGAGTCAATTGGGTGCAAGGCAAGCCCCATAATCTCACTATCTCTCTGATAATGACATTTTAGAAATAGGGGCCATGCCCAACCATACTGAGGGATACAGGGCCACTTCTGGGAAGTTTCTTGGGGCACTAGGACACTAGTGGTATTCAGGGAGCCATTTAGTGCCAAGGATCAAACTTCTAGGCATGGATGTGTTCTACATCTGATGTAGCTCGTTAGTTTTAGGCCTATAGACTCTTATAGAGAACCCATTTAAGATGTTTTAGATTTTATACAGACTATTTATTAATGGAAGCAGTCAAAAATTTTGAGAACAGTGTGACGACTTTATTTCCATGTAATCAGGGCCTGGCTATTGTGGAGGAGAAGCTGGAGAGGAAGGTATGAGAGAGAGAGGTAATAAGAGTAGAGCAGGGGCTGGAGAGAGAGCACAGTAGTAGGGTTTTTGTCTTGTACATGGCTGACCTGGGACAGACCTTCGTTCAATTCCTGATATTCTGAGTCTGCCAGGAGTGATTTCTGAGTGCAGAGCCAGGAATAACCCCTGAGTGCAGCCTGGTGTAGCCAAAAATCCAAAAATAAATAAAATAAAATAAAATAAAATAAAAGATTAGATAATTATACTGAATGACTTAAAAAAAAAAAGGAAGGGGAAACGAAATTGCCAGAGCGATAACACAACGGTGGGGTGTTTGCCTTGCACACGGCTGACCCAGGACAAACCTGGGTTCAATCCCTGGCATCCCAAATGGTCCCCCAAGTCAGGAGTGATTTTGGAGCACATAGCCAGGAGTAACCCCTGAGCATCACCAGTGTGGCCCCAAAACCAAAATAAAATGAACTAAGGCAAACTATTAGTATGTTCTAATAATAACAACAATGCACAGAAATTCAGTGTGAATTACTCAAGCCATTCTACCTCTCTGGTGTTATTTTGAATCCACTTTTGAAATGAAACACCCAGAGGAGCTGCAGAAGCCAATGACCATGAGGGTCTCAATAAGGGAGCACTGGAAACTGCTGAGAATTGATACTTTTCTGCTTACCTCAGTTTCAATTTCTGCCCCCCCAGGTGGTGGCTGCAAAGTTAGATTGTGGGTTTAGTTTCTGATTTTTGGAATTTCAAACTAAGTGGGGCCTCTGGAGTTTTTTTAAAGATAAGGTTTTCTCAGATAAAAGCAATAGCATAATGCAACAAAACATGTCTGTAAACCACTTTAGTCTGGGCCTAGGCATTTGCTGCCACTGGAGAGATGTTTCCCTACCATACACTATGTGAAATCTAACAGGATTCTAATCCTTTATTTATAAAGTAGATGCTTTATCTGAAAATTGAAAGTAACTGAAGGTTTTTGAATCACAGAAGGGAAAACTAAGCCCTGTTTTACCTCATTTTCAAAGTTGTACAATCCAAGTACTAAGTGTGATTGGGGCTGTCAGAATCCCTGAGAGGGAAGAGGGCTCAGTGCTGCAGTGCTCTCATGGCTCTGCCCCTCCCAAACAATCCTGCAAGAACATTTGGAAACATGTCATTGAATCTGTTACAGATCATAGCCTCTCATAAATGGGCTGACTCCTCAGCACAGAGTACCGATTTTGTGATGATGAGTGAGAATGGAAGCCATCTTTCATCCTCACTGTGGGATCATGATTGATGCACCAGCACTCCGAGATTTACCCTTGGTATATAACAGGGAAAGGCCCATTATATAAAGGGCTGAAAATGGCAGCAAATAGGGAAGACGATGCACCCAGAGATGAGAGCTGGGAAATGGAGCACAAACATAAGTGGGATAGATTTCCAGGGCATGGGCTTAGGCAAGAGGAATGATTTTCCTCCCTAATTCCAGCACTTTACATGCTAGTGTTAGAAAGGAATTTAAGTTTAGAATTATTTGCCGCTGTTTTACTTCTGTAACTGTGCTTTGCTTTAGATATAGGACTGCCAGGACAGGCCTCGGATATGTGGCAGAAGGGACTAGGCCAGAACAGCTAGTTCCTGGAACTAGAACAGCTAGTACCTGAATAAACTAGCACCACCTGGGAGCCGGCTGTTGATAAACCTTATCTTCTACTCTACTACTTCAGCCAACCAGTTTAAATCTGGCTGCCGTAACATGTACTAAGAACCTATAGTTTTGCCCCTCGACAGAAGCCCCAACAGCCTTATAAAGGGTTTGCAAGCCCTACTTGGGTTGTCACCACCTGGGAGAGGTGCAGCTCTAGCATGCTGGTAATAAACTCCTCTGCTTTTGTATTATTGACTCATCTCCTTGTGGTCTTTGTGGGTCTGAGCTAACACTAGCATCATACCTGTCATACTTTCCTTTCCTGAATATTCTATACCAGAGTTGCACATTTATTTGGAGGAGATTCCTAATAAGAAGAGAGCACATGAGGCTGGAGAGATAGCATGGAGGTAGGGAGTTTGCCTTGCATGCAGAAGGATGGTGGTTCACATCCCGGCATTCCATATGGTCCCCCGAGCCTGCCAGGAGCGATTTCTGAGCTCTGAGTGTACAGTCAGGAGTGTACAGCCAGGAGTAACCCCTGAGCACTGCTGGGTGTGACCCCCCCCCCCAATAAAAAAAAAAAAAAGAAGAAGAAGAGAGCACAGCCTGGGGCTGAAAGGAGGGTAGAAAGGAGCTTATCTGAAATTGGTTTACTCCTTAGGTTTACATTCCAGGAATCCTCAAACCCAGAATGAAGTAATAAGGATCTGTAGACGCAGGAGTTTCCTTCCTAAAGCCTCACAACTCATAAAGGGAAGTTGAACCTTTTATTGCTGGTGAACTGTGGTGGCCAGAGATTTTGACCAATATAGTTTCCCTTCTTTGCTTCATCTGAAAAAATCAAAACTCAGGAGCCAGAGAGATAGTACAAGAGGTAGGCACTTGCTTTGCAAGTGGCTGGCCCAGGTTTAATTTCTGGCACCCCAATATAGGCCCCCACCAGGAGTGATTTCTAAATGCAGAGCCAGGAGTAAGCCTGAGCGCCACCAGGTGTGGCCCTAAAACAAAACAAAAGTCTCAAATAAAAAATGAAAACTAAGTTTTTGTTTTGAGTGAGGGGAGCACCATGTATTCCTCCCAAAACAGAGGAGTTTCGTGGGGCCCACCACTAATTCTGGACCATCTGAGCAGGGCCTAATGCAAGGGCTTAATGACTGGTAACTAACAGTTTAGACTTGAGTTACTGAAGATACTGGACCACCCTGGTGCTGGGAGCTTCCAGGGCTGTGTCCTGCCATGCTGGGGAACCATGTGGTGCCAGGAAAAAACCCTGGTGGTGCAACCTCACTGGGCCCTCGAATTATTTTTAAGACTGAACCAAATCCATATCCCTTGGGAAGAAAAGACAGCTCTATTTACCAAAGAAAGACGTATAGTATCCTCTAATTCACCTCACTTTTAAAATGTATTCAGGTGTGAATGAGAAAATTACTCTAGCTAGTGTAATTGGAGTTCTTCCTGGGATTTATGCAAGAACTAAACAGAGGCGCTATTCTCTATGAGTCTTAGTTGTAGAAACAATAGAACAGAGCAACTTGTCACTGTATAGATGAGTCTGTGAAAGGATCATTGAGCAGGCAAGTGCATTGAAATGATCTTAATGCTATTGATTGAGTGCTTGAATATAGTAGATCTGGAATATTCCCAACTTGATAGTTACATGTGCTAATCTATTCTCCCCTTCATCCTTTTAATTTCAAGCTAGTTGGTTTACTATTTCTGTCATCTCAATCAAAAAGTTCTACAAAATGTGGCACATTATTGTTTTATCAAATGCTAGACATATTCACACCATACATCAAATATATTAATAGTAAATTTACTGTGAAGTTAATGTAAGATTGGTCTATATTCAACTGATGTGTAATGTGTCCCCAGTTGCATTAGATACTAGAGATCACATTATGAACAAAACAGATACTATGGAGATGATTGATTCCATATTTTTACTATTGTTATTAATTTAGGTACTATGTGACTGTAATGCTCAAAATATTGACTCAGCTATTGCTCACTCTGTGCAAGATAATTCTGTGGAAAAGAAAAATGAAGAAGCTCGATGGGCTGGAATACATATTTTACATGTGAGCTATCTGGGTTTGATCCCTGATACTACATGGTCCCCCAAATAGTTCCAGATATGTTCCCTGAACATGTAAATAAACGGGAGAGGGTCTTTGCAGCAGACCTTTCTGGTCACTTGCCCTTTGTAGGGCTATATGAACTCCCACTTTATTCATACAGTTGGAAAGAGGTCCTGAGAACTGTCAAAACAAAATCTGTTTTGTGTCAGTTCAAAAAATGAAACAACAACAAACAAACAACAAGAAAGAAATGTAACGCTTCCTCAGTTTTCTTTCCTGAAAAGGAATATCGCCACAAAGAGCAGGGGAGTGCAGTTACGATAAAGGACCAAGATGACAACGATAGTTGGAAATGATCACTCTAGACAAGAACTGAGTGCTAAAAGGAGGTAAAATAATATTCATGATACCTCAGGAACAATATTTCGAACTACAATCTCTGAAAGGAAAAAAAGGAGAGAGAGAGAGGAAGAGAGAGACAGAGAGAGAGGCAGAGAGAAAGAGAGAGAAGAAAATGCCATAGAGCCAGGCAAGGGGAGAGGGCAGGAAGGGAAGTGGGGGCATTGCTGGTGGGAAATATGCAATTGTGAAGTTGGTGAAAGGATGGATGTTGGGCATTGTATGATTAAAACTCAATCATTAGCAACAGTGCAAACTAGTGTCAAAAAAGAAGAGAGCGAAGTAAAATGCTTGCCCCAGGGTTTGTGTGTGTGTGTGTGTGTGTGTGTGTGTGTGTGTGTGCGTGTCTGTGTGTGATACTGGGGATACTAGTGATGTAATGTATACTCGTGAGTGTGGTGTACTTTGATTGTATGATTGAAACTCAATCATGAATAATTTTGTTACCAAAAATTGCTTTACTAAAAAATAAAATTGTTTTAATAAAGTAATTATATATATATATATATATATATATTTTAAAAAACTCAGTCTACTGTGAAAGATTTGCAATTCACTTTGCCCACAATTAAAAAAAAACTCAGTCATGGAAAACTTTATAACTGTGTATCTCATGGTGATTCAATTAAACATTTTATTCCATAAAAAGAAAAATGAATATAATCCTACTTCCCAAGGTGGTGTGACTAAAGGAATATATAAAGTTCTTACAACAATGTGTGACACATGATGGGGCACTGTAGTTTTTTTTTTTGTTTTGTTTTTGGGTCACACCCGGCAGTGTTCAGGGGCTACTCCTGGGTGTCTGCTCAGAAATAGCTCCTGGCAGGCATGGGGGACCATATAGGACACCGGGTTTCGAACCAACCACCTTTGGTCCTGGATCGGCTGCTTGCAAGGCAAACGCCGCTGTGCTATCTCTCCGGGCCCCGGCACTGTAGTTTTTTAATAATAAGCTTTGGATATGCAAGTGTCTTTTTAAAAAGCTTGGCTTCTTTTCTATTACTTCTATTATAAGAAGTAGTTTGAGGGCCCGGAGAGATAGCACAGCGGCGTTTGCCTTGCAAGCAGCCGATACAGGACCAAAGGTGGTTGGTTCGAATCCCGGTGTCCCATGTGGTCCCCCGTGCCTGCCAGGAGCTATTTCTGAGCAGACAGCCAGGAGTAACCCCTGAGCATCGCTGGGTGTGGCCCAAAAACCAAAAAAAAAAAAAAAAAAAAAAGAAGTAGTTTGAAAATTAGACACAGCTAGATCATACCCTGCCTATCCAGTTTTATTATCAGTTAACTTGTTTATATATAAATATATCGTGTATATATATTTAGTATTATGTTTTGTGTGTGAGAAACCACTGTTGGTGCTCAGGGCTTTTTCCTAGCTCTATGCTCAGGGATCACTCCTGGTGGTTTTTAGGGAACAATATGCAGTTCTTGGGATTAAAGTAGAGTTTGTTTCCTGCAAGGCAAGTATCTAATAGCTCGTGCACTATTCCTCTGGCCCTCTGCTTTTTCTAGTTAACTGAAAGGCATGGTCCAGCAAAGTGTTAAATGGAATAACATGTTCCTTGAGAAGTCACTTAGCACACACACCATTATTAATCCTTTCACAGAAATTCAATGGTAACAGTACTTGCAAAAGAGCATCAACTATTATTACTTTTGTAAACAATACGTGAACACCTCCTAATCCAGTTCCTATTTCCGCAGAAACTACTTCTGGGCACAGATAATAGAAAAGAATATTGTGGGTAGGGGTTTAGGGGAAGAGGCAATGACCCAAAGTGGCCTCCTGGAAATAGAAATCAATTTGTCTAAACTTATAAAGGATTTTGCATTCGGTCAATGATAAATCCAGCCTATGTTAATAGAAAGAGGTTTTAATATTTTTACTAGTACTATTGCTTTCAGATAGCTTCTTCCAATCTGACACTAGTTGGAAATGACCAGCCCCTTTGCCCCCTGCAATGCTGCACAAATCCCCCAGCTGTTCAGTGGGAATGAATCTGTGTCTCCTGTTGGAGAAGCTCATTCTTAGAGCACCCTGAGTGACAGAGGAATTGTCCAACACAATACTGTGTGACAAATGGTGATATCCCCCCCCCAAGGTCACAAGGGTGCCAGAGTGAAAAGGGGGCTGAGGGGACTCAGGAGGCACTTTCCCTACCTAATTTGTTAAGTGTGTGCCAGAGTTAACATATATTATGAAATTGTTATCACTAGGATGAAGAAAAGACAGGGAAATGATGTGGAGAACATCAGCCAGGGCAATAAAATCTAAAGGAACACCTCACTTCTCCTACCCCTTTGCACCGTGACAGAAATATGCTAGTAGAGGGAAAACATACACTACAAACCAAGTACTGGAATGAATAGCCAGAAAGGAAGCAAAAGGGTGGAGATCAAATCACTTAGGAGAAAAGGCAACTTGAACACTGTGAGTGAGTTGCATGCTTTTGGGATGTGAGATGTCAAACAACTTTAGGTTGGGCACCCCACAGTCTTTTCATAGCATGAGGATAAGATGTACAAGCATCATGTTTGCAGGGGTTGACCTGGAGCCTGCTGTAAGGGCCATATGGTTTTCCTGAACCGTAAAAGTCATGAAGTGAGGAAGTAATTTATTGCTACAGATCACTCTCAGGACCAGAATATCCTGGTGTGTTAGCTTCATTGTTTCCTTAATAAGGGAATTGGAGAACAGAGCTGAGTGGGGGTGGGAAGCAAAGGCTTTGGGTTATTTGTTCTAACTCGAGGTCTGGGTTGGTTAGAGAGGAGGGAGATTGGTCAGCTTGATGCTCCTGCAGATAGATTCTCAGGGTGTTTTTTCATACCCAGTAGTTTAGCAAATGATAAAAAAAGGGAAAATTGGGAAAGTTGCAAGAAAAAAGGGGTCATACACTTCAAATTTTTAACTAGGGATTTGCACAGTTTGAAAAGAGGGCATTTCATAAATGGCAAATCATTCCAGAGCTCAGGAACTGGGGCCAGTATGTTTGAGGGGATTGGGGCCATAAAGAGAAGGCCTGTTTCCTCCCCTAAGCACTGCAAATGAAGAAACATCCAAACAATAGCTGCTGATAACCTTCCTATGGAAGCTGGGATTCCGAGGCTGCAAAGATTCCTTTGCTAGAGTAGCTGCTCTGTTTAACAATGAGCTTCCCACAAAGGTTTCTGAACTGAATTGGAAGCCAGAAGCTTTGAAGGTTTGCTAGTACAATTGAGCTTTTTTCTTCTTCATTTCAATAGCTCCAGGCTACAGCAACAATTATTTCAATGTGCATCCTGGGTTTCTTATTCTGTCTTATCTGAAGGAAGATGTTATCTCTATGAACTTGAAATAGGAACTTTGCTCCAACACCTTGTCTGATCTGCTTCTGCTTTTAGTACAAAAACACATGTACTGACACTCAGAACATTTTTGACTGTTTTCGAGGTATGAAAACAGACTTTGTTGAATTGCTCTCCAGACATTATAAGTAACTCCCTTAGCACATTCTTGACTCTTCCTGACAATCTTAGCAATCACTTGGGCTAAATAAACTTTGACTTCTATTTGGTGAGCTTTTGGGCAGGTAGGATTTTAAGAACCTAGATCCTCATTAATACAGTGTTCAAATATATCCTTTGTTCCTTTCCCCTAAAAAAAAAAAACACTCCAAACAAGGACAGGAACAACTGAATAGAAAAGAGAGATTCTATTGACAAAGAACACATTAAGTTGGGTAAATGTCCACTAGAGCGGACTGTAGTGCAAGAATCACTGAGAGAAGTCAGGCCTGGTTTAATGCCTGGAAGAGTAAGGTTGTGTAGAGATACTACACATTTAGTCATTTAACAGAAAACTTATGCATGTTTACAAATTCATATTTACAAAGAGTAACTACACATGAACATATTGCATGTGTAGAAAAGAGCAGAGAGACTTACTTGAACAAAGAGAGAGGTGACTGGAAGTTAAGAAGGGCTCAAGTGTGCAGGAGCCTGAGATTATTTTCAGTACAAAATATTCAGTCTTGATCAGAAGAACTCGGCCAGGCAGCTTCTCCCTGGGAGAGCTGTTATGTTCTCCAAACTACAGACCTCAAGCCAGTCTATTTTATTTTATTTTTATTTTTATTCTTTTGGTTTTGGGTCACACCCGGCAACACTCAGGGGTTACTCCTGGCTCTACGCTCAAAAATCGTTCCTGGCAGGCTCAGGGGACTACACGGGATGCTGGGATTTGAACCACCGACCTTCTACATGCAAGGCAAGCACCTTACCTCCATGCTATCTCTCTAACTCCAGGCCAGTCTATTTTAGCTTTCTTATCCTCTTATGCTCTTTTAAAATTGGGGGGATAGAAGAAAAGCGAAGGAGATACCAAGTTACAAGGAGTTTGGATAATTTAATGATATACTTCACAACAAACATATTACCTATGTCTATGTAGTTTGCATAACCTATTAGGCCTCTGTATTCTCCAGATCCTACCAGAGATCTTTCCAGCATTGGGTAATTGAAGCGTTTATATTGAAAAGAAGAGACAGAAAGGCAAGAAACCTGGCTAAGAGTCACAGGGGGAACTTGAAAGAAAAATTGTGAGTCTGAGGGTTCTGCCCTATGTCTACTTCAGCACTTGCCTCCTACAACCTTGACCTTCCCAACAACATTGTCACAATTTATGATAGATAGATCCCCACTCTCCTCCTAGCCAGATGTGTGACCTTAACTTCTCTGAGTCCTAGCCATTTGGGCTATCAGTCCTCAACACAAATTCATGCTTCTGAACTTGCATTTTCCTAAAGTAGTTGGTTTTGTTTGTTCTGATAAAGTCCCAAAGACTTCTGTTAATAAAATGAATATAGTTTCTTAGAAAACATTTTCTAAGGATTGTAATTCTAAAGATTTATGAACACTTGAAGTTAGGTAATGACAAGGAGACACAAAGCATGTGATGGGGACAAGTGAAGGCAGTTCCATGACTGGAAGTTCTCTCCCTTCTGTGAACCTGGAGAAGCAAAGCTGGCTGCTTTCAACAGAGTGTGAAGAAGAATGAGAAAGTGAAGAATAATAAATGGTGAAAAAATTAGGAAAGGAGTACAGTGGAGGTATTGATGGGCCAAATGAGGCTGTTAGTCATCTTTTCCTCATCTTGGGGATAGAGAGAAAGTCTATGTGGAGGAAGGGTAGTGAGAGAGGTTTTGGGGAGAAGGGGAGAGTGCCAGAACCAGTCCAGCAGGTTAGAAAGTAGAAAGGACCTATACAGGTGTAAGATTCTTGCATGTAGCCTAAAAACATCACTTTGATGTTTTTCTCTGAGTGCTTTCAGTAGTAACTCCTAAGCAGAAAGCCAAGAGTAGGCCCTGAGTATCTCTGAGATCAGCTCCTAACTTCTTCCCCTCTCCCCTACCCCAAAGTAAAAAGAGATAAAAAGAGAGTAAAAAGAAGATAAAACTTTGGAGCCAAGCATGCTTAGCTGTACACTTTGTCTGGGACACTATGTATTTTTAATTATCAGATTTATAAAGAGAGAAATGTCTACTTTGAAGAGCTGATTCATGAGATATCACAGGGAGAGGGCCCAAAACAAGAGACTTTAAATAAATAACTTCATTGGCAGCAGAAAGTGGAGAGTTATAGTTTGGCAAGTTGAAGAGAGTTGAAGGTGTTTTGATGTTTGGAACAGCCATGGTGAGACAATTATTGTAAGAGGCAGTAAGAATACATGGAAGTGAGACAGAATGGATTTAATGGACCAAACTGGCCAGGACAATAATACAGCAATGCATGTTCCTGAACCGGGTTCGATCTCTGGCACTGCATAGTTCTCCAAGCATCGCTAGATGTTGCCCTGAAGGACCCCAAATACTGATGTGAGGTCCAGGCAATCTTCAGCACAGCAGAGCCTGAGCAGCACCATATCATTGTGCCCTAGCACTGTGCCATTGTCCTGATTATTTGTTTGGATGTTTCTTTATTTGCAGTGACTGGAAGGGGCCCCCAGTCTTCTTGAACACTGCATGGGAGTCACCACCCCTAAATTCCACTGATGTCCCAGCAGAGGAATAGAACTAGACAACAGACAACCAAGACCAGGGTTCTAGAACTAGGATATAGCCTTTGGACCCAGTGGCTATAAGAGAATAAGAATAGGCTGTTTCTATGATCTGTATGCTGACAACTGCAAAGGGAAAGGCAGAGAGATCAAGTCCAAAGCACGCTTGCTGATGGCAGTGAGCTGTCCCTGTGGTGGGGGCATGGAAGGATGCTGTCAGCAGGGAGAGGCCTCAGCTGGGCACTTGGAAGGGAACAGCTCCGAAAAGCTGATGTGAAACGAGTCTCTGATGCATAGTCAACGGGTCAAGAGGTCTGGTATGCTGTCAGTAGGGATGCTGAAGCTTAGAGGATTCCTGGGTAGCCGGACATAATATGGACTGCAGTATTCCTGGAAGAAAAGGTTGGATCAGAGGGAAGGTCAGTAGTTAAAAAAAAAACTTTGATGTGAAGAGATGGCTTTGTTGAACCTAGCCTGGTCTCTTGGGAGAGGGAGAAGCTTGATGGGTGCACAGAGGGCAAGATCTTGAACAGAAATGGGCATTTTGTGTTTAGGTTGCATGTTACTTAAAAAAAATAAGCCTGAGTCAACATTTGCATCTTTTCATGACAAAATATTGATTTTTAACTTCGGTAGTAGAGTGGGATCATCTGGCAATCACGTGTCTCTATTTATGTATGTCAACATTTCTCCCTTATTGAAGGAGATATTTGCCACACTCCTCCCCGTTTCCTGTTCTCAACATGGAGATTAAATGTCACTTGTTATCTTTGAACAGGCCTTTGATTTTTTTTCTGTGGCTGTGAAATATTTTTTTATATGTATAGAGAAACATGCACCTAGAAACATTTGAGTTTGTGAGTTTGCTTTGGGAAAAAGCTATACCAATGAAACTGGACCTTGAATCAGTTGCAGAAGAGAAGCTCCTAATTGTCCCAGGACTACTACCTTTGTGATTGTGAGTCTATAGAGACCAGACATTGAAAGCAAAAAGTAGTGGTAAGGAGTGACTGAGAAATAATGGTGAAATGTCAGAGTAAGAGAGATACTATGTCTGGGCTTATTTATGTTCCCTTTGAACCTTGGTCATCCAAAGTGGTTGTATGGAACATCCCTCCCTGTCAAAGAGGACTAAGTAAATGGGAAGGGAGCTTTGCAGTAGGCCTTTCTGGTCACTTGCTCTGTAATATAGGGCTATGAAAACCCCCACTTCATTCATGTCTTCCTTGTTGGCAGATTGCCATGTTCTACTCTGCAAATTGAAAGTAACATGTTTTTCAGTTTTTCAGAATTCCTTACATCTCAATCTGGGAATGGTGTGAGTCTGTTCTGGTTTCTTGAACAGAATAGTCTAGGTGGCTTATACACAGACACTAATTTCTTTTTTTGTTTGTTTTTTTGTTTTTGTTTTTGGACCACACTGGGTGATGTTCAGGGGTTACTTCTGGCTATGCGCTCAGAAATTGCTCCTAGCTTGGGGGACCATATGGGATGCCGGGGATCGAACCACAGTCTGTCCTAGGCTAGCGTGGGCAAGGCAGATGCCTTACCACTTGCGTCACTGCTCCAATCCCCAGCCACTAATTTCTTATAGTTCTGAAGTGTAAGAAGTTCAAGGTCATGGCATTATCACATTTGTTGTCTGGGAAGAGCCTGTGTCTTTTTATAATGGAAGGGTTAGAGAAACTTTCCGAGCTTCTCTCATAAGAGAAATAATTCTAGTCAAGTGTGCTTTATCTGTGGAGCCTAAGCACTTCCCAAAGGTACCACCTCTATTACCATCCCCTTCAGAGGTAGAACTGTGACATAAACTTTGGGAACACAAACATTTGAACTATGGCAAATATATAGACCAGCAATGGTCAGTGGGTTCAAAGTGAATATTTCCCGGTAAATTAACTTTTCCCTCATGAAACGTGACTCACTAGAGGATGCACCCCCTTTTTTCAACCAGATATTAATATTCCTGTGACACCTGTCTGTGAAAGGACAGAATGAGAGATCCAAGCGGTGTGTGGATGTTGGCAGAAAGGAAAGCACTCAGAGATATCAGGATTCTTAAGATATCTGAAACACTTCGAAGCCTGCAGTGCAGTTTTCTTTCTTTCCATTTGGCAGTTCCATTAATAGTACTATGTGATGGATCTATAGAGCACTATGCTGATCGAAGTCAGTCAGGAGAGGGACAGATATGGAATGATCTCTCTTATATCTGGGACAGAAATAACCATAGCAAGGAAAAACAAATGGCCAAAGGCAATAGAAATGGAGAATTGGTGTTTAGTAGGAAGCATTATCACTGCTAGAGGGTGACTGATGAATAGGATGGTAGGTACATTTGGACAGTGGTGGAGGGTGTGCTGTTGGAATGTTTTATGCATGAAACCCTGCCATTATCAATACTGTGAATTACTGTGACTAAAATAAATGGAAAAAAAAATAGTGCTCCTCTTTGTGGGAAGGAGCCAAACTACTAAAGTGTCATGAGAAATTGGCCACAATAATTATTCATTTTGCTACTACATTTGCTGACAATTATGAACTGAGTGGAAGAATTGGTTTATTATAATGTCATTATTTTTCTTTATAATATAGGAAAAATATCCCTACTACATAGGAAGGTATGGAAGGCATGAATTGCTCATCATGGATGAGAGCTTAATCATCTAGTAATCTGTCAAAACTGGTGCTACCAGTGATTCATATTTGCAAGTGCTTAATTAATATAATTGACAGCAGTGGTATTAATGAATTAAATAGCTTCTGGACTTTTTCTATATGCAGTGATACTTTTATTTTTTACTATTTAGGTTACTTTAAATTGAATAGGCTTTTACCTGCAATCAAAAGTATTCTAATGGATATAAATTTCTTTCAAAAAACTTCTGGCACAAGCACTTGCATACACATTTCTGACCCTTCACTGATGAGAATAAACCTGGCATCTTTTCCTAGTACATTCATTTAAGTCAATGATAGGTTAAATGATACTTTTATATGGGAAAAAGCCCCCAAATGGATATTAATATAGCATATAAAATTTGCAAGGTAAGTTGAGTGTTTTGAGACTTCTTCCAGGAAAGGATATCAGAAGCTTGGGTATGAATAGTGTGATGAATAAATCCATGTTTCTCTTTTTTACTGGGAAACGCACTTAAAACAAGTCAAATAAAACATCAGTTGGCAAGTTTAGGTTTACACAAAGAAGAACTGTGGTCTATAGGTGTTCTAAATTGGAAATCAGCAGAACAATAGAATATCAGGCTTTGGAAGTTTTAAAGAGAAAGGCAAATTCACTTTTGCCTGAGCTAGTTTCCTCAGCTTTCTAGGCCCTTGTCTTTATTCTGTATTTGTGAAGAATAATGATTTTTTTTCTTTGATAGTCATTGCATAACAGACCCTCCAAACCTCTTTGGAAATTTAGTGTTTGTAAAAATTCAATGTGCTGTTCAAAATGCCTTCCTTTAAATAGTTGTGTGAATGTGAGTGAAAGCAGAAAATTTCAAGTAGTTGAGATTTCAAATGTTGAGACAGACCATAAATACCTGTAGGGAGAGTATTTAAGCATTTCTGATAGGAAGGATACTGTAAATTTTACATGCAAGGGCTCTCATCAAAACCCCAATCCTGCTTTTCTTCTCACTTTGAGACTTCTTACACAAGGTCAGCACAAAGGAACTACTGTTTCCATAGGCATTTACATCACCACTTTATCTTATTATTCCTGATTTCTTGCCAATCATATTGAAATTTCTTGAGGGGAGTAAAACTGAATAATCAAACTAGATTTGCTTCCTTGACAGCAAAGACTAGAAAGAAAGGGGTCTCTTCCAAAGTTCCTCTCCTTATTTTAGTTGTATGTTTTAACTCCGACTTTTGACAGCCCCATGAGTCCAAGTTGATGAAAAGCTGAGTTAATTTTCTTTTCTCTGGATCAGTGTTGCATTAATTTTTTTTCACAGAGAAATTTGGGAAAGAGATTTGTTTTGAAAGATCATTTTGTTGGACAGCAAAATCCACTCCTAGGCCCTTTGGCTAAGGTTGTGGCTTTGCTTTTGGTTTTTCACTATTGAGGAACACTGGGGGAAAACAAGCGATAGAGAAAAGGATGGAAACGTTTATGATGGTCTACATTATAGGACATCCCCCTTTGCAGATATCTTGTGTTCTGTCTTGTACTTCTAGGCTAGACTACTCTGATCTGTTTTAGTAGTCTCTGTCCCGGCCTTCTTTAGCTCAACCAGCCTGACTGGATCCTTTTTCCTTTATTCAGTGTTTCAACAAGTTGATGAGCAACTGATAACTCTTGAAGCATCTACCACTCTGTGGGGACTTTATATTCTTTTCTCAAGGAGGAAAGTGGAATAGAGTGTTTCAGACCATCATATCTGACATTTGGTTGCTTAGAACTGCATTTTGGCATGCCACATGTTTGTAGCCTACTTCCTAAGGCTCTGTAGATGAAAATAACAGCATCCCATCAGCTTTTTGTGAGGATTTAATTAGATATATCATTCTCAGAGCTCAGCACAATCCCTGAGAAGTTATAACATGCTGGTAGGTGGTCATTGCTAGAATCATTGCCATCATGATCCTTGGTGCTCAAGAACTCACACACACACACACACACACACACACACACACACACACACACACACACACGGCAGCTCAATTCACCAATTCACGTAGCTTTCTGCTGGTAATTTTCTTTATATTTACTCTGTACTGAACCTTTTCATGCCCAACTGCCAAGTGAATGTTCAGTACCTGTCAAGGGCTCTAAGAGGTGCTCCATGCTGTGGGGTGTTAAAAGAACAGGTATTACTGGGCCTACAAGGCAGCCAGCTACCCTATTAGAACTATGTGTTGACTCACACAACATCAGGCAGGAACTAAGCTATCCTGATTTCTATGCTAACTAGTGAGAAGAAACCCTGGGGAGGTTGACACCTAAGAAAGGTGGGGAGAAAGGCTAGAGCTCACCCTTGATTTGCAGCGGAACCAGGGGTTGAGTCATTTCCCTCTTCAAGGGTAAAACTAGGGGGTTGGTCACAATTTCCAAAATATTTAAGATCAGGATGTAGAGTAAGAAATGTTCACAGCTTTTCTTCATGACCTTTAGACCTTATATTTATCACTGAAGTCATAAATACAAGTAAAAGCTAAAAACATAAAAACAAAAGTTTTATGAAGCAATACTTAGACAAACATGAGAAATTCTGTGTTTTCAATTTAGAAAAAGGAAAAAAATTAAGAAAGGAAAAGCTGAACATAAAACTTTTTATTTACTTACTGACCTCTTAATGACTTAGTTTGAAAAGCATTGTACTCAATAATTCCTAACGGGTTTTAGTTCGCCTGAGATTTTGGAAATTTTAGAGCTACATGAGCTATATGGATTTAAGAGAAGTATTTAATCTCTTAGGGCAATGATTAGCTATAGCTGCCGAGTCAAGTTAATTTTTAAAAGTTGTATGTATATGATTGGCTTCCATTCCAATTTTCCGGAATTCCAGGCATTAGTCTAAAGGGAGAAGAAGAGGTTAATTTTTAGTATCATTTGCTTGCATATGAAGAAGCAGTAAGTGGTCACAATGTGCATTGCTCATCTGACATGGGCTTCCATTTATGGAAAGAGAAGAAAGTCTCCTGTAGTCAAGAATTTGTTCCTGTTCTATAGACTTTGAGAATTCTGGAAAGAATACACTCTTGTCAGAAAAACAAAAAAGAAGTCATCTTGTTTTAATCTTGTTTATCTCTAAATGGATACAGTCCTGCGAATTAGGGTACTTAAGAGAAATGACTTCCCAGCCTATGTAAATGTTTGTTTTCACCCTAATGTGTTTGTCCATTTGCTCCCCTGCCCAGGAGATACTTATCTAGAAAACAAGCTTCAGGAGAAACTTAAAGAAACACCTAGGACAAACAAAATTCACAGCCACAGCCCCTAGTTCAAAATAATGAACCTTTGACCTCCCACACCATCACCCTTAGCTGACAAGTCTGTGGTAGAACTTGGGAACACACGGACTTACTTACCTTTGTGGAACCTGAATTCATCAGAAGACTTATTTTTCAGTTTTCTTTCTTTTTTTTTTGGGGGGGGGGGGTCACACCCAGCAGCACCAGGGTCCTCAGAAATCGCTCCTGGCAGGCTCAGGGGACCATATGGGATGTCGGGATTGAACCTGAATCCATCCCAATTTATCTAAATGCAAGGCAAACTCCCTACCGCTGTGCTATGCTCTGGTCCCATGATCAGAAGACTCTTGTCTTCTCCCTACCTCTCTTACCGCCCCTGCTTCCCTTTTCTTTATTCCTTCTCCCTCCCTTCCTCCCTTCCTCCCTCCTTCCCTCCCTCCCCTCTTTCCTCCCTTCCTTCCCTTCTTCCCTACCTCCTTCCTTCCTCCTTCCTTCCTCCCTCCCTTCTTCCCTCCCTCTCTTCTTCCCTCTCTCCCTCCCTCCTTCCTTTTCCTTCCTTCCTTCCTTCCTTCCTTCCTTCCTTCCTTCCTTCCTTCCTTCCTTCCTTCCTTCCTTCCTTCCTTCCTTCCTCCCTCCCTCCCTCCCTCCCTCCCTCCCTCCCTCTCTCTCTCTCTCTCTCTCTCTTTCTTCTTTCTTTCTTTCTTTCTTCTTCCTTCCTTCCTTCCTTCCTTCCTTCCTTCCTTCCTTCCTTCCTTCCTTCCTTCCTTCCTTCCTTCCTTCTTTCTTTCTTTCTTTCTTTCTTTCTTTCTCTTTTCTTTTTCTCTCTTTCTTCTTTGCTTTAGTGAATGGAGATGCAAATGAGCTTGGTAATATTAAACATGATTTTATGGATTATAATTTGGGATCAGCCACATTGATTCTATGTGACTTCAACATACACAAATATAATCGACAATGACATAAAGGTTATTTTCAGGTATACAATGGAAAATTCAATAATGGTATACATTGTGAAGAGCTAATGATAAGTCAGTTACCAGGAATCATTAGATTTACTGTCTCTGCAACTTTTAAATATATAATAAAGTAGTACTATTAACAGTATAAATAATTGTATGTTATTAACTGGATGGTACATTATACCTAGGACTTGTAGCTATAGTTATTCTGTTTTTTGGCTACAGTTGGCAGTGCTCAGGGCTTACTCTTAGCTTTTTGCTCAGGGGTCACCTCAGCACCAGCTGATATGGGAAATCATATGAGGTGCTGGAGATTAAACCAGAGTCAACCACATCCAAGGTAAGCACCTTATATTCTATACTATCTCTCCATATCAGAACTAAAAATTTTTATAATTGAAATTTATTCCTTATAACAACTTCCACACTTTTTTTTCTTTCTTTCTTTCTTTTTTTTTTTTTTTGGTTTTTGGGCCACACCTGGCGGTGCTCAGGGGTTACTCCTGGCTGTCTGCTCAGAAATAGCTCCTGGCAGGCACGGGGGACCATATGGGACACAGGGATTCGAACCAACCACCTTTGGTCCTGGATCGGCTGCTTGCAAGGCAAACGCCGCTGTGCTATCTCTCCAGGCCCATCTTCCACAATTTTCATCTAGCTTTTATTTTTTATGTTTGTTTTGAATGGTGGTTCTCTTTTTGTCTCCTTGTACTAAACTACTGGAATACACTGATTTGTCTGAGGTCAAACCGCTCTTTTATTGTCTTGAGTTTTCAAACGTACCCCTTTGTTTCAGTCAAGGGCTTGACTAACTCCTGCAGACAGATCCTTTGGAAAATGTTGGCAAAAAGTTTGCTGATACAAACTGTAGCTAAAGAATCTAGGGTGCTTCTCTGCTCATCTTTTTTATGTTTGACTCACATTCTGGTCACACAGTAAATATTTAGGGCTGGAGATGGAGCAGAGGTGTAAAAAATATCCCGTATCTCTTGGAGTCTAGGGTCTGAGCTCCAGCAACTGCACTACCACCAGAACATAAGATTTTGAGTTGGTAAGCAAGTTTCGGAATCTTTCATAATCTGAAAACTGTGGTTAATGGGACCCCTAAGATGGCTTAGTGACAAAGTAGTTGACCAGCAAGTGAGTTAATATCACAAATTCAACCACTAGTGTCATGACCTGCATGTGCTAAGACACTCTTGACAGTTGTTTGAGATCCTTAGTTATGAAGATCTAAACGGTGAATTGGGAGTTAAAAAGCTCCCAGGATAAGTGTGAGGCCATGAGCAGGCACTGAAGGGGAAAATGTGGTTCATAATAGAAATAAAAAATGTACTTTTTAATTGAGACACTTCTAAAATTCATCAAGAATAGTATCAATAGCTTCAGACTAGAATATAGGATGTGTAAACTATTGAGAACCAGGCCATAGATGTTAACTCAGTAAATAGCAGAGTGATTTATCTGCACAAATGAAGCCATCGATTATATATTTTTTACACCGAAAGTAATGAAGTTCCTAGAACCATATGAAAAATTTATCTGTTTTACTGCTGAGCCACACATTATTCCAAGGAGAAGGTGAAATCAAAGATGGACTTAGAAAGAATGATACTAAGGGAGATACTACATGCCTAAGACCATGTGACAAATCAAGGAGGATGGGCACCTTTGACCATAGAAGAAGGGCCTTAAAGGCAATACTGGGGCCTTTGGAAAAATAGGCTAGAGACTATCAAGCCTGCGGGGTTCTAAAAAGGTAAAGGAACTTAGCAGACTACAAAGCATTTCATTAGTAGCATGTACATATTAGTTATAGGATAAATGTAATTATAGCTATCTCTGCCATAGCTGGGCTTATTCTTTCTTTCTCTTTCTTTCTTTCTCTTTCTTTCTTTCTCTTTCTTTCTTTCTTTCTTTCTTTCTTTCTTTCTTTCTTTCTTTCTTTCTTTCTTTCTTTCTTTCTTTCTTTCTTTCTTTCTTTCTTTCTTTCTTTCTTTCTTTCTTCTTTTTCCTTCCTTCCTTCCTTCCTTCCTTCCTTCCTTCCTTCCTTCCTTCCTTCCTTCCTTCCTTCCTTCCTTCCTTCCTTCCTTCCTTCCTTCCTTCCTTCTTCTTTTTTTTTTTTTTGCAGAACTTCAGGCTTTAAAATCTTAAAGGTAAGGAAATGGCAGTTTGCTTGAATACAATAGTCTTTTAAAGGCAGGTCAGATGTTTATCTTCCAATATTTACCCTATTGAATAGGATTTGGGTGGCTTACTTTTCTATTCCTCTGGGGAGTGAGGTTTCACTGTTGAGCTGACTATCAGCTTTTAAATGAAAAAATGGTTAAGACTGAAAGGAAAATTTCTCCTTTGGCCCAAGGGAGAAAAAGAAACTTAGGTAAAAATCTAGCCTGGATTCTTCTCCACCCACAGACTATGGGGCTTGGATCCCAGTTGAAAGGCTGGAAGGAACTCAGATTTGCTAAAATAACTGCTAAGTTTAATATACTCCATGCCCAGGCCTGCTTATATAAGCAGGTATATTCTAGTATCTGGCTGTATAACAGGGATTGGTAATTTGTCAGTCAGAAGTCCCATCCTCCACCCCAGGTGGCCCCCAGTCTGGCCAGTCTCAAGGTTAAATTTTTCAACATTCATTTATCTTTCTAGTTTAGCTGAAATCAGCCCCAGGAAGTAGAAGCTTCTTCAAGTAAGAATAATGGCCAAATGAGCCCTGTGTGTGTAGGTTGTGTTCAGATATTAGGACTTTTAAAGTAATTTAAAATGAAACAAGTAGTTGATTGATCTTGGGTGTGAAAGTATGTCTCTATAGCAATCAGCACCCACTCTAGTATCTTGGGGATATTTGAGGATCTGTAGATGTGGTGAGTGTTTCTTTCTTCAATCTATTCCACTGACTGAACAGATCTGAGTCTGAGAGAGAAGAAAAAGAATTAGAATTCAGGTCCCATGCTATGTTGTCTCTGTGGCTTAACAGTGGGAGTGAGAAGAGGAAGACACTTCTATATCATATACCTATATATCTATATCTATATACCCATGTGATACCTAATATAATTTAGATACCTTATATAATTTAGATATCAATTATACATATTTGTCAGACCTATATCTATTTGTTATACCTATTTGTCATACCTATATCTATAGTTATATCTATATTATATAGGCACCTTTATAACTATAGACCACCTGAGTATTCTTTAGAGCAGATCTAACTGGTCTTTAGGCATTGTGATAAGATTAATTATTTTGTCACTATTCTAATTGATGGAATTTCTAAACCTGATTTATATAGGTCTTAATCGATCAGACCACAGAGATGGCTAAGGGGCCAGGGATAAATAAATCTGTTGGTTATGAGTTGCTGGAACAGAGGTGCTGGGTTGCTATGCTGAATATGGAGGGTGCTCTTGGACTCTGCATTGTAAATAAGAAGCTGTAGCATTGAAGACATCTATCTAATTGTCGCTGTGCTGTTTTTACTTGCTGACTCCCAAGAGCCCAGAATATAGCTGTTTGCTCTGTAACAATGGTACAAAATAAACCTTTGTCAAGATACCGGAAACTAGAAAAGATGCTGCCATTTTACCTATCCAAACAATTTAATTGATTCTCTTTGGTTGATGAGTGGGCTAAGAGTAAATAGTTTAGAGAAAATACTGGAGTGGTGCCAGATTTTGTATTCCTGGAGGCTGAGGTTGTATGGAAAGAAAATATAAATAGTAACTGCCCATGAGCTCATGAGAACAAAATTTCAATGCAATGCTTGGGCGTTGTACTAGCAGTGTCTCCCCCCTCCCATCTTCTTTCAATAACCAGTAGAGTCTCCCCTAAAGGTGTTTAGAAGTCTTCCATCACAGAAAGTTCTTTATTGGTTTTATTAAATGTACTTATTTCTTTCACTGAGAAACTTCTGTGTGCCAGCAACTGTTCTAGAAACTGGAGGTACAAGTATGAAAAGATGTGTGGATTTGATGGATTAACAATATCAACAATTCTGATATTATATAAAAGGTCAAACAACATTTAAAATTATTAGAGTAGAAAAATAGCATCATATGAGTCAATTAATAGGCCAGTGTCTATAGCACGTGAAGTGCATTTAGCGGTATATGTCAATAGATTAAAGATATACTGAATAGAAAAAAATTATTCACAGAAAAACAAAAAAACCTCCATGACTTAAATTCAGAATTTAACAGGAGGGTGTGGGAAGTCATTCACAGGTGATAAGGGCTATAAAACAGATAGAGGTGCAAAAGAGTCACATGACCTATGTGTTGGTTTTTGAAGTTCAATGGCAGGACAAATTAACTAAATACAAGTCACCCCTAATATATTCCTTGACTTCCCTAACTATATGATTTTGTGTATGAAAATTTTAATCTCTGTGTTTTAAGAAGCACTGTGACAGTAAATAAACAAAGAATCAGAAGCCTGGAGATTTAGTCGATTTGTTTCCTAGAGCAAAAGGAAAAATATAGCTAATTTGGGAACTTGATGGGTGTGAGGTGTCTTGGGGACTCTGGTTGGAGCTGTCCAGCACAGAGTTCTAAACATAGACTCAACTTTGCTCCAAAGTGGAGAAAACTGGAGAAAGCTGGCTTTAGTGCTATCCATAGGCTGCTTCTCTGAGAAGGGCTGATAGGTGAGGAGTCAGTGAGGAGCCACAGGTTGTTTGTTCAGTTTTGTGGTGAGGTCTTCCTGTGAGCTCATCTCTAAGGTGTGAATGATCTCCTCCGCATCCTCCCTCTTCTGTGGGCAGGAGAATTAGTGAGTTTGAGAGGTGACATTGGCAAATCCCTGACTGCTTTTAAAGAGTAAGCCCATCTTTTTGTGGGAATTTGAGGTCTTGGATGCCTGGGATGGGAGTGGTGCAAACCAGCAGAGAGAAAACATAACCCTTGACCACCTATGTGTTATGGTCTGCTTCAATGTGCCCGGGAAATAAAGGGAAAGTAAAGGGAAGGGCTTTTAGACCTTATTGTCCGTACTCATCACCTAGGGGTTGATGAAACATCCCTGTGATTGACCCTCTACTTAAAGACTCTGAAACTGTAGACCATCAGGTCCTGGAATAAGAAGCTCTTCATGTGCTCCTGCTGCAAGAGTTAAAGTAGCATTTAAATTATAAATATAGGAATATATTTAGGGAGCATAAGGTCAAAAGAGACTTCAAGGCCTATCAGCCTTAAACACAGGCTGAAGCTTACAATGTGTGGCTGTTTATTCAGGGGTGTGTCTATGTTGAAAATGGCTTCAGTATTTTGCCTTCAGCCTGTACTGTGGGTTGCTGAAAGAAATTGCAAAAAAGATTCATCGTGGCATATACTGAAGTTTTTGAGGAAGACCCAGTTCACTGCTTCATAGATCTTTCTCTTCCAAACACCATCTGGGCAGTGCTCTTGGGCCACAGAACTGGAAGACTTGTGCTTTCCCTCACTGACTGCTTTGTTCTTGTCTGCAGGAATATAAGAGATTTCTAATTGACCCACTGGGATTCTCCATCCTGTCTGACTTGTGGCTGCTGTGGAGGCTGCTGCTCGTAACCACAGTTTGTGCTTTGATGACAATTCTTCCTCTTGCACTCCCTGCTTTCACAGCCAATTTTTACTTTCCCTGTCATTGATTTATTACAAAATAATTTGATGTCAAGGTCACATAACACAAGCTTAGGATTTTTCACCATTCTTTTTTTGTGGCTTTTGAGCCACACCCAGCAGTAATCAGGATTTACTCCTGGCTGTATGCTCAGGAATTACTTCCTGGCAGGCTTAGGGGATATTATGAGACGCCAGGGATTGAATTTGAGTAGGCCACATGCAAAGCCAAGCCCTCTCCACTGTGCTATTGCTCCGGCCCCAATTTTTCACCATCTTTAAAGTGCACAGAGGCTATTTGCCTATTCAAATTGTGTAACAACCCTTGCTATCTTATTTAGAGCATTATATGAAATGATTAATTTGGTGGGGGATGGGAATAGCCAAATGGTACTCAGGAGACTGAATGAGTTGTACTTGCAATCGTTGGCTAACTGGGTCAGCAATTTGACACAAAGACCTGAAGAAAAATGCTATTTGGACCCAGCCATGTTGGGGCAACCAGGGATGTACCTGTCTGATGCTCAGAACAATTTAATCACCTAAAAACAATACCCTTATTCATTAAGAAGCTGCATGTATTTCCCCTTCCTTATGCTCCATTGCCACCCTAAGTCTACTTTTGTCCCTATGGATTTTCCCATTCTGGATATTTCCTACAAATGAAATTGTTCAATAAGTGCTTTCTTGCTTGGTTTCTAACCTTCCTTCCTTCCTTCCTTCCTTTCTTCCTTCCTTCCTTCCTTCCTTCCTTCCTTCCTTCCTTCCTTCCTTCCTTCCTTCCTTCCTTCCTTTTCCTCCACCTCTTCCTCCTCCTCTTATTATTTCCTTCTCTCTTCCCTTTTTTTCTTTTAGACACTGTGCTTTACAATATTGTTACTGAAGGGGTATCATGCATATTGCTTTATCTTCTTTCAGCACTCAATTTTTGTTCAGAGGCATTATTTCCAACTATCATTGTCATAGTGATACCTTCTCTTCCCTAACTTCACTTCTTGCTATTTGTGTCAAGCTTCCTATCATGAACTGGTCCTCCTGGCCTTAGTCTCTATTGTCTTTGGGATATTGTTACCACTTTGTCCTTTTTATCCCCCACAAATGAGTGCGATAATTCTATGTTTATCTATCTTCCTCTGACTCATTTAGCTCAGCATAATACTCTCCATATACATCCATGATTAAACAAATTTCATGACTACATTTTTTTTCCTAAAAGTAAGTATTTCATTGTGTAGATGTGTAACCACACACCCCCATTTCCTCCGTGTAATCTTACCTGCTAATAGATCCTCCCATTTCTGGGAAGGGTTTTGGAAGGTTATAAAAGGTTTTGCCTGAGGGGCAAAGGGGAGATTCTGCCTGGATGAGGTTGGAGATAGAAACAGGAGGAAAGATGGCTGAAAGAAGCTAGATGCAGGGCAAGCTGACAAGACCATGCTTAAATAGGTTTAAGATTATAGGCCACATGTGATGGCCAGGGAAAATAAAGATGTTATTTCTCTGGAAGCCTGACTGCATGTGAGTTTTCTGCCCACCGTTCTCCTGAACCCAAATACTGGCTGGAGGGGGATGCAGTCACGTGCTCCTGAGCTGGAGGAGACAGGCCTCCATTCCATCCATCACCATCTGCCACCATCCAAGCCCACCCAAAGGGCTTTGATGCAACATAGATGTACCACTGTTTCTTTAGCAACTCATCTATTCTCGGGCTGTTTCCAAATTCTGGCTATTATGAATAGTGCTGCAATGAATGTAGGAGTGCAGAGGGTTTTTCTACATTGTGTTTTTAGGCTCTTAGGGAAATCTTCCTAGGAGTGGTATTGCTGCAGCTCACTTTCTTTTTTTCTTCCTTTTTTGTCTTTATTTATGCACCACGATTACATACATGATTGTATTTGGGTTTCAGTCATAAAAAGAACATCCCCCTTTACCAGTGCAACCTTCCCACTACCAATGACCCCCATCTCTCTCCTTCCACACCTCCTTACTGTATTCGACAGGCATTCTACTTCTCTCACTTTATTAACATTGTCATGATAGTGTAGTCATCTCTCTAACTAAACTCACCACTCTATGTGGTGAGCTTCACATCGAGAGCCAGTCCTTCCAGCCCTCATCTATTGTCTCTGGGCATGATTACAATAATGTCTTTTGTTTTTCTTAAAAACTATAGATGAGTGAAACTATTCTGTGTCTGTCTCTCTCTGACTTACTTCACTCAGCATAATAGATTCCATGTACATCCATGTATAGGAAAATTTCATGACTTCATCTCTCCTGAGAGCTGCATAAATATTTCATTGTGTCTATGTACCACAGTGTTGTGTGATTGTTGTAATAATGTTTTTGCCTGTCATCCCACCTGGATCTTCCAGGTGGGGGTGATTAAGGAAACAAATAAATAGCTTGTTGGGAAGGCATAGGGGGCTCTTTTGCCAGAACTGACTGCTGGTTCGGTTTGCTTTTTGGAGCTGGCTGCAACTGACAAAAGACTTTCTTTTGTCCCAAAAGGGGGGACAGAAGAATGGGATTCAATTTATCTTTTTGGGAATCATTCTTTGACTTGGAGACCATCAACAAGGGGTTTGACCTCCCCCCACACCAGAGTGTCTTTTTTTTTTTTTTTGTATTTTACTAAAACACCTTGATTACAAACATAAATGTGGTTGGGTTTCAGTCATGTAAAGAACATCACCCGTCATCACCAGTGCAACATTCCCAACACCAGTCCCCCGAATCTCCCTCCTCCCCACCCCACCCCTGCCTGTACTCTAGACAGGCTTTCTATTTCCCTCATACATTCTCATTGTTAGGATAGTTCACAATGTAGTTATTTCTCTAACTAAACTCATCTCTCTTTGTGGTGAGCTTCATGAGGTGAGCTGTAACTTCCAGCCCTTCTCTCTTTTGTCTCTGAAAATTATTATTGCAAGAATGTCTTTCATTTTTTTTTAAAACCCATAGATGAGTGAGACCATTCTGCATCTTTTTCTCTCTTTCTGACTTATTTCACTCAGCACAATAGATTCCATGTATATCCATGTATAGGAAAATTTCATGACTTAATCTCTTCTGACAGCTGCATAATATTCCATTGTGTATATGTACCACAGTTTCTTTAGCCATTCATCTGTTAAAGGGCATCTTGGTTGTTTCCAGAGTCTTGCTATGGTAAAAAGTGCTACAATGAATATAGGTGTAAGGAAGGGGTTTTTGTATTGTATTTTTGTGTTCCTAGGGTATATTCCTAGGAGTGGCATAGCTGGATCATATGGGAGCTCGATTTCCAGTTTTTGGAAAAATCTCCATATCGCTTTCCATAAAGGTTGAACTAGACGGCATTCCCACCAGCAGTGGATAAGAGTTCCTTTCTCTCCACATCCCCGCCAGCACTGCTTATTCTCATTTTTGTGATGTACCACAGTTTCTTTAGCCATTCATTTTGAAGGACATCCTGGTTGTTTCCAGAGTCTGGCTATTGTAAATAGCGCTGCAATGAATATAGATACTAGGGAGGGATTTTTGTATTGTGTTTTTGTGTTCCTAGGGTATATTCCTAGGAGTGGTATAGCTGGATCATATAGGAGCTCAATTTCCAGTCTTTTGAGGAATCTTCATGCTGTTTTCCATAAAGGCTGGATGAGATGGCATTCCCTATCAGCAGTGAATGACAGTTCCCTTCTCTCTACATTCCCTACCAGTACTGATTGTTCTTGTTCTTTGTGATGTGTGCCAGTCTCTGTGGTGTGAAATGGTACCTCATAGTTGTTTTGATTTGCATCTCCTTAATGATTAGTGATGTGGAATGTTTCTTCGTGTGCCCTTTGGCCATTGTATTTATTTGAGAAATTGTTCATTTCTTCTCCCCATTTTTTGATAGGGCTAGATTTTTTTCTTATTAAGTTGTGTCAGGACTTTGTATATTTTCAATATTATTAGCCACTTCTTGATGAATATTGGGTGAATAGTTTCTCCCATTCTGTGAGTGACTTTTCTATCCTACGCACTATATCCTTTGAGGTGCAGAAGCTTCTCAGCTTAATATAGTACTATCCTATATATATATATTTTTTTTTTTTTTTGTATTTTTTTGTTTTGGGTCACACCTATTGAAGCTCAGAAATTACTCCTGGCTATAAGCTCAGAAATCGCTTCTGGCTTTGGGGGGACCATATAGGACACCGGGGATCGAACTGCAGTCCGTTCTAGGCTAGCACTTGCAAGGCAGACACCTTACCTCTAGCGCCACCACTCCAATCCCAGGGTTTTTAATATATTTTGATTTAATTTTTGTGCATGGTGTTAGAGAGATGTCTGAGTTCACTTTTTTGCATTAGTTGACCACATTTTCCAGCATCGCTTGTTGAAGAGGTTTTCCTTGCTCCACTCTGTATTTTTTTGCTTCTTTATCAAAGATTAATTGATCATATACCTGAAGTTTTTCCCCAGAATATTCAATCCTACTCCATTGATTTTTTCTGTGTTATTGCAAAAATCATTGATTTCTTTAATTTATGGTCGAATATATTTTATTTTTAACAGATATATAGATATTTTGTTCATTCAATTATCAGATGATGGACACTTAGGTCTATTCTTTGAAAAATATGTTCATTTCTTCTTCCTATGTCTCAAGTTTCTATTTTTGTACTGATGGGTAGGCTGCACATGCTTGGTTATATGGACTTCACATGCTTGGTTGTGTTTCATGTGGAGTTGTGCATTTCAGCAGTGCTGCTCACATACATACATCTGGCAGTGTGCTGAAGACTGAATGCTCTCATGGTGCTGGAAATCCCAGGCAACAGAGCTACAGGAATTGGACTTGTCATTGGGAAGTGTTGGCAGTCATGGTCTCACACTTGAAAGATAGGTGGTTTTTTGGCCACAAAGTCAATCCCTGAGTTCCATTAAAAATATGCTGTATTTCACTGTATATATACAACATGTTATATATTATTATATCTATAATACACTGCAATCATTGCAGATTTTCTTGTTATTGTGAAACTTGAAAGGGTTATAAACTAATGTTTTTACTGTAAAATAAGAGTTGCATACAGTGCTGTTCATAGTAATGCTATGAAATATAGTTGCTTCTATAGTCTTTAATGATCTCATATTATTTTAGGAATAAAGGCAATTAATACAGGCAATTATAGGTCATGTGTGTGCTGACACTTGTAGAATCATGTGTTTGAATCAACACAACAATTGCTAGAAACAAAATATTGTCAGCTTTTCTGAGTTCAGATAATCAAGTGTGGTTTCTAATTATTCTGTAGAGTTACCAACCCATAAAATGTGCCCATTCTGAGTCTCTCCTGGGTATTTATATTTCATTCAGAGATTAAGACAGCTGGGTTAAGGTTCTTCTTGTTCCTAAACATCAACTCACCAGACTCAAAGTGTTCCCAGATACCCCACATCCCTTCCTTTTTAGAGGCAAAAACAAGAAAGGAATTCTACTTTTAAAAAGTTCACTTCACTTAAAGGAGGATGGGTTTCAATGACGATGAAGTCATGAGCTAAGAAGACAACTTGGTTTGTAGGGGAGTGTGAGTCACTTGGTGTCTGTGAAATGCCCATGGCTATTTGGGAGAACTTGGACTTCAGTCTCTGTTTTCTGCTGTGAACAGGTTTAAGAGTGGGCAGCTGAGAAACATCATTGGAAATGAATGTGCTTGGCACCAAATCTAAGATACTCTACCTACCTCCATCCTCCCCCTGGCCTGGATTCTCAGAACAAAATGGTATAAACACAACTGATAATGAAAAAGGAGCCAGATTTCTGTATTTTAGGTTCTGGGAGACTGTAAGTATGTAGATTGCCCTGAAGCCAGAGATGTTGAGAGTAGGAAATGGAGACAGGTCAAGGCAAGGATGGGTGGTGGGTGTCTGGAGGCTCTTCTCCAGGTTGGGCACTTTTCTTTCTGGTTGCTACTTCTTGTGGGCAACTAAGGAGGTTTGGGCAGTCTTGGCTGCTGTTGAGGGTCATTATTCTTTCTCTAGAATATTCCCAGGTAGTATCAGGGTTCCAGGATGGATCTCTGAATCCACCCATTTCCCAGTGTCTAAACCAGATAAAGACATTCAAGGGTGGGCAAAACCTTGTGATTTGGGATTTTATGTGGATCTTAGCCTCTCATGGGTGGTAATACATGAATATATAACTTTTGTATTTTAATAAAAAGGGTGACAACACCTTATGTCAGGGCCACTCAATCCACCTGAGAATGTGTAATCCAGGAGGAATGAATCCTGGCTGTAGTAGGCAAATTATTTGCTCTGGGAAACTCTGAAATTGTCTTGTCTTTCAGCAATGAACCCCACCTACTTTGAGACCAAAGAACCCCTGGCAGGAATGGGGTGCCATATGGCAGCTTATGTAGGTTGGGCAGTCTCTGACCAAATGGAGGGCTAGAATTTGAATTCTTTAGAAATTGGGGATAGAACATGGGTGTTTTGGATTGGGCTGTAGATCTTTGGAGAATAAACCAACATGAGAGAAAAACATTAGAGAAAACTACAATAAAGAACTGGAAGGCCCAATAGTAAGTATAAGTGTCAGAGTAGGCTTGAGGATTGGACTTTAGGGGCACAGAGTCAAAACTTGGAATAATGTTTGGATTGTAGTGAATTAGATTCACTAGCAGGATTGTAGACTCCTAGTGAATTTGTACCTCACATATGGAGGAAGTCAACTAGGTTTAGCCCTGTGCTCCGTATCTTGTTTTCAAAGTGTTGCTGTTTGTAAAGAGCTGTTAGAAATAGAGAATATATTTTCTAGGAATTATATTTTCTAGGGATGCATCTACTAAAATTAACAGAACTCTGTAAACTACTGAGGAGAAAAGAAAAATTACTGGGACCTTTTTTTTTTTTATAAACTTTATTGATTGATTGATTCATTGATTGATTGATTGGTTTCTTAGACACACCCAGCAGAGCTCAGAGGTCTTCCTGGCTCTGCACTCAGAAATTACCCCTGGCAGGCTGGGGGACATATGGAATGCTGGGAATTTAATTGGGTCCCTCCCAGGTCGCCCGCATGCAGAGCAAACACCCTACCGTTGTGCTCTCTCTCTCTGGCCCCATTACTGGGATCTTAATAATAAATGTGTGATGACAGATTGCAGGGAAAATTTTCTCCCTCAAAATTTTGATTCTCATCTCTAGTTTCAGTTTCTGTAAATTCAAAGGAAACCTTCAGCTAAATGGCATCTTCAACTGACAGCAGCTCTGTGGATAAACGTATGGGTAATGGGGAAGTGGCCGGGGTCATAGTTGAACTTGAGGGTGGAATTAAGAATCCTCAGTTCTGAATCAGCTCTGTAGAGTGATCCTGGAAAGAGAAATATGTCTTGTCCTATTGTTTGATCCTCAGAACTCAGGTGCTTTTGGAAGGGGATGTGTGTCTCTGAGCCCATTTCATGCATGAGAGCATTAGGATTGGAGGCCAATGCCACTCTTGCTATTAAAAATATAAAATTTCAAGTAGCATTTGGACTCCTGTCCCACCATTTAAAAAAGTGTAGAAATGTTATTTTTGGAAAAAAGTGATTAAGTGGGTCTCAATAGACAAGTCCCTTTACTTTTTAGATCAACTGATAACCTCTGAATTTTTTTTTTCTAAAGGTATTTTTTCCTCCTTGGATTTTAGACTAGATTAAGTAAAAAAAAAAAAAAAAAGAAAATTATTTGGTTTCTTCCACATAGAAGAGCTGCAACTTCTGCCCTTTAAAGGCTTTCCCTGGGATGGTAATCACTCAACAACTCAACAACTCCTAACAACACTCTTTTAGGCAAGTGGCAGTGTCCCATATTACAAACAAGACACCAGAAGTTGAAGCCTGCATCATTCACTGCTGTACCAATTCATTTCCCACCCCTCCCAAATCTTGAAGGCAAAGAATCCATTTCTGGGTCTAAGAAATGACTGATGAAAAAATGCTTTGTTTTTCAGAGGAGATGCAAATTCCCACAGGAGTCCATGCAGTGACAAAGCCCTGGCCTCTCAGCAGGAAATAAAGCAGTGCTGACAGCTGAAGCCAGGAGTCAGCTCCTTAGAGCCACAATAGTGTCCTGGTGTGGACAGGCGGTGAATCTAGGTGGTGGGGGTTATGGGGGGCCAGCCCAGTGGGATCCTTAGTGTCAGAGCCCCTTTATAATAGTAACATAGCACTCAGATTCCCAGGATGGGTGGTGGGACTTTATCCCACCAACGATGACCCCGCCACACATTTATTAATGCTGGTTAGAGATGATTGCATGTTAAAGAATCCTCAAGTCTAAGAAAAAGAAGTAGCTCCCTTCCCCAGGCCCCCCTTTCACCATCCTCCTCTACACCAACATAGCTACAGGATTTTGTGCCTGAGACTGAGGTATCCTGCCCCAGGGGTCCCCTTTCTTTGTTTTTTCTTCCACAAAAGTTAATTTTCCCAGAGTCAGCTCACTATGGACACAGCATTTTCCAGCGAGATATTTTTTGAAATCACCAACAGCCTTTGGGTTTTCAAGACGCTTATTTAAAGAAATTTGCATGAAGAGTGCTTTGGGCCCCCTCATTTACATACATGTTTGAAAGGGCAGGAGCTTGGGGAATGCAATGGAATAAAAAGCCATGAATGTCTGGGGTAGTGTGTTTTCAGAGATGAGAGGCCGCGACTTTGAAAAGACCAGAAATTGAACTTGCAGTTACCCCAGTATGTTCGTGTGTGGTGATTGGGCTGGCAAAAAAATAAACACTGTTCACTTTCTCTCTCTTTGGCTTCTATGTTCGAGAATGTTAATTTTTTTTTTTTTTTTAGCATACAATCCGGTTTTCCAGAAGAGAATAGAGATTAGTGTGAATCGATCATTTTTTTCTGGAGGGTGCAAAAACTGAGCATTTATTAAAGTTTATTAAGAAATAAACTGGAATGTGTTCTCAAGACCCCAAAATGCTTTGCCTCATATCTGACTTAGTAAAGTAATATCCAAGAGGCCACGTTTTTGTTCGTTTGTTTGTTTTGAGTTGATGGTTTTGAAAAAGATGTGCCTATGGATCAAAATATAATTTTTATTTTAAAAAGTCAATGATGTTTATGTTGTTTAAAAATCAGATCAGATCCATGACATTTGCAGATCTGTTGAGACTTGATTGCTTTTTGTGTTTCATAAACTATGTTCTAGGATACATACCAAACCACAAGCATAACTCACTCAAGTTTTAAAATAAAAAAAAATAGTATGCTAGAAATATTGCTCAATGTCTTGAGCATGTGCTTTGCATGCAGGAGGCCTGAGTTTGATCCCTATCACCACATGGTTCTCTGAGCACTGCCAGGAGCAATGCTAAGCTTAGAGCTGGAAGTGATACATGAAAATTGCTGTGTATTGGCTCCTGACATCTCAAAAGGAAGCCACAGAGTCATTTTGGAATTTTTTGGAGGAGAGGGCATTTACTGACCATCCTGGGGCCTTTCCTTCCTAAAAATGTGTTTTCCTGCTTTCTTCAGTTAAAAACTGTTTCTCATGCAATGTGAGTAAGATTGTTTTGGGGGACATGAGTCTATAGCATATTCTTAGGAGGTTAGCCCCTTAATATGTCTTTTTTTTTTTCTTGCATCAAGTTTTGTTTCTTAAATATTGGTCTTCAAAGGGTGACTACCCAAACTTGGTTTTTGGTAAAATTTCTTCTAATCAACATGTGTACTTCCTTCACATATTTATTTACTGCAATTCTTTTTTCTAGCTGGTAACAAAAACTATTCAATCTGATGATGGTTCTCCAAGTGTGGCCAGCAGCCTAGCCATAATCTGGGAGCTTGGTATAATGTCATATTCTGTGCCTATACCCCAAACCTCTGTCAAATTAGAAACAAGGGATAGAGGCTCCAAGTATCTACCTACCACGCCTTGCAGGTGATACAAATGTTCTTAAATAGGGAGTTCATGCTGGATTGATTATGCATCCAGCCCCCAATTCTAGGATTAAAGACAATCAGAGACAGCTGATTTCTACTACCCACCCAATTAATCCTTGCTGTTTTCTCTGGTTTGTATGTGGTATGATAGCTTAGCTTCTGAGTTATTTGGTCTTGCCTGGGCTTTTGGGCATCTCAGCTTTTTGGATTCTGTTTTTGAACTGGCAAAACAAAACAAAACCCCAAATAAACAATGTTGTGGACCTGTTTGCATCCCTAAGCACAACCTTCGAAGGGTTAGAGAACCTTTACGGGGAGAAAGCGGGAAACACGAAGTGGACTAATATGCAATATGAAAATAAATGAGACCACACAAAATGCATTGTATGGGGACCCACATCCATGGGACGAGAGACAAATTTTACTGTTCAGCCGATGACATTTTTAAGCACAAACTCTAGTATACAAGGTGTCTTCAGGGAAAACAAAGAGCAGAGGATAGCCAAGAGTGGCAACACAATGGTACCTCACCCTAGAATCTACATATCAAATAACTACCTGACTTAGGTGAGAAAGAGCCCTGCTAGAGGTAATCTGAAACTTGAACTGAAGATGTTTTTGGTTTAGCAAAAAGCAGGTTTTTTCAAGAAACCAGGAGGAGAGAGACAGAGATATTTATGATGTTTAAGTAGTTGCCGGAAAATAGATTTTTTGGGGGGACGGAAATAATTGTTTACCATCATAGAGCTAGATTCAGAAAAAACAAGCTGCTGGCGCCAGGTTATACTAGAAGTAAGAGTTACAAATAAACTAGCCAGCGGGGAGCTTTTGGTGGGCTTTCTTGGTACTGAAATTCCTTTGTCTGCAGGATAGCTAACGTCAAATTTCTGTAGTGGCAAAAGAGACAAAAATTCAAATAAAAGAAAAGAGAAAATGTAATGTCACAGCCGTGTCAGAATTATGGCCAGTAATCCACGCAAAGGGTCAATGATTGACTTCTCTAAACGGCCCTTCTGGCAGATAATTCTTGGGAGGAAAATTAGGCACTGCACCAGAAAAGCCAAAAGCCACGTCTGGTGCGTGCTTCCTTTTGTGGGTAGTGACAAAACAATACAACAACAGCTAAAAGCCCTTACTCTTGGAATGGCTACCTTCTATGGCTACAGGTCTGTATGAGGCATATTAGCTAGATTCCAACAATGGCAGAAATCAGGATGGAGTGGATGGGAGATCACTTACTGTGCTTAGAGCAAAGATCAGTTCTCACTTTTGCCCACTACTTCCCTGTCCCACTTCAGTTGTGTGAAGCTCAAGTTGGCTATAGTGGGAATATTTATAACCTGAAAGTCACAAATACTGCAATTCAAAGTGTTTTCTTGTTTCAGTTCTTTTTACAGAATTAGTTTATGTGCACATCTATTAATTTTTATTTAAAGTAATACTGACACTTTATGTGAGCTTGGGAATGTCATCGAACCACTCAGCTATCACTATACAAAACTGGGATTATCTAAAAATCTAGATAAGATGGAAATTATCCATAATTCTAATACTCAAAGATTATAGTGATCCATGCTTTGATATGTTTATCCATAACATGCATTTTACTTACATATTTGATATTATATAATTAGGTACTTTTTACTGCATTAAATCATAATAATTTCCCCATGTATTTAATAAACTTACTTAAAAATTCATTAATTTTTAAGAAAATAAAACTATTTACTATAGAGCAGGTTGAGGGTTGGGGTGAGGGTGAGGGTGGAGTTGGGATGACTGGAGAATAACTGGAGAAATTTTGGTAGAAAATAAACACTTTTGTGAAGGGGTGGGTGTTGGAACACTGTGTGGCCAAAACTCAATTATTAACAACTTAATAACTTTGTATTTCACAGTGATTTAAATAAAAATTTAATTTAAGAAATGGGGGATACAACTGATAAAGCATTTGCCTTGCACATAACCAACCAAGTTTGACCTCTGAACCCACAGGACTGATTCCTGAGTACTGAATCAAGTATAATCTCTGAGTACCGCTGGCTATGGTCCAAAACTCCCTTCTCCCAATTTTTAGTGGGTCACATCTAATGGTGCTCAGGACTTACTTCTGGTTCTATGCCTAGGGATCACTTTTTGTGGTCTCTAGAGAGTCATATGGGGTTCCAGGGATGGAATATGGGCTAGCTGTACACAAGGTTAGTGTCCTTGCTGCTGTACTACACTCTAGTCCTGAAGAAAAATATAGTTTTTAGGCAACACCTGGTGGTGCCTACTGCTGGCAGGGTTGAGGGACCATATGAGATGCCAGGAGGGATCGAACCCGAGTCTGTCCTGGATTACTGGCGAGTAAGGCAAAACACCCTATCGCTGTGCTATCACTTTTTTTTCTTAGTGATTGTGTGATATCTTACTTTTAGTACAGTGGTAAGATCTGGGTTCAATCCCCGGTGTCCCATATTGTCCCCCAAGCCAGGAGTGATTTCTGAGTACACAGCCAGGAGTAACCTCTGAGTGTTACTGGGTGTGACCCAAAACCCAAAAACCCAAAACCCCCAAAACAACAACAAAAACTTTAACTGATATACATTATAACTTATATTGCAATGCCTTTTCTTTGATTTTAATTTTCTTTCATTTTTATACTCAGAAGACAAATTACTGAGGCTTAAAGGCATAATTCCAAATGAATGTAAAATATTTTACTAGTTAATATTCTCTTCATAGAGATGGAGGACTCTTTTTGATCTTAATCACTGTGTTGACCAAATTAAGAATTTTGTTTTAATTGCATTTTGTGCATTGAATTTTGGTGTTTGAATGCTTTGTACCCTGAACCATTGACCATCTATGGAAACAGCCACTATTGTCTATAACATCGCCAGGAAGCAAACCTCTACCAGGGAAGACCCTACTGCTACCTGGCATCGACTTATTCCAAAGAGTGTTCCCTTACCACCCAGATGACTCAGCAACAGCAACAATATGTTTGCAGGGCAGGATGCTTCAAATCTAATGGTGAGGTGAAACTAGAGGATGCTCCACATCATCCTGGCTTTGATGAAGGAAATGAGCAGAATCTTTACAGAAACCGGACATCAACCACAGCTAATGTATGAAAAAATTTCACTGGGACCACAGAGAATGACTCAGTGGTTGGACAATCTAGTATGTCTGGAACCCAGAGTCAGACTTATGCCAGAAAACTTTAGGGATAAGGTATCCTTATATTTAGACCAAGGCTTTTTTTTTTTTATTATTTTCCCCATATTTTGCTGGGCCTATGCAAACAACAATTGCCACTCTCACAGTTATTACTGTATATTTTTAAACTCTTATCCTTCTTTTAAAAAAAGAAGAGCTTACTAAACTTGCTTTAATGAATTAATTATGATTAAATAATTTTCAAAAATATTCTTCTTTCCTTTCTCTTCCATCTCGTTAGTTTTTCTTTCAATTTTCTATTTTTTTTTAAATTATGTTGCTTTTGGTCTTCCTAAAACAAATGTATTATTTTCAGTTATGTCAACTATGTAATGCATTTTCTTTAAATAAATTAAAAAAAAGAATAATATTAGATATGCTCATGACTTACTCTTACCTCAGTGTTCTGGAATAATTCCTGGTGGAACTTGTGGCTCTGTATAGTGTTGTAGGGATCAAACTTGTGTCAGCTACATGCAAAGCAAATGCTTTACCTGCTTTACCTGGATCATAATACATCATCTAATAATTCCCCAAGAAAGGTTCATGAGAAGTAAATGTTTTCAAAGATTTTAGTGTTTTGAAAACGATTATTTTACATTCATATTTGATTGCCCTCATGATAGTGAAATCTAGGTGGGGACTGATTTTCACAACGGAAAATTGCTCTATTGTCTCTCCTTTCCATGCTGCTGGTGAGAACTCTGTGCTATTCAATTCTGCTCCTTACTATATATTTAATTTTTGGAAACCTCTAGAATATTAATCTCTTAAGCACTCAATATATAGCATTTTATAATGCTGTATATCTCCTCTTTATGTGTCCTTAGTATATCTTTTCAAATTAGTAAGTTATTGCTGTTTGTTTCTGGAGCTTTCTCACAGTCCTTGGATTTACTTTTTTCCATTCTCTCTATTTAGAACATTTTTATTGGATAATTTGTTTTGATCTTATAGTTTTACTGTTTCCTTCTATTATCATAATTACTGGAAGTTCTTCTCAATGTATTGAAGTCTTCTGGATAAAGTTAGGTGTCTCTGTCAGAGAGTTGACACTTGTGGTTTAGATTCATACCCTGATTTCTCTGTATCCTCCCTCTGGAGACTTGATATGGCAGTGCTGGACAGGATGGAAAACTGTCCGCATGGCAAAGGCATGGCATTCATTTAGTTTTGAATTACACAATAAAAGAAAACAATATATTTATCTTCTCTGGTCCTCAGCTCTTTGTTGTTGTTCAGAACTGAAGGTGAATCAGTGCCTTGGAAGAGAGATCAGTGAGCCTGAAGGCTAATATTCCTGCAGTTTTGCACTCCTGATTTTCCACCTCAGCCTGCATTCTAAAGAATGCATTTTCGGGGCCGGAGAGATAGCATGGAGGTAAGGCGTTTGCCTTTCATGCAGGAGGTCATCAGTTCGAATCCCGGCGCCCCATATGGTCCCCTGTGCCTGCCAGGAGCAATTTCTGAGCCTGGAGCCAGAAATAACCCCTGAGCACTGCCGGGTGTGACCCAAAAACCACACACACACACACACACACACACACACACACACACACACACACACACACACAAAAGAATGCATTTTCATCTTCAAGATATAAAATCTTAGAGCTACAGAGATAATTCAATGAATAGAGTACTTGCTTTGCATGTAGGAAGTCTGGATTTGATCTCCAGAACTGCATAGTACCCTGAATACTACCAGGAGTGACTAGCATTTATCTTGAAATAGATCCCAAGCACCTCTGGGTGTGGTCCCTAAACCCACTCCCCCTTTGTAAGATTTTGTCAGAAACTACATCTTATAATACCTAGTTCCATTCTTAAATAATTTCTCTTTTTCCACACTAAGTAGTAGTCAGGGTCTATTCCTACTTGTGCTCAGGGTCACTCTTGTCAGTGCTTACGGGACTACATGATAGGCTTTGAATCTGTGCCTCCCATGTGTAAATCATATACTCAGCCTGTTAAGATACCTGCCCAATCCACAAAGATGATGTTGATATTTTATTAGGATTATTGCTTTTTTTAAATTCGATTATTGTTTAAATGATAAATTTAAACAATCTATTTTAGTTGTCTTTCACAGCCTCTCTTGACCGCAAAGTGACAATAGCAATGACTAAGACCTACTGAGCATTTACCACATGCCAGACTCTGTTCTAGCACTTTCCATATGATCATTTCATTCTTGCAACAGCCCATCAAGGCAGGCAGTATTCTGATTTTCATTTACAGTTAAGGAAGCAGAGGCTCAGGTAGGCCTATAGCTACCCAGAAACCATATGTCCCAATGTAACATTGGGACATAAAAGCTCACATTAACTATGGATTGGTGCCAATATTAGGTATATGGATAAAGGAAACCAGAGGCCTAGGGAGGTCTCTCTAAGGAGAGATGGTATCCTCAGATCAGCTCTCCTACTTGCTAAAATGAAGACCAGCCCACAGAAGATATCTCATCTACCATGGAGGAAGCTCTGTGGGGCTGAAAACTCATTATGGCGACTCTGAGGAGCAGCTTCTATGGAGCCAGACAAATAGTGGGGCTTCTCCTGTATAAGTAACTTCAACAGCTGATGCACAGCTTCGCCTCAGTGGCCATGCTCAACTCCCAGCAGGCCCTGTTTAAACAGGCGGCTGGGGAACAGCTGGGACTGACTCTGAGTGTGTGGGCAGCCAGAGATGCTTGAGTGCAGGTGTCTGTCTCTGATGTGCGCTCATGCACATCAGAGACCTCGGACTGACGTGAATTGAAAGCATGGTGTTCAGTTCCAATAAACTCAACTGTCTATTGCCAGAGCTGCTGGACTGGCAGTTCTCAACTCATCAATTCAAAAGAGTGCTTCTGGTAAAACAGGGAGAAATGTGTGGGGTGAATCCCAATCAGAGTTTCTTCTTTCCCTTTTGGGCAGGAAGCATCTGGGTGAGCCTTCAGTCACTTTTTCTGTGAGCAATTCTCATAGGAACTGCCCAAGGTGTTAAGATAGTCTCATCACAGAAGGAAACTAAGGAACTCCTTATTTGCGGTTTGGGGCATCACTTAGTTGTCTCTCCTCTTTAACAAAGGCATTAAGTGAAAGTCAGATAGGGTGAGGGACTTGCCCAGGACAGTACTAGTGTGATGCTGGTCCTCTTGGTTTTGAATTCTGGTTTCCTTCTAGTCTTTCTAGGTTGGACTTCTCTATTTCAAGACTGAACAGAAGTTCAGAAATGCACCTAAGCCTTCTTACAAAAAGTCACCTTAGGAATTTTAAAATTAGCAAATTTAGTTTAATGTGGAGATCTAAGAGGAGACCTTGACGTTTAGAAAAACAGAAGCAGAGGTGAGGTTATGTTGCAAATATCTAGGTCTGGTCTCACTGCAGATCAGTGCATGCGTCCCGTATATGTCATTTCCTTTCAACAGATTATTTACATAGACTCTCAAGAGACCATTGGTTAGATGTCACCTATCAAAAATCTGTTGTGTAAAAGCCTATGCTTTCCAACTTTTAAAAAGGACCTACTGCCAAACCTTTCAGAATCTTCTGGAAATTGTAGAAACATAAAAAAAACTTTCAAATAGTTTCTGTGAAACAAGTATCACTCTGTTACAAAAGGAGAGAGAGAGAGAGAGAGAGAGAGAGAGAGAGAGAGAGAGAGAGAGAGAGAGAGAGAGAGAGAGAGAGAGAGAGAGAGAAAGAAAATTATTTCAGGGCAATATTCTTAATGAACAGAGACAAAAGGTTTCTCAACAAAGTACTAGTAAATAATATCCATAAATCATAAACCATGTCCAAATAAGATTTGTCCCAGAGATGCAAGGATGGTTTAGTGTGTGCAAATAAAGTAATATAATAAATCATAACAATAAAAGAAAAAATGTATGATCATAGCACTAGATGCAGATAATGCATTTGGCAAGGTTGAACACCCATTCATGATAAAAAACTAACAAGATGGGTATTGAAGGTACTTTTCTAAATATATAAGACATTTACCACAAGTCGTGGCAAATATACAATGGGGAAAAACTAAAACCTTTTCCTCTAAAATCTGGGAGAAGACAAGTTTGACCATTCTTGTTACTTCTATTCAATATAGTACTGGAAGTACTTGCCATAGCAATTAAGTAAGAAAAAGTTAACAAGAGCATCCAGATAAGGAAGAAGTCAAACTCGAAATGTTTGCAGATGATATAATACAATAATTAGAAAATCCTAAAGACTCTACAAAAAAAGCTCCTAAAAACAATACATTTGTATAGTATAGTGGGAGACTACAAAATTAATATGCAAAAATTCATGGTCTTTCATTATACACAGTGAAAGATAAGTAAAAATATTCCATTCATAACAATGCCTCATAAAATTAAGTGCCTTAACAACAGAGGTGAAAGACCAATATAAAGCAAACTACAAATAGTGATAGAAAAGAAATGGACATCAAAAAGAAAACAACAACAACAACAACAACAAAAATTCCATTCACAATAGAATGGAATAGTGCCATAGAAACTCAAATACCTTGAAGTCAACAAAAGTATCCCAGAAACTCAAATACCTTGGAATCAACTAAAGAAGTGAGGGACCTATACAAAGAAAACTACACAATACACAATACTGCTTGAAGAAATAAAAAAGAGGACACAAGGAAATGGAGACACATACCCTGTTTATGGATTGGGAGTATTAATATCATTAAAATGGCAATACTCCCCAAAGCACTGTACAGATTTAATGCAATCCCTTTAAGGATGCCCATGACATTCTTCAAAAAAGTGGATCAAACACTCCTGAAATAGATTTGGAACAATAAATACCCACGAGTAGCTAAAGCAACCATTAGGAAAATGAAGATGGGAGGCATCACTTTCCCTAACATTATTATTTTTTTTTGGTCACACTTGGTGGTGCTCAGGGGTTACTCCTGGCTCAGTGCTCAGAAATCACTCCTTGCAGGCTCAGGGGACCATATGGGATGCTGGGATTCGAACCACTGTTGGTCCTGGGTCAGCTGTGTGCAAGGCAAATGCCCTACTGCTGTGCTATCTATCTGGCCTAACTTTCCCTAACTTTAAATTGTACTACAAAGCAATAGTCATTAAAACATCATGATATTGGAATAAAGACACACCCTCAGATCAATGGAATAGACTTGAGTATTCAGAGAATGTTCCCATACCATCAATTAATCTTTGATAAAGGGGCAAGATATGCAAAATGGAGCAAGGAAATCCTCTTCAACAAGTGCTATTGGGACAACTGGTCTGCCACTTGCAAAAAAGACCTCCATCTAACACAATGCACAAAGGTCAAATCCAAATGGATTAAGGACCTTGATATCAGACCTGGAACCATGAGGTAAATAGAAGAACACATAAGTAAAACACTCCATGACATTGAGACATTGAGGCATCTTCAAGGAGGAAACATCACTGATTAAAACAGTGGAAGTAGAGATAAGCAAATGGGACGATATTAAGCTGAGAAGATTCTGTACCTCAAAGGAAATAGTGACTAGGATACAAAGGCCACCCACAGAATGGAAGAAACTATTCACCTAATACCTATGTGCTAATATCTTCTGCACATGTATATTCATGCAGCACCATTTACAATAGACAGAATCTGGAAACAACCAGATGTCCGACAACAAATGAGTGGCTAAAGAAACTGGTACATATACACAATGCAATAATATGCAGCTGTTAGGAAGAATGAAATCATGAAATTTTCCTATACATGGATGGACATGGAAACTTTATGCTGAGTAAAATAAGTCAGAGGGAGAGAGATAGACATAGAGTTGTCTCACTCATCTGTGGGTTTTAAGAAAAGTAAAAAGTATTATTATTGTAATAATATCCAGGGGCTATCATGACAATGGTAGTGAGTGAAAAAAAAAATAGAATGCTTGTCTTGAAGACAAGCAGGGTGTGAGGGAGGAGGAAGATGAGGGGCATTGGTGGTGGGAAGGTTGCACTGTTGAAGTGGGCATACTTTTTCTGACTGAAATCCAACTACAAACATGTTTATGATCATGTTGCTGAAATAAATACATTATTAAAAGAAGAAAGAAAAGAGGACACAAGGAAATGGAAATACCACCACTGCTCATGGATTGGTAGAATTAACATCATTAAGATGCCAGTACATCCCAAAGCACTACACGGATTTAATGCAATCCCTCTCAGGATACCCATGCCATTTTTTCAAAAATAGAGATCAAATACTCCTTGAAACTCATAGCTAATGCAATCCTTTGGGAAAAGAAGATGGGAGGCATCACTTTCCCCAACTTAAAATTGTCCTAAAAAGTAGTAGTCATTAAAATAGCATGTATTGGAAAAGACAGACTCTCAGATCAATGAAATAAACTTGAATATTTTGAGACTAACCTTCAAGCTTATGATCAATTTATCTTTGATAAAGGGACAAGAAATAGAAAGTCGAGCAAAGAAAGCCTCTTTAACAAATAATGTTGGGAAAATGGATCAACTAAATGTAAAATAGGATACTCAGACCCCTCTTTAATACTGCATACAAAAAGCAACTCAAAATGTATTCAAGATCTTGATCTTAGGGGCTGGAGCATTAGCATAGTAAGTAGGGCGTTTGTCTTGCATATGGCCAACCTGGGTTTGGTCCCCGCCATTCCATATGGCCACCTGAGCCTGCCAGCAGTGATTCCTGAGCACATAAAAACAACTGCTTCTTTGGTCTACCTGATTGATAATAAATAATGAATAAATTTAAAGGCCCTGTGATTCAGACCTCCACCTGTACACAACCCCTCCCACCAATGACCTGCTCTCATCTCTCCCATTTATGCAAAATACTCCAGAGATGAGCTTCATTAGTTTTTGAATTTGCAGTAAATGGCAGAATTGTTTTATTCAAATAGTACATAGGCATATAAATGGGGAATGAACTGGCATAGGCTTTCTAGTTCTGAATATTCAACTTAGGACACTACAGGGTTTTTTTTTTTGTTTGTTTGTTTTTGGGCCACACCCAACAGTGCTCAAGAGTTACTCCTGGGTGTGTCCTTAGAAATCGCTCCTGGCAGGCTTGAGGGACCATATGGGATGCTAGAGATCGAACCTGGGCCTGTCCCAAATTGGCCGAATGCAAGGCAAATGACCTACCACTGTGCTATCAATCTGGCCCCTCAAGACACTACTTTTAATAACGTCTTTAAAGGAGTTTTCCTGCCAAACTATCCCTCCAAGCTTGGAAACTACTGGAATATTTTCCTGGTTCCAGCTGACTATTAAACAATTCTTAATTTTTTATCTTAATCTTCACCTATTTTTCACATCTAGGAAAAGTGGCTATAGTTTTGTGGGTGAGACACATCTAGGCAATTGTAACTATAAGAATGAATGCTTCAGAGTGGCAAATTCAAAGCTAGAAAGAATGGAAGTAGGATAAACATGTGTTTTCTTTTTTGTTTTGTTTCTTTGGGCTAATTCTGTGGTGCTTAGGGTTTGCTTTTGTCTCTGTGCCCAAGAATCATTCCTGGTGGGACTCAGAGGACCATGCATAGGTGCCAAGGAGGAAATATAGGTTGGCTGAGTGCAAGATAACTGCCCTGTACCTTGTAATATTTGCCTAATTCAAGCACACATTTTATGTCTTAGACAAGGGTTGTCCACAGCTAGTTACAATTCCAGGTGGAATTCTTAGTTGGAAATGGACTTGTGGTATCTATTTACTGTTGATCCAGTTGTCAGCAGGGATAGAGGACCATTCTACTTCTAAAGTCCCCTTATGAACTAACTGGGTGGGGGTGAATGTTTTCAGGACAAAGGGGGGACTGAGAAAAACTAAGCAAACACCTCAGAGAGCTCTACTCTTGCCTAACTACTCTGTTGCCTAAGTATCCAGGGCAAAGGATTTTGGGGTACCAATGAAGTCTTTGAGTTTGCAAATACTTAGTTTTCCAAAGCAGACCACATTGTTTTCAATCAGTTCTTAAATTTGGAGTCCAGACTCTTTGGAATGGCAGGAGAGAACTGTCTATTTGAACATTTTTTATTAAGGATTCAGACTTGCAGGCTTTGACTTAATCCCTTCATTTTTATATAGGTTCAGGGAGGAGACCAACTGAGCTCACCACGAGCTCATGAGCAACTTTGTAAAGTAGGGTGGAATAACCAACCAGCTTTTTGAATCCATTGCCAGCTATCATCACACTAGAAATGCTGACAGGATGAACTGTCCCCCTTTGGCAAGATTTGTGGTCCCAGAGTCCTCCCTGTAATAATAGCTAAGGAGGTTTTTAACAATCTGCCTATTGAGCATTTCTAAAACATTCATTTTCAAGGAATCCAAGGTGCTTAAACTATCATTCTGAAGCTAATTTCTCCCTGGACTCTCATGATCTAATGGCCAGAGTGCACAAAGAATAACTAGGATGGGGCCAGCTCTGGGTTTTGTTCCTTTGACCTGGTGCTGCAGAAAAACTTTTTATTTTTAGCACCCACTTCAAAAAGTTAGAGGGCATAGATGGAGGAGAGAAAAGAGCCTACTATAGCCCAAGGTCTTTCTTTTACAGGTGCTTAAGCTCTTAACCCTGAGATCAGACTACTGTAGGAAACCAATGAAGCATAGAATTAGGCTGGGGGTGGAGGTGGGAGTGGGCTGATGTGTAGAGAGGGCATTATCACAGTTCCTTTGAGCCCACAGTATCCCAGGTCAGGAGGAAGCTACAGGATTAGGGAGGAGGAGATGAAAGGTATGCCAGGGAGAAGGAAGTAGGCATTAAAATGAAATGAAGTGAAATTCATAGGAAGCCAATCCTATGTTTTGTCCATGCTCAACTGAATTAGGAACATATAATGAAAGCAAATAGATTTAATGGGATAGGGATGATTAATAGTGTCTTGTGCTACATCAGGAAATGGCTTTGTTCAGGAGTGCTCTAAGAGGAAATTGAACTGACTTCTTATCTCCTTGTGATGTTTTACTTGCTTAACTTCTCGGCACACACCTGTAAAACAAGAAAGAACGGAGGCATAAGGTTTAACGTTTTGTTTGCAAAGTAATTTGAGATATAAATGTATTGAGTATGTGCTTCAGTTTTATCAAGGGCTGGCTTTCCCTAGCCCCTATGGTGCTGCTGAGTGGTCAAGTCACCTTCCAAGGACATGAGAGACGTGCTTTCCTTTAGCTACTCAGTCCAGCTATTTGTTGACTTCCAGAGTTCTCCACATCACAAACCTTACAACATATTCTCTTTACTTGTCATCACTAAAAGTTTTCCTTTATTTCTTTGTCTTCAGATTGCGTCATATAGAGTTTTATATTGCTAGTCTACTGGAATGGTTTAAGTGCTAAGAATGACACAACTTGGGAACTTTATTATGACAGAGAAAAATAACTGTCCATATCTTTTTTTGGACATGACTGGTGGTGAAGGTGGCATTGGGGATCAAATTTAGGGCTCTTGCATTTTAAGTATCTGCCTCATTTGAGTCATTTTCCTGGTCTTCCATGGTATTTTTTTTGTTTTGTTTTTGGGCCATGTCCAGTGACACTCAGGAGTTACTTTTGGCTCTGCACTCAAAAATTACTCCTGGTATGGAACCAGAGTGGTGGCACAAGCAGTAAAGTGTCTGCCTTGCATGTGCTTGCTTGGACAGAACACTGTTCTATCCTCTGGTGTCTCATATGGCCCCCCCAAGCCAGGAGCAATTTCTGAGTGCATAGCCAGGAGTAACCCCTGAGCATCACTGGGTATGGCCAAAGAAAAACAAAAACAAAAACAAAAAAAATTACTCCTGGTAGGCTCAGGGAACCATATGGGATGTCAGGGATCAAACCTAGGCCATATGTGTAAAGCAAATTCCCTGCCCACTGTGCTATCACTGCTAACTGACCTGTTTACTTCTAGTAAGACTATCAATCCTCACTGCAGAAGGCATTTGCTATTCAGAAAGTACTAGAATCTAGTTTTTCAGCTTCTCTTGGGACTAGGTATGGCTGGGATAGCAAATGGAAAGAAGTCTGCCATTGCTTCTTTCAAGGAACAATTGTTTGCCGTCCTATTTCTCCTGACTTTGTTTTGAACTGGTAAAAATGGAGACCAGCACATACTAGATGATAATAGAAAGAGAAGAGACTTGAATCTCAAGGTGGTTTTGTCGTCTACCTCTTGCGAACTGCCTATTCACTTTTTCATCTTAAGAGAGAAAGACATTGATGACCGGTCTGAACTTTGTAACATCTCATTTTAGCAGCTTCTCCTCTATCTACAAGAATAAAAGTTAAATACTTTGTTTTTCTTCCTTTTCTTGTTGGTACACAGATGTTTTCTAACCTTCTGGGAGGGTGCAACAGTCTGAATCCTACTCCTTAGAAAAGCGGGAGTTGATTTTCCCTTAGACTGAGCCAGGGGTCCTGTAGGTGATCAAATTTATTGTGAAAGAGAGAGAGGCAGAAAGGTAGGTAGGAGAGAACTCTATTCAATGAAAGATTTTCTTAGTGCTAAAAGCTGAGGGAACATAGGAGGAGGGAATATAGGGTCAAAGGCACTGGGCTTGAGTATTGGAAATTTGTGCAAGGAGGGAGAGTCTGCTAAATAGGTAGCAGGTGAAAGCTGAGGAGGCCAAAAAAAAAAAAAAAAAAGGAATATTGCTCAAGCACCTGTGAAAATCGAGTTATAATTTTCAATGTAAGTCCAGGTACTGACTTATTTCAGCAGAGCTCAATGTAGCAATCTATGGTGGTTTTTCTTTATCATAACCAGCACTGTAACCTGTCACTGCCTGGCCAGAGTGATAACCACCATCCCCAGTCCTTAGTTGCCCTTCATGGCACCGTTGAGACCTGGATAATACTGGACTTAAGACAGGACCAGAAGTTTCTCCAACATCTTCTCTTCAGTGGTGTAGTCTCCAGATTCAGGTTAAAAATGCAGGGATCTCACTCAGTTAAATTAGAATTGATTGTGGTGGGATTGTTTCCTGGCACTTGGCTCACACCTAATAGTGCATGGAGTCTATTCCTAACTTAATGCTGGAGGTTACTCCTGGCAGTGCTTGGGGAACTATAAGGTGCTTGGATTCACCTGGTCTCTTGCATGAAAAGAGGCTTCAGTTCACTGAGCTATTTCTCAAGCACTACATTTGAATTTTGAATAACAATGCATGTTTTTAGTATAAACTTCTCCTCACAATAATAATTTTTATTTGGCAATCTTGGGTTGAAGACTTTTCTTAAACTCCGCCGTGCTACATTCTTTCCCAAGTGTACATGGTACATCTCTTTCCCAAGTGTACATGGTACAGACTGAAGTTAAAGAGATTAATTGCAATGCTACTTACAGCAGGAGAGGGAAGCCAGGGTCCCTTAGGAAAGAACCATATGGATACATTCTAAGGTTTCTGTTTGCCATGAACACTGGGCTGTATTCTTGCCTGGTATTCAGGTAAGCCTTGTTGTTGATCTGCAACAAGCACTGGAACATGAGCTCAGAACATGGGTGATGTTACTCTGAACTTGACACTGACACATCCCCAGGGCCACATACATAGAAGACAAATGCTTTATGATTAACCTACATCTCTAGCCAACAGCCTTTCTCTTTTCAATTGTTGTTTTATTATTATTATTATTATTATTATTATTATTATTATTATTATTTTGACTTTCCAAGTAGACGTAGGGACCACTCCCAGTAATTAATGTGGTGTTGCTTAGGCCCCATGGTGCCAGGCATTGCCCAGTGGGAGGTTCTTTAGTGGCTGCTTGGAAGACTTTGTGGTTAGGTCAGGGAGAAAATCAGGATTGGCTACATACCAGGAAAACTCCTTAACCTTTGTCTGATAGTCTTTGGTTCTTAAATAATCCTACTGGAGCTAGGGAAGTATAGGAAGGAGTTGAAAGTTCAGTAAGAATCCCAAGGAAAAGACATTTTTTTTTTTTTGTTTTTAGGTATACTGAGATTTGGAAGATCATATTATGTTGTTTTTGCAGCACATAACTGCAAGTGTATGAAACCCTCAGAGTTTCTCTGAAAACTATGGTGGGGATTTATCTTTTATTATGCAACTGAAGTGAGTATTTCTCCAATAAAGATAGTGAACTCTAAGGAAATAGAATTCTTGGCTTCTCACCAGGAGTGTAGCTTGTGGTAGAGCTCATGCCTCACATAGCCACGAGTTCATCCCTGAGTTTGATCTTACATGACAGAAACAAAACAACATGAAACTCTCTGCTTCTAGAAACCAAAAAACTTACAAGTCAACAACTATATAATAAGTACTTCATTAAGAAAACAAATTTCAAGTCCCTATTTATTAGGAATACCTACAATCTATACAATGCCTTGTGATAGGTGTTTGCGAAGTGAAATTTTTCTAAAGTTAAAAAAATGCCAGAGGCTTATCAAAGAAAGATAATGGAAAGTCCTTTTGCATGGAATAAAATAGCTTCATTGAATGCTTTCAGAAACCAGCCCTGGGAAATGTGATGAGTGGGAAGGTTGCAGGGGTCCAGGGAGCTTGGAATAAATGAAAAAGTTGCTTTGGAGGACATAACTATGACCTCAAAGGTCTCAAATCAGAACTCTGTTGTGAAAATCCAGAAAGAAGAATATTCAAGTACAAAGTCTCAATGTGATGCCTGTGGGAATGTGGACGAACCTAGAGTTACATATGCTAAGTACTAGCACCTTCTTCCTCTAACCTTTTTTTTTTCTTTTCCCCTCCCCCTCTAACCTTTTTTTTTTTTAAAGACACCATGATATACAATGGTCATAATTGAGTTGTTTCAGGCATACAATGTTCCAACATCTATCCCACCACTATTGGTGGACTTCCTCCATCAGTGGTCCCAGATTCTCTCCCACCTCTCAGTCTGCTTCCTTGGTAGGTATATAACACATTTATTTAATATGGATTGGTCCAACAAAACTTACAGGAATGATATATTATCAGAAAATATATCAATGAAAGTTGCTTAATGATTTTTAACCTATATAAATAAATTCAAATAATTTAATTCAATATAACATAATTTCTATTATTTATTTACATAAATATGTGTAATGTATATGTTTTCAACATATAGCGAATATATATTCATTAATTTTTGCATGAATATGCAATGAATTCGCAATATATTGCATTTATTTTTATTTTGTACATGTATTTTATTGGCGTGATTATGATGTCTTCCCTGTAATAAATAAAACTCCTATCAGCTCTTTGAATGAGGGTTCATTTATCTGGCAATTCTGCCCAACTGTCAGTGGTTGCCTAGAATGCTGATCTGAAAAAGGGATTATGGCCTCATAAGAGCAGGAAACAAGTGCTGTTAATGGTTGGCGATGCCTGCTAATACTGCTATATCTGCTATGACTGCAGGAGGGAAGAGAAGTGAATATTCCAAAATGTTACTTTTCCCCTCACAAATTATTTGATGTATATCCAAAATAACTTCCTATGTGTGCTGGGAGTGAAGTGTGTGACTTTGATGCTACGTTTCTATCATGTACTCAAGCCCAGTCACACCAGTTCCTTACTTACAATCTATAATTTGAAGAAGTCAGTTTTATTTTTTTAAATCAGGTTTTTTTTTTTTTTTTGCTATCAGGTTATGAAGAGAGCTGCTTTTTCAGGTAAGCACTTATAATTTGATTCAAGAGAAGATGATGAATGTATAGAAAGTTGGAAGAGAATAGGACAAATTCTGCTTGTTAGATACTTTCTGATGCACCTAGGAGTAGGATTTTAAAATAATATGTGGCATTGTCTTGTGTTGCTTCTTGTATCCAAGATCTCCCTTGCAAGGTTGTGTATTCCCTGAGGTCAGAAACTATGCATACTTTATCTTGACAGGAACTGAGTCTGTGCCTCAGGTACTTATAAAATGATGGTTGAACTTTTTGCAAGCTCTGCTAATGGCGTCTCATGGCGTCTCTAATTTTAAGCCATAACTGAAATGAGGGTGTGGATGAGGAAGATTATAAAATTGAACTGTGATCACTGAGTCAGAGCAACTGTTGGCTATAACAATGTGCACATTTATATCCCTTTTTCTCTTAATCTTTGAAGTTAAGAAAGGAATGAAGTATCTTCTCTACTCAGAGGGTCTCTCTTGAAGGTGAAAGAGAATTATGTGAGAAGGGAGACCAACTGGGATTGGAGCATTTCTATAAATCTCTTGCCTCCAACCTGAAGGATGGCTTTTTTTGGAGGAGTGGGGGGTTATGCTGAAGTTATCCAACTGGTATTTTTAAAGGATATATTTCTGGAACATTTGAGCCCGGAGGGTGACTTTTTAGGAAATAGGCCATGATCTCTGAGCCATTTGAAAACTGCACCCTTATAGGAAGATTGCATCATAACAGTATCACAGTGACCTAGCACACATGATAAGAAGCTAAGAGGGTGATTACGTTCAGAATATTCATGATGAAGTAACGTGGCAATGTCCACAAGGGAACAGGAGACTGTCATGGGGGTCACATAGAGCAAGTCCATTGAATTTAGAGAGTACAGGACTGAAGACCAGGTTAGTTCAGGTATAGATGCTTTATCAAAGTAAGTAGGAAATGTGTTTAAAAGTATTGATTCATTTGTACTGAATGGAAGTGACATCAGTAGAATATTTATGTATATTATTCTGTGAACCTTGAGATTTTCTGTTGCTTCTTAAGTGATTATTCTTTAAATATTTCAAGAAAGAGCATTGGAGCAAATAAGATTAGAAGAACTCTATTTACTTTCAGGTTTTGAAATATGGCTGTTTTTCTCAGAAGGATTTAAGAGTGCTTAACCAGATCATACAGACATAGAAGTAAAAAAATAGCACCAGGGTCTGAGCTATTCCACCTCCTTGCTTATCCATGAGAATCCTGGCACGCAAATGGGTAAATCAGTGCTCTTTACCAGTACATAGACCAGTGATAGTACACAGAAGTAGGAAGGTTGAAAAACACTTTCCTACAGGTTATAACTTCTGCTCTGATATGGAAGACAGGTACTGGTCTGCCGTATAAAATCTCTGAAAAACGTCATCCTAAATGACTTGTTCAGTTTAGTCAGTGGCCAGACTGGGTTCAGGACTTAGTACTCCCCTTTCCAGATCTGGGCACTTTGCCTTTGACCTTTTGGTGCACAGGAGCTCAGCTGACTTTGTTTGAATGGATCTTTTGCCACACAGTGATCTGAAATATCTGTCAACATATCTGTCACCTTCAAGTTAGGCTGAAACATAGATCAAAAAGATGCCTCATTCTGGATTTATAGTATAGGGGTAGGTCATTTGCTTTGCATGGTGCCCACAAACAATTCACAACATCCCATATTTCTCCTTGTGGTCCTTGAGCACTGCCAGGAGTAGTTCCTGAATGTAGAGCCAGGAGTAACCCCTAAACATTGTTGGGTGTGTCCCACGGCCAGAAAAAAAATAGTACCTAGTAAGTACACAAATGCATACATTCTAATACTTATGGAAGTGTATTATTTTGTGGCATGCAGCACTAACATTGTTTTATGTACCCATCTCCTGCTTTTTCTTCATGGTAATAAATCCTTGAGGTCAGGGTCTGTGTTCTCTTAGAGGAGAACTGGTTTGGTTGTTATCATTGTGGTTACCATGTCTTTCCAAATGACTTAGGTTGTTGTAACTATGTTTACAACAGCTATTGGGCAACAACCTTCCATATTTAGTATCTGGTTTAAGGTCTCTAAAGTCTTATAAAACTTGGTATTTTAATTAACTCCTGTAGCAAATGTTTCCAGAACCAGGGCCTCAGTTTCTCAGCCAAGCCATTATTAATCTTTAAGAGGGCTTCACCACTTCATATTGGTGGTATTGGCCAGCTTTTACTCTTCAGGACAATCTCTTAAGTTGGTGAGGTCTGTTCAGTCTGAAAATACGGAGAGTGAAGGAAATTGGAAATCCCTACAAAATTACCATTCCAAGTCCTCCAGGAATTACTCCTGATAGGCTCAGGGTACCATATGGGATGTCAGGGATTGAATCTGGGTTGGCTGCATGAAGACAAGTGCCCTCCTCACTGTATTATCTCTCCTGCCTGCAGCCTCTAGTTTCTTTCCAAAAAAGTATTCATCTTGTTAATCCTCTGGGGTTTCTCTTTCAACTACATATATTGATTGTCTAGGATTACCTGTGTTGAATTGCTCTCTCCTTTATGCCATTCCTTTTCAGAACTTTTCTTGGAGATGAAGGTAAAAAGGAGTGGACATTTTAGATTTTTCAATGTTTACATCTATCCACCCAATTGCACTGGCACTTCCTTTCCTTTTCATATCACAACCTGGCCACTTCTTTCATGCTCAGATAATTTCTAAGAGTTGAGTAGGAGTGACCATTGCTAAATTAAATCAATGAAGTATGTTAGAGTTTATAGTAGTTTTACTTATATCTTCTTAATTCTAGCAACTCCAGGTGACTCTCACTGGAGAGACATTGGTCAGACATTTTCAAAGCAATCTTTAAAGGGTAGAATAGATGTTATTGTCTTAGAGTCATCTATCAATTGTTTAGACACTAGAACAAGCTTCAGAATAGTCAAGTGAGTGGGAAGGCATATTGTGAGGAGAAGAACACTATTTCTTATGAGGCATCCTGTAGAGCAGGGGTCCTCAAGTTATGGTCTATGGGCCACATACAGTTTGCCGAGGACACTTATCCCTGCCCACTGTTGCTGCTGCTTGTCCTGCTTAGCAGATAACAGTTTCTCTGTCTGCAGTGCCCATGTGTGAGATGGGAACTACACTCTCTGACTCCCCTTCTTCCTGTCTCTTGACTCCTCCTCTCAGTCTCGGCAAGGGTCCTCAAACTATGGTCCTCAAACTATGTACCTCAAAACAATTGGAGGGACAGTAAATTGGTCCCCAGTTTAAAAAGTTTGAGGACCCCTGCTGAAGAGTAATAAATATTTGTTTGATGAGTAAGTGAATAAGTAATAAGAAACACTATAATGATGCATGCTTTTGAACAGCCACAACAAAATCATTTTGATTTTAAAATCTTAAATCTATTTAGTTATCAATAAGAGGTCTATTGTAGTGCTGATTACTTTAGACTTGGGGAGTTCTAGGTTCACCCATTCTGACTAAGGAGGCCTTGTGTCAGGGATAAAGAGGTGGTTTTTTTGTGAGGTGAAACGAGAGGACGCTCCACATCCTAACTTTAATGTAGGATATACAGATTCCAGGATCTTTAATACAGAAACATGATACCAACAACAGAGACTGTGTGAAAAATAAAAGTGTGTTGGTACTACAGACAATGTCTTGGAAAGGACGATCCAGGCTTGCCTGGAGCCTAGAGTTGGTCTTGTGCCAGGAAACTTCAGGGGTCGGGTCTCTTTGTATTTAGGCTAAGGTTATTCCTTTCCATATCCCTCATATTTTGGTGGGCCTATGCAAACAACAATTGCCACTCTAACACCATTTTTACTGTGCTCCTTTGACTCTAATCCTTAAAAATAACCCACTTAAAATTTGAGGTTAACTTAAGCTAATATGCATGTACATGGAAATGTAAAAAAATACTATGCCTGTAATGTTTAAGGAGTTACGTAAGTTTTATGGCTTTAGATTGCCTTGTGTGCTGTTAAGAAATATTATAATGTGTTACAATCTGGGGACTTGCGGGACAAAGTAATTGTACATGGATTCTGTCTTATTTATCTTAATGTTCTTTGGCTGAAATTTCAAAGTTAAGATATCAGCAAGGGGACTTCTGAGAATTATGTTATGGGTGATTGTCCTTCCACTGTAACTTTACCTTGTCCTCTTTCTTTGCATCTTTGTTCTCATAATTAAAAATAAAAAGAAAGAGGTGGTTGTAGGTGTGGGAACTTCTTGGATGGGATTTTGAAAAACTGAGAATTATTTTTCCAATTGTATTTACAATTGAAAACTGGTGAAGAAGAAAAACACTGGAAGCAATTGAGTCCTAAATTTCCACATCTTGTGCTTGAGGATAGAAATTTGATATCCTGGTCCTTCTGCTTTGGAATTTTTTAAGTATTGTTTCACATTTCATACATACACGTGTGCGTGCGTGCGTGCACACACACACACACACACACCACATAGCTTCCTAATAGAAGTAATTTTTAGTGGTCTGAGAGATAATACAGTGGGTTGGACACTTGGCCTGCACGGGGCCAACCAGGATTTGATCCTTAGCATCCTTAGCTTTGTGTCCCCAAAGCACAGCTATGAGTAATTCCTGATTGAAGAGCCAGAAGTAACCCCTGAGCATTGCCAGGTATAGCCCACCCCCACACTGAACCAAAAAGTGTTTTTTAGGAGGAGAGGTAGGGAAGAGGTTAAAAGATCCTTTAGACATTTTAAGACATTAATGCTCTTCCAGAAGAATGCAGAGATGCACAAATACTCTTTAATCTATGGACCCCTTTAAATCCCTCCTGCCTCTCACCACATTTCCCAGAAGAGGGATTAATTCTTGTTGTTTATAAATGTTCTTAATGTGCTCTATTGTTCCCAGAATTGCCCTTTTTCTATGAGCAATTATCACCCACAGGTCAAATCTCTCTTTGTGCTATCTTACACAGTCTTTGACTGGGCTGTGCATTTTTGTAGTGAACTCACGGCTGCCCCAAAAAGGAGACATTCTCATTTCTAGTTTTCTCTGCTATCTAGGAACCATGCATTAATTCCCTTCCATAGAAGTGAACATTTTCCTTAACTCTGGTAATGTAAAAAAGTAGAAACTGAGGTTGATGTTGGAAAAATTTGTTCAAAGACTATAAAAAGCTGGCATATATTTTGGAGACTATGGAGCCAGAAGGGAAGGGAAAGAGATGAATTATATGATGATTAATGGCTGGTGACATCAGCATGTCCTTTCTTGAATTATCCTTATAGGTGATGATTAATCAAAGGTACTCTAGTTCCACCAGGCTGTTATCTCTCCTAGACCGTATTTTAATTCTGTTATAGTGAACTACCAGGTTGCTTTGCTCATATTGATTCCCAAAGTTGGGTAATTTTGGCTGGTTAAAAATACGAATTAAAACGAACTCATTATTTTCCTTCTGCCAGGTCTGTTGTATATGTTTCTCCAGATGGTTCCTTTCCTTCCTGAGCTATTGGTTGGCTGCTTTTGTCAGAGCTTCAGAGATTTCACATTTCCTGATGCTGAAAAATGAAAGAAAGAATTGTTGATTGGGACCTTCCTTAGAAAGACTTGGGGCTGTCCCCTATGCACTGTTCCTCTTTTGTTTACCTTTATAAAAATAACAAGAAGGCATATGGTACATATGATACATCAGTGGACCCACCCACACATACAGCAAAAATTTATTTGTAGTGAAAATCATCATGTTGAAATAGTTATGCAGGCAATGCTTATTAGGTTCCCTTGTTGGCAAGACTCTGGGCTTAATTTAGAGAAGAGAGCACTGGAAGCATTCACTGTAAGTGCTTATATTATTGATTGCTATGAGAGCAACACTTGGAGAGCCCTGACAATGGCCCCTTGCTTCTGTCTTCTAGCCAATATTGTAGATGCTTGGAAAACCAGGTTTCCCTTGGCTTATGTACAATCTTTACTCTTAAATTTCTTCCTTGTATTGACAGAGTTTAACATACATACTGTAACTCTTTGCACCTCAGGATCAATTTTTTTCTTCCTTGATTTTTTACCCTCCTGGTTTGCTTGTTTGACTTAACCAATAGCCAGACACTGAATTTTATTTTACTATCACTTAATACTAGATATATCATATTTCTAGTTTTTTTTTTCTAAAAGTCACTCCAATATACAAAATGGTCACTCAGGTCTATTGAACCACCCAGGGTCAGAAATATGAGCTCAGCCTTTTGTGGGCTTGACCTATTGACCCAGGAGAGCAGCTGGTGTGGTGCCTACAGCTGCCCTGGCTTGGGGGGCCCATTACCCAAAGTAGTTCTCTTTGATGGACTTCTCAGGAAAGAGGGCAGCCTTCTCGAATGGTTTGTCTCTGAAGTCCCTCCTAGGCCTGGCCAAGAAAACAAAGATAAGGAGAAGGCAAACACGAGGTTGAGGGGTTACTTCACAAGAAAAACACAACAGCAATGAGTAAAACTGCTGTGAAGTGAAGTGAAGTGAATCCCTGAACTTTATTAGTTATTCTATCACAACTGGAAGGGGAAAGTGAAGGGACACAGCACTCTCGCCTAAGACAAATTCTCAGTTGGGGGGCTGAGAAACTTTTTCTAGAGGTGACCTTACAGAAGAGAGGAGGTTAGCTTTGGGCCTCTATTAAGAGTTAAGTAGGGAAGGAAAGTTGTTAGGTAATTTGTATTTCACCTACTCCCCACCACAGAGAGCACACACACTTTCTCTCACCTCCTTATGGCTTTATACAGATGATCACTGAAACTCTTATTTGATGATCATATTATGCATAGTTGCTTCTCCTACCTAATGAGACAACCCTCTAAGACAAGGATTTATTTCCGTCCTCCTCGAATATCCAAGAACTGATCTAATTTGGACCTAATAAATACTAATAAAAAGATGCATCTTCTGCCACTGCCACCTAGTTCTCTTGAGCAGTGTTACTACTTTTCACTTCTCTGCCTTCCCTGCACCAGGAATCAAGGCTAAGACATCTTTGTATTTTCATGACCTGGAGGAGCTTAGGAGACACCAAGTAGTGATTGTGAAGTGTATGAGGCAGACTTGTAGCCTTGGTTCCTCCACTACCCATGGTTAACATCTGATGAGTATAACCTCCATCACTGAGCCTGTTAAATGATCTTTGTAACTTAAAAAATTCACCATGCTGAAATTCAGGCAGCTATTATAGCTATTTCCACTAGGGTGAACTGCATAAACTCTTAGGTAAGAGTTAGAAGGCATGTGTTGAAGATATTTTATGTGCTTTGCATGCAAGAGTCCTGAGTTCAATCCCTAGCACTGCTAGTCACAACCCTGTCACAACCCAATTGGGCATAAAACTGGGAGCAGTTTCTGCAAACCATGGCTATTTTTTCTTTTCCATTCTAAAAGAGAGAAGGCATAGATTTTAGTTCTCACCTAGCAGTCCTTGAGCTTTCAATGAGATACAAAAATGGTAGTGACAATACCTATGCTATCTACTTCATAGGGTTTTTGTTTTTATTGACTTTAAGATAAAAGTAGTATGAACTTATGATCAGAAGTAATACACTGTAAAAAAATAGGATAAAACTTCAACATTCTCTTTTTCTTCCCACAAGCAGATGCTAAAGTTTTTCTATGCACATTATCCCAGTCTCTTAGGAGATCTGGTGAATGAATACAGAAATGAGAAGGTGTGTAAATGATGGACACATGGATGCCAGTGTTTGCTGGGGGTCATTCACTTTAGTTGTGATACTTGCGCATACTTGGTTGGGGTGGGCTGAAATCGGACATGTTTTTTTGTGATACTAGGAGTACTAGTCAGCAGAGTCTTTGTATTCAACATGTGTAGGACAAATCAGAGATTGAATTTATGGTCTCAATTTATAAAGCAGATCCTTTTACTATTGAACCATTCCTTGGGCATCCAAATGCTGTTATAGTATGACTACTACAGAGTAATGGATTGGTATAGTAATGCATAGTATACATATATATATATAGTATAGTAATGTATAGTACAGTGTATATATAATATATGCCTGTGTATATATGTACACATATGTATAGTATATAGTAATATACTATATAGTCTGCCTCATACACTTCACAATCACTACTTGGTGTCTCCTAGGTTCCTCCAGTTCATAGGAATACAAAGATGTCTTTGATCCCTGGTGTCCTGAATTCTTAAAGCAGGAAAGGCAGAGAAGTGAGAAGTAACCCACAGCAAAACCCTTGTAGATTAGAAGTAGGAGGTACTTTAGAGTGTGGGGGTCAGAATATTTGTGGCATATTCTAGATGCAATTGTGTAATCCTCCTTTCCCTAATTTGCCCATAGATTATCTGAAAACTGTCTTGACCTCTGAATCAAAATGTTCTCTTTAATAAAATGGAGAAAATGAAATATTCTCTGCATAGGGTTATTATACAGACCACTTGGGTTAGTATACATTTAGCATAGTGCATGATAAACTGTGAGTTCACAGTATTAGCTTATGATTAGTGACTGGGTGAACAGATAGCCCTGAGAACATTTCCAAACATAATTTCCTGTTACAGCCACTTTAAAGTTGTGTTGGTACCTTCTGGTGGCTCAGCAAATGTTTCAAGAAAGAGCCCAAAGTTTTGGCATATAAAAACATCCCTCTCTGGATTAGTAAATATCCTCTTAGGGAACTCTGTCTTATATTTGGGGAGTTCACCCTTCCCAAGTGTAATTGGTGTAATTGCAAGGGTAAAGCCAAGGACAATTTAGTGTCTTCAACAAGTGAATCAGAACTTGCTTTGGGGAGAATCAATGACCACCTCTCAAGATAGCTTCTTTCCTTTTAATTTTTTCATTAAAATAAAAGGAAATTGACAAGTGGATAATACCATATATCAGTGTGATGGCATACCCAACTAATTTATTGGTTTTTAGCTTACACAACATGGCTTTCCTTATTAAAAATGTTTGGCTGGAGGCATGTCTTCTCCTTCACTTTCCATTAGTTATATAAATGATACCATTGCCTTGATAGGTATTTTTAGAGAGAAACTTTCCCCCACATATTTTCTATCAATTTCCTTATTAAGAATGGTTCTTGAGGTCTCTATTTTCACTGCTTAGTTTCAAGAAGTTTCTTTCCTTTATAGTCCAGACTGCTGGGAAGCGTAGCTTTTATTGAGGATGCGTAGGATAAGGGGTACTTGAAAAGTTGGCAGGGGAGGGGCATGCCCTGTCAGGAGCCCTGAGTTGTGCCATCCTGAGGCATTGGATATTTGTTTTTCTTGGTTTCTAGGTTTCAGTGGGGGTGATTATCACATTATTTCCTGTGGACCTTCCTTGACCTTACACCAATTCTGCCGAAAGGTCACACCTTCTAGGTCTATTTTGACACACAGTATATGTATTTGGGAACCCCATAATGTCTTAAAACATTTGTCTGACTTCACAGGACAATCCTTCTTGTTTTCTTCAAGGTTCTATTTTTTTTGGTGAACCAAGAGTTGGCAGAACACAAGGGTTTATTGCCTTTGGATCTTAGCAATGTTAACTTTTTTTCTTTTTTCTTTTTTTTTTTTTGAGGATAGAGGGTGTACTATATTCAGCTATGCTCAGTGCTTTCTCCTGTAAGCTCCGTGCTCAGAGATCTCTCCTGGTGATGCTGAGGAGATGGGGAACCTAATGCAGTGTCAGAGAATGAATCAGCACAGACAGTAATTAAGGCAAGTGTCCAAACTCCTGTGTTATCTAACTCTCCGCCACTATTTTTTGATTTCAGAGGTTAACTTGGAACATGTTATAGCTTCCTCCCAGCGTTTCTTTCTTGAGAATGTGCTTTTTGGTTAATAACTAAAGAGTGGTTGATTAAAATTTTCATGATTAAAATTCATGAAATTTGGAAGTCAACTGTGATGTCTACTCCTGTGAGGAACTGAACCCGGAAACCCAGTTTTGAAACCACTGTGGCATATAGTGAAGCATTTAGAAGTGTTGAGTAGGGAGGCAGTTAAGAATATGGAGCAGAACATTTTTAGGATATATTTCCTGGCAGGCCAAACATGAGAAAATTAGAGAATGGCGCGACCAGAGAGATAGCACAGTGGTAGGGCTTGCAATTCAGCTGATCCAGGACTGACAGTGGTTCGAATCCTGGCATTCCATATGGTCCCCAAAGCCTGCCAGGAGTAGCACCTGAGGGCCACAGGGTGTGACACCCCCGCCCCCAAAAGAAAAATAACCTGGCTTTGGCCTTCAATGACAAGCAGGTGCTAATTCTAAGTCTTCCCCACAGCTGTATTGGGGCATCTCAAAGGATTTCATCAATAAAATGGGTAACTAAAACTGTGTTGTTCACCTTTCAGGGACACAGGGATCTTTTAAGAAATTTAAGAGGCTTGGACTGAGCTCTCAGGAATATGCATCAGATGCCAAATTCTACTCTTAGAAATCTCATGTTTATCTCAGAGAGACCTGGGGACCAGTGTTGAGGGCCATTGCATCTTGCACATAAAACACATCACAGGTTAGACATTTGCTTGCTTCTGACACACTACTCTCTACTCTTGGCCGTGTTTGTATACTTCTAGCAGTCTTAGTTAATTCCCAAACCAAATGGTCATTACAGGAAGGAATTCAGGAAGCACCATGTCACTTGGTACTGAGGAAAACTTAATATGGCCATAAACATTTAATATTTGTTTTTACCACTATTACTTAATTAGGTTTCACATTACCGTGCACCAGAAGAGCTGTACTCTGCAGCTGGGTGACAGATGGATGGACTAGGAACAGAAAGGGACCATAAGGAGTTCAGCAAGTCTAAATGAGTGCAGCTTTAAAATGAGACAGACTAGGGCTTGAATCTTGGCTCTTGACCAAGTGTCTTGACCTCTGGGAGCCTTGCTTTTCTTATCTGCAAAATGGGATCTATATAAGTTCCAGTGAGGTGAAAAGTCATAAAGGAATACACATAGAGCACCTTCTAGGATACACCATTAGGTTGACAGGCAAGTGCCTGACATTATTGGACCTGTGATGTGGTATTATGAATTATCCCAGTTTGGATGTCTGACTTGGTCCAGGAATGGCTCTTGTGCTTCCTGCAGTATTTTAGTAAGTTTTTCTTCCTCCCTTACTTGAGTTTTTCATCCAAGGTTTGGCATTGCTGGTATAATGATACAAAGAGGTTTTGTGGACTTACTGGGTGCCAGAGAGGTGGTTTATAGCAGTGTATATATAGATTCATTCCTTATTTCTAACAGCGATTGGTGTGTTGAAAGGTTATGTGTGACAGGAACTTGGGTCAGAATTGAACACTGGCCTTACTATACATTTAACCATCAAGTTGAGTGTGGAAAGGTGCAATTCAGGAAATGCGCAGGTCCCGGTCATTCTTCTTGTTCTGTGAATTTGGATGCAAAGCATAAAGGAAATTCAAAAGAAAAATTCTTTAAACATCAGATATAACAAAGAGTTTTGATATACATCCTGTGCATCATGGGTAAGGGAGGCTTTCTATGTTGAGAAAAATGTTTGCTTATATAATAAGCTTTCTTTATATGGAAAGAAAAAACTTTTTTTTTAATTTTTATTGTGACCAAAGTGCATTACAAATCTTTCACTGCATCATTTATGGTACATAGTGCTGGAGTGGTAGGGTTTGGCATTCCCCCCACTTTTTTTTTTTTTGTATAGGCACAGTAAGCATTGGGGAAGAAAGGGAATTGCCCTGGCCTAAGAGAGTTAGGGTTTCTCCATCCTTGAAGCATACCATCATGGGATCAACCCCTGGCTCCATATATTCTCATTACTCCATCCCAAAGGCTTTTTTGTGATGCCAGGAAAAGTTTCCTCTCAGTTGTGTGTGAGAAAATTAAGCCACTGTAGCTAGCGATCTTGATATTTGCGCGGGTTATAGGTCAGGGTCTAGGATAGAGTCTCTAGGTTCTAGAATCTAGAGGTTCCTATCCATCGTTATTGTTGTGTTCAGCCTTCTGTAATACTTGCTCCCTGTTTTCGTTCAGTCCCTAAGCTGAAGCCTAGGATATAATGGATCCAAAGGTTCTGCTCAGTCTCTGTTGTCCAAGTTGGACCTCTGCAATAAGACATCTGGTTGTTGTTGTTGTTTTTTATGTGTCCTGGGCTACAGCCTAGGGTAGGGTTTTCCTTATTAGTCCCAAGGTAGGTTCTGTTCAGTCACGGTTGTCAAAGTCAGTTTTCTGTTGTTGGTGCTCTTATTTTTCACAGTTCAAAGGACAATATCTCTTCTGATTTCCATTTAGTGTTAGGTGATGTTATAGGACAGCCTGGTCTTAGACAAGTTTTCCTTTCCTCGTTGTCATATCAAAACTGGCACAAGTTGGTGCCAGAGCAGTGTTATAAATCTCCCAATGGAGCTTAGTTCCTGGTGGTGTTGCCCCGAGCTGTATCATTTCTACGTTGGAGATCTGGGGTTTCGGGTTGGACTCACACTGTCCAATCTCCTGGGGACTGGTTGTATCCACATGACACATGTTCAGGATGGGAGGCACCCTTTTGCTATAAAAAGTGAGTTCTTATCCCTAGAAGATAAGATCTTGTTTCTGTGTCTATGGTTTCCCCCTTTTTTACTGTGCCCATACAAAAACGTATGGTGTCATACTGTGTTGCTGGTGCTATTCTGGGTAAGGATGACAGGCTGCATACACAGTCTCTGTCATCTGGTCTTGTTCTGAGCTTTTATCCCAGTCCAGGCTTTTTGTACCAAGCGGCACCAAAAATGGTAAGGATAGATAAAAAATGTATATATTAAAATAGAACAAATAAACAAACTGAGTTAAAAAGAAAAGGTATTCGAATAAAACAAGTGGTGGAGGAGACTACTTGAATATTTAGGAATACACATCTTAAGATGTATTGTTATACAGGTATTGAGCTTCCATAGGCAATATAAGACTCCCAATTAAGTCTTTTGATATATTCTTGTTGGGAGTAAAAGCCAAGGTACTTTTCGATTCACAGGCTTTGGAATTGAGTTTGAGAGATGCTTTGCTGCATCACGAGACCATATAGTGTTTTTGAGCTGGGAGTTTTGCTGAGGCCAATTACTGTATTGTGCAACAGTCCACAATTTGGTGGGGGTGAGAGGGGCCCTCAAGCATGAGTCAGCAGGCGTGCTGATTGTAGTTCTTTGCCGAGGCATGAGAATGGGGACCCAGAGGGTGTCTTTCACTGAGGAGCTGGAAGGTGGTCTGTTGGGGCAGGAGGTCAACCTTGGTGCCTACCGAGTTAGGAACTGAGGGTAAAGAGGGTTAAATTAGGGGAAGATAACGAATCAGGATTGGGAGATGAGGAGATAGAAGAGACACAGGGGTAGGGGAGAGGCAATACATGACATATATATATATGTATATATACATATATATGTGTATATATATATGTATATATACATATATATGTGTATATATATATATATATATATATATATATATATATATATATATATATATATAGTTTGTGATTTTGGCTTGGAGTCAGTACGGAAAGTCACGTCCATAAAAACAGACTTTAAAGATCTATTTGAGTGTTATCCTCCAAATCTTTTTTATTCCGTTTCTTTTTCTAGGAACCGTTTAGAATAAAGAACATTTTTAGGTAATGCTTAAAAAATATATTTGCGCCTGTGCAGTTATGAAAATGAGTATTAGTAAGAAAAGGCACCACTGCAGGGGGTCCAGTATGAATATGGGAGGAGTTTCCCTCCTCCACCTTCCCCCCAGAGCCCAGTTGCCAGACCTGGCCCTGAAGACCAGTTTGGCATGGGGAAATCTCGGTCTCTTGGACTAAGTGGTCAGCCCAGGAGGCCATTGGCCAGCTGTCTGCCCAGATTCCCAGTCATACCCGTAGGAGAGGAGCAGGAATCCTGGCATGTGGGATTGTCTGGGTCCAGCTGCAGCCTCCCTCCGAAAAAACATTTTTTATTGAGTCATTTCCCAAGTCATTTCTGAAATTCTTTTGTCTCTCTCTACATTGTTCATCCATTCTTTATCTGTTCATCTCTTTGTTGGTTCTTTGGTGCATCCATGCTTCCATGTATTCATCTACCTACACATCCACTCACCCATCCATCCTTCCATCCATCTTCCCATCGACTATACCTAGTTAAACTATTTGCAAGGAGCCAGATAAGGGTAGTGCTTAACTTCTTCAATTGTAAATTCTAATAGAGCCCACTCTTAATTCAGTAACTGAGGAAACTTAAGTTGTTTACCTATGGAAGCATCAGCTATTTATTTTATTGAAAAAATGAAACCAGCACACATCAAAGAATGAAAACTACTGGTGTTGGCAGGGATGTCGGGGAAAAGAACCCTCACCCATGGTTGGTGGGAATGTTGACTGGTCCAGGCCTTTTGGAAAACAATATAAACACTTTTCAAAAATCTATTTGAGATTCCATATAACTGAGTGATTTGACCTTAAGGGTCAAAAAACTATTCTAAAAGATATTTTCACTACTGTTTAGTGTAGCAGTATTTATAATAGTCAAAATTCGGGAACAATCCAAGTGTCCAAGAACTGGTGACTGTCTAAGAAAACTATAGTACATATACACAGTGGACTACTTGACAATGAGAAAATATGAAATAATGATATCTACTACTATTATTAATAGTACTCTAAATTCCTGTGCCTAAAGTAGAAAATAACAATCATAAAAATATGATAGATATAAATTAAATATATGTGAAGCCTCATCCCTCCATTCTCCCTAGGTAACTTGACCTTACCCGCAAGACCCCGCCCATTCCTGGGAGGGGTCTTGGAAAAGGTAGATAAGCCTTTGACCCAGGGGATTAGGGGTCTTCTGTCTTTTGGTCTTTGGCCAGCATGGAGGTCAAAGGGAAGATGGCTGAAAGGAGTTAAGATGCAGGGCTAGCTAAGAATAGCAAATGCTTAAAAGGTTATGATATAGGCCACACATGTGGTGGATAGGGCATGAATAAAGCTGATGCTTCCTGAAGCCTGCCTGTGCATGAGTTCAAATACCGCACTTTCCTGGATCCCAGACCCGCCGGTTGATGGGGATGAAGCCACATGGCCATGGCCTAATAATAAAGGCCTCCATCCTTCACCATCCAGCACCATCGTTAATTATTTAACACTACACATATGTATTAAATCCTCATAAAAGAATGAATTGCATAATGTATATTCTAGTCAAGGCTTACTAAATAGAATTGTAGTGTTGATCTATTAGTGAAGGCAAAGCTCCTCTAAAATGCTTTATAATGATTTGCTCACAAAATTTCAACATTGCTGCATGTGTCAGGAAGAAACTCCATGTGCATGTCTGTTTCTATGCTTTGAACACATGTATAAATCAAAGGACACATATTCTATGGGGTTGATCAAGGGAACTTTAGAATGTAATGCCCTCTCTCCTCAACACTAGTTCAATACTTCACAAGGTTTTGAGAAATAAAATTTTCAATTGCATGTTTTATATATACTTGCTAGATTAGCAGTTCTTTATGATATCTTGGTTCATGACATGTTTTATTTTATTTATTTATTTATTTATTTATTTATTTATTTATTTATTTATTTATTTATTTATTTATGTTTTTGGCCACACCTGGTGATGCTCAGGGGTTACGCCTGGCTATGCACTCAGAAATCGCTCCTGGCTTAAGGGGCTATGTGGGACTCTGGGGGATCGAACTGCGGTCTGTCCTAGGCTAGCCCATGCCACCGCTCTGGCTCCCATACCATATTTTATAAAGAATTTTTTCCTCTGTACTTAGAAACCAGTGAATACAAGCTATCAAGACTCAAGCACTTAGAGGGCTGGAGAGTACAGAGGGTAATAAGGCTCTTATCTTTCACCCAGTCAACCCTGTTTGATTGTTGCCACTCCTTGAGTCTGGCAGGAATAATCTCTGAGTACAGAGCCAGAAGTAACCCATGAATACCGCTGGGTGTGACCCCAAACCAAAAAAAAAAAACAAAAACAAAACAAAAAAATATTAAACTTGTAGTTATTGGTTGGGATTCTTTCTTAATAATTTTATTTCTCAAGTATCCTTATTTCTGACACAGATTTATTCATACTCTCCACATGCATTTTCTAAATTTTATAAAGTAATTTAAGAAAAGCTCTCAGTATTCCGACAAATGAAAATAAAGAGATTTGTTTTCAGCAAGCAAGGGGAAACTTCAATGTCTTGATAAGAGAGGCTCTGTCTTTGGTCAGAAATGGATTTGTCCTGGTGTAATTATGACTGGAGGGAAGATCCTGTTTCTCACTCCAAATCTTTCCCATTTGTTCTTACCAGCTTGTTTGTGACAGGTATTTTATCTCAAGTGCCTTTCTAGTAAATCCTAAGGGCATATCTAGAAAATTATTTAATATGGCTGGAAGCACAGACAAAAGTGATGATATAGGAAATAAAGCAAACCTAGAGAACAGCACAAGCCAGATAGGGATTTTAGCATCCCAGACCTGCAGGAGGAGTAGAAAATAGCACTTTGAGCCCAAATTGTGAAGGAAAGGGATTAGGAAAAAAAAAAAAAAGCTGGGAAAATAGACCACCCAGGCAGAGATGTGTCCATTCTTGTTCTGCAATTTAAAGTGTAATGGAAATCCAAATTAATTTCTCAGGAGAACATTAACTCCTTTATGTAAAGAAACAAATAGCGGATCTGATGTGTCCTATTAAAGCCTATAGCAATAACTTGATTCTGCACCAAAACTCACAGTTTAGAAGAGTCTTCCTCTGGCTCCCCAGTGTGCTGATGAGAGGCAGAGCCCAAGGAGGGAGCCTAGGAATGGCATCTACTGGAGTCTGTCTGCTAAGCCTCAGTGATCAAAGAAACTTACTCTGATCCTTTTAGATCACTGATGAGATGGAAAGGAGCCAAAGTTTAGGTTGAAGCAGAGACAGCTGTGTTGGAAGGAGTTTCACTGATAAGGAACAGCAATTTCTCTGATATTCAGGTTGCAAATAAAAAAAATTGGGAATATATGCAATGAGTAGCATATAAGATGCTTAGGATGACTGTTTCTAAAAACCAAAATATTGAATCAATACTGAGTTGATCAAGAAAAGACTGGACTAGAGAGATAGTCTCAGGTGCTTGCTTTGCTTTACATACAACTGATCTGAATTTGATTCCCAGATCCATAGATGGTCCCCCTCAGCAGCAGTAGTAACAGGAGTGATCCCTGATGTTAGAGCTGGAGTAAAGAAGTAAGTCTTGAGTACCCTTGTGGTACAAAAAGAAACAAATAAACAAAAAAACTGAAAGAAGAAATGAATTTGGGGTATTAGAATAATAGGGGTGACAATGGAATAATCAAGAGCTATAGTGCTATGTCTACTAATGTGGATGATTTTTTACTCTGTAGTTGAGCAAAATAGTACACTGAAGAAAATATGTGAGCTAAATCCATTTATAAACACGTTAAAAAGTGTAAATATATTCAATGTATTTTAGTTAAATTGTTTTAAAATGTCCAGCAATAACAAAAGCCAAATTTAGCTTAGTGGTTGTATTGAAGGTGGGTATTAGACAAGGAAGCTTACAAATTCTCAATTGTATCATTTTCTGAAAGGGGGCAGTAAGTTCAAAAGTGCTTTGTGATACACTGTTTTTTTTTTTTAAGTCTGAAATAATTTACACTTATTTCTCGCCTCTTTCCTGTACACCCAGATGATACAGCAAACCGAGAGGAAAGCTTTGCTCAGAAAAAAAAAAAGGTGTCATAAGATGGTTAAGAGTGTCATAAGGGAGAAAATAATATTATGCTTTATTTGAGTAGACACATTATGTTATTTTAATATATATTTGCTGAATTAAGGCTGGGGTTGGAAGAAAACAGGCCCAGAAAATAATAAAGAAGGTGACGGAGTTGAGAGGGATCTGAAAAGAAAAAAGCTTAAAGCTAGTGATGTGTGGGTCATAAATCAAAGCAGGAAGATGGTTGAGATGCTGTGGATGCAAAATGGCAGCAAAATGGGTCATTTCCTCAACTCCCACATAAAACTTTTCACTGTGCAGAAAATTCTTTCCACCAAGGTCACCCTCTAGGTACTGTTCCCATAACACCTTCAGTGATTTCTTATAAAAGTGTTTGGGCAAGAAGGAGAAAGGAACTGTGTTTGAGTTTGGGCCTCAGAGAAAGTTATAAACATTGAAGGCTGTTATGATGACTTGCATAGGATGGATTTTTCTGAGTTGCCTCATCCATTTCATTATTACAACTATTATTTCTTTGCTTGAGTGATTTATACTTCTGGATTCTTTGAACACAAGTTGGGTTTTTAGAGTTTGTCAGCAGAATTTTTTTTATTCTATGTAAATCTATGACTCAACAGAGTTGATACTCTGAGTTCCTTTTAAAGTTGCTTGGCTGGATGCTGCAAACTTGTGAATGTATCAGACAAATTCATTTTTAACTGCTCACTGAGGGCTTTGTGATGATCATCGAGTTGTTGTTCTAACCATTTGAGCTGACCTTTACTACACAATGTTGAACTAATCAGGCGAAAAGAAGTGCCCACTACACCCACCCCCTCCTTGTTTTCCTTATTCCCATTGTCAGGCCTGAGACAGCCCTGGCTCAGAGCATAGAGAATGCTGGGGGCTCATGAGGGTTCTACCAGTGCTTACTTTTGTTTCTTTATTTAATTTAAATATTCATTCTATTTGTATTCTCCTCCATAGCTCAGACTATTTAAAGGAATTTTGAGGAAGAACATGCAAAATAGCAATTTTTTTTTTTGCTTGCTATTGGCCCATGGCTTTCTTGATTTCTATGTTAAAAAGACTAGAAAAACAAGATTATTTTTCTGTCTCCCCAGTGACATTGTTTAGCTTTATATCCTACTTTAGATGGAGGATAAAGTAAATCAGATCTGCTTCCAGCTCTTCTGACAGATTCCATACAGTTAGGCACCCTAAACAGGGTTGTTATTGTTTGTGTGTATCCTGCTATTTTGGGAAGTCTTTATTGGATTTAGGAGGAAAAAAGCTTATTGTTAGCTTTTTGTTTGTTTTGGGGCTATATCCTGCCATTGCTCTGGGATTACTCTTGATTCTCTACTCAGGAATCATTCCTGGTGGTCTTGGGGAGCCATATGGGGTTTGGTGATCAATCCAAGTAGACTGCAGGAAAGAAAAATGCCCTGCCTGATGACTTTTTGCTCTGACTCCAAATATGGTATAATTATGTTGACTAAATAATGTGTCTCAAGTTTTCCAGGCTGGCCTTTCACTCATTGTTGTTGAAAGTCTTTCAGTAAGCATCATCTGTTTTGTGGGTGTCAAGATACGGTCTGGTAAGAGGATGTATTTGTGTCTGAGTGAAGAGTTATTTGCATGAAGTCTTATTTAGGATCTTGTGGCTTCATAACATGGTGTTTTGTGAGTCTTACCAAAGTAGCTAACTCACTGAATGACCTAGAACTAATCATGTTCCCACTGCATTGCTTCAATCTCTACCATTTGTCACCTAGCAGGATCTTGGGGGTCATGTTGGAGGACATGATAACCAACCTATTCATAATTCATCAGAATTCTTTTATTGTCTCTGTCTTTTCTTCTCCCTCTGTATGAAAAGTTCTATGGCTCATCCTTGATTTTGCCTTGGGCTTCCTATAGCCACAATCTTCCCATTCTGCTGCCTATCTGGCTTCTTAGACTCCAAGAGACAGAGTAGATAGGACTGGAATTTCTTTTTTTTTTATTAATATCTTTATTTAAACACCTTGATTACAAACACTATTGTAGTTGGGTTTCAGTCTTGTAAAGAACACCCCACTTCACCAGTGCAACATTCCCATCACCAGTGTTCCAAATCTCCCCCAAAGACGGAATGCTTCACAAATTTGCACGCCATCTTTGCACAGGGGCCATGCTAATCTTCTCTGTATCATTCCAATTTTAGTATATGTGCTGCCGAAGCAAGCACAGGACTGGAATTTCATCTTTGCTATCTGCCTGGTTTAGTTCAGAGCCTGATGGAGAGCCATATAAAAACTATTGAAAGCAAAATCACTTGAAAGATAATGATGGCTAGAGAATAAAGGATATGTTATTATTTATGCTTTTTTAGATTTTTTTTAGTACCTTGTAGAGATATTACTTCAAAGAACTGAAAAATAAAAACAATGAATGTTGTCACTTTTTTTTTTATAATCAGACTTTTATTTTTGTAAAGAGACACAACTTGAAGTGTTCTAGGGCCATCATCACACATGGGGTAGCGGTAGGGTTGGGCATATGATGCTGGGGCTAGAACTCAATTCTGGTGCATACTAGGCAAAGGCTCAACCACCTGAGAGCTCTCTCCCTAACCCTCGTGGAGCTCTTGGGATCAGTGAGGATTGGGGCATACACAACAGTTTCTATCTTGCAGTGTCTGTTGCCTCAGCTTCTGACTCAAGGGAGCAGCTGATTCATCCTTGACCTCACCCAGAACTAGGCCACACTGTTGTGAGGGCAGCCACATGGTGCCAGTACAGAGAACAGATTTTTCTGTGAGCTGTCTCCTCTCAAAGTTGGTGTTGAGCTGTGTCATGCTAATGAAGCACAAACCTAAGTGGGCCCTGTATGTTCCCTAGTGGGCCAGCAGTGAGAACACACTCTAGGCAGCATGGAGCCCTAGTCAGGTTCTTGGCTAGGTGCCATGGGGCATCAAAGGAGTTCAGGTGGAATTGAGGCTGATAAAGTTGGTTTTATAATACATGTGTTTTTGACACATGGCAATATTCGTGTTTGAAATGAAGTTTAAAAAGCTCTAAAGCCCAACTACAAACATGTTTGTAATCATGGTGTTTAAAAAAATAATTATAAAAAAGAAAGTCAAGTTTAAAAAATAAAAAAAATATATAAAGCTGGAATAAGCAGAATAGCATTCTAGGAGGCAGAGAAGGAAAGTTGTGGAAGAATGCAGTGTTTGGAGTGAGCCTTGGAGTGTCTCCAATGGGGAGGAGAAGAACTCCTTTTAGGGAAGGAAATAGCTTGCCAGGCACAAAGGTGGGAGTAGTGTTTGCCTGTGTGTTCTGTTTGAGGGGTTGTAGGGACATGAGTGATGTGTGGGAATGGCAAAGAAAATATGCAATCTAGAGTGGAAGGAGCTAAGCTAGGATATAGGGAAGCTGGAATTGAGAGCTGGATGGACTTTGAGAACAGCTAAAGGCACAGTTTTTAACTGGCAGGTGCTGGTGATTCTTGGGGGCAGAAGAGGTGGATGTAACCTGTGTTGGTTCACAGCTTCTTTCTATAGATTAGAATTTGGTACAAAAATGATTAAAAACAGTGGTTCTAGGCCAGAGAAATTAAGATGCTTATTTGCCTTCAACAAACTCAAATTCAATCTCCCTATTTGCATACCAGAAGTGATCCCTGAACACAAAACCAAAAGTAATCCCTGAACATCACTAGGTGTGGCCCCAAAGAAAAATATGGACTCTCTAGGAGTCTGACTTCATGTCTGGGTTTCAAGTTATGGTACAGTTTGAGACTTAGTTTCTCCATCTGAAAGTGGGGATGATAGAACTGTGTCATAGACATCCTCTGAGGATAAAGAAGATAATATATAAAATACATAGTGCAAGGCTATTACATGAGTTTGGTAAATACCTGCAGTTCTTATGACTGCTGCTCAGTGTGGCTCTAGAGGAGCCTTGAGCACTGCTAGTTGTTGCCATAGTGGCCCCAAATACTGCTGAGCCTGAGAATTGAACTGTTCATCCCAGTTGACCACATGTGAGACTCAAAGAGTCCCCGAACCATGAATGTCTTTGGGACACCCCAAGGAATAGTGTCTTTACACAAATTAGCAATAATACTCATTTCATCAGTATGATTAAAATGCCAGTGAGTTTTAAAAACCAATTATTAAAATCAACTAGAAATGATTTCATTAGTAGGGTGATAATTTTTTAAATAAACTTTTAAAAGGATAAAAGGCACCATTAGGATGAAACACCACTGGCCAGACAAGTGGAAGCAAAAATAAACAAATGGGATTACCTTAAACTAAGAAACTTCTGCACCTCAAAGGAAACAGTTTAGTATGCAAAAACTTCCCATGAAATGGGAGAAACTATTCACCCAATATCCATATGCTAAAGGGTTAATATCTTAGCTATATAAAGCACTGGTAGATTTTAGCAAGAAAAAAATAATCTAACTCCATCCAAAAATGGGGAGAAAAAATAAATGGACTTTTTTTTCAAAGAAGAAATACAGATGACCAACAGACACATGGGAAAAATACTCCAGAACATTAACCATCAGGGATATGTAAATCAAAATAACGAGGTATCATCTCACACCGGAAAATGGTGCATATCACAAAGAACAAGTATAACCAGTGCTGGTGTGGCTGTAGGGAGAAAGGGACTCCAACTCACTGCTGGTGGTAATATAGACTGGGCCAGCCTTTTTGGAAAATGCTATGGATATTCCTAAAAACTAGAAATTGAGCTTTCATATGATCTAACAATATCACTTATATCTAGGAATATACCCTAGGAGCCCAAAAACACAATGCAGAAAATCTCTTTTTACTACTGTTTATCACAGCACTATTCACAATAACTAGAATTTGGAAACAACCAAAGTACCTGAGAACAGAAGAGTGGATAAAGAAACAGTGGTACATCTACACAATGGAATACTATGAAGCTGGAAAAATGAAATAATGAAATTTGCTTATGGATATGGAGAGTATTATGTTGAGTGAAATGAGTCAGTGGGGCAGTGCAACAGTGCAGTTAGGGCAGAGAGGGGATCACTATGACAATGTTAGTTGGAAATGACCCCTTTGGACATCTGGACCAGAACTGGGTGCTGAAAGGAGATTAAGTGATATGCATGATATCCCTTCAACAACAATATTGCAAATCAATGTCTAAAAGGGGAGAGAGAACAAGAGAGAGAGAAAGAGCAAGAGAAGGAGGGAGGGAGAGAGAGACAGAGAGAGAGAGAGACAGAGAGACAGAGAGAGAGAGCAGTGAATAAATTTCTGCTCCAGAGGCAGGTAGACAGACAGGCAGGGAAAGGGCATGAGGGAACCTGGGGACATTTAGTGGGAGGAAATGTGCTATGGTGAAGGGTGTTGTACATTGTATGACTGAAACTCAATCATGAACAACTTTGTAACTGTGAAAAAAAACCCAATTGTATTATGAACAACCTTGTAACTATCGTGTTTAAAGTAATTAAAAATTTTATTGAATTTCAATCATAGTTTTCCAGTACCCATTAACACTGTTGTACAGTTCCTGTCACCAATGTTTCCAGTTCCTGCCACCAATGTTCCCCGTTTCCCTCATGCCAACCCAGCTTGATACTAATGCCGATACTTTTCTGCTCTCTCTTTCTCTCTCTCTTTCTCTCTCTCTCTTACTCTCTCTCTTTCTTTTTAGGGATTGTGGTTTACAGTATTGTTACTGAAAGAGTATTGTGTATATCACTTTATCTTTTTTCAGTCCCAGTTCTTGCCCAGAATGATCATTTCCAACTACTATTGTCATAACTGTTCCTTCTCTTTCTTGTAGTTCCCTCACCACATTTTTGTGGCAAACTCCTATCATGGTCCAGTCTCCCTGGTCCTTTTTTTTTATTGCCTTGGGTATTATACTCATACTTCTTTTTTTAAGCACACAAATTAATTTGATCATTCTATGTCTGTCCCTTTCCCTTTGACTGATTTCATCAGCATAATACTCTCTATGCCTATCTATGTATAAAGCAAATTTCTTTTCCTTTTTTTCTTCTGTTTTTTTGGGTCACACCCGGCAGCACTCAGGAGTCACTCCTGGCACTATGCTCAGAAATCGCTCCTGGCAGGCTCGGGGACCATATGGGATGCCGGGATTCGATCCACCATCCTTCTACATGCAAGGCAAACTCCCTACCTCCATGCTAACTCTCTGGCCCCTGATAAAGCAAATTTTATGACTTCATTTTTCCTAATAACTGCATAGTATTTATGGTATAGATATACAGTTTCTTTATCCATTCATCTGTTGTTAGTCACCTGGGTTGTTTCCAGATTCCGGCTATTGTGAGTAGTGCTGCAATGAACATAGGAGTGCAGATGCTTTTCTGCATTGTGTTTTTGGGCTCTTAGGGTATATTCCTAAGAGCAGTATTGCTGGGTCATATGGAAGCTCTATTTCTAGTTTTCTGCAGACTGTCTATATTCCAAAAAGGCTGGGCCATTTTACATTTCCATCAGAATGTATAAGATCCATTTTTTTCCTGTATATGTGCCTGAACTGGTTGTTCTTATTCTTTGTGATGTGTGCTGGTTTCTGTGTTTCTTTGTTGTTTTGATATGCATCTGTCTGGTGATTAATGAATTATGTGGATTTTTTTTTCATGTGCCTTTTGGCCATCTGTATTTCTTCTTTGAGGATATTTGTGTTCATTTCTTCTCCCCATATTCTGATGGAATTGGATGATTTTTACTTGTTATATTCTACCAGTATCTTGTATGTCTTGGATATTAACCAACTGTCAAATGGGTATTGGATAAATAATGTCTCCCATTTTGTGGCCAGTCATTGTATTCTGGTCATTGCTTACTTTGTAGTTCAGAAGCTTCTTAATTTAATGTTGTCCCATTAGTTTATGTTTGCTTCCACTTGCTTGGTTAGTGGTGTTTCTAGCTTCAATGTCATAGAGAGTTCTGCCTACATTTTCTCTATGTGCCTTATAGATCAAGTCTGATATCAAGGTTTGTAATCCATTTTAATTTGACTTTTGTGCATGGCATTAAGAAAAAGGTCTGAGTTCATATTTGGTTTAGTTTTGGGACCACACTCAATGATTTACTAAGATTTACTCCTGGCTCTAAACTCCAGAATTACTCCTGGCTGTGCTCAGGAGACCACTGCTGGAACCTAACAAAATTGACTATATGCAAAGTAAATGCCTAATCATCATACTATCTCTCTAGCCTCTTTTGCATGTAGATGGACAATTTTCCCAAGTCCACTTGTCTTAAGAGGCTTTTAGCTGGCTGCTCCGTGACTCCTGTAGGCAGATCTTAGCTGGAAAGTTCCACTCTAACCTCCTCATTTCATCCCACTGAGAGCTTTTATGAAATACTTAAATTGGCAGATTACTCACCTGGACCTTTGCTCATTATCTATCTAAGCGTGGGGGTGGATATTAGTTGGTTTAACTTCGATGCAGCAGATACACCAAAATAAAAACACAATGATAGTTACAACATTCATTCCCTTTATATTTATCATCTAAAGAGACTCTGGGGGAAGCAAAGTGTGCTATGGTAGTGAAACAGGTGCAAACTCTTTTACATGACAAAAGAAGTAGGGAAGCATTTGAAGGGACCAAAGCAACTTTTTTTCTGGGAAAAACTTAAGATCTAGTCCTTGAAGAAGATCATCATGACCACAATTGCTAAACCAGGACTGGCAAGCAAATCACAATTCCTCACTCTTTGTAGGATCTTAGTTAGGATGCTTCAGCTTAAACTGTCCCTAGATAAAATGTTGTTACCTCTGGGAAGGATACTATTCATGCACCATTATCAGTGGATTTCTTAATGAAGAATTATATTCCAAACACAAGGACAACATCCTCAAACTCAGCTGACATTCAAATGGGCTAGACTGACGCGATATATTATGTGATTCTTTTTAATTGATGCAATAGGGAGCTGAGAAGGTCCTCTGGGGAAATATGACTCATCGTGAGTCAGGTGCACATGGAGGCTGGGCCAACACCATGTCTTTTGCTCACAGTTCTTCACCCTAGTCCAGCACACTTATTATGGAATTTGTCCGGGAGGGGATGGAAGAAAAGGCTCTCACACTATATACTTTTAAGGGATTCCAGGCAGCACCCACAATGGTGGCTTTTTTGCCTCTGGCTCTACATGCACTGGCTCACCAGACTGTGTCATGGTACCTGAAGCTGTGACTCAGCCTGTGGGTTCCAGAAAAGAACAGAAGAGGGGCCTAGAGTGGAAGGAGGGCACAGCTCTTGTGCCTGTCACTATTTTGCTCCAGGCAGAGTCTTGCCATTAGGTATCTCCCAGAGCACAAGTTCTTTCCACATATGGTATCCAATACTTTGCTTAGATGGAGACCTGAGTGGCAAACTCAACACTTTTCAAATTAAATTTCAGCGCTCTCCTCTTTCCCTAAACTACTAGCCCTTAGGGGGAGAAGGAAGCACTCCTGAGCATACCACTTTTATCTTTAGAAACGAGTTTCATGCTAGGGTCTGGACCTTTGCATTTGGGCTCAGTCATATCTGTTGTTCTCCCTGCTGTGTATTCATTTCCTCTTCTTCCAGAAATAGAATTTTAGTTTCCTTTCAGTTAGCATCCCTCTCCGTGTTAGTGCTTGCAGGCCAGAAGTTCTGGCTCTAACTCAGGAATGTTGGGGGATCGAGAAGGGAGAGAGAGAGAGAGAGAGAGAGAGAGAGAGAGAGAGAGAGAGAGAGAGAGAGAGAGAGAGAGAGAGAGAGAGAGAGAGAGAGAGAGAGAGGAGAGAGAGAGACATATACAGAAGCAGAAGAAACAGAGCGAGAAAGAGAAAGAAAGAGAGAGCTTGGTCTGGTCTCATAACATCACAGAGATGATATATTTCAATGACTTATAAATGACTTATAAATGACTAGGTATTAGTTCAGATCTGGATTTTTTAATGTCACTATTGGCAAAGTCATTCTCTTGAGTTTTTTTATTTTTTGGGGGGCCACACCTGATTGATGCTCAGGGGTTACTCCTGGCTAAGCTCAGAAATTGCTCCTGGCTTGGGGGGGATCACATGGGACGCCGGGGGATCAAACCGCGGTCCTTCCTTGGCTAGTGCTTGCAAGGCAGACACCTTACCTCTAGCGCCACCTCTCCGGTCCCTCTCTTGAGGTTTTTAACTTGATAACTTGGAACTACTAGTAGAAAACTGAATAACCTAAGGAGCTTGTTCAGAGGACAAAGTCAAACTGAAAGAGAGACATATTTTTGAAGACTATTTGATTGCTTGAATCCAACTATGCCTGAAGATACAATAAGGAAGGTATTTCCCCCTTTAAATTATGTGATACAAAGAATTGATTTATTTTTATTTGGGCCATTTAAGCAGGCGGAGTTCGTTACTTATAACCTAGGTGAACATGGATATAAAGGTCACATTCTGGACCATCAAAAAAGATTGCACTAAAATTTTTTTCTGAACTTACTTAAATTTTAAAATTAAGCAGAAATTTTTCTTTTCCTCATGACTGTGCTTCACATATCTTAGATATACTCATAGTTTACCACCTTTCACAGCAATCTTGGGTGACAGGTGAGAAATACTTCTGCTATTCATGGCTGCTTGCTGGGGGACATGAAAAAGAGATTTTCCAGGGGCCATTTAGTTAGTGTGATTTTTGTTAATATATGGGCCACACCCAGCAGTGTTTGCAAGGCCAGTGCCACCTCCAGTGCCATTCACTGTCTGTATATGATGCTCAAGGGCCGCCTTCGCTACACTCAATGGTGTTAAGGGATTCTGTAGTGCCGAGGATCCAGTTTAGTACTTCGTACATTTTGAGTGCATGCTTTATACCTCTTGAGCTAATTTTCTCAGTTCCAAAGACTTTGAAAACCAACATTTTCCAAATATTTCCTACTTTTCCCTTTTTGAATTCTGTAACACCAAAATCCAGTTTCAGCACCATATTTCAAAACAGCCCTTTTGACTATGTAAAAATAGATATAAAAATTATGGGACTTCACTTGTACCCTGACTAGTGCCTTCAGGGATCTGAGATGTTTTGGAAGAATATTATAAAGTTCTAAAATCACAACGTAGCACTTCCTTGGACTTTAGTGTGTGTCTTCACATGTTCTTCATTTCAGGGCCAGAGAGATATAGAGTCAAAGAAGCTTTGCTCATATCTCTGAGCTAATCAAGCTGCAAGTAGCTGTTTCTAAGATTTAGGAAAGAGAAAACCAAGGACTATACCCTTTATTAACTCTAGTAGATTTTTTTTGATTGAAAGTGAAAGATCCCAACAACAACAACAACAACAACAACAACAAAACAGAAAAATAGGGACCTTAGCTCTCCACTCATGTCCGAAAAGCCTCAATGTAGTCCCTACCTTCAGGAGTTCTTTATTGCATCAGTAGAAAAAGTCATTTTTTTAATTATGACCAATGTGAATTACAAATCTTGAACAGATATATGTAAGGTACAAAGTGACAGTGAATTAGGGACATACCCATCGCCAATGTTGTCCTCCCTCCACCCCTGTTCCTAGCACATATCCCAAACCTCTCCCTTTTGCTCCCTAGACTGCTAGTTTAGCCGGTCCCTTTTGTATATATCTTGATGTAGATTGGGTATCAAAGTCATTTTTTGATTAGGGAAGGGCAGGGATTGAATCCCTGGTCTCATACATTTAAAGCATACCCTGAGTTACATCTCTGCCTCCAGCATCTTCCACAACTCACTCTGTGTGCGTTGCTCCACTTTCCTCATTGTTGGCTTGACTTCTCCAGAAGAGTTTACTAATTTAGTAGTTTCTGGTAGCAGCAGATTTTAACTGATAAAATTAGTAATTTTTGTTGATAAAGAGGTCCTGATTTTGGAATGGTTGAAGTAGAACTGCAGTCCACGTGTTCTTCGCCATAGAGAGGATCACTCCTGGATAACATGGCTAGTGGTTGACAAGGTTTCTAACATCATGGAGTCACTCTAGACTCCTCAGTTTGATTGTGGAGGTTGGGTTGGGGGAGGGTTGTGTGAGCTCCATTCAAAGCAGCTGAAAAGATAGCCAGTAAAGCAGAATTAGTGGTAGTCAACTTGCTTCTCCCAATGGGGTAAGAATTGTCAGGAGCAGTAACTGCTTCTACTCTGTTCTTAAACAAGAGGGCACAGTTGGAAGGAGGCCAGGTTTTTAATTTTGGGAGCTGTCCTAGTGTCTAGATATGGTATCTGGTCATCAACTGGCTAGTCACACTTTAAGTCTAGCAATCCAGCCTCTACAGTTTTACTCCACTGATAGATGAGGTTTTAGAGAAGGAGTATCAGTTTGGTCATTTCTAGTGGCTGTCCCTGATAAATCGCCTCATTTTCTGGCCATGAAAGGGCACTGTGCCAAGTATATCTCAGACAAATATCTGTATTGTTTGTGGTGTGATTGTGACTTCCTGTCTTCCAATTTAGTTTTCTGCTTGGCTTTTCACTGTCTGGGTCATTTGATATTACATCTGGTGCTTCCTGTTTTTTTAAGGCTCTGACTCTAGTCAATCGACTATAGAAACCAGGGGTCAAACTTCTTTGTACGTGACTGGCTTTAGTCACTTGTTTTGGTATGTTATTAAGATTTGCGTAAGGAAAGCTGTCAGGTGTCGACTGGTTTTTCAGCTACTTCCCTATTTATGAGCTTTGTTTTTCAGACATTGGGACTTTCTCTCCCTCACATGGAAGTGCTGTGCTGTGCTGTGGTGTGTGTGTGTGTGTGTGTGTGTGTGTGTGTGTGTGTGTGTGTGTGTGTGTGTGTGTGTGTGTGTGTATGTGTGTGTGTGTGTGTGTGTGTGTGTGTGTGTGACACAACTCCCAGATGGTGACCAGCAGCAATTCAATATGGTTCCTTTTCTACAATGCCCACCTGAGGCCTGAACTGACTCTTTTCTTAAGAAACTGCTTAAGGCCTGATAGGCTCAACCATTCTCCTTATTTATCCTCTACATCCTGATTACCTATTTTTCTCCCCTCTACCCTGTCAGGTTGTACAGCATTTTTGTTTGTTTGTTTTTTGGGCCACACCCGGCAGTGCTCAGGGTTTACTCCTGGCTATCTGCTCAGAAATAGCTCCTGGCAGGCACGGGGGACCATATGGGACGTCAGGATTCGAACCAACGACGTTAGGTCCTGGGTCTGCTACTTGCAAGGCAAACGCCACTGTGCTATCTCTCTGGCCCCAAGGTTGTACAACTTTGATAGAGCTTTTTTAGTCACCAACTTTAAAACTATTAAATGCACATTTGCCTATTTTCACCTCTCAAAAATTTAGAAAATAAACTTTCATTAATTTCATTTTTCTTTCCAAAGAATCACCCTGTTCAGGAGGAATTGAGCCTGGGATAAAGCTCACCTATATTTATGCCAAGGAATAGGCTATTGATATCACTTCCAGTTCCCTGGCTCTCTTTGTTGACCTGAGTTAGTATTTCTTTCTTTCTTTTTTTTTGGTTAAGGTAATGAAATAGGAACAGGAAATTTTCTAAGAAAATGGACAGAGAGTTGGAACACAGGGAAGCCCTAAGTTTGATCTAACATCCTTATAGTCCTGAGCACTACTGTGAGTGGCCCAAACAACAACAAAAACTAAGGGGGAAAAAAAGAAAAAGATAAGAGGGAGAGAGATTTATCTTGCTTTACATGTGGTCGCAGATTTGGGAGAGAGATATCTGTAATGACATTGGACATTGGAACGAAGCACATGAGCTGTGCCTTTCTACTCTTCTCCATTTGAGCCTTCGAGGAATCAAGGAATGATTAGATACTTGTGAGGAAGTGAGACACCTCTGAGGCAGTTGCTGAAGCTATGGCTGGACTTCAGAAAAGTTCCACACACAGAGAAAGGGCTTTCTGTTTTCCAGGCTGACTTATTGGGTACCATGGATAAGGGATCTCTGGGGTTGGCTCTGTGGTATTGATGCTAACCTCTACTGAAGTAGAAAAAAAACACCCTTTCTGTTCCCTCTCTGGGTGAGGAGGATGAGAGGTCTGGAAATTTTGTCTAGGCCCTTGTGATCAAGATGCACCTGTTTAACAGCATCTGAGCTCAGCCCTAACACTCACTGCAAACTAAGTGTTTCTATGAACTCAATGAAACAAGCAATATGGCTCAATGTCATGGTTTAAACCACGAAAAAAACCAGCAAAATTCCAACCCAAGAAAAAGCAAATCTTGTTTCTATGTGATTTATGCTTTATATAGCCTCATTTCTTCTCTGAAGCTACTTCAGAAGGTCAAGGGCTAAGTATCACTATGGAATGGGAAAGTTCAGAAGAAGGGAGAAGGGATCTGTCCAGAATCTTTGGGTTTCTTCCAAAGCAAGAGTGGGTTAGGACACATCTGTTTAATTTTTGGTTGAAAATTAAAAAATCCAAACAAAAACAAAATAAGCAAACACTAAAATATAAAATAAGCCTTAACCTAGACAGACAAAAAGTTTTCATTCAAAACAGCACAAAAGGATCATTACCATTAGTCAGGATCAGTTAGGCACTTGGGCCCAGCAGAACGTTTCTAGAGTCTCCTTAAATCCTGTTTGTGTGAAGGAAGGTGACCTTCCACATGCTGTCCTGGTAACCCTGACAGATGTCCACTAGGAACTTTACTTGTTTCCTCAGTGCCAGAATGGAATTTAGTCACAAATCTTTTGTTTCCCCTTTCTCCATCCCACTTTTGTTTCCCTCCATCCCATATCAGATTTATTCTAACTTAAGTCAGGGCTCAGTTCTAAGAAATATTCTCCTTCTTATGGATGTATTTCTTAAGCACTCTCTTTCGGGATTGCTTTAGAGTTTAAAACTGGGGCCCTAAATTCAGATCTTGACTCATCTATCCTAACTAAATAAAGAACCTTAGATTAGGTTCTAATAGGGATGGACAACTCCTTGCTGGGCTGAGGTGGGGACAGGATCACTTCCTCTGATGCTCTAATCTAATCTGGGGATACAGGTACTTAGGTCTTGTATGGTGGTTAGGTCCATGCTTGGTAGCATCATGTGATGTGGATCAAACTCAGGGTATTGAACAGGCTAGAAAAATGCTCTACTGTTTGAGCTATTTTGTCAGCTTTAGACACTTAACTTTTTTTATATCACACTTGATATTTACCTGTTAAAAAGTGTATTTTATTTAAACACCATGATGTTTACAAGGTTGTTCATACTAGTTTTTTTTTCTTCACAGATAAAGTTGTTCATGATTGAGTTACAATCATACATTGTACAGTAGCCTTCACCAGTGCACATTTCTCACCACCAATATACCCAGTTTTCCTCTCACCCTCCTTGATATCCTCTTCTTTTCTACCCACCCTTTCCCATCTGCCTCTGGGGAAGGCATTTTGCTTCACTCTTTCTCTCTTGTCTTTTTTGATATTGCCAGGGGTGCAATGCATGTCACTTTTTCTCCTTTCAGCACCCAGTTCATATTGTACTGGGCTAGAGAAATGGTAAAATAAATTAGATTATAAACTTTCTTCACCTTAGCTGAGCAAATATTAGCCTATTACTAATCAAATTAAGATTAAGTGTTTCTCCAAGGGAAATTGACTCTTATCATCTAGTGACTGAAAGGAATTATGTCTGAGACTCAGAAGTTCTCTGAGGTTCCTCTTAGAACTTCTGTGTAAAGGCCAATAGGAAGAGTTGGAAATCTTTTAAAAAAAGTGTTTCCCTTAACTTTTCCCATAAATATACTTTCTATAAGCTACAAAACTTTAATCATGACTTGATCCTAAAGCTTTGCTCATGCAATAAATAAACATAGCATGTGTATTTCTGTGTGCCCTAAGAACTTAAAACATCTGGTTGACTTCTTCAAAAATATAAAAAAAATTCAGACAACAGTAACATCATATTGGGCACTTGTTATTCTAAAAATAGTTTGTTCTCTTAGTGATCGCTGTCTTTTTTATCAAAAATTAAGGAAAGGTGGAATAGATTCTTATATTATTTATAGGTACTCTTAATAATTTGAAACCAAATTACTTCAATAATTTGGTAAATAATGGGTCTAACTTTATTTTGAAAGAGACTTCTTTAAACATAAGCATACATAATTGCTCAGAACATGAACAGAGAATAGATGAATTATGAATAATGTATTATATAATTTCATTATTAACTAACATATTTTTAGATTATAGTTCCTTGAAGCATGAGTTCTTCAATCACACATATCAGAATTGGTTTATTCAGCATCATATATCAATTTGTGACCTTATATAAATTGCATAATCTCTCTTTTTATGTGTAAAATTGAAATAATAAGTACATTAAAAGAAAGTTTTGAGATATAAAATGACTTTAGCAAAGTATCTAGAATGTAAATACTAAGTAAATGAAAATGATTTATGCAAATTTTAAGTTGTACTTTTAGGTCCATGAAATATTTGAAACATCAATAATATTTCCATGAGTTAAATAAAAGGTGTTTTGTATGGATATCCTGATATCAGTACTAGGAAGCTATTAAGAGCATCAGTTTTCATAACTTTATGCTCCAACACAGTGTCACTTTTGATGATGGTTATCACAGACAATATTAGTTCTAAACATCTTCCCTTAAAAAAAAGCTTTACATATAACTTAGCATGATAAAGTAGCTTTCAAAATGTCCTGGCTTTATCCTTGATCTCCTATATGATAGTCACTTCTCCCATATGTGGCATCATCTGCAAATGAGTTAAGAAAAACCCCTTCAGATTGTTTTATACTTATAAATTGTATTAAAAAGGCTCAACGATGCTCATCCTAATTACATTTTATTGATGATCTATTGAATTCTCAGTGCTCTCATACCTGTCAACTCTATCATCTTATAATGTAGGCAGATATTATAATTCCCTTTTATTTATAAGGGAAGTGAGGAACAGAGAGGTTAAGTAGCTCTTCCAAGGCTAGCAAGTGGTAGGAATAGAATTCTTTCAAATTGATCTTCAGAGCCCTAGCCAATAATACAGTTGCATCCAAATATTATTATTATTATTATTATTTCCCTTTTCTTTTTTGTTTGTTTCATCGTTTTGGGGCTACACCCAGCAGTGCTCAGGGGTTACTCTTGGCTCTGCCCTTAGGAATCACTCCTGGTGGTGCTTTGGATACCATGCTGTATGCCAGGGATCAAACCTGGCTCTGCCATATGCAAGATTAGCACTATAGCCACTGTATGATATTTCTTTTTTTTTTTTTTTTTTTTTGGTTTTTGGGCCACACCCGGTGGTGCTCAGGGGTTACTCCTGGCTGTCTGCTCAGAAATAGCTCCTGGCAGGCACGGGGGGCCATATGGGACACCGGGATTCGAACCAACCACCTTTGGTCCTGGATTGGCTGCTTGCAAGGCAAACACCGCTGTGCTATCTCTCCGGGCCCTGTATGATATTTCTTAAGGTCCTCATCCCAGTCTTCAGGAGCTCTAGTTGCTTTTTAGGTTTTGGCATCTCCAGGATTTAGTCTTCTCTGGGTAGATAGCTCTATTTATAGGCAAAACCAGGATGTCCAGAAGTTTCCTGTCTTTACCATTATCCCCTTGACCTCATTCCATGCTTGCCTCCCTAACCAACTTCAGACATACTTGAGGCCAGTGGTTGGGATAGTCCCCACCGTCTCTGTGTTAGCAGCTTACTTGGCCCATGGCTGACCTCCACCTAGTGTGCATAAAATTAGTAACTGATAACAGCAAGGTGGTGACTGTGGTTTGAGGATCCAAGGCCACCCCACCCACACTGTCTGCTTGCCTCCATCTCTGTATTACCTGCCTGAGAAGCCTCTTCTCTATAGACCTTATCTACAGACAGTGGATTTCACTGACCCCTGAGTCATCAGTACCCCACATATTCTAAACACATTTGCTTTTTCTGGGAGGACACCCTGATCTCAGTACCTGGCATAGCTCCTTACATGGGATGTTCCCCATCTCATAGACCCTTTTCATACTAAATGATTTAGCAATTCTAGGCTATACTAATTATCTTGATCTTTGGTCCCAGGGTCTGACTACTCTATATAGCCACACATATACACACAAGCGCACCACAGCTGGTGAGTTTCAGTTTATCCATCAATTCTCATCCTAGTGTAAGTGCCGTGGAAAGCGAATAGCTCAGTGAAAGGAGATCAAACATGAGTTTGTTTTAGAATCACCTGGGATGGATATTCAGATTCCTCTGAGACTCAAGACAAGACTCTCCCAAAGATAATTTCCAAATTAGAAATTTCCAAATCTGTTTTCTCAAATCTTCACTCTATAGCAGGCTCCCCAAGCAATGCTAGAACCAAGATGTGGGCATCTGGGGGAAGCACTGCTTGATACCATCCCTTATTATTTGTGTTTTAACTCAGGGACTTTTAACAAATCAGAACTACTTATTTCTTCATGAAACCTCTACCTATAAAAGTATCCAACTGTCTACTTTTTGGGAATAGAGACTAAGTCTGTTTTCCCCACAGTTGAGTGCTGGTTGGTATGTGGTAATACCTTACGTGTTTAAGTGAATGAATAGGTCCTGGTTCCCTTTAAGTGTGTGATATACCCCTCAGCTGTCTCATCTATGGTACCAAGTTGTGATTTTGTGTCTGGGGTGGGATATGGAGAGAACCCAATATTAAGAAGGTAGGATTGGGGCTGAAGCAGTGGCATAAGAGATAGGGTGTTTGCCTTGCGCACATTAACCTAGTGCGGACAGTGGTTCGATCCCCTGGTGTCCCATATGGTCCCCCAAGCCAGAAATAATTTCCGAGGGCATAGCCAGGAGTAACCTCTGAGCATCACTGAGTGTGGAGTTGGCTGAAGCCCGAAATTAAATTGGGCAGAGCTTTGGAGTGAGTTTGAGGTGGCACACAAAAAACATAGTAGTCGTCCTTCTGGCAGCTTGAAAGAGTTCCCATAAACCATGCCCCCTTCAACTTGTGCATGGGTGGGTGGGGAGGAGAGAGAGAGAGAGAGAGAGAGAGAGAGAGAGAGAGAGAGAGAGAGAGAGAGAGAGAGAGAGAGAGAGAGAGAGAGAGAGAGAGAGAGAGAGAGAGAGAGAGAGAGAGCCATTGCAGATTTCCCTTGGGAGTGGCAAGTGGCATGAACATTTTCCACTACTTGGTTAGGGGGATCTGTTTTCAGCATAGATCTTGTCAAATTCAAGCTGTCCATGGCCCAGACCTTGAAAGCCTGTCAAAGACCCCTGGGGACATGCATATGGCAAATGACTTTGAGGGGGCTCTGATGAGTGTGGGACTATGGTGATAAGAGGGACAAATGAGACCAAGCCACCTGGGCCAATAGCCCTTTGTGCTGCTATTCCATTCCCCTACCCTTCACCCCCCTACCCACTCTGGATTTGTCCTTGAGAGAAGCTGAACTGAGACATTTCTCTCCTTTTACCTTGACTGTCACACATTACTTTTCCTCTTTGTCATCTCTCACAGAGACTGTACAGAGAGAGATAAGGATACAGACTGCCTCTGCCACCTAGAAACTGGATGACCTGGGAAAATAACTTCTAAATTATTTTGAATCACTTTGTTTTTAGGGAAACAAAGTCTGTTTTTTTCTGGGAGGTAGTGAAGATTCCATGAGATAATACACTGCTAGACCCAGGGCCTATAGTTGCCATTTCTCAGTGGTGATTTAGCAATGAGCATTTTGTTGGAGGGGAAGCTCAGAGCTGCTCTGTTCTTTCTGGATTTTCTGCCTTTCTCCTATCCCATGGTAGACAGCTGGTCTAAATGGTAGACTCTCCTCAGGCTAGTTCTGGGAAGGGATTCTCATCTAGGTTATGAGCATTCTAAAAAGCATGTTTTTAACAGCCACAATTGTCTATAACATTACCAGGATCCAAGCCTCTACCAGGGAAGACCTACCACTGCTTTGGCATTGACTTACTCCAAAGAGTGCTCTCAACACCCAGACGACTCAGCAACAGCCTGCTTGCAGGGCAGATGGCTCCGCAATTAATGGTATGCTGAAATTAGAGGATGCTCCACATCAGCCTGACATCAATGAAAGAAATGCACAGAATCCTTTAAATATTTAAATATAAGTACCGGAAACCAACAATAGCTAAAGTGTGAAAAAGTTTCACCGGGACCACGGAGAATGACTCGGGTTGGACAGACTAGTATGCCTGGAACCCAGAGTCAGTCTTATACCAATAAACTTCTGGGGTGAGGCCTTTTTGTAATCAGGCCAAGGATTTTTTTCCGTTTTCCCCATATTTTTCTGGACCTATGCAAACAACGGTGATTGGCACTATCACACCTTTACTATTTATAAAAATGAAATTTACTAAAAAAAAATAAAATTTACTGAACTTAAAAACAGTTGTAGTAGAATGCCTGTCTCGAATACAGACAGGGGATGGGAAGAGGGGAGGGGGGAATATTACACTGGTGAAGGAAATTGTTCTGTTTGTGACTGTAACCCAACTATGATCATGTTACTTAAGTAAAATATATTAAAAAAGCATGTTTTTAAAAAGAGCCTCTGAACAGATTGTGAACCTAGCAAAGTTGAGAGCCGAGATCTATACTCTAAGGCATGAGAAGGATGACAGTAAGACTGAGAGGAGATGAGGGAAGCTAACAGACATGCTGCCCAAAGCTTGTACTGAGGTATAAAGAGTTTTTGATTTGACTCTACTGAAGTGGCCTGATATAAGGGTCCCAGAATATTCTAGAAAGTTCTTCTAAGGCAAAACCAGAGTGTACTCATTTTGTCTTTAGGGTGAGTATTGGCTACTGGGGCTGATCTACTATTTTCTACTCAAAAACAAGTATTTTGGTTGAATGATTCTAGATAAAAATGGCAGGATTCTCATGTCATAAACAGGTTCTTCACAAGCATTGATTAAGAATCTTTTAGATGAGGGTGAAAGAAAAAAATTGAAGGATGAAAATTATTAGTCGGGTCCCTTGACTTCTCAGGAAACTCACTACTTTCTTGAAGTGCCCCCTCAAGAAGTAGGTCATCTTTCAGACTTCCCCTGAAACCAGGTAGGTAATGCAGAGATTGCAGCCCAATCCTGGCCTTGACTCAGGGGACTCTAGAATTGAGGATAAGAGCAACTGCCAGTCAGAAACACGAGTGGTGAGTAGAGGTGACAATAAGAAGAGGCTTGTGGTGGTTAGACATGCAGTAGAATTGATCTGGTTCCTCAAAATTTAGGAACCCCTACCCACTCTGGATGGGTGACTCAATGATGACTAATGATGACTCAAAGGCCCAAGCTGGCTACTGGCCCTTTAAGAAAGACAGGGCTTGTGAAATGCCAGGGCAGAGTGGAAACCCAGAGAGTATGATCAGATGCCACAACTTCTGTGGTGACGGTCATGAAATCATTGGTCTAGTAGTGATGTGGGAGTTATTTGGGTGTGTAGGTGTTGTTCCCATAGCTAGGTACACGCCATCTTCTTCCCTCCACCAAATTCTTAATTTAAGAGTGTGGGACTGCCACATTAATGTTTAAGGACTCTTTTCCATTGCCAAAGCTTTGAATTATATATGATTTACAATATGTAGGTAGCACGTGGATGGGTCCTATGTTATAGTATATATTTATTTTTATGCTTATTAGAGAAATTTTACTACCATATCAACCATGTGATTTCGTGGTTGTGTTTTTATAGAATAAGGCAAAGTTTATCTAAATTAAAAAAGTATATTCACTGTAAAGTAAGAAGTCAGGTAAAGGAGAATATAGATTAGTGTTGTCCACTAGCATTGCAATCAGTCACAAAACTGCCATGGCATAAGAAATGACAATTATATTTGTCCTAATAATGGAGAAAAACAGCTGAAAACAATTTTAGTAAAAGATATTACATGGAACTTGAGGCAGCTAAAGTGTTCTTTAAGGTACCAGAGCAATAGTACAGTGGGTATGGTGTTTGCCTTGGATGAGGCCAATCTGAACTTGATCCCTGCCATCCCATATGATCCTTAAGTCTACCAGGAGTAACTCCTGAGCATAGAGTACAGAGCACAAAGTGAACACTGAGCATGTCTGAGTGTGGCCACAAAATATCCTAAAGTAAACAGAAAAATGATTGAGAGAGTTTATATTATTTTTCAGTAAAAAATATCCCAAGTCATATATGTTTTTATTTTATTTTATTTTATTTTATTTTTATTTTTTTGTTTTGTTTTTCAGGCCACACCCATTTGATGCTCAGGGGTTACTCCTGGCTAAGCGCTCAGAAATTGCCCCTGGCTTGGGGGGACCATATGGGACACTAGGGGATCGAACTGCGGTCACAATCTTTCCTTGGCTAGCGCTTGCAAGGCAGACACCTTACCTCTAGCGCCATCTTGCCGGCCCCTAGTCATATATGTTTTTAAGTCTTTCATTATATCTCCTTTTTTGTTTTTGTTTTTGGGTCAGACCCGGCAGCGCTCAGGGGTTACTTCTGGCTTTATGCTCAGAAATCGCTCCTGGCAGGCTCGTTGAACCACCATTCTTCTGCATGCAAGGCAAATGTACCATCTCCATGCTATCTTTTCTGGCCCCATTATATCTCCTTTTGATCAAGCCACTTGGCAAGGGGTGAGTGGTCACCTATGGCTTATGTGACCACTATGAAAGAAGTGTAGTTTCAGTGATACTTAGACATGACAAGATTAGGAAAGTGGAATGCCAATTTCTGCAGTTTGTAGTTTTCCAGACAAGCTATCTTGCATGACTTCTTTGCCAAGCTAGCATTGTTCTCTCTTGTTTTTCAAATTGAAGTCTCTGTTTTTCACTCCTACCCATGAATGCACTTCATCAGATACCCACCAGACATTTCATGTACAACAAGTCTGTGTTTTCTGTGTTTGACAAATCTTTTGCAAGAAATAAATCAGGGAAAGTTCCATTTTAAAAGCTATATAAAGGGGTCAGACAAATAGTATAGTGTATTGATTTGCATATGGTTGATATGCAGTAGGTTTGATCTTGGGTATCCCATATGGTTTACCTGAGCACTGCATGGAGTACTGTATTTGCCGGCGTATAAGATGACTGGTTGTATAAGATGACCCCCTAATTTTACAGTTAAAACATAGGTTTAGGCCTATATTCACTGTTTAGACAGAATGTTCCTGTGCTGCAACTGTATGTACCACAGTGAGTCAATCACAACAAGCAAAGGTTCAAAGGGTAGACTGTAATAGACTTCCTCTCTGACTCTGGCCCATATGAGCAGGTTTTTGACTGTAGATTTGGGTGCAGAACATTGTCTAATTTGCATGCATCAAAAGCCTGCTTGGATTGGCCGAGTTACAGAGGTGGTCCGAGCAGGCTGGCAGTGATTGGTGTAGGATCGAGTTGGAAAATTCGTTTCGTGGCAATATCCAGATGATTTTCGTTTAGTGGCATATCGAGACGTTTTTCGGGATATACTCAGCGTATAAGACGACTCCCGATTTTCGGCTGACTTTTTTCGTTTCAAAAGTCGTCTTATACGATGGCAAATACGGTAATTTCTGGAGTGCTGGGACTATTGCTGAGCATTGCCAAGTATGGCCCCAAAACAAAACAAGTCAGTTAAAATACCTTTTGGTTTATTTCTACCACTGCCTCTTAATCATTATGCAATGGTAACTTCCTTGCTTATGTTCAAAGATGAAGGATGGAGCTTCTTCAATTTATTTGAAAGAGAGCACAAGGGGACAGACAGGCCAACCTCCCTGTAAGTCCCTTAGGATCCTTTGTCATCAAAGGATGTGTGTGCTTGTGTGTGTGTGGGTGAAGGAGGTCTTGTTCTTAAAATGTAAAAGTTAGTTTTCATAACTCTCACACCATTTCAGAAAGTGCACGTGGTTATTCTGTGCAGGTGATGCTAAAGCACATGGAAGTGTGAGAACCACTGCCTGAAATCTATTCCTTATGTATGTAGATCAGCTTGACATGGCTTAATGGAGAACTCCAAATCAGAATTTATTTTAGGTCTTTTTATTTCAGACATGAATCTTGAAGAGGAAACCTGTTCTCTTTTGCCCAATAGTGATGGATGAACTTACTGGAAATGCTCTTCTGCCACAAAGGACTGAATATTGACCAAAATGATCAAAATGCTAACCAAGATAGGCATCAGCTTCTAGGTCTTTAATGATTATGATTTCCCCAAAGAGTTTTCATCCCTCTCCACTTTGTTATTCCAGCCATTTTATCCCTTGTAATGTACTCCTGGGACCAATTAATATTATCTGAATGGAAGCATGAGTCATAAGTGGAAATGAGTTTGTCTTGGATCATATTTCTATGTTTGTATGTGTGCATATTCGTGTGTGTGTGTGTGTGTGTGTGTGTGTGTGTGTGTGCATGCACAGGTACATTAAAACCTTATTACAGCATTGGAAAGACTGCCTGTGCACAAATCTCAGCTCGCACTAAGAAAGCCATCTTCCTATCCCACCGCAGGAACAAAACTCTTGGGACTTAGGTATTCCAGATGGGGATGTAAAATGAACTCAAACCACACTAATGAGAAGAACTGAAGGAGGGTTCTCAGGTGTAAATGCAATGGCTGGATAAGGATGCAAGAGAAGTTAGAGGTAGAGGAGGAAGGCAGAAAGTATAGTTTCATTAAAGTATTATTATGGGGCTGGTGAGATAGTATAGAGGGCAAGAGGCTTCCCTTGCATGTAGTCAACCCAGGTTTGAATTCCAGTATCCCAGGGGATTCCCTGAGCACCTCTAAGAGTGATTCCTGAGTACAGAGCCAGGAATAACCCCTGAGCACTGTTGGATATGGTCTACCCCCCAAAAAAGAGTTATATTCTATACAAGGTATTAAGTATTTGTTGCCTCTTTGACACTGGAACATGGATGAGTGCATGTGTGGGGGTGTCTTGAGCACTTGGATGGTAACTTGTTACATAACTGTGTACATCAAGACCATATCTGTCAATACTATTGTAAACACATCATCTTAACTACAATAAATTAAAAAAAATATTTGGTACCTTTAAATGACTCTGTGAGGTAATTGTCTTTAGTTTTATGAAGTAAGTTAGTGAAGGCTAGAGAAGTGACTGCACTGTTTTAGGGGTGGGTAGATCATAAATCTGGGGTCCCAGTGAAGGAAACTGATGTTTATTTTTGGGTACTTCATGCTTTCTAGAGATAGCAGTTGTTCAACCTATATCCAGCTTTACTCTAAGCTATCTGATCTACTATTTTATAAAAAAAAAGGAAAGCCAGAAAGTGAAGTTAAACTGAATCCTTTTTGAAGACAAATGTTTGTTTGAAAATCTGTGTCCCAAAGGGAGATATCCTCACTACATGGCCAGTTCCCATGCTGTACTAGTGAAAAGGAGTATCTCAGTCTAGGGCTACAGCATTATTACCTGAGTTCATATACTTTGACTCAGCCATGATCTCAAGAAGAAGCAGCTGGCATGCATACTTGAAAAGATAATGAAATAGAATTGTATGAAAACACATTGTAAAGAGGCATTGGAAATTAGGGAACCTTGGATAGATGGAGAAGTTAGCACTGGAGCCTACTAGGGGGCCTCACCCATTTACTTGGCTGTGATTATAATCAAGTCATGAGGGTAACTCCTATTGGGTTAACAGTGAGTTAAATGACTCTTAATTAGATGATCTTGCAACTTATAAATCTGGAATTAACTCTAGATCTTGGAGGATTTATGAGTTGTTTGATCAAAAGATTAAGAGAGTATTTGTGCTGAGTTTCTGCATATATATATATTCTATCTCAGAGATGCAACCAGCTCAAACAGGAAGCACCAGAGTGAAGGAGTCAGTATTGTGATTACCTTCCATTAATATCCTACCTTATCCAGCCCTCTGATGCACACTTTTCTGATTTGGGAGGCTGACTACAAGGAATGACATAACCCAAATTTCTTACTACCTTACTTCCAGTTGGATTTAGCAAATAGAAAAGCACAGTGAACAGAGCTGGATTATGTCTCTGAGTCTCTAGCTGTAGCTATGTCTTTTCATTAAAAAAAGTTCCTCTGGGAACATATAGTTCCTCTGGGCAGCTATCCTTCATCTCTAACTCCCACTTATCTCTTTCTTTCTTGAGTTTCTTCTGTTCTAGGTATAATTATTTTCCTATTGTACCTGGTTCCTACCATCATTGATGTGTTTTTGCAACCCAATCTACTCTTCCATTGGAACTCATTTAATTAAAGTCTTTCATTTGAGCCATTTCTCATGGTTTGTGAGCGACTTAATTTTTGATTTTGACTTACTGTCTCTTCCAATCAACCCCTACCTAGCAAGTAATCAATAAAGAATCTTATATGTGTAACCCAGAGGGCATGCTTGATTTTCCTATATAAATACCAGTGTGTGTGTGTGTGTGTGTGTGTGAGAGAGAGAGAGAGAGAGAGAGAGAGAGTCAGAGAGAATAAATAGACTTAAGAACTTATTTTAGAGGTGAAAGTATTCTTTGATGATTTCACACTTGAGATTGCATTGCCATATCATTCACAAGTCATCAGAGATATAGCATATCAGAGTAGTGAGAATAGACTCTTAATAGAGCTAAAATTTACAGAATAGTTACACACACTAGTTAATATTTCAGGGTTTTTTAAACTCCTACCCATTTGGGACTGATCCTGTCATTCCATTTTAGTGGCATATAGATAAGACAGGAGGTTTCTGAATGTCTGACCCCATAAGATGGCATAGTGTAGCCATGATATATTCTTCTATACCCGCTCTTTGGGACTTCCTTGACTGTTATTATTAGTATTTGACAAGATAAGTAAAGTGAACGGAAGGGAAAGTTAACTTTGAAACTGGGGACCTATTGAGGTTACAGTGGTTTCCTGTCCCCATTTAAAAGAACCATCTATGTCACACATGTTGATAGACGATTCTGCTTCTTAGAGCTTTTCCTGATCAAAGAATATAGAGATATTTGGGATTCTCACACCCTCCAAAGTCTCCCATCCCCCTACACCAGGAAATGAGTTATTCCCAGGAGCTTCCAGAATCTTTAATATGGGAGACATATTTTGGCACTCATGCCTTGAAGTCAATCTGTCAATCTGGCTTTGTTTAACTTCTCTGAGAATTGGTGCTATGGGAAGGACTATTAAATGTTTCCAAAACATGTTTTGAAATAAATCCACCAGAAGAAAAAACAATTTGCTAAAAATAAATCATTCACCCTTGCTTTTGTTGTTGTTTTCTCTAAAGAAATAAACCCTCAAACTTTCAAACCCAACTGTGGCCCACATTCCATAGTCTAACACAGGAAGTTTTATTTAGAAGGCCATACATAGCCTGGCTTCAGGCTCTCAAAGTTCAGTGCAGAGATGATAGTGGCTAAATGCATGACAGTAGCCGGGCAAGCTTCTGGAGTTTAGGTACTCATGACTCTCTTCCTTTCTGTTCAGCTGCACTAGCCTGTTTTTTCCCCAGCTGTCAGCTGCAAACAACTGCCCTTGTTCTCCAGAAATAACTTGGACTCTTTCTCTCTGGTGTCAATACATTATGGTCTTGCCCACCTCTCTTGACTGATTTCAGAGTTCTGACATTTATTCCTTTTCTGGCCCCTTCTCTTTGGCAACTTCTCCGCCCGTTACTTTGGAATTTTTTATTTTCACTCTCATCATGCTTGACTATTGATACAATTTCTATTTGAGCCCTGGATCTCTGGAACCTCACCTTTTATGCTTATCCCCAGTCCCCACATACTGATTGTCTCCCCAAGTGTGTGTGCATGATTATTGGTGGGGGTAGTGAGTGGAATGGGAGTTGGAGGGTCTTAGATGCTGTTCTTAGCCCTGGAAATTTTAACTGGTTAGCCATGATAAGGAAAATGCAAATGGAAGCAATGTAATAGCAAACAAATCGACCAGATTAGCAAAATTTAATTAAATTGAATGACAAAGGGATGGTGAGAAGTGTGTATCTGAGAAGTCTGGTGGGAGTGTAAATTGGTAGACTCACTTTGGAAAACAATTTGGCAATATCTACTGAAGTCAAAGATGTGTTCCTTAGAGATACCATTTCTGTTTCTCGGTAAATAGCTCAGAGAAGCTATTGTTTCATCGTACAGATTTGTGTTTATGTGCTTATATATGTAAACACACACACATACACATGAATGCTAATTATCCAGCACACAGCTGCGGGTTATGAAATGTGTTAAAGGAACTGAATATACTATGCGACAGTTAATATCAGCATTCTGCACCAACTTTTTATCACATGTATAATTTTGGAAACAATGTTGAGTGAGAAAGCAAGTTGTAAAGGGAAGTGGTCTTTTGTTAAAAACACATACATGACATGTGTGAGTAATTAATAGGCAAACGAGAATAGATCTATAAAAACATAATCATATTTATGTTTCAATAGAGAAATTATATTTATTATAGGAATTATAGAAGGTTCTTTTAGACAATAGTTACTTTCAGAGGAGAAAGAGAAAGGAATGAAAAAATATACATGGGCATTTTTTAAATTTCTTTAAAGGGAAAAAGTAAGAGAAGAGTAAAGTTACTAATCGGAAATGAGAAATTTTGGTGATGGGCTTTTCTATGTCTAGCTTATTTGTCAACTGAATATGATTAAAATGTTTTATATTTATCAATGGAAAGCAGCTACAAGCTGTTTCTCAGATTTTTGTGGTATGGGATAAGTACTATTTGATTCATAAAAATATCCTCTTAAAGGAGACAGGAGATGGCATTAGTAGTAAGGATTAGGTTTATCCCAGGTACCACATAAAATCTTGAGCATTGCAGGGTGTGGACTTGATGACCCCGAGCACATCTTGGGAAGGTCCCTGCCACTAGAGCAGGTGGTTCCTGCTACTATGGGGATCAAGCAGCACTGACTTCTATAGCTGTAACATTGAACTGCTGAACATTATCAACTGTTCATTAACAATTGTACTGCTAGCTCAGTTGATTGAGTATGGCAAGTAATGGCCCCAGGACTTTCTGAGCACCACTTGGGAGTGTCTCTCTCCCCCCGAGTGTAGACAGGATCTTTGGAATTATCTAGTTAACCTTGACTGGCATAAGAGTCTATTCAGTGGACTTGCCTACAAATCTCTGGGCCTCTGGGTCTGGCATGGATCTCACAGAGAGTTATGACTCACATGGACATGGCCCTTCTGAAGGCTTCCAGTAACCTAGCCCTCTACTGCATTTTCACTCGCCTTATTCCCACCGCAATGGCCTTGGGAGCTGGTGGGTATTGGCCCTTGTGGCAGCCCCATTGGGGAACCAGTTCAGCAGAAAGAGGAAGCTGTGGAGCTAGAGGCAGCCTGAGGGTTCATCTCTGGAAAGGCTATCTGGTGCTGGGACTTGCCAGGAGCTGCCCAGAGGAGGAAGGTCTCCACTCAGGGCTAGATTCTGTCTCTATGCAGTAACGGTCACTTTCCCAGGCCTCACTTCCCCAAAATAAGCCATGTGAACCATTGCATGGCCAGACCCGTGGTGGCAGCACTCTGAAATCTTGGAGGCCAGCAAGAGAAGGGCAAGATCTGAGACAGTGACTCATGGGAAATATTCAGGGTACTCTCCACCCCTTCTTTGATGAGCTCAGCTGGAAAAGAAGTTATATGCCTGAGTCCTTTCTGCATAGGCCAGCCACAGAAGAAAAGTCTGATGTCCCCAAAGCTTCCTAGGATTACTGGTATATGTGTTTTGTTGAATGCTGTCAAACATTGCTTAGAGTGTCTAGGCACAAAATGAGACTGATTGTAAACCCCAAAGTGACCACTTACATTTTTAAGGATTCCTATCTCTGTACTGTTTTTTGTTTTGTTTTGTTTTGGGGGGGACACCCCAGCAGTGCTCAGGGGTTACTCCTGGCTATCTGCTCAGAAATAGCTCCTGGCAGGCATGGGGGACCATATGGGACGCTGGGATTCAAACCAACCACCTTAGGTCCTGGGTCAGCTGCTTGCAAGGCGAACGCAGCTGTGCTATCTCTCCAGCCCCCTCTGTACTGGTTTTAATTATTTTTATTGATTGATTGTTTTGGGGCCACATCTGGCAGTGCTTACCCCTAGATCTGTGTTCAGGGATCACTCCTGTTGGGCTCTGGGGACCATATGGAGTGCCAGGGATTAAACTCTGGCCATCCACATATAAGGTAAATGAACTATCTGCTATACTGTTGCTCTGCTCCCCTCTTATTTTTATTTTTAGGTGCATTTTTTGAGGGGCCAATTGTCAGAGTTTGCCCACTCCCAGTAATAGTTGGGCCAGGCCACCTGGCAAGACAGTTTTATACTCAGATGAAGGAATTGTGCTGCTTAGACTTTGCTGTACTAGAAACCCCCAGAACTATTCTAGTGGGTCAGACTGATGATACTTGACTTAGGGTTGATTATTTTATTAAGGAGAAAATGGTAAAAGATTTTGCCCCTCAAATTAGATGTCAGGTAACACTTTATCCTGGTGGTTTGGGAATAAGATACTGAAAAGAGGATGTTGAAGTTTAGGGGATTTTGGTGAAAGAGAGAGATGAGGTTATGTGCAAAGATTTTCGCTGGCGACACTGCTATCACTCTAGGACTTCTGGATAAGTCAGTCTTAGCTTCTATTCTCTGGGTTCTGTTCTGTGGCTCTATAATAGACAAACTTGGATACAGTAGGTTCCCTTGATTCACATGTGAAGGGAGGGAGATATATTCCTGAGAACAACTAAACCAGAATATTTGTGATTCAAACAAGGCTTCTTTTTTTTTTTTCTTCAGCTCTTAGATTGAGGGAAGAGAATCCCAAAGTATATCCAGGGGATTGGCCATTATTTATGACTTGGATAACCAGATTATAAGGTTCAGTGCTCCAGTCTAGTGATTTGGTTCTGCTTAAATTCAGCAGAGTTGGGTGCCAGGGATACATGGTCATGCTTACAAGGTTGGGCAGTGCCAAGGATCAAATTTGGAATCTCAAGCATGCAAAACATGTTATCTAGTCCTTTTAGATCCCTCCCTGACTCCTATTATCTCAGGTGGGGTGAATCAGAGGCATAGTGTTTGTCTTACAGGTATGAAGCTACCAGTTTCATTCCTGGAACTATGCCAAGTTTGATTCCTCTTAGCCCTACCATCTGGGCTCACAACCAAGTGTTTATGACCCCAGATCGTCAAAACAACAATGACAACAAAGGAAAAGAAAGGGGAAGGACACTCTGCTGTTTGTATAGTGCCTCAGCCCTGTTTAGATAATTTTTTTTTTTTTAAAAAAAAAAAGGAAAAGTAGGGCTGGGCATGTGGCTCAGTTGCAGAGAAAATGCATTGAATATCAGAGGCCCCAAATTTGAGCCCTGGCATCAACACACAAAAAAAACCAAAAAAAAAAAAAAAAAAACCAACATCAAAGTAAAAAAACAAAACTCTTTAGGCAATTCTAATCAGGCCAAGTGTGAAAACAGGTTTGTGCCCTGCAGTATCAAGAAAGGTTTCCTTAGGCACTAAGGAAAAAAAGAAAACACCGAATATTCCATTATGTTTACAAATCATTAAGAGCACTTACAGGCTTATGGTTAGAATCTATTGCAAATATTTCCTGTGGATTATTTAGTAAACATTTTAGTGCAGCATGCCTAAGTAGGTTATTTCATAGAAGAGGAAACTGACCTTCAAACAGGCTAAGGAACTTAGCAGAACTGTGTTGCAGCAGAAATGCCATGCCTTCAAAGACTAAGCTTGGAAAACCCCTTTCCTCCATCCCCACATCTATCCTTTAATTCATTTATGAGAATTATTTTTTTTTTTTTAAAAAGGCCCTCCTTTTCAGTTGAGAAATGAAAATACTCAGGCATTCTGATTCTGAGTTTTCTGAGTGCTCTCATTTCTCTGACAATCACGTTGAGGTACATGAGGTTTGGTATAAGTATTAGGTCAGTGGTCTCATTATGGCCCTTTGCTAAAAGGCCAAGATGGTATCGAAGAGGTCTGATTCTGCTTCTATGAGACCTGAAAAATGGATATGATTTCTTATGCATTTCCAAGATGTTATGATGATGTAATAAAGGTTGCATGAGATCTGAGTTTGTCTCAGTTTTTTTTTTCCACACACGTGCTCTGTAACATGAACAAGTCATTTCCTCTCTCTTGGCTTCCTTACCTGAAAACCAAGTGTTTGTTAAAAAGCCTTCCTCCTTTAACTCTGGTCCACCATCCTGGGTGGGGTGGGGCTATTGCTGGACCAATATAGGGCAGTAGTAGCCTTGGGGCTCTTTCTGTTGTTTGTTTAAAAAAGGTAGAGTTTCAGAGAGGTACTCAGTACCTTTTTTTTTTTTCCTGGAAAGGGTGTGGAAAATCAGGTAAGTTAGGGAATCCCTATTTCAAAGGATAAATATCGTATTAGCATCTTACTGGTTATAAAGTCTTAGGAGGCTGGTCTGCTGCAAGTGGCCATTGAGTCCTGTCTGAACTACTAAGTTGCAGGAACTATTTCTCTAAGTTTATGATCAGTGATGTGATAAAGCACTATCACCTTCAGACAATAACAGACCACACAGGGTCAGAGATGGATCAAGAATGATCAGGAATGATACAATGAAAGAAGTATATAGGGTCAGAGAGATAGCACAGCAGTAGAGCATTTCCCTTGTGTGTGGAGGACCTGGGACGACCTGGGTTTGATTCCTGGCATTCCATATGGTCTCCAGAGGCTGCCAGGAGCTATTTCTGAGCACAGAGCCAGGAGGTACTCCTGATCACTGCTGGGTATGGCCCAAAAACAAACAAAAAAAGTTGTATAAAATTTTTAGGTATTCATTGATTAATAGTAAACTAATTACTCATAGTTGAGATAGAATATAGACAATGAAAGTCAAACTCAGGTCAGCTTCTGTATTCAAAGGAGTGCATGGAACTCAATAGTGCTTTAGCAGGTAGTGTACACTTCTTGGCAGAGTCAGTGGAAGAGACCAGAAAGAGTCCAGCTGACAGTCTAAGTCAAGACAACCACTAAGTGGTAAGTCCTAAGACCCAGAAAATCTGCCTAAGATAGAAAGCATTATGAGAGGGGTGCTTACTTTGCATGCAGCTGACCAGAGTTTGATCCCCAGCACCAAAACTCAAAAAAAATTGAGAGAGGAAGGAAGGAAGGAAGGAAGGAAGGAAGGAAGGAAGGAAGGAAGGAAGGAAGGAAGGAAGGAAGGAAGGAAAGAAGGAAGGAGGAAAGAAAGATAGAAGGAAGGAAGGAGGCAAGAAAAGAAGGTAGGCAGGCAAAAATTATCATAAGCAAGGAAACCTCTCATTGCCTTACACAGAAGGAACTTTCTGCTCTGGTAAGGAAAATTTGCATCTGGGAAGAATCTTCTGTGGCAGTTCAGGTGTTAGCTTCCACAGAAGTAGAAAAAAGGGCATTGAGTCAGGTCAAAGCAAGAGGCTATTTTTTCAAACTGTGGTGTAGATTCTGATCTCCTTTTGAACATTCCCACTTCCCAGTAGTATCCTTCCAGGGATGGATGTCCTCTTCTCTGAAGTATTTGGATTATAGCTCTGGCTCCTCCTGTAGTGGAAGCAAATAGTCTTCCCCTAACAGTCTTTTGCTGTGATGCAGCATGTCACTTGGGGATTTGTCTCTTTTCTTCTTAAATTGAAGAAATAACTGGGGTTTATTCTAGCAGAGACAACACCTAGCAAGGCAGGCCACAATTTCATGACCCAGACCCTCAGAGTACCTGGGGTTTCCTCTATTACAAGCTTACTTGTGTTGATCCTTTGTTTCTTTTAAACACAGGATTCCCATACATGCCACTTTCTCCAAAGTATCCTGGAATAAGCAGCTAAGTTTGCAGCTTCAGGCTTTAAAATGCAATCCCTGGTTAGACCAGGAAGCCTCCTAGAGGCACACAGGACACACTCTTCTTAACTTGAGTCTATATTCGAGCCTATATATACAAGTCGAGCCTATGTTCTTCTCTCCCCTGGAAGTCATAGGTAAACACTCACAATCTCTGACCTTGTGGTTTCCCTTCCTCTCTGAACTCACACTCTATCTATTTATACACAACTTCTCCAGGCAGCACCCCAAACAACTGATGAGTTCTTCTTTTGCTAAACCCTTCTCCTTGGGCGTGTACTTGCAGAAACTCTCTGAGATAATAGTTCCCTTCCCCACTTAGTATGAATTAATTTCTTCCATTGTATGTGAATTTCACTGACCTAAATTTCCTGACCTTTGCATCTCTAAGTTCTAGAAAGTCTTCTATATTCTTTATATAGATATTTTAAGTCCTCTAGAATTGATTAATAGCCATTTTAAATTATTTTATACTTCCTGACTCTGATATCCTTCTTTGTTAAAATTCATGTATTAACTCTTTTTGAGACTGTATGTCCTGAATAACTAGCCAGAGGGGAAAAGATAGAGGTTTTTTTCTTTTTTTGCCCTTTAAGGAATTATAAAACTATTATTGGGAGGTGATATTTGCTTATATGATGAATTAAATAACAAGCTAGGACATCAGATTGTTTCAGTGGCCTGGACCAATGGGTTTCCAACTGTGTATCTAAGCTCTAGATGTTTAAAATGCTTTTTGGGAATATGTACTGATAGTGGGGTGTGAGAATCAGAGGGGTTTATATTTCTTCTCTTGGAAAAAAAAATGTGTACTTCCTACCAGAGAAGACACCTCTATACCAACCCAGGGAAAGAGGTGTAGAAGTAGAAATGGGGTCTGCTTTTCTAAGTGTGGGATCAAGTGATATTTCTTGTTTGATGTTTGAGAACTGTAGGAACCAACCTTTTGATGTGCACAGATTGTCCTCTGATCTTCCTATGGATTATGAATTTTTATCTATGTTCTCTAACATGGAAACTCAAAGAGTTTCTTGACTACTAAGCCTCTGTGCTGCCTTATTCTCCCTGCTAAGCCCAAATAATTTCTTACTTGCTCAGAAATGGTTAAAGACAGAGCATGGTTCATCTATATGGATACCTAGTAACTAGGTAGGAACCTGGAATATGTTTGTTAAATCAATAATTAGATTGTTATGGTGCCATTTGTAAGAATTAGTAGAACATGGCATGTAGAAAATCAGTAGTAATGGCTGAGATAGTCTGGAAATTATTCCTAAAAAGAATCAAGCTTGTGGAGTAAGAAATGGCTGGATGTGGGGGTTTCCAGGCAGAGTGCTGATTGCTCTACCTGCAGAGTCTCCACCCGGCTGTGCTCCTTCTGAGGAAACTGAGGACCTGAAGGGAACCCTGTCCTACTCTTCTCTGTCTTTCCTGAACTCTGGAAGCTCTCCTCAGAGCCCTGGGAAGCGAACCCAAAAAAAAACTACATTCGGAAGCTAGCCAGCGAGCCAGTGAGTGAGTAAGAAATGGCTGCATGTGGGGGTTTCCAGGCAGAGTGCTGATTGCTCTACCTGCAGAGTCTCCACCCGGCTGTGCTCCTTCTGAGGAAACTGAGGACCTGAAGGGAGCCCTGTCCTACTCTTCTCTGTCTTTCCTGAACTCTGGAAGCTCACCTCAGAGCCCTGGGAAGCAAACCCCCCAAAAACTGAAGCTACCCAGCAACTCTCCTCAGAGTCTTGGGAAGCGACCCCAAAAATACAGCATTCTGAAGCTGCCAAGCAAGCGAGTGAAAACTACGCCTGTCCAGTGGGGCCCGACTGTGAAAAACTGTGAGTGCTGCCTGTGTGTGTCTCTTTACTATCCTGCTGCGTGAACCTCCTGAGAGTGGGCTGAAAAGAGGCTCCAGAAGGCACTTAGCTCCACTTCGCTACGCAGCCGTGCGCTCTTTCTAAAAATATAACACCATCACAAGAAGAAAAAAAAAACACACTAAGAACTGTGTTGGATCACAGAAGCAAGAACTTCTCTCCAGACTGTCTTCTCTGCTGCGTGCTCAGGCCTAAGATTTGATCCTGTGTGAGGCTTCATCCACGGAGGACTCCCGTACCTTGGAGGCAAGCAGGCCCATCCAGAAAGGGCGGAGCCAGAGAAGTGTGCTGCCTGCATCATATAACCAATGAATACCACCACAACACGTAGAAAAACCCACAATACAAGTGTGACAATGGGGAAACAACGCAGGCCAGCATCAGACATAGAGAATGAAGATGACAATTCTGATGACCAGTTAATGACCAACCAACTAATCAACCTCTCAGATAAGGACTTTAGACAAGCAATATGGAAGATGCTCAAAGACCTCCAAAAAACCATGGATAGAGTGGAACAGAACACTAATAATAATCAAGAAAATATGAAGACAGAAATCACAAAACTCCAAACTGAAATAACATGTCAACTAACAGGCCTGAAAAAATCAGTAAACGAAGTGAATGACAAAATGGATAAGCTCTGGGACAGGGTATCAGAAGCTGAGAATAGACTTGGTGCTGTGGAAGATGAGATACATAACAATTCCATACAGCAGGAGAGATTGGAAAAAAACTTAAAGCAAATGAACAGACAATGGAAAAATTAGTCAAAGAATGGGAACAGATGAAAATAGAAGTCTATGATAAGATCAACAGAAACAACTTAAGAATCATTGGAGTTCCAGAGACCCAGGAAGAAAATTTCCAGGAAGAATCAACGGTCAAGAACATCATTAAAGAGAAACTTCCAGAGCTAAAGAATATATGTGATCAAATCCTGCATGCTCAAAGAGTACCAACCAAAAGAGACCCAAGAAAAACCACCCCAAGACACATCCTAGTCACAATGACAAATCCCACAGATAGAGACAGAATTCTGAAAACAGCAAGATCAAAAGGAGAAATTACATTCAAGCAAGCATCCTTGAGATTTACAGCAGACCTGTCACCAGAAACACTCAATGCCAGAAAGCAGTGGTGGGATATTGTGACAAGACTGAATGAAATGAATGCTTCACCTAGAATACTGTACCCAGCAAAACTCACTTTCCGGTTTGACGGAAGAATACATGGTTTCACAGACAAAAAACAGCTCAGAAACTTTATAGACTCAAAACCAGTCTTAAGAGAAAAACTGAAAGACCTAATTTAAAACAAGACTAACCAAAAGACACACCAAATTTCGATATAAAGATGGCATTAAATCCCAGGACAATTCTTTCTCTCAACGTCAATGGACTAAATGCACCAGTTAAGAGACACAGAGTGGCTAATGGGATCAAAAAACTCAATCCAACCTTCTGCTGCCTACAAGAAACGCACCTGAGTAGTCAGAACAAACATAGACTCAAAATAAAAGGCTGGAGAAAAATTATCTAAGCAAACAACACCCATAAAAAAGCTGGAGTGGCCATACTAATATCAGATAATGCAAACTTTATACTCAGGAAGGTTGTAAGGGACAAAGATGGACATTTTATATTAATCAAGGGGTATGTAGAGCAGGAAGAAATAACTCTCCTAAACATATATGCACCGAATGAGGGGCCAGCAAAATATTTAATACAACTGTTGACAAATCTGAAAAACAATATCAATAACAACACAATAATTGTGGGAGACCTCAACACTGCTTTGTCAACATTGGATAGGTCAACCAGACTGAAACCCAACAAGAATATACTAGACCTGAGGAGAGAAATGGAAGAAAGAGGCCTAGTGGATATATATAGGACACTCCATCCCCAGAAACCTGGATACACATTCTTCTCCAATGTACATGGGACATTCTCCAGGATAGACTACATGCTGGCACATAAAACATACCTCCATAAGATCAAGAGGATAGAAATTTTGCAGACTACCTTCGCTGACCACAAGGCTCTGAAATTATTTGTGAACTCCAAAGGGACTCAGAAGAAACACTTTAACACCTGGAAGTTAAACAGCCTCATGCTCAATAACCAGTGGGTCCGAGATGAAATCAAGGAGGAAATCAAAAGGTTCCTGGAAACAAATGACAATAAAGACACAAACTATCAGAACTTATGGGACACAGCAAAAGCAGTACTGAGAGGAAAATTTATAGCTTTGCAAGCACACATCAGGAAGGAAGAAGGAGCTTACCTGAGTAGCTTAATGACACAGCTAATAGAACTAGAAAGTACTCAACAAAAGGACCCAAAAATAGGAAGACAGAAGGAAATAACAAAGCTGAGAGCAGAAATCAACGAAGTGGAAACTCAAAAAACAATCCGAAAGATCAACGAAAGCAGAAGTTGGTTCTTTGAAAAAATAAACAAGGTTGATAGACCACTGGCAAACCTAACAAAGAAAGAGAGAGAGAGAAACTTGATAACTCGTATTAGGAATGAAAAAGGAGAGATCACTACTGATATGACAGAGATTCAAAGGGTAATCAGAAACTACTTTGAAAAACTCTACGCCACTAAAAATGAGAACCTGGAAGAAATGGATAAATTCTTGGACTCATAATCTTCCACGGTTGAAAGAAGAGGATGTAGCATATCTAAACACCCCCATCACCATTGATGAAATAAAAATGGTAATCAAAAGTCTGCCCAAAAACAAAAGCCTAGGCCCAGATGGATTCACTAATGAATTCTATCAAATTTTTCCAAGAGGAACTACTACCAATCCTGGCAAGACTCTTTCATGAAATTGAACAAGTGGAAACACTCCCAAATAGCTTTTATGAAGCCAACATCACCTTGATACCTAAACCAGACAGAGATGCTACGAAAAAAGAAAATTACAGACCAATATCGCTGATGAATGCAGATGCAAAGATCCTCAACAAAATCCTGGCAAATAGGATTCAATACCTCATTAAGAAGATCATCCACTACAATCAAGTAGGTTTCATCCCAGGAATGCAAGGATGGTTTAACATCCGTAAGTCTATCAACATAATACACAACATCAACAACAAGAAAAATAAAAACCACATGATCATATCAATAGATGCAGAGAAAGCATTTGATAAGGTCCAACACCCACTCTTGATCAAAACTCTCAGCAAGATGGGATTGGAAGGAACCTTTCTCAATATAGTTAAGGCCATCTACCACAAGCCAGTGGCAAATATTATCCTCAATGGAGAAAAACTAAAAGCCTTCCCTCTAAATTCTGGCACAAGACAAGGCTGTCCTCTCTCACCACTCCTATTCAACATAGCACTGGAAGTACTTGCTATAGTGATTAGGCAAGAAAAAGATATCAAGGGAATCCAGATAGGAAAGGAAGAAGTCAAGCTCTCACTGTTTGCAGATGACATGATGCTCTACTTAGAAAACCCTAAAGACTCTACCAAAAAGCTTCTAGAAACAATAGACTCATATAGCAAGGTGGCAGGCTACAAAATCAACGCACAAAAATCAATGGCCTTTCTATACACCAATAGTAATAAGGAAGAAATGGACATTAAGAAAACAACCCCATTCACAATAGTGCCACACAAACTCAAATATCTTGGAATCAACTTGACTAAAAATGTGAAGGACCTATACAAAGAAAACTATAAAACTCTGCTCCAAGAAATAAGAGAGGACACGCGGAAATGGAAACACATACCCTGCTCATGGATTGGCAGGATTAACATCATCAAAATGGCAATACTCCCCAAGGCATTATACAGATTCAACGCTATCCCTCTAAAGATACCCATGACATTCTTCAAAGAAGTGGATCAGGCACTTTTGAAATTTGTTTGGAACAATAAACACCCTAGAATAGCTAAAGCAGTCATTGGGAAAAAGAATATGGGAGGAATTACTTTCCCCAACTTTAAACTTTACTACAAAGCAATAGTTATCAAAACAGCATGGTGTTGGAATAAGGACAGACCCTCAGATCAGTTGAATAGGCTTGAATACTCAGAAAATGTTCCCCAGACATACAATCACCTAATTTTTGATAAAGGAGCAGGAAATCCTAAATGGAGCAAAGAAAGCCTCTTCAACAAGTGGTGTTGGCACAACTGGCTAGCCACTTGCAAAAAATTGAACTTAGACCCCCAGCTAACATCATGTACGAAGGTAAAATCCAAATGGATTAAAGACCTCAATATCAGACCCCAAACCATAAGATATATAGAACAACACATAGGAAAACTCTCCAGGACATTGAGACTACAGGCATCTTCAAGGAGGAAACTGCACTCTCCAAGCAAGTGAAAGCAGAGATTAACAGATGGGAATATATTAGGTTGAGAAGCTTCTGCACCTCAAAGGAAATAGTGCCCAGGATACAAGAGCCACCCACTGAGTGGGAGAAACTATTCACCCAATACCCATCAGATAAGGGGCTAATCTCTAAAATATACAAGGCACTGACAGAAATTTACAAGAAAAAAACATCTAATCCCATCAAAAAATGGGGAGAAGAAATGAACAGACACTTTGACAAAGAAGAAATACAAATGGCCAAAAGACACATGAAGAAATGCTCCACATCACTAATCATCAGGGAGATGCAAATCAAAACAACAATGAGATACCACCTCACACCACAGAGAATGGCACACATCACAAAGAATGAGAACAAACAGTGCTGGCGGGGATGTGGAGAGAAAGGAACCCTTATCCACTGCTGGTGGGAATGCCGTCTAGTTCAACCTTTATGAAAAGCAATATGGAGATTCCTCCAAAAACTGGAAATCGAGCTCCCATACGATCCAGCTATACCACTCCTAGGAATATACCCTAAGAACACAAAAATACAATACAAAAATCCCTTCCTTACACCTATATTCATTGCAGCACTATTTACCATAGCAAGACTCTGGAAACAACCAAGATGCCCTTCAACAGACGAATGGCTAAAGAAACTGTGGTACATATACACAATGGAATATTATGCAGCTGTCAGGAGAGATGAAGTCATGAAATTTTCCTATACATGGATGTACACAGAATCTATTATGCTGAGTGAAATAAGTCAGAGAGAGAGAGAGAAAAACGCAGAATGGTCTCACTCATCTATGGGTTTTAAGAAAAATGAAAGACATTCTTGCAATAATAAATTTCAGACACAAAAGAGAAAAGAGCTGGAAGTTCCAGCTCACCTCAGGAAGCTCACCACAAAGAGTGATGAGTTTAGTTTGAGAAATAACTACATTTTGAACTGTCCTAATATTGAGAATATATGAGGGAAATGCAGAGCCTGTTTAGAGTACAGGCAGGGGTCGGGTGGGGAGGAGGGAGATTTGGGACATGGGTGATGAGAATGTTGCACTGGTGATGGGTGGTGTTCCTTTTATGACTGAAACCCAAACACAATCATGTATGTAATCAAGGTGTTTAAATAAAAAAAAAAAAGAAAAAAAATAAATTTTTTCTTTTGTAAATTAAAAAAAAAAAAAAAAGAATCAAGCTTGTATAGTGCCGGACACAGGGTTTATGGTGCTTTCCTTGCACACAACCATTTCCTTTTCCATTCTTGGCACCATTTATGACCCCTTGAGTACTGCTAGTAGAGAGCAGAGAGTCAGGATAAAGGCCTGAGCACCACTAGATGTGACCTCCAATACCTCTCTCAAAAGTCACATTGTATTAGATCAAATAGCCTTTGGGAAAAGTGGCAAATTTAGACACAAGGCAAGAAGAAGGAGAATGTTTTGGGCTTGGAAAGAATCACAGAACAAAGGCTCAAAGAATGGTTATGAGCAGCTCAAAGAGAAGTAAAAAGATGCACAAAGAATCAGTGAGAGAACAAATCTATTGTAGCTGCAATGGACCTACAGTTCCAGTTCCAGTAGGTGGAGTCTGCAACAGGTCTGGCCTCATTTCTTTCTGTCTTCCCCTAGGAGTCTACTTTGTACCAACACCTAGGACAGTCTCAGGTCTGTCCAGTAAGATTTAAAGGGTATAGAGAAGGACTGGGTTGGAAGATAGATATTTCTAAGGCAATTGTTTACCTTTGTAGCCAGGAGTTCAGGATTGGAGGCAATTTGTAGTGGGGTGCTTTCCCCTTGAGTACTTTATCATATAGGTTCAATGATGGCTTAATCTAGTTTAGGTTAAAGTTGAAGAAAATAGGGTGAGGCTTGGAAATCTAGGAGTAAATGTCATAAGAGTTCCAGAAGCTGGACCTTTAAGGTAAAGGAACAGAAAGAGAAGATGAATTCAAGAGAACAGAAAGAATTAGTAGAAGAATGTAGTGGGAAGGAAAGGTGCAGCTGCTTCTTATTTAGGTCTCAATGACGAATAATCTGTCTTTTTCCTCAGACCCACAGTTAGGCATGTGAGGGACTCAGTTCTATTTCCATAACCTGCCTTCCCCTGAGAATTCCTGGTTAGTAGGAGATTCTGGATATTAGTTCCTAATAGAAGCCCATTTCATCTTATCAGTCACTAAACTACAATTACATTCAGTTTCCCTCTTTCTTCCCTGACAAACTTTCAAAAAGATATTCTTACTCTCTTCCACATTTTCTTTTGTCCTTATATGTCCTACAGCCTCAATCTCTCATCTCCACTTATCTCCCATTTTCTAAATCCCAAGGAAGTTTTCCCCAAGCTTTAGTTTAGTCTACCCATCAGCAATATTTATCTAAGTATTTAAAGCCTGCCTTTTCCCCATTCTCATTTCTTGGTTACTCAGGAGTAACTCAGGAATTACTTCTGGCTTGGTAGTGGGGGTAGGTGTTGTCACAACCAGTATTGCTCATGAGTCCATGTAGCACTAGGAATTGAGCCTGAATCAACCGCATGCAAAACATGTGCTTCAGCATTGAACTCTCTATGGACTCTAAAGAAATAATGTTAGGATAAGCTGGTCCTAGAGAGGTGGGAGTGGAGCGGTTATTCCTGGTCCCATTTCTACCACTTAGATTCTTTTTCTCACACTTATGTTTCACTCTCTATTTATGCCAGATTCACCTAGAATTCATCCTGAAGTTCTTTCTTAATTTCTGCTCTCCCGAGACCATTCATTCGCTCCCTAGGCTTCAACATTTCATTCCCAGCTATGGTAGGATATTGTATACCTGTATGTATCGTCCTTGACCTCAACACTATTGACAAAATCCTTTATTACAAAGAAAGTGCTTTTGCATCTGACTTCCTTTGAGCTTCAATGCCCTCTTAAACCCATTCTTTTATTCTGTTCTTCCTTGAATTGGAATATGGTTCTCTGACTTGCTTACTGAAGTATCAGTTTTCCAACCTTTCAAAATATCTGTCTGTATTATAAGGATGTTGTGAGCCTTAAGCAAGAAAATTATGTCAAAAAGGCTGAGCTCACTGTCTTCCATAGCTGTCATACCCATACTTGTTATTCCTTGATGGTTGCATCTAGGTTTGTTTTGTTTCATTCTCCACCAATCACCCCCACTACCACCAGAGGAAAAAATTCTTCAAATAATGGAATAAACAGATTCAAAATTCCACAGAGAGAAAAAGAGAGGTTGCTTGAGTGATGATTTAAGTCAGTTTTGAGGAAGTGGCAAATTTCACCAAGTTCAGTCTGAGTTTATTTGTCCTTCTGAGTACCTGCTTGAAAACCAGAGGAAGTTGTTGCTGTTTTGGGTGATGTAAGTTTCAACCAGGTTGGGTCAGTGCAATGTATGAGTGGTGACATGGATGATTTCACTATTTGTGCCTTTGCGTGTCAAGGAGAGGTTCTGGTTATCAAAGGGTATCAAGTGTTTGTCAGCCGATGAGCCCAAAGATTTAATCACAAGATTTTCTACTGCCTAAACTAATCTGCTAATTTCTTGTCAATTTTGATTTATAAACTGTTTCAGATCTGTAAATGCTGAGTAACCCGATTCCTGATTTACTACTTGGATTACTGCCTGAAAGTATTTGGAGGACTGTAAAGTGATAAGGTGCTAAGGAACAGAGTCAGTAATCGGACAGGCCCCATGACAGCGGTGCCAGTGACTTAACTTGTAATATGATGTTCGAGCATAACTGAAAAATTACTCAACCTTGAAACCTGAAATGCATCGCATATTATTGAGGAACTATGAATACCAGATGGTCTTTCTTCATTGCGTCATTGTTGGTTTACCCCTTTTTTCAATAGTCAACAGAGGTTTAGGACATTAAACCAAAGATTTTTAATTGAATTCTATATTACAAATAAAGTACCTGTTTGCTTCCTTGGAAATCTTGATGGATATTGTGAAACTATTAGACCAAGTGTGGTACAAGTTAAGAAGTAGTATTTTTTGGTCTTTAGGAAAAAACAAAGATGGTTTTCAAAAAAATAACTTCACTAATGTGATCATAGTCTGTGTTAGAATATCTTATTTTTATTGGTAAGTAATTTCTAATGAAACAGGGCATGAATACTTGCTAATGCTGACCAATGGATTCTGATTATAAGTAGCAAATTAAGTTAGGATAAGCTGCATCAGAGGTGTAATATATTATCTCTCCCTTTTAATCTGTTTGATCTTGTGACTGTTCTTTTGCATAAAATGTGTGGAAATTATTATAACTTTGGAGCATAATTCTTAAAAGATCTGATAGTTTCTGCTCTTCTCTTAGAATGTGTTCTATATCTACTGTGTGAAAAAGTCATATGAAACAGAGATAAGTCCCTGATCCCCACAACTGAAAACCAGCTATAGACATGGAAGTGAACCTATCTGGGTTACCAGAGCTGCCCAGCTCCAACATTCTTATATAAATCCTTTTTTTTTTTTTCGGGCCACACTCGTTTGATGCTCAGGGGTTACTCCTGGCTAAGCGCTCAGAAATTGCCCCTGGCTTGGGGGGGACCATATGGGACGCCAGGGGATTGAACCCCGGTCCTGATCCTTGGCTAGCACTTGCAAGGCAGACACCTTACCTCTAGCTCCACCTTGCCGGCCCCCTTATATAAATTCTTAGGTAAAATCAGAAGAATCATTTAACTGCTCAGGGGATTTTGAAACCAGGAATCAACAGCAAAAGATGTGGGGTCTGAGTTATAGTACAACAGATAGGGCACTTGCCTTGCACGTGGCTGACCTGTGTTCTATCTCTGGCATCCCATCTGGTTCCCTGAGCATGTCCAGGAGTGATTTCTGAGGGCAGAGCCAGGAGTAACCCCTCATCATCTGCTTGGTGTGGCCCCCAAACAAAAACAACAACAATAACTCCCCAAACAAAAACAAAATTCCCCACAAAGGGTGTTCTGAGTCATGAAACTTTGGGTATTTGGAGGGCCCCCAAACTGATAAAAAGGAATTGTGTCGCTGGTGTAGTAGTGTCATGCAAAATTCCCAAACTGATAGAAGATTCAGAACACAGGCCAATAGATAAGAATAGATAATTCTTACTATCTGGGGCCGGAGAGATAGTACAGTGGGCAGGGTGCTTACTTTACATGCAGTTTCGATCCCTGGCACTTCGTATGGTCCCCCAGCTCCACCAGGAGTAATTCCTGAATACAAAACCAGAAGTAACTCCTTAGCACCGCCGGATGTGGCCAAATACCACCTTCCCCCACACCCCAAATAGCTCTTGCTATCCAAGGTTGGTTATTTAAGAAGTAAAATTTAATAATTTGGACAGTGATTTGCTAAGGAGCAGGAAGGAACTTGACAAGTTTTTCCTCTGGATACCTTAATTTCTAATACTAATTTTATAGATTCATATTTTGTTATTCTCTTAAGACAAGCTGCTCTTTGAGAGCTCTGTCCAGGTTAATGCTTGATCTCTTTAAGGGCTCAGGGCCCCGTCTTAGACAAGTTCTCAGTCAATGTATACTGCTTGCTGAGTAGTATGTGAATAGGCATGTATGTCCTGAGGGCACAAATTTTCAAGGATATGGTTGTGATCTGGCCAATCAGCTGTGTCTTTGTTTACCATTTTGATTTGTTAGGCTTTTACATGTGTTAGTAGTGTGTGTGTACATGCGTGTGTGTGTGTTTTGATAACTGAGTTGGCAAGGATGGTATGACTATGCACGGAACAGAGGATGTAATCTTTAACCTTGTAGAACCACATTTTAGAAACCACTTTGATACTAGCTGTCTGACAAATGCCTTCATGTATCAAGCACTCCTAACAACTCTGTACTCACGAGTCATTGCCCTGAGTTGAAGAAGACTGTTCAGAACTTGTGAACTGTGTATTGGAAGAACCCATGTTGCTGGTTTCCATACAGATTAGCAAAGTGTTACTGTCCTCAGTTTGGATAGAGGGTGGAGGTGTAAAGAGGAACTATTTTTTTTGCAAATGTTGGCAAAGTGCTTTACATTTTTCCAGACACAACTTTGATCTGACTGTAGAGCTAAAGGGGAAAAATTGACCCTTATTTTTAAGACAAGAGGAAAAGGTAATCAAATGTCAGTGTTGATTTAATCCCCAGGCCCTTTTACCATCAGTTCAGATTTCTCTCTTACCAGGTAACCTCAATGAAGGTGGACTTGAATTCTATGATTGTATGATACTTTTCACACTGAGTTAGAAATTCTGTTTCTATACACCTGATGGTTTTGTAGATAGATGATGCATCATCCAGGAGCCCAGATTTTCCTCCAAAGGCTTATTGCTCAGTTTTCAGGGATCATTCAACAAATAGCCTCTAGCTCTCAGTGCCTTGAGGGGAGCCTGCAATTGCAGAGAGCTGTCTTACCCAAGGACAAACCTTTCCTGGATAAATTATTTCTGATGAATAATCTAGGCAAGCCATAAATCCCAGGCATTTTGCATGGAAGTATTACAACTCTACCAGGTAATATTTGATTTGAATTTTCTGACACGTTGGCAAAGTTTTTGTCAGGCCAGGGTTGTTCAGTGTAGGTTCAAACTCCTACCTTTCACACATGTGTATATCTGTCTCAGAATCTTCCAGGAGAGGCAAGGCATATGATAGCACCACAGTCCCCTCATCAGCACTTGTGATTGGCAACATACTTGTTTTATTGAGAAGAGAAGCTGTCGAGAATAGTTGCTAAACATAGTTGATTTACACCTTCATTTCCAGAAAAAAATTATTCAGTATTCTTCCAAAATTCTTACCTTTTTTAGAGAAACCAATAGAAAAATATCCCTCTTGCAATTGCACCCAAGACTATCAGAATTTGACTATACCACAAGTTGTATGGCTCACTTTGGGAAATGGCTATAGATGGATAAACCAATTATTGAGATGCTTAGTGTTTACAAAAATGAGTCTATATGTCATCAAAGATTTAACATTTTGCCAAAAATAAATACATCTGCAGCCTGGCCTGCAACAATAGCTCCAGCTCCCACAGCCCCCCCTCTGATCCCCCCAGGAGTCCTAAGATCAACATAGGAAGCAGCGAGATGCTGGTACCCCGATGCTGTGCATCCTGTCGAACCCAGAGGACCCCCCTCTGGAGGGATGCAGAGGATGGAACCCCACTTTGCAATGCCTGCGGGATCAGATACAAGAAATATGGTACCCGCTGTGTCAGCTGCTGACTGATACCCCAAAAAAGCATACAGCCTGAGCGACACTGCGGCAGATGTGGGACAGACCTGGGCTCTCCCCAAGACCCTGTGAAGGATGGGATCCCAGCTGGAGAAGCCTGACTTTGGAGCCCTGAGCCCCCCCTCTCTGCAGGGCAAAAGCCCTTTATGCTCCCATAAAGGTTCCCAAACATCCTTATGAAAAGTACCCGATGACCAGCCTCACTTTTCCCCAATGCAATAAAGAACACTATGACACAGAAAAAAAAATACATCTCACAGTATGTTCTTATATTAATCATGATGCCTTGAACTAGGTAAAGAATAGGTAAAGAGCAAGTAAAGAAAATAGCTAAAGAATAGGTAGAAACTTCTCCAAAGACAGCCAGCACTTCTGTTCCCCCCTTTTTGTCACCAGTACTGCCTGCGTTCAGCTCTTCAGTCCTTCCAGCAATCAACTCTGAAATACATACAAAATGTCAACAAATTTTCTTTAATAAAATTAAAACAAATGCTTTTAAATAAGAAGTATTGCTGTTACTTCTTGATGGGGAGTGCAACTACAAGTGATTCTATTATACAGCAAATTGTATGTAGAATACATGTAAAAGACTCAATTATAGTCCCAATCCCTTTGAAATGTTTATTTAAATTGTCCATTGGCTGGAATGGGGTATTTGAATAGAATGAATTTCATTGATTATAGAAGAGACTTCTCTGGGCTGATACAATACCTGCTACTGTCAGTGACTGCTTGGAATGCTAGCCAGCTGGAAGCTTCAAAAACAGCTTGCTTGAATTGAATTCAGACTGTGTAAGAGGATTGGTTCCCTATGGCTTCTGTTCCTGGGTGATAAGGGTTCCTTAAATAGCTCCTTGGCTCCAATCAGCAAGGGGCAATGACCCTGGCAGGGCTTCCTGCCAGACAGGTGGTGCTGGTGTTTGTGGAAACAGGTCAACAACTGGGCTAGGAGGCAACACCCCCTAGGCAGAAAGTGCCTGCAGAATTTGGAGCTGTTGATGTCTGGTTGCAATAGGTGGGCCTGGTAGTTTGGAGTTCAGCTCTAGCAGTGCTTACGTGCCACCAGAGCAACATCTGGTGGTGCTCAGGGACTATGTAATGGAGGGATCGAATTTGGGATTTGATTTAAACTTCTTTTTATACCTTGAGCTATATATAGTTGGCCATTTTGTGATAAATATTTAAGGTTTTATTGGTAACAGACTCTGTTCTGTACATGCTTCTATGTTGTTTTAAAAAACTTGAAAATATAAAAATCATCATTAGTACATTGATGGTAAAAAATAAAATCATGCTTAGGCTAAATTTGTTGCCAACACAGGAATGTTTTTACAGTTCACTCTGAAGCGTAGATTGTGTGTGTGTGTGTGTGTGTTTCCTTTTTATACATGTTTTTTTTTTATTGAATCACCATGAGCTATGCAATTACAAAGTTGTGATGGTTGAGTTTCAAACAATGTTACAACATCCATCCCTTCACCCCCCCCCCCCCACATGACCTGCCTCTATAGCAGACCCTTTTTTCTTTCTCCCTTACTCTTTCCCCTTTTCCTTTCAGGCATGTGGTTTGCAATACTGTTTCTGAAAGAGTACCATGAAGCATAGATGTTTTTTAACTCCACACTCAGCAGTGAGTTCCAGAACTAGGTAGACCTTTTGAGGGAAGGATAGATAAGGGTCAGACAGTCCCTAGATTCTCTCCATTCCATTATCTAGTCCTTTTAGCTCCATTTTTTTTTTCTGGCAATGCTCACAGCTTCTTGATACTTAGCATGAATTGCCTGTCATTTGTATTTGTAAGGATTGCTTCAGAAGTGCCCAGACATCTTCCCTAGTTCTTATCCTGCAAGAACACTCATGCTGAGAGCAGAGGCTTCGGTATTCAACCTCTTCATCTCCTCTCAGAACCTATAATTAGAACTAAATAATGTGGTGAGTGGAGGCCTATGGAAGCTCTGGGTTTCCATCACTTCCCCTTCTGCTGATGAGCCTTCCAGGTGCAGATATGGAAGTTATGTTGGGTGTTGTGGTATCCCTGGCAGTGTGAAGCTGCCTAGGGTTGGTCTCTCTTCTTTCTTGATTTCAAGCATCACTTTGTCTAAACCTGGTGGTAAACTTTGTGTTTCACCCATAAAGTGTGAGATGTAGTTGCCCATTGGCTAGAAGAGAATTGGGTTCTGGGTCAGTGTAGAACATGGGCAGGACAGGCTAAAGATCTACTCTCCTTAGATTTCCAGGAGTTGGTTTAAAAGCCAGCCTGATTGCTCCTTCCCAATACCACAGGTGTCTTTCCAGACTCCACTCTGTTTAGCTTCATCCCGGTACTTGTTGATGTTCTTGTTTCTGAGCAGTAGTTAGGGCTTTTAGTCATATCAAAAAACTGTTTTCTTTCAAGATAATTTAATGATCAGTCTTCTATTGGAGATTACTACTTGGTGGTGGGTGGTGAGGATTGGGGCCACACCTGGTAGAGCTCAGGACTCCTGAGCTTGGTGGTGTTCATAGGAACCATATGTAGTGCTGGAGATGTAATTAGTGTCACCCACATGCAAAGCAAGTATCTTGATCCCTGAACTATCATTTTGGCCTTCAGAGATATTGTTTTATTTAAGGTGGAAAAAATTTTAGAACATTTTTGTGTGTTTTCTATGAAGAACACTAACTTAAAACTAACGTTGACTGTAAGGAACATTATTATTTAATATAACAAGAAGTCTTAAGGCCGGAGGCTATCAAGTTTATTACTTTAGTAGCTCTCCTGTCATTAAGAACCTGATTCTTACTTTTATTTTCTGCTATACTCTGTGTGTTGGCTTTGTTTTCGCAACCAATTTTTTCATGAGTGCCAGATGGCTGTCATAACTCCCACTGCAACATTGCCAATGACACAGCCTGAGTGAAAGGGTGGAGCACCAGGTAAATTTAATTTTTCATTTTAAAACATTCCTAAAGGACAGGGAGTCAATTAAAGTAGATAATGGAGTGACTGGAGATAGAAGATTGCATCAGATAAAAGGAATCCCCTAGACCTCTTCTCTATGTCTCTCTGTCTCTGTTTCTCTCTTTCTCTAGCCCTCTTTCTTTACATGCTTCTCTCTTTCTTTACATACTCTCAGGTTGATTGCAGGATCAGTTAGGGCTTGTGTGTCTAGACAGATGCCATAAGCCCAGGCAGGGGAAGAATACAGGAAGACATCAGATGCCCAGGAAAGCACAGATTCAGGCAGGGCTTAGATGTCTGGGCAAGTACAGAGATTCTGAGCAAAGGAGTTTGATCTGTACTCATCATGGCTATGGCTGGAAATTAGAAAATCCAGGGCATGATGACAGGAACCACTGGAGTACAGTTGAGAGAGGCCCAACATTAGGCCTGGAACACAGGGATCCCATAAGCACATGGAGGCAGTCAAAAAAAAAAAAAGATTGAGTAAAAGCTAGAACAAGACATTAGGAAATCATTAAGGTACAATCTGGGAAAGTCTCAAAGACATAGTTGCAGACTAGGAAAGCGTACATGGGATATAGAGCAACAAGGGATGTCAAACACTGGAGTTGAGTAGATGGGACTAGGACATCATACACGAGATAGGAAAGTGCCAGGGACAGGACAAATGATGTCTCAAAGGAGACATTTGGGAAGAGACCCAGGGACTTATTTACTTAAACTATCCAATAAACTTAACTTTTAATCTTTTGAATTTTGTATGCAAATCTTTCATCCAAGTCTCAAGAAACCACCAACACAGGAAAATCCATTTGTATGCTCACATCATTACAATATTCAAGGGGAGAAATAAAACTGCATACATCCACAAGGACAATTCTTTCTGAAAGCTTTTGACTATGACTGTCACTGACATAAGCCATAACTAAACTAATCTCTGATTACCTCCCTTCCCTCATCATGCTAGGTTTACCTCAATCGTGTCTTATCTCACATACTGTTTGAGAGGAGCCCATGGAAGCACAAAACCCTACTGAGGAGAGAATCATCTGCATGACAGCTGGTTCTGTTGGGAGGCCAGGAGCAGGGGAGGACCTAGTCAGAGGCTAATACAATCAAGATGCCACCCTGCGATGCCGAGGCACTCAGAGCTCTAAGAGTTTTAGAAAAAAAAGTTTTGAAGAAGGTGGCTTCGATATTGCCTTTGGGAATACTTTCAACTTTTATATTTTTCCCTCTCTTACTTTTATACAAGGATCCAGAGTCTGTCCAGTACAGTTCTATGCCTGATCATCAAAGATAGTTCTGATGGTTACTGTATATTGAGCAGTACTTGGTGCTGGGCAGGGGAGGGCCTTTCCAAGTATGATTTATGCTTGTAGAGTTACATTGGGAAGGCTACATTATTTTCCCCATTTTATAGATTGGGAGACTAGAACCTATAGAAACGCATTAGCTTGTCTTTTACTACACAGTACATGTATGGTGGGAAAGTAGTCAGCAAAGACTATTTCAGCATTAGATTCTCATGTTGTCCTCTCTTCCCCCATCCAGTTTTGAACCATACATAGAATTCCAGGAACTATTTCTGGATTAGTGCTTGGAAGTCACTCCCTGGGTATCTGGATTGGTGCTCAGGGCACCATTATGGTATTAGGATTGAGTTTGGGCCTTCTGTATTCAAAATATGTATTCAGACAGCACCTTGAGCTCTCTCTAGCTCTTCAACTTCTGCTTTTATCTAGGCCCTGTTTTAGGTGCTGAGAATGCAAGAAGAATCATACCTGGTCTCTGTCCCCAGGAAGATGCGCATCGGCCAGGTACTTTCTGAAAGGTCACCTTGGGTGATGCTTGATTCTCCTTCAACTGAGAAAACATTTTTGGGCAGGTGATCAAGGAAATGATGCCTTGATATGGTCTTTTTACCTAAAGCTTTTTCTGTTATGAGTCTCAGAAGTCTTCTAGCTGTTCTAGAAACTTGGGAAAACAGAAGGTACAGGGACTTGTGTTGCCAGATTGCCTGGGTTTCAATCTAGGTTGTTGTTCCAAATCTATAAAGGGGTTTCAAACCACTTTCTGACTGTTGGCAAGATACTCAATTCTATGCCCACCCCTGGAAAGGCACAGAAGAACTGAGTGAAAGTTAGTTTTATTATTACACTGACTTAGATGACTCTTGAATGAATATAGTTTCCTGATCAAATAAAGATGATCAAACATCTGACCCCACTTAGCCTAGTCTCTTACTTAGTTTTTCACATCCTCCCCCAGATCTGGGTACAGGTCATAGATGGCAGCTTGTATGTTGCCCTTTGAAGACAGTATCAGGAACATCAAGTGCTTGATACTTACTCCTGAGTGTGAAAGGTAAGATGACTGGGCAACCCTGGCCTTTAGATTTCTGTCTGTCTGTCTGTCTGTCTGTCTGTCTGTCTGTCTGTCTGTCTGTCTGTCTGTCTGTCTGTCTGCAGAAGTGTGTCTCAGGCATGGGCTCACCCTGTGTCATTTTTTTTTTTTTTTGTCTAAATACAGCCTGCTGTGCTGAGTCCTGAAGACAGAGTGGGCAGGGGACTCCTACCTAGGATCTGCCGTTTTATCACTGACTGGTGCAGGGAAGGGAAGTCCCTTAGCCTTGGTTTCCTTTCTGAACTGAGAAGGCCTTATCACGTTTGTAGTCTCATTGAAAAGTCCCGAGGGGTGGGGGAGGCGGAAACAAAGAGGGTGTCTATTAGAAATAGGGCAGCCCCTGCAGCCCCGGTGGAGCAGGCCCTCTGGCCAGGACATAGCTCATCCATCTGCAAGCTGTCTTGCAGCCTGCTCCCCAGAGACCAGAGACCTAATCGATCCTTGGGAAATAATTAAGGCCCACAAAGCTGAGCCAGGCTTTATCGATGCAGGGTGCTATTAAGAACAAGATAAAAGCATAGTCTTGATTGAATCTTGAAAACAAGGCCATGGTGAACATTTTTCTTTGTCAAGGTGTCATGGGAGAAACAGGAGTTCTAGGGAAGAAAGAAGAAGATGAAGGAGCAGAGGAGAAAACATGTTTTTGAGCAGTAGACAAGAAACTGTGACATCAACTTAAACTCAGGACTGGGAAGGTAGCACAGGGTTTAAGGGCACAGGTTTTGCACACACAGGACCCTGGTTCAATTATTGGCACTACATGGTCCTCTGAGCATCAGTGAGTGTAGTCATGAATTCTCTTGAGTGTTGCTGGGACAGCCATAGTGGGGTCCTCTGCACCACAGGGCCTGTGCACCACTGCATCCTCAGACCTTTTTGCATTGAACTATCCAGAAGATTAAAAATCAGTCTTCTGGCCCCCAAATAATGGAAAGGAAATAAAAAACACCTCTAGAATCACTGTGCTTCCTGTTTTCCTTTGTTAGTAGGGCCCAGTCCTGTAAAAGCTGGAGGTGGGGAAAGCTTGTAGAGTACTGTGAATTGAATTCAGGCCTTGTTCATGCTAGGTATTTACTCTATCATGTACTTTATTTTCTTGGCCCTCTATTATTTTTTGTAGAAAAAATAATTTTTGTAGTAGCTTGTGAGGGACAGGTGGATGGCTTGTGTGTGCCCCACAATAATCTCTGCCCCGGGCCAAACAGTTACCAGGCTGATTTCCTTTAGGGAGTGGTTTGTTCTTTTAGTGGGAGACTTTGACTAGGTCCTTCTGTGACAACCTCTCAGTCCTCATTCCCACTGCTCCATTCTTTCCTGCACAGTGAGTTTGCAGGGAGGAATGGTGCCTTCCCTTGTCACCAAAGAACTTCACTGAATTTTAGTATTCTTACTACTGCCTGTGATGGTAAAGCTGGATTTTAGGGAGGAAATTAGCCCATCAGACCTAATCTCTCAAAATCATTTTGATCTTTTTTTTTTTTGGTTTTTGGGTCACACCCGGCAGTACTCAGGGGTTACTCCTGATTCTATGCTCAGAAATCGCTCCTGGCAGGCTCCGGGGACTATATGGGATGTGGGATTCGAACCACCGATCTCTGCATGCAAGGCAAATGCCTTACCTCCATGCTATCTCTCCAGCCCTGTCATTTTGATCTTTTTTTATTCAACGGTATTCTTTTTACACTGGCATCTTGTCTGATGACTTCAGGTCTGCCCCTTCCTGCTGCAGGTTTGGGGCCTGTGGTCCTCTCATGCCTTGCCTGGAGAGCCTGGGATGGCCTTGAGAAGCTTGCTTTATAGAAGGACTTGTCCTCAAGATTCTGGACTCTGCCAATTCCACATGCAATGCATTCCCATTTATCTGGCTGGCTTCCAATTTTCTTTTGATTTCCAGTGTCCTCCTGTTGTCCTTACCTCACACAGCTAATCCAGATATGCTTTTAGGTCTGGAATTGACATAACCTCAGGAGTTTCCTCCTTCACATTATCATCTCTCTCACAAGAGGATACCTACCTCTTTGATACAGCTCAATCCAGGTGCCCTTTGCAGACTCATGCTTTGTTCTATATTGCTTGGCAGCTTCCCACTGCTTCCCACCTTTAGTTCCTATTTGTATAATTCTTCCATTTTCTGTTCATGACCCTGCATGAAAGGAAGTGATTCCTCCATGTATGACTCTAGCATCTCATAGAGTGCCAAGCACAAGGTAAGTTCTGGGACTAGCAGAAATAATAAATGGAATCTAAAACATTTTGAAAATATTCTAGAGTTTGCTTGTGTGGCTTTAAGGACAATCCATCATAGAAAGAAAACTAGGGAACAGGATGAAGGATGAAGTATGAAATGGGTTTTCTTCTTCTTTTCCCATCCCATTAGACACTTTCCACCTCAATCTCAGGCATTGTTTTGTACATAGTGAATTAACTTTAAACTATTTATAAGTAGGTTTTAAATTATATGTTTTGTATGACATGTGAAACATGCACAATATAAGATATAGCATATATGTAATATTTATACTGTCTGAAAACAGACTAAATAATACATAGACTGCTATGATCTATGTGTGAATACATGTACATACATATCAAAATTGCCCTTTAAATAGAAGTTTGAAAACCAAGACTTTGAGCTTTTTGCTCACATGATCTCTCTCTTAAAACTTTTGTCTCATGGGGCCAGAGAGATAGCATGGAGGTAAGGTGTTTGCCTTTCATGCAGAAGGTCATTGGTTCAAATCCCAGCGTCTCATAAGGTCCCCCCCGTGCCTGCCAGGAGCAATTTCTGAGCATGGACCCAGGAGTAACCCCTGAGCACTGCCGGGTGTGACCAAAAAAAAAAAAAAACCCACAAAAAAAACCCCCAAAACAAACAAACAAACAAAAACTTTTGTCTTGGGGGCTGGAGCGGTAGCGCAAGGGGTAAAGGTGTCTGCCATGTCCACACCAGCCTAGGACAAACTGTGGTTTGATTCCCCAGCGTTCCATATGGTCCCCCAAGCCAGGAGTGCTTTCTGAGCACATAGCCAAGAGTAACCCCTGAGCGTCAGTGGGTATGGCCCCAAAACCAAAAACAAACAAACAAAACCTTTTTGTTTTAGAAGTTATTAAAAACTATGCTTGGGCAATAGAAAGGGTTTAATAGAGCTGGTGGTTTGGTAATTTTTGTTTATCTTTTCTTTTGTTTGTTTTGTTTTTGGGCCACACGCGGCGGTGCTCAGGGGTTACTCCTGGCTATCTGCTCAGAAATAGCTCCTGGCAGGCACGGGGGACCATATGGGACACCGGGATTTGAACCAACCACCTTTGGTCCTAGATCGGCTGCTTGCAAGGCAACGCCGCTGTGCTATCTCTCCGGGCCCCTGTTTGTTTACCTTTTTATTTGTTTTGAGCTATTCCATCTATGCTCAGGGTCTGTTACTGGTTCTGCATTCAGGAATCACTCCTGGCAGTGCTAGGGAATCCATATGGGATGCTGAAGATCAAACACAGATTGGCCATGTGCAAGGCAAAAATATCCTATCTGCTAGACTGTTGTTCCAGTCTCAAGAAATAACTTTTGGACTGAATTTTTACCCTTAAGCCTATGGACTATTTCCATGCCCCACATCAGCCATCCTGGATATTAAGCATTAAGAAATGAAGAAGAACTTGGATGATTAAAAGCCAAATTGCTGTCAATGTCATTTAGCATAGAGGGCTTTTTGTTATTGTTGTTGTGCCAGCCACCCCATCAAAAGGCCTAGGCTGACCAGGTGAGTTAAAGGGAACCCATTTGTTTTCAGCCAGAGGCCCAGTGCTTCCTGAGGTGCAGCCTTATATACTTTTTAAAAATTTTATTTTTATTTATGTATTTATGTATGTATGTATTTATTTGTTTATTTATTTATTTTGGTTTTGGGGTCACATCCCAAAGTGCTCAAGGGTTACTCCTGGTTCTATGCTCAGAAATCGTCCCTGGCAGGCATAGGGGACCATATGGGATGCTGAGATTCGAACCACCTTCCTTCTGCATGAAAGGCAAACGCCTTACCTCCATGCTATCTCTTTGACCCCAGCCTTATATATTTTTACAAAGCGTTTTCTGGGTTGACTAGCATTTACTTTCTCCAGAGCCATTTCTACCCTTCCCCTTTGCACCCTGGTGGGCGCTTCTTCCTTTTGAATACCATAAGTAGATTCCTCCTTCTAGGAGAAGCCTTCCTCATGTCTGGCTATCCAACTGCCAAAGTCTAAACATTGGCCCTCTATTCCTCTTTCAAATCCTCCTGGCCTCTCTCCCGGGTGGGCTAATGGCCAGAGCACTGAATTTGGAGCCTAAATATCTGGTCTTAAGTAAATTGTTTATCAGGCCTGGGTCCTCAGGCTAGTTTCACATTCTTTACAGTCTCATTTTCTAGTGGGAAAATTGGATGTCCCAGTATTCCTACTATGAGATCAGGCTCATCTGAAACACTAGGTCAGTCTTTTCAACTTTTCTGGTTTTAGAATCTCCTTGGGAGCTTTAAATATCCCCATTACAGGTTGTACTAGTAAAGCGATTACATAAAATTTTCTGGAACTGATTACCAACAACATAATTTTAAACATTCTTCAGGCCATTCTAATAAATAAAGTTTAAAAAAATCTCTTTTTAATCTACAATGAGGTACCATCTTATGCCACAGAGATTGGCACACATCACAAAGAACAAGAACAGTAAGTGCTGTCACTGATGTGGGGAGAAAGGAACTCATTCACTGCTGGTAGGAATGCCAGCCTTTATGGAAAACAATATGAAATTCCTCAAAAACCTGGAAATTGAGCTCCCATGTGATCCAGCTATACCACTCTAGGGATATACCCTAAGAACACAAAAATACAGTACAAAAATGCCCTCTGCATGCGTATTCTCATTGCAGCTCTATTTACATTAGTCAGAATCTGGAAACAACCCAGATGCCCCCAAACCAATGAGTGGCTAAAGAAACTGTGGTACATATACACAATGGAATACTATGTTGCTGTCAGGAAAAATGAAGTCATGACATTTTCCTATATGGATTCCATGGATGGAATTCCTATATGCTTCCATGGATGGACATGGAAACAGTTATGATGAGTGAAATGAGGCAGAGGGAAAGGATAGACACAGAATAGTCTCACTCATCTGAAAATAAAAAATAAAACATAGCATGATAATAATACCCAGCGACAATAAAGATGAGGTTTGATAGGACCAGCCCATAATATGAAATTTACCACAAAGATTGGTGAGTGTAGTCAAGTAATTACACCAATTATCATGACAATAGTAGTGAGTGATAGAAATAGAATTCCTGTCTCTAAGACAGGCAAGGGATGGGGGAGGAGGGAGATGGTGGTGGGAAGGTTGCACTGGTGAAGAGGGATGTACTTTGTTTATGACCAAAACACAACTACAAACATGTTTGTAGTTATGGTGCTTAAATAAAGATACTAATAAGAAATAAAGAATCTGTTTAAAGTCAAAGTATTAGGAACATTAAAAAATCCAAGTATATTCTGAACTTACAGTAGATATACTAAGTGTTGCATGTTTCAGCTGTGGTTCTCTTTTCATTAGGTTCACAATCTTTAAGAATCTCGTAAGATTAGGATGGAGAAGGGATCACTATGACAATAATAGTTGGAAATAATTTCTCTGTACTCTAAGTACTGGGTGCTGAATGGAAGTGAAATAAGATGTATGATGCCCCTTCAGTAATATAATAACAGTAACGCACACCACAGTGCCTGAAAGGAAAGAGAGAGGAAGAGAAAAAGATAGAAGAAGCAGTCAAGGGTGGGTGTGGTAGATGTGAGGGGGAACTCGGATAATTGGTAATAGATAATGAACACTGGTGAAAAAGGATGGGTGTTGAAACATTGTATGACTAAAACTCAACTATCAACAAATTGTTAGCTCTGTATTTCACGATGATTTCATAATCAAAAAATCTCTTGCAAGGTTTGTATTTATCTCACCAGGAACAGACATAGAACATTTTGCATGTCATTTCAGCATGTAATATACATTCTTAGGAATACCCCCTTTACCATCCCCCAGATTGCACCATGATCACTTTTTGTGCCCACACGTAGATCTCTCTCCCTTCCCTAGTCTTTATTGTGATCTGAATAAACATCTCCATATTTCTTACTAGGATAGAGTTTCTCTAAGGGTTGTTCCGGAACCACCTTTGATTAATCAAGATATCAAGATGGGATATCAGAAACAGCATTTACACTTGAAAATTTACACTGAGGCTTGATGTTGATTATTAGACTGGTCACTGGATATCTATTTGCAAGATGTAGGGAAATCTGTTGCTCTCTCTCTGTCTCTCTCTCTGTCTCTCTCTCTGTCTCTCTCTCTCTGTTTCTCTCTCTCTCTTGAACTGATCTGTACTACACACCCTGTCCTTGAGCATAAGTCTCAGTTTATCAGCAATCTTGAATAGAATCTTCCATGTATGGAGAAATTTTAGGTATTTTCTAATATAGCTTTGCATTATGTGGGAATGGGTCTGTTGCATCACTGAGTTTGAGAGGCTAGGGTCCTTGTCTATTCTTGAAGTGCAGAGTTACTTCCTTTCCTCCACAAGCTTGGCTTTTGGAATTGTCCAGCCATTCTATCACTAGAATGGTGAATAATGAAAACCATAAGAAATGGCATATTTGATTCCAGATCATTGATTCAATTTGTCATTTGGTTACCAGTTGCTCAAAAGGGAAATCATATTCTCTTTTATTATTTTTAGGTATTCATGGTTTATCTCAGGTTCTTACCACCTTCATTATTATGTCATCCAGCAGGACTAAATATCTGTAGTAATCCCTGGATCAGCACCTGCTATTTCCATTCTTAATTAGCCTCCTGATTGTTCTTATATCTCTTGACAGGTGTCATCTCTTTTTCCAACATCTCAAGTGACTTGCAGTTGCAGTCTTATGTGATGTCTAAAGCTCCCCATGAACCCTCTCACCCCTCTCAACCACTCTGGGCTCAACTTCTGTAATTTCCCTGTGTTCATTTCCTACAACAGCTGTAATTAAGCACTGTAGACTGGGTGGCTTAAACAACAGAAATATATTCCCTACCATATCTTGGAATTAGAGGCATAAAATTGGTATGTCAGCATGGCTGAACTCTCTGAGAAGCTTGAAAAGGAAGGATCTTGTTTTTCTTCTTTTTAGCATCTGCTGATGGCTGCCATCTTTGGTTTCCATTGGCTTCAGTGACAGTTACCCGATCTCTGCCTTTGTCAGGGCATAGTGGCATACTTTCCACTCTGTGTGCTTCTCTACATGGTCATCTTCCAGGAGAGCCATCATACTAGATTAGGGTCCAGCCTTCTTCAGTCTGGCCTCCTTATAACCTAATTAATTACTGTGCAATGACCCATTTTTCAAGTAAGGTCACATTCTGGGATGCTGAGGGTTAGGACTTTAAAATATTTTCTTCTTGACAATATTATTCAAGTCATAACCTTCTTTCTTCCCCCTTTCCTCCTCATTCTGCTTCAGTCACACTGACTTTAGGAGGCCAGATTTAGCAAATAAAAATAAAGACCACCCAGTTACAAAGTTTCAGCCTCCCAAGAAGTTTGATTATAGTCCATACTCAGCCTACCAGGTTGAATAGTTCAATGCTCTTGGTGATGATGTCATGATTGTTGGTCACTTCAGAGCTGGAGAACATTAAAGCCATACCACAGAAGTGCTTAGGAGAATATGCATAGCCAGGGATTGACCTCAGATCTTGTGTATGTAAGACAGGTGCCCTGACCCCTGAACTATCTCTATACCCTCCTAGTTACATTTAAATTCAGATTTAAAATTCAATAAATTTTAGTGTGATTATATTCCAAAAGTCATTGATATTATTATATAACTATGTACCAAACTATTTTTAATATGTGGGACATGCTTATGCTAAAATATATCTATTGTTTTCAAGAAATTAAATATCTTTAGGGCATGAAGTCAATGAATTCTGGTGTTATTTTCTTTGTTCTCTTCTAGGTCACTGATACCATTGTGGGGCTATACACTCAAGACCTCATCTAATCATAACTATATCCCAAAGTTTCAACCTCCAAATACCATCATGTTGGAAGGTAGAGCTTCAAAATATGGATTTTGTGGAGATTGAGACATTTAGCCTGCTTTCCTTGGCTGGCCTCACAAGGGAAGTTGTTCTCCCCACAAGGGCCTTGCAGGGGTTCTCAAATTTTTTAAACAGGGGGCCAGTTCACTGTCCCTCAGACCATTGGAGGGCCTGACTATAGTAAAAACAAAACTTATGAATGAATTCTTATGCACACTGCATATATCTTATTTTGCAATGAAGAAACAAAACAGATACAAATACAATATGTGGCCCGCGGGCCATAGTTTGAGGACCACTGGTAGAGTTTGTCAAATGTGGCTGTTGCTGTCTCTCTAGCCCTGGCATCTTCATCAGAGAATGTGAAGGGGTGACATGACAAATACATTATGGGGAAAGGAGACATCTTAAAGACCTTCTGTTCTGTTCTGACACAGTTCTTAGACATTTTCTCAGGCATTCTTTTACTCAACCCAGCTCCACAAAGATAGGAGCCTATTATTTGAGGTTTTAATAACAATAAGATGTTTATGACTGAAACCCAACTACAATCATGCTTGTAATCATGGTGCTTAACTATTTTATTAAAAAACTTTATAATTAAATGATTCCTGACATCTGTGCTGATATTTTTTTTCCAAGTACTTGTTAAGTGGGCAGATATGGAGCATTGTGAGGAGCAAGCTCTTTTGCCTTTACATAGACTGGCAGTGAGTAGTCTTTGTTGCCTCTTCACTTGGTATTGACATCTGGTAGCTCTTGTCAGTTCTTGACAAATAGTCCACTCGAGCATGGATCCATCCTGAAGGAAATAGAACTGAGAAACAAAGAGGAGGAGTATAAGTCCATTAGGGAAGTGTTAGACCGTTTTTTGTGCTCTCTGGGAACCCAACTGTGTTAGAAGCCATTGTGACATCAGGAAATTTTAGTCATTGACTGTAAGCCCATTGGATAGATATATTTTTGTGTCTCTGAGCCATAAGTCAAATACTACCTAGATCCTTCCAGTAACTACCCACCTCAGGAACTTTTCATTTTGGGGTCCTGTTCTCCTTTGCAGTAGCCTCCACCATAGTCCACATCAATGTATCATATCTAGTTTCATAAACTTTTCTTACCAAAGGACATCTTGCTCTTGGAAACCAAGGATAGAATCTGCTTTCTTTTTCCTACACATTCCTTATTCAGACCTTTACACAAAATCATACCTCAAACTCTTTAGAATGCAGGGCTAAATTGAATGAAGCTGTAGTGGCCTATTTATCATCATCACTCAATTAAGTTATTATAAATAGGATGAAAATCCTTCAGACTATTTTAAGAATTTGCATTATAAACATATTTTAATGCCCTTTAGAAATAAAATCTGTATAAGGGGATAAAACTTGTATTAATTATCTAAACATAACAAATCATCCCAAACTCAGTAGTTTACATCCACCAGCATTTCTGGCCTACGTTTCTTAGGATGAGGAATCTAGTTGGTACCATTGTACCAACTAGTTGACTCTCATAGTGTTGCTGAAGCTTCAGCCTCTCAGTCTTTCTTGAGAAAGGACCCTCATACATGTGGCTGTTTCCTGACCTCAAATTCTCATTGGTTATCAACTGAGAACCTCATAGTCTTGCCCTATGAACTTTTCCATAGGGCTGCCATATTACAACAGCTGACTTTTCTCAGAGTGAAGGAGGAAGCCAATGAGCTGGCATGTCCTTAGTAAATCATAGAAGAGTGTAGAATATCTTCCAAAAAGAAGTTTTGTAATCTGAAAAGTAGTAACACAACACTTTCCTTAGATATATTGTTGTCAGGACCGGGTCACTGGGTCTATCCGGTACTCAAGGAGAATTTATGATACAAGTTTCTGACACCCAGAGATCAGGGTCTTTGGGAGTCATTTTAGAAGTTACCTTCCACATTCCACCTTTCACCCATCCCCCAAGCTCCACCCCCTGTAATTTCTCCTTTCCTCTGGTATGGAAGATATATGCTCCCCAACTGTGATCCCTAAAGCAATTCAAATTACATCTAATTTTCATCTAAAGTAAGTTATGCAGTAGGTGAGTTTACTCAAATACATATCCACTTGATCTATGGAACAAAATAAAAACCGTGTTACCTATCTGTGTTCTGTCTCCATTTATCTGATATAACTAATGGGTGAGAAAGACATACCTGTTAAATAAGGTACAGACTGGAAGTGCAAGGATTCACTAGTCCATAAAAATTATGAAAGGTGGGGGCCGGAGAAATAGCACAGAAGTAAGGCATTTGCCTTGAATGCAGGACAGTGATTTGAACCCCAGCATCCCATATGGTCCCCTCGAACCTGACAGGAGCCATTTCTGAGCGTAGAGCCAGGAGTAACCCCTGAGCGCTGTTGGGTGTGATCCAAAAACTAAAAAAAAAAAAGATCAAAGCCAGCCAAGAAAATAGGAGAGTTTCTTGATTAGACCCCAAATCTAGGGAATAATTCTGTTTGACTCTTGAATCTACTTTGAACTATAAATACTTCCCTCTCAGTAAATTTTTTGAAAGTAGCATATTTATGAATCTACATATCAGTTATAAGTTGGGAAAACTAAACGCTTCTACTTGATTTATATTCTTTTTGTCTCTAGTAAAAATTTTGGAAATACAAAATTTTTTTAGAAACATGAATTTCTTGTGAATCTCATCAGAATTGAGCTTATTGATAGGTTGAAAGTTGAAACCTTTACAGATTTTTGGAGTCCATTTTTTTGTTGTTGTTGATGTGGTTGAGGTCTGTCTTATAGCCTTCACTTCCTTGAAGTCCTATGATCTGAGAAGACTTATGGGGCATATATAATAATTTGTAATATTATAAAGACTATATTCTTGATCCTTACCTCCCAGTTGTAGGTCAAAGCTCTTTAGGACTTCAATAATATCATAAGAATCAGTAGTGGGAAAGATCATCTGTGAGTATCCTCTCCCCCAACTTCTTATTTATCTCACCTGAATGATCAGAATTGCCCACACCTGGAATGGGCAGGTAGAGGGGTCTGCATGGAGGAGAGAGAGGGGATAAGGAGAGTCAGAGAGAGAAGTGTATGAGAGGCATCATCATCAGAGATTCAGCATCAGATTCAGCATTAGCAATTGAGCATTATCAAAGAAGAAGCAGCAGTAGCATCATCAAAGGGAGTTTTCAGGTTGGAAGCCAGTTAGGAAGCCTGGAAAAAGCACCTGAAAGGGAGACAGAGGCTGAGAGAGAGCCAGAAGTAATAGAGAAGTAGCTTCTAGGAAAAGGCTTTGTATAAGAGGCCATCTGAAGAAGTATGCATGGAGGTAAGGACCGTGAAATGAAGCTGGCTGACTCTTGGAACTTCATCTGACTGCCTTGTGAATCTCTCTGCCCTCACCCTACAACTTTCAGACCTGCCAGGCTGTAGGGAGCTGGGTTGAACCCAGAAAGGCCTCACCGTCCCCTTATCAACACTAGGACTAATTAATTTATTTAAGACAACAATCATTTTCTTTTATAATATTTGTTTTTGTTCTTTCATCATAAAACAGATACAGGAAAATAAAGAAAAAAGGGAAATATCTTTTGCAATTTGCAATTAATCTATTTTAATCACATAAATTTGGGTAAATGAGCTGACTTTTGGAAAGTTTGTAAGGGTGGAAATTTGGGTGACTAGATAACCAACCCTATAATTAGAGAGTCAAATATTCAACCCTAACAGAATGTCAAGGAATAATTATGAGTAAAAAATATAACCAATCATGCCTATATAATGAAATCTCTGTAAAATCCCTAAGTAAACAGATTCCTCAAACTCTGAGTTAGTGAATACTTGTGTGGGAGCTAAGAAGTGGTGATCTCCAAGTGGCCATGAAAATTCCATACCCTTCTCATCTGCTCAGTCATTTGGGTCTCTTCCATATATATGTTCTTAATCTGTGTCCTTTATGATAAATGAGTAATAAGATGCTAAACTCTTTTCCTAGTTCTTTCAGTCATTCTGGCAAATTACAAAGCTGAAAAAGCGGGTATGGTACTTTTGATTAATGTCGAAAGTGAGAGGTAGCATTTTGGAAGGTTGAGACCACTCCCTTCAATAGTTTCAGAATTGAGTTCAATTGTAGGACACATATCAGTGTCTACTTTCTTGAGGTGGAAAACTTCACATATGGTGTCAGAATGAGAGTAATACAAAGGAGGAATTTTTCCTCTTTCAATAGCTTTTTATGTAATCTGGTACTACATTTTAACGATAAGTTGTTAACAAAGATGTTTACCTTCAGGGACAAAGAGATATATGGAGGTAAGTTGCCTTGTACACATCCTATCAGGGTTCATTCTTTTGCACCCTATACAGTCACTTGAATACCACTAAGAGTTATCCCTAAAGACAGAGCCAAGAATATGTACTGCCAGATGTGACCCCAAATCTATCCAAACAATAGCTTACTTCTATACTCTCAGCTTTATCTTTAGTGACTATTTTACTGGCAGTGATCTGATTTGAATTTTCTTGGAGATCATTTAAAATGTTTTAAAATCTAATTGAAAAAAATGTGATCTATAAATTTATTGATAGTTGAGTTTTAGGCATACAATATTTTTCCTAACATCTGTGTAGTATTCCATTGTGTAGATATACAAGTGTTTCTCTGTCCACTCACCTGTTCTTGGACACTTGTATTATTTCCAAATTCTGACTATTGTGAATAGCGATGCAATGAACATAGGAGTGCAAAGGGCTTTTCTGCATTTTTTGGGGTCCCTAGGTGAAATCCATTTAGAAAATTACTTTATTTAAATGATATGATCTGATATAGTTACAAGGTTGTCACATAATACAGTTGGTTTTTCACAGATACAAAATTATTCATGATTGAGTTTCAGTCATACCCTACACAACACCCTTTACCAGTGCACATTTCCTTCTACCTATGCCCCCAGTTTCTCTCATTTCTTCCTCCTTGTCTGCCTCTGGAGAAGTCATTTTTCTTCTCTCTCTCACTCTCTCTCTTACTGTCCTTTTATCCTTTTAGACACTGTAGCTTGCAATATTGTTAATGAGAGGTATAATACCTATCACTTTATCTCCTTTCAACACCCAGTGCTTGTTTAGAGTGATCATTTCTAATTATCATTGTCATAGTAGTCCCTTCTCTGCTCTAACTGCACTCCCCTACAATTTATGGCATGTTTCCTACCATTGGAGGACAGTTTTAAAGTTAGTTTAATTTTTTAAAATTAATATCTATACTTAGGCACCATGACTACAAACATGTTTGTAGTTGGCTTTCACCCCCCTTCACCAGTGAAACATTCCCACCACCAATGCTCCCTCTTCCTTTTTCCCCATCCTTGCCTGTATTTGAGAGAGTTATTCTATTTCTCTCACTCATTATCATTGTCATGATAGTTGTCTGTGTAGTTGTTTTTCTAACAGAACTCACCACTCTTTGTGGCAAGCTTCATGCCATGGGCTGGTCCTTACAGACCATAGATGAGTGAGACTATTCTATGTTTATCTCTCTCTCTTTCTGACTTATTTCACTCAGCATAATAGTTTCCATGTCCATCCATGTATAGGAAAACTTCATGACTTCATTTTTCCTGATAGCAGCATAGTTTTTCATTGTGTCTATGTATCATAGTTTCTTTAGCCACTCATTTTGTTGTGGAGCATCTGGGTTGTTTTCAGATTCTGGCTATTGTAAGTAGTGCTGCAATGAATATAGGCATGCAGAAGATCCTTTTCATAGTTTCTTTAGCCACTCATTTTGTTGTGGAGCATCTGGGTTGTTTTCAGATTCTGGCTATTGGCAATGAATATAGGCATGCAGAAGATCCTTTTCTGTTGTGTTTTTTTGTTCTTAGGGTATATCCCTAGGAGTGGTATTGCTGGATCACATGAGAGCTCAATTTCCAATTTATTGAGGAATTTCCATATTATTTTTTTTCTAGAGGCTGAAGAATATTTTAAGTTTATTATTTCTTGGTATTATAATTTCGAAGGTATAGTTCCACTGCTGTTTGAAGCCAATTAATCAAGAGACATGCTGATGAAACATGATGATCAAGACATGGAGAAAAAGTCTTACTGTCAAAGCTGAAACAAAAATATGTCAGGTTGGAAGATGATGCACTTGTATCTTCAAAACAGCCATCTTATCTGTATGGTCACGAGGTGCTTATAAAGAAAGAAACAGGGAAGCACATTTTTAGAAAGTGTAGGTGGGTTACAGCCAAATGGGTCCAGAATGATCAATAAATTCCTTCATGCACTGGTTTCCTGAGTTATACTCTATTTACTTTGCAAACCTAAATAAGGCAAGGGTTAATTTTGGGTGGAGGGTGAAACTGAAATCTCTTCTGTAGACCTTGAGGGCAGGGTAAGACAAGAACGCTTGCCCTTTCCCTCACCTAAAAGAGCTTGCTGATCCTCTTGGGCAGGTTTCAATATGCCTTTCCCTCAACGAATTCTCTCTTCCTGCATTCTATTAAAAGTAGCAGCAAGAGACCAGGTCACACCTTCAACACTTTGGAAAACACACTTTAATCTAATCTCTCAGAATTTTATTTTCCATGTAATTGTAGGTAACACAGTGGCTAAACTTGCAGCAATTCCTGCTCCTCTGCCTGTAGTTGCCAATGTCAGCTTCCTCAGTTCCTTTAGAACTGAAGTGTCCCTAAATCAATATTTACACTAACAACCTCTTCAGAACAATCTTGACAGTTTATTCTATTAGCTATTAATCAACTTAGAAAACAAATTTTGACTTCCCAAAACATGACCTCAAATTCCTTCGATCTCTGTGCACTACTGGCCCCAGAGTCACTTCAGGTACCCAGACCTGTATTTATTCTCTATTTTCCTCTCACCACTTAAAACCACTATTGAATATAACTAGTGGCATTTGGTTTTTGAAGAATCCCTTCAAAATTGAACTCTTGTTTTATGAGCATACATTCCCAACTTTCCTAAATAGTATTGCTTTATATCTTTGTGTATTTCACTCTGTAGTTCATTCTCTTCACCCATAATTATGCTTTAAAGATTTATCTATTTCCTTACATAAATATTTGGTTAGTTATGTCCTATTGGTGTAAGAGACCATGAGTTATACTCCTATCTCTCATATTTATCTGTAGTTCTCCAGAAATGGGTGTCTATATTACTTCCAGTTTTATACCAACACAAATTATGTGGTCACTAGCATTCTAACTTATGGCCCTTTGTGAAACTCTGTGAGGGTTTATTTAAGATATATGCACACCAAGAACTGGAATTGTTGATACCTAGGTCCACATACATTAAATTTGACAAAGAAATGCCAAATTTTTCTCTGTAAGGCAGCACGTATCTTCATCCTCACAAATCATACATAAAGGATCAGTTCCCACTGTAGACTAATAAATACTTAGTGTGCTGACCCAGTTAAATTGTTTTTAACCTGTTAGGTGTGAAGTTGTGTACAATATTGTGATTTGCATTTTTCCTAATAATTGATGAGTTTGAACATCTTTTAATATTCTTGTGACCTTCCTCTCCCACAAACTTCCTGTTCTATGGTTGTGTGCATATTATATTGTGGGTGAGTGATTGGGCCACACCCAGCTCTGCTCAGTGCTTACTACTGGCTTTGTGCATAGGGATCACTTCAGCAACCATATGTCATGTGAGAAATTTATCATAATTGTGTGCAAGACAAGAGCCTAAACACTATCCTCTTGTGTCTTCCTTAAGTTAGGTATAATTTCTTCTGCTTTCTCCACTGCTTCCAGAACACTGTTAGTTGTTGACTGATGATTGATGAGATTAATATGGCTGTTTTGTTTGAACTTTGAGATTTTGAGGCCTTTATTTCCTCTCCAGAGCCTGAAGTGTCTGCTTCTATTCATTCAGAATGCATTCATCCTATTCCATGCCCAGTTTTCTTGTGGAACTCTCCCTTTTGGTAAAGCCCAAATGACCTTCTCACTCTATCAATTAAACAAGAGAGAGAAACTGGTCCCACTAGCTTTCTGGCATCAGATTCCAGCAACATTTTTAAATGCCCTTTTATAGATCTGAATATTAGAGAATGTTCTTGTAACTTACTGATTGATTTTTTTTCTTTTGTTGTTATTTTTACTTCCACATACCTAAAGCAAAGAAAGATCCAACAAATATTTGCTACATCTTTGCACATAGACAGGGAATCTGAAGCATCGTTTTGTTAAGTTCCTCTGTTTGTGAGAAATAATCACATCTTAGTTTTATTATCCAAAATTATGGATTTCATGCTCAAAAAACAAATTTCTTGCTTTGCCCTGTAAAGGTCATAGCCTTCATATTTATTTATGCATCCAAACAGAAGAATTTTCAGTCTTAGTCTAACTAATCTATTCCTACTCATCCCAAAACTGTGTTAGTTGTCTGATTCTCTAATTTTGACTGAAATACATTTACCCATATCTAGTCTATTTCTTTCTCTCCTGATTCTAGATTTGTGATACATTGAAGCCAAAGAGTGTGTGTGTCTTAGTCATGTCTTTATTTTACTAGGCACATTGTTTTACTTTATTTTACAAGGCACTTGCTCATAGAAAGTGTTCCATGAATATTGATTTATTGAATGAATGGACTCACTGAAAACATTTATTGAAGAGCTAGGCATATGGCTCAAGAGGTATAGTAAATGCCTTGATATATAAGGTCCTGAGTTCAAACCCCCGCACTGGCTGGTCTAACCCTGCACTGCCAATGTGGCCCTGGTGAGTGGTTCCCTCAATTATAGCAAAACAAATAATAAGCAAATGTGTTTTATACACAATTGTTATCTACTTTGCCAGATGATGGTAATTCATAGGTGAGTAAGACACAGTTTAATAATGAAATAGTGTGGGAAATGTATATAGGACATTAGTCTTAAAAGAGCTACAAACAAAAAAGGAATGTTATTTGTAGCCTTATAATTTTCATTTCCAAATTATGTAATTTCATTTCCAAATGCATGTAACTTGCATTTTTAACTTAAAGAAACTGACTCTATATATACATTATATATATAAAATATGAGGTACCCACTTCATCTTAGCCTGAAATAAGTTATAGGGTGGTTGAAGAGTGTTTGGTCTTGCTGAAATGGCTGGAATATCTCTACAACTATCTGAGTCTACAATGCAGATAAATAAATGAACTTTATACACAATGTTGAATATAAATCCTCTATATGCAGAAGATCTAATTCCTTAAGAAGTGAACTAGATTTTTATAGAAAGAAATAAGTTTTTTGTAAGATTAGTTTACAACAAATACCACTTGGTTAACCTATCAATAGGAAAGTTGCATTATCTTAAGTTATATCAGGCTCTAAGAGAAGAGTTTAACAGTGACCCAACAAAGACTCTTAGTGTAGGGTCAGAGCTGGGAAGTATGCTAGACTTGGCATTACTAATTCTGTGAGAAAACAAATGTCCATTTCTTTGTATTCATTGTAAAATGTACTCCTTATAAAGAAGGTTCTTTGTGGAGAATCACTTAATAGTGGATATTTGATCAAGTGAAACAAATGTGGATTCTCAAGCAAATCCCTAAGAGATTTCCCTCATTTTTCTTTCTGTGAGTTTTGAATAATAGATTTTGATGTGTAACAATTTTAAGTAAAGTTTTCATTGATATTCTAAAGAGAAAGTTCTTTAATCTTTATTTGCCCAATGCCCTGGAAGTATCTGTGCAATAACAACAGAGTAGACTTTTGTTAAACATACTAGTCCCAACATGTTCTTCTCATGAATGTCTAAAATTTGTATCTTGTGCAATGTGTGAAATTGTTAATTAACTGTGTGTTTTCTGTAGTCTCATACAATCAGGATATAATGCATACACACATTGTTTTGGGTAGAATTATATAAACATTTTTATCAGAAGTCAAAATAATCAATAGCACACAAGTGGATGAATGGCACCACTAACAATAAAGTTAGAACAACTGCAACAGAGATGAAATCAGCTAACATTTTCTAAAAGGTTCATATAGTTGATATTTTCATTTTAGGGAGTCCCATATCTCTACTAGAACTTTTCACTTCTGACTTCGTAGTGCCACTACAGCCATTTGATTATATATATAAAGATGAATGAGCTATTATGCCCCTTCAGTAACAATATTGTAAACTATATGTCTCAAAGGAAAAAAAGGAAGACAGAGAGAAAGAGAGAAAAATAGAGAGGAGAAAAAAGTCTGTCTTAGAGGTAGGCAGAGGGAAGGTAGGAGGGAAACTGGGGGGGACATTGGTGATGGGAAATATGCACTGGTCAAGGAATGGGTGTCGGACATTGTATGACTGAAGCTCAATCATGGGCAATTTTGTAACTTTATCTCATGGTGATTCAATTAAAATTATTAAATAAAAAGAGAACGAATAAGCACTGCTATGTTTCAATAATACTTTATTTAAAATATAGGCAGCAGATCGGTTTCAGCCTGTGGGATGTACTTGCTTTAAGCTAGAGCAAACAATAGAAATAAATAGATTTAACTCTGAAAAATACCTGGTCTACCCAACTAGCCTTTAAAACCCTCAGGCAAGAGGGAAAATGGGAGGGAAACTGGGGACATTGGTGGCAGGAAATGTGCACTGGTGAAATGTGTTGGACATTGTATGACTGTAACTCAATCATGAACAAGTTTGTAATTATCTCACAGTAATTCAATTAGAAAACTTATTTAAAAAAAGAGGAAGAAGATAAAAATGTAAAGAAGAGGAGGAGAAGAAAAGAATATCAGAATTCTTCATAATTACTTTCATGTTGTGTTACTTCTATTTTCTACACCAAAGTTAACTTTCTCTGGAAGAGAATGAGGACTCTCATTTTGGCATAAGTGCTGTTTTGGTTTGAAGATCACCCAGTAGTAGCAGCTGCCCAAAGGACCAGCTTCTCCAAGCCTCCCGATCTAATTGATGGCTGACAGTTCTGAGAAGCAGCTGTTTCCAGTCCCTTCCCCAGCACAGGTCGAGAGAGCAGCAAGAGTAAGCAGACCATGGAAAGCTTCACCCACTGATGCTGATGAGCTGAGCCTTCTTTCCTCAAGAGTCAATTCTTATCTCATCCTTTTCTATTTCCAGTTTGTCCTCAAAGTTCACTTGCTCCCACCTTCTCTTCCCTGGCTATTGCAGTTGTGTGACCAAAGATCACACACAGTCATTTACAGGGGCAAGTACATTGTAATCCTATGTGAGTCCACATAGTTGGTGGGGGTTGAACTCTTACATGGCACTGCCTGTGCCTAACTGTGCTCCTTGTGTTCCACAGGTGTCCTGTGTCCATGGTTTTGGGAGACATAGGTGGCCAGAACACTCTGTATGGCATGATCTAGAACAAATTAGAGTCTTTCTCTGGCAAGCAGATACCTTGTCTCTGAGTTGTGCCTAAAATTCACCTGTTATCTTAAGGAAATGTTTTTGTCCTCCTACCCACACTCTTTCCCCTGCTAAGTTAAACACCCAATTCTCTAACTGTAGCTATTAGTTTCTTTCATTGAATTAAACCTCACCCCATTACAAATGAAAACAAAAACAAAACCTTCATTTTGAGCTCTCTCAATAGATCTAGCACCTGCAGTCTGGTTTTGTTTCTTGAGCATTATTAGTGAAAGTTATGGGGTTAGAGAAAGTGGATGGGGTCTGACTGTCAGTGTTTACAGAGAAAAAGTCAATGACAAAAAATTTGGAGTGTCACCCTGATCTCTCATTTTTAAGGTGAATTCTCTAATAGTGTCTTAGTTGGGTCATAATAATAATAAATGGGTTGAAATTAAAAAGGGTATGAAATGAAAACCAGGCACTTCAGAGGATCTGTGTCTTCCAGGGAAATGGGGGCTTGGTACTTGGGAAGAGATTAGTTATACTTTTCTTAGGAGTAAGCTTTTCCACTTTCAACATAGAGATGAAGGGTGATTGCAGACAAGAGTGGTTCTTGTTTGAGAGAGCTCAATGGTAGGGCATAACACCTAAGGGCAGAGTTCCGGATTTAGGCTGACAATTGTCACTTCATTGGTAAAGAAGCTTCTGTGCATTCCATGCAGCCATTGACAGATGTAATCTATTCTTGGCCACATGGATTCCTGATATCACCATGTGCCGAGGTTATGATTTCACTATTTTTATGCAATTTCACAGGAAAGCAATAAGACTGAAGAGAAAAGCAAGAAAGCTCAGGTGTCCTTCACTTAGAAGAAGGCCAAGAAATGCATGGATACTTGGAAGGGTTATTGCACCAGAGACCAAGTTCTAAAGCTGTGGTTCATTCCCTTTCTGCCATGAGTAGATTTGAATCATGTTTTCTACTATCATGTTTTATTGAAGTCTGAAAAATCATAAATCATCACTGAGTTCTGACTCTGACAGACTCCTGAGTGAGCTGCATCTGTTGGGTTGGTGGCTGCTGCCTGAGATGTTTCTAGAGGGCTGACCCAGTGCTGGTGTCAGGCCATCAATTAGACAGTGGGAGAAGGGGAACGAAGAGGCAGCACTAGGATTGGCAATTACACACTAACAGTACTGTTGACCTCTCAGAGCAGGTGGTGAGAGCAAGTGAAATTCCAGGCTCTGTCACTCAGGATTCATTTTCTCTCTTGTGTTTAGGCCTGAGGGGATATTCAGTGATTTGGAAGAGATTGTCTACACAGTTTTGTTAGTAATAAGAAAAAAATAATGTCTCTACTAGAGGATACTTATGTTTCCTTTTAGTTGCTTGATAAGTGCTATGATATCTTTAAAGTCCTTCTCTCTCTTTCTTCCCCTTTCCTCCTCCTCTCTCCATGTGAGTGTGTATTTCTGAATGGAATCGTGGGAAGATTAGCCTCTGTGTCTATGAGCTCAACATTTGCTATTTCCATAGAATAGCAAATACTGGTAAGGCCTTTGAAGTCTTGTTATTTCCATTTCTTCATAGTTGCCCTTTTCTTACTTAGCTACTGTATTCTTGTTTCCCAGAGTTAGGGAGGAGGCCCTAAAAATTGGAAGATAACAGCCAAATTCTGGCAGTGGATCTAATAACTATTCTTTAGGCTTCTAGCTCTGTTTGCAGTTTTTCACCTCATTATGAGCTCTGAATTCACTTCTTTCCCGTCTATCTCTGGTATCTCTCCTTCCTGGTTACCAGCTTTGCTTTGGTTGTCCATGTCTTATGGAAACTTGTGTTGGCTGCCTAGTTTAATCCTGAGCTGCCTTGTGTCTAGGGGTAAATGGCAGCACATAAATGTTTAGTTCTTTAGCTCTTGAGCTAAAGCAAACATTTTTTTCTTTCTCTTTTTAAACTCCCTTTCTCTTCCTTCTTTCTGTTGCTGTCATGACCGTTGTGTGTGTGTGGATGGGCGGCGAGTTAGCACACACAAAAGTTATGGTGTTTGCCATGGGTTGCACATATTGAACTGCACATTTTAATCTGCAGTGTTTGCACATGTGATTGTAGGGGAGAGACAAAATAGCCCTAAGGTATGGAAAAACAGCAGAAAGATCAGGACCCACTTGATGCATATGGAGGGACCAGTGATCCAACTCTGAGTTTCACACTTGCAGCTTTTTGCTGCACAGACTCCCTTCAACATTTCCTTAATAAAAATTCCTTGAATAAAAATTTCTTTGATAAAGTAAAGAAGAAAAGAAAGAAAAGTAAATTGACATTTTGTAGGGAAGTAAGCCATTTCTCAAAAACTGTTAAAAGAGTTTGTCGTGCAAAATTTCTGTGTTCTATTGATCTTATTTACAAATATCATGAAAAATATATCATCATAACATGATGTATGATCCCTGTAGGATTCAATTTTTTGAAAGCTCTGTACTGAGTAGGGATGCTGGTCAGGCACTCAGAAACGTGGGGGCAATAGAAACGAGCCCCATGGAATAGAATCCACACAGACACTTCCCTAAAATGCTCTAGTAGACGTTGGAAGTCAGGCGATTTGGCTCACCACCTTAGCTCGAAAGGAAATAATGGTCAGAGGGGGAGGCAGGTAATAAAAGCAGCAATTGTGAAGTGTTTTGGCAGTTTTTTCATTTTTACTGCAAGCTGGGCATACATTTGTCTTCATTGCCAAAGTGCTGGTGTTTACAAGTGAAAGACAAGGAAGCAGGAAAGCTTATTCAGTTGCCTCTGGAAACACTATTTCCTCGTCATGATTCCAAAACCACATCATGGGCAGGGGATTTGGCCAGATGCAAAAAGGTTACTTTGGGACTTTTACCACCTGCCTTGCAACAATGAAGTGCCTGGGGTGGTTGATAGTAGAGCTCTGTAGCCTAACAAACAGGACCTTTTATGCCACATTACTTATCCACTGGTTGGATATTGAAGCTAGCCATGAGTACCAGCCTCTAACAGCCTGGAAAACTTTTTTCAACTTCACTTACTTTGGGAGTGGGGGCAAAAAGATGGTGCAGGAATTTTGGAGCCACTACTGGTATTGCTCATACATGGTGAACTTTATTTTGCCATAAATTCACAGTGTTAACTTGTCAAGACAAAGCTCAAAAACAGTACTACATTATTCTCCCTACACTTCTCACAGTACTAGATGAGACCCAGTAAGGAAACTATCATCCTTCCTTGTGTTTTTGAGCAAGAACAGCCCAACCCTTTCACCTGAGGTCTTATATAGGGGTAGTGTGGAGTTGGGCAGCTGAATGGGAAACACACACACAAACCTCAAAACAAATCAGCAATGTTAAGTGATATCAGAGGTAAAGCAGGGACTGAATTCAGTTCATAGCATGCAAATCTTCAGCAACCAAACAGCAACCCTCTATGTGCCCTGTCTTCATTTATGAACAGTTCACAAAACAACTACAGTGATCTTGGCTAAAGCTAGAGAGGCCTCTCAGATGGCCAGGCCCCTGTGAACTGCCTCATTAAAGCAATTTCAAAATCAATTCTGGATTTGACAAGCCGTCAGGACATTGTTGCTTCTCTGTGATGGGAGTGACATGTTAACAGCAATTAGACTTTTGCACACACACACACGTCCGAGCCTGTTCAGCATATTCTTTATTAGGAGGGCCTAAAAAGCGTTATTATAATCATCTAACCTGGGGTCATGGACACATGCTCTATGATCTCGGCCTCTGTTGGCAATCCCTTTGGTGAAATTTTGCCTATTGTCTATAGAGATTAAAAGGAAGTGCATACCCCAGATGCGATATTGGAAAATCAAAGGTCAGAGTAGTGCTTGAGGTTTCTTCCATGTTTTTTAATACAAGTTATGGGAACAATCAGATTAGCATGAAAAGATATTGCTCCCTCTAGCAGATGGAGCCAGATTCTTATGCAAACGAGGGAAGACTGGTTTGGTGGCAACTTTCTGGGGGCAGGCATGGGGATGCTATTATTTTGACTGGAATTGTCCAGCACCCACACATTGAGATTGGCAAAGACTAGGTTAGGTCTAGTTAACAAAAGCTATACTAGTAATTTATCTTAGGGATATCCAGTTCCTTTGCTAAGGAGACCAATGTCACCTAATTGGCTTCTTCAGTAGCCAAATCTTTTGGTCCCCGGAAGTCAACAGTAAGAGCTATTCTTGACCTGATGAAAACCTCTGCAGATTTACTGAAAAGGAATAGTAAAACCTGACATTACTAAAACCTAAACAATATCCTAAGAACAAAATAAGTCTAACATCTCACTGCAATAATTTGTTTATGGTGGATATCCAAAGATAATTTCTCGGGTGCCCACAAACAATTCTGTTCAGGTCTTGTCTTCTGATTTTTGCCATGACGGCTACCAGTTTAAAGAGTTTTTATACCTTGTGTGAGTAAAAATGCAATGTAAATTATAACAATTGTTCAGGTATGAATTTAATTATTTCTGCTTTGAAGATGAGGAAACACTGTAGTTGAAAGTTTGGCCAGTTGTCCAGGCTCACGTAGTTAGAATCCAGGATGCAGACACAGTCTGGCTTCAGTTCTTCCAAGAACTGAAAAAGAGCTGATCTCTTCTTCAGGGGGCCACCACCTCACTAACATGGGAGAGAGACAATATCTACGATTTTCTAAGTATTTTCTGACTGACAGGATACTGAATAGACATTGTAATAATTGAATTATGTGGTTATATAATATTCCAAATACCAATTTCATGTTTGTTTCTACCTACCAGTTTATTAAAAATTGTAAACAACACTTGATCTCAAGTTCATATTCGTCTTCCCTACTCTTTTTCCCTATGACACTTATTAACATTGATATATTTTGTTAGCCTGTCTCTCCATTAGGATATTTTATAAGGACAAGAGTTTTTCAGTTTTTGTTCAGTGGAATTTAATTGCTGGAAAAGTATTGAATTGGGATACTGATAATTGTTTAATAAATGAAAGGATTATGTATTTCAGATAAAATCAGGATAGGGATTGTGTTCCCTCTGGTTCAGAGGTATATCTATGGGCTTTTGCTTTAATGATGAGGAATATTGCATGAAAAAACTGGAAGAAACTTGAACCTTCTCTTGTACTTTTGGTCATTTTCAGAAAAAGATCAGTTACCTTACTAACTCCTAGTTGATGGTAGAACCAGAACTAAATCTCTTTGGTTTGGAGCCTTCCTACTTTATATCCCACCCAATTAGCATGAGTAGGTTTGGGGATTTCCTTTTCCACTTAGCACTTTATTAAAGGTCTTTTCAGAAAGCTCCCAGCTGAGCTGCTGTCGCCCCCATTCCCATTTGGGTTGCTTCCTGGTTGACTGATTTCAGAGTGGGGGGCACTTTAGAGGGTCCCTGTTGTTTTGTTGGATCAGAGTTTGCTAGCTTTTGAAGCCGGTCCACTCATTACTGATTTCCCTCAAGCATTTGTTTCTGAAGCCAAATTCTTCAAAACTTCAAAAGACTAACAACATTTAAGAGACCTCATCTATTCATCTGTTTAGGAAAGCTACATGCAAATCCTCAAGAAACCATTTGTTCTTCCACTGGGTCCAGTAGATAAGCAGGATACCACCATTTGGACAATAAGCTGACACCCTACCTTGAGAAATGGTGACTGACCCAGTAGAGGACCAGCAGAGGTTAATATTTTACCCAACTTCCAAGACAGAGTATTTAAGAAAGAATGATAATGGAAATAGTGTGTGTGTGTGTGTGTGTGTGTGTGTGTGTGTGTGTGTGTGTGTGTGTGTGTGTGTGTGAGAGTGGGTGGGTGTGGGTGTTTGGATGGTGGGTAGGCAAAGGTTTGAAAAGAAGCCATAGCATTTTTGACATGAGCTATAACAAACTTAATTTTTAAAATGTGAACATGGGACCCCACTGAAGGGTTCTAGAAAGTATTTTTATAATAGCTTGAAGATATTATTTGCTCTTGTTTTTGTTCTCTCACCAGTATGCTGATGGCCTTCCAGAAGTTACTTGACATCTTGATGTTGCAACAGAATGATGGCAGAAACAGATATGATCACTTCCTTTGCAGCCAGAGTTTAGAAAATATTCATATAAATATAAATCTATGCCCCCTTCTTACCCACTTTTGAATGTAGCCTCACTTGCTAAATTTATATTTTAACATATAGCAAATTAATGATTTTATTTTTCAAAGTTTTGATCATACCACATAGGGACCTAGCATGGTTTTGGGGATAGATGTTGGGGTTCCCATATACAAGGAATAAACCAGTCCTCTGTATCATATCCCTGGCCTGAATTAATGTTTTTCCAATTTAAAAAAAATAGGAAATCAAAAGCTCTATTTTATTTTAATTTTCTTTGGAGAGAGGCATTGATTTTGTTTTTGTTTTGGCCATACCTGCTGGTGCTCAGAGGTTACTCCTTGCCCTGAATCAGGAATTACTTCCAGATGGATCAGGGACCTATATAAGTACAAGGGATTGAACCCCACTTGGTTACATGGAAGCCAAACACTGTACCTGTTGTACTATTACTTAGGCCCCTTTTTAAAAATCATTTTTATTGAATTTACAATAATGTTAATCATACTTTCCATGCATACATTATTTCAATACTATATACATCACCAGAGAGCTCACTTCTCTTCTCCAGTGTCCCAAGGAGCCTTTCCCACACAAATAGAAGTTCAGTTCTTATAGACAAAATCTTTAGTTTTAATGACTGTTTCAATAATTTGTTGTTTCTTTACTATATATTTTTTATACCACATGTAGGAGAATTGTTTTATTTTTTGTGGAGGTGGTAACACCTACACATGTAGATGAATAGAGCTAAACTCTTGATATTTTCCACAAAATTACAAAGCAATGAATAAAGTACATTTTTCAAACACCATATCATATTTCTACAGATACATAAATTTAAAATTAATACTATGAATAAGCCTATGCTAATGTATTTAAAAATTCTAGAAATGTAAAATTTAGAGTGAAGAGAATTGAGAAAAGTTTAGCCTTGCTCGTCAAGCTTGTGTTCTCTCTTGAAAACATATTTTACTTGGTTATATCTTTTATTTTATTGCTTATTCTACACTAGAGAAAACACATTCTCCTTTCCCTCATGTTTTTTTTAAGTAAGCTTCAATAAAAAAAAATCTTAGTTAACTGAAAAAAAAAGTTTTCAAGGTAGTTTTTATTGAAACTTACTAAGAAAGATGTGAAGGGAGAGAAAGAAAAGTACATGTTCAAGAGAGAATACAAGCTAGTACATGAAGTCTGTGAAAGTATATCTAAGTGTGTTTTGTCTTATGAAAGGAAATACTGGCATTATGCTAGAAACATATCATAGGTACTGCTTAAGTATCTGCATTAATAAGTTAAAGATTATAGTAACAATCTCAATTGCTGCTTAAAAATAACAAAAACATAACACCTGATAAGACATAGAACATTCAATATAAATGAAATGGAAATATATACAATCTCTTGGGTAAGCTGAAAGTAAGCAAATCTTTCTTTACCTAGTAGAGGGCAACCATGAGCACCATAATTGAATGTCATATCAGTGTTAAGTGCTGGAAGTATGTCTTATTTTTAAAGAAGCTCCTTTAATGCTTCTTGAAAAACTGAATTCAAGGCCATGAATTCTCTAAGCTATTGCTTGCCTCAAAATTCTGTATTATTGATTCAAACCTGAATGATCATCAAGCATTTGATGATCTGCTCAGAATCTTATGAGCTTTCCTTTGCATGCAAATTAATTTCTGCTTTAGTATTCTATTTCTGTCTTTGGTTTTTGTCATTATGAGAACAATGTGCCTTGGAGTTTTCTAACAGAATCTGTTTTGGCTAGGATCCTTTGGGTCTGTTGAATTTTGGTGTCTGTATTCCTCAGCTCTGAGAAATTCTTACCTAGGTTTATTTTTCTGTGTAGTTTTGTTTTGTTGGTTTTTTTTTTTGGCCACACCCAGTGATGCTCAGGGGTTACTCCTGGTTATGTGCTCAGAAAAACCTCCTGGCTAGGGGGACCATATGGGATGCCAGGGGGTCAAACTGTGGTCAGTCCTAGGTCAGCCACGTGCAAAGCAAAAGTCTTACTGCGTGTGCCACCACTCTGGCCCCTTAACTATGATTTTTTTTATTTCCAAGAATATTATTATCTTTATTAGGAATAGAAACATTGCTAAGAATAAATATTGGTAAGAACTTATCGATCTCTCTAGAATACATTAACCTAGGTCAGAAATATCTGATCAGAAACAAATTTAATGTGAATAACCCCCCCCCATCATTTGAGGCGTTTTATCTTAAAGTCTACCATCCTTATTCTGCCACTCAAAAGCTTCAAGCCATATGCAAAGTAAAACATCAGAACTTTCAAAATTAAGTATATACATATAAAACTATATAAATATAATATTAGTACAAGACTTGAAATCACATCAATGCCAGTATAACTATTGCTTAGTACAGGTTACATCACTGGCATCAATGTCTTTCTTTAAATGTCACATCAATGTCTTTCTTTAAATAATGAGTCAAAAAAGCCAATTAATTGGAATAATCAGTTAGCACTCAAATAATACTTGGGTTTTAGTTTTTAGGTTGAAACAAAAGACGTCTCATTTCCGAAAAACGTTGACACATTTTTACCCAACAGGATCCATAAAGCTTACATGTTTATATTTGTTGGCACTATAATAAGGTTTAGTTTGCTAATTATGCTAGCTACCCCTGTTTCTCCACTTAGGGACGGTTAGTCTTGGTTGCACAGAATAAACCTATTCAAACTAGTCAGGTTTAAATTTTCAACAAAAAACTGGCTTCCATGTGAATTCCGTCGGTAAATATAAAATGTGACACACGATATTCTTTACATCATGCAGGCTGTTCGATACGATTTGGTAAACAGATAAAGAGACTTTCGAGAAATACAGTGAAGTAATTTAATTTAAAATGGTTATTATGTGCTGGTTAAAACAGAGGACTGATAACAGTATCACTAAAATCATTGTGACAATAACAATATTTAGAATCTTAAAAAGTTCAGCTTCTTTGTCATTGTCATCCTTTTCAATCTTTATTTTGGGAATTAGCAGTTGCTTGATTTGCTTAATTTCTGTTCTGCTCCAATCTTCCTTCAATACCTGGATAGCTCGTGGGTGGATATGGACAGGCAGGATTTGGGGTAGGGGTTTTTGCTTTAGCATCTGGATCCTCTGGCGAACATCATCTACTTTCTCAAGAAACTCAAGGGGACTTTCTTTCTGTAAAGATGTTGCCAGGGCGATTAATTCAAGCTGCTGCTCTTGCAACTCTTTCATTCTTTCGATTTGGGGCATATATACCTGATGGATCCTTTTGCTGACATCACAAAGGGCAGTTAGGAACAGCTTTTTCTTCTGTTCCAATACATCACTAAGCTCCTTGAAGTACTGAAGAACGACTCCCTTATCCCCTTGGACCATCCTCTCCAAGTTCAATTTCTCTTCTTCAAGCTTCTGAATCAGATGGCTGAGGTCTGTCCAGTGAACATCACTCAACTGCTGAAGCAATATCTTCAGTGCTTCCATCTCCTTGAGGTAGGCGCGGTTGAGGCCATCTATTGGGTGGTCCTTATGCTGGCCCATAGTAAGGCAATGCCCACAGATCAGCTTCATATCCAGCAGACAGTAAACACTTAATAGTTGCATGTAGTGTTCAGGGCAGGTGGCAATTTCCGGGTGATCTTCTTGCTGGTACTTTTCGATAATACCCCTTAATGCAAAATTGACCGGTAAAGAGTCTATGCCCCAAGGAGTAACCTCAATCATGCTTCTGCAGTTAGGGCACTTGAGTGGGATCTGCAAAGGCCTCCCTATGTAAAAGTTACATGATGCCTGAAGAATGCTTTCTAAGCAAGTTTTACAGAATGTGTGAGAGCATGGCAGCACACAAGAGTCTTCAAAAATTCTGTAACAAATGGGCCATGTTAACTCATCCTTAAAATTGTGCATTTCCTAGGTCTTGTTGAGCTTCTGCTTTGAGGGCAGAATACACTAGATCTTCGCCAACTTTTCAAGCTTTTTTTTTTTTTTTTTTTTCTTATTCTGAAATGAATGGCTATTTCAGACTCACATCCCTGGGGACAAAGGCGTAGGGTCCTAGTCCCAGGGGAGCTGGGCACTGGCGACGTGGACACGAATCCGCCGGCAACGTCTTAGGGACCTGCGGCCTGGATGGTTCGAACCTTCACGTCGGACCAAACGGATCGTCACAATGGGCCTGTGTCCCCGCGATCCCGAATCCTGGGTCAAGCTGGGCAGTGAGATCCGTCTGCCCCGTTCAACAGACAGACAGACAGACAGACGGACAGATAGACAGACAGACTCTACACCATAACTATGATTTTTTAAATTTACTCTTTTTTTAAATTTTTTAATTTTAACCATATTTGCTTTTTCTTTTCTTCAGAGATTCTGGTAATTCTTAACTTGTTTCTCTTGAATTCATCCCATAATTTTCTGGGTGCTTTAGTTTCTTTACAGACTTTTTTTTTCTTTCTATCTTTTGTTGTTTTCTAGAGGTTTCCTCCATCTCATGTTGGAGCGCCTGTATCTTTTTCTCAGCTGCTGTTATTCGGTTCAGAGTTTCTGTTGAGTTTTGAATATTACCTAGTACACTCTTCATTTCTGTCGCTTTTGCATGGAGTTTTCTTGTTTCAGCTTTCCTAATTTCTGGTACTTTGTTGATTCCCTGTGCCATCAGTTCTTTGAGCTGACTACCCTTTCTCACCGTGGTTTCATTAGTATAAGTTTTTTTTGAAGAATTACAGAAAGGAGTGGTGTTGGGTGAGCATTCCATGTTACTGTTTTCATTTAAAAACTTAGTGGATTTGGGGCCGGGAAGGTGGTGCTAGAGGTAAGGTGTCTGCCTTGCAAGCGCTAGCATAGGACAGACCGCGGTTCTATCCCACCGCGTCCCATATGGTTCTCCCAAGCCAGGGGCGATTTCTGAGAGCATAGCCAAGAGTAACCTCTGAGCGTCAAACGGGTGTGGCCCAAAACCCAAACAACAACAACAAAAACAAAACAAAAAAAAATTAGTGGATTTCTGCACATCTTCACCACTGGGTTTGTTGTGCTCCTCTCTACTGAGGGTGATTCTTTGTAGTCAGTTTTCTCTGGGAGTCTCTCAGGGATTAGGCTAGGAGTTACTTTTTTATTTCCCTGTCTTCATCCAGTGACAGAAATTATAATTGAGCAATATGAAATTTGATGAGAGGAGCTGTTGTGAAGCGGTGTATATAGTGAATGATTCAAAAGATGTAGAGCTGGGCCTGCTGATGTGACTTGTTTTCAAATGCCTTTTTAATATCTTAGGTATTATTTCCAATTCAGTGACTAATATAAACTCAAATGTAAATAATATGTGTAATCTCCCACCATAAACCAAAACTCTTGTGGAAGCTCAACATTTTTACAAGACCAAAGAAGTCCTGAGATCAAATAGTTTAGGAATAAAAGGATTATTATTAATAAAAACTGTCAAAACAAAGCCTGAGAACTGGGCAGATAACCTCAGGGTGGTGTGTGTGCTTTGCATGCTAGAGACTCAGGCTAGATCCCTAGCATTGCATGTAATCTGGTGAGTGCTACCAGGAGTGATCCTTGAGCACAAGTCAGTAGTAATCCCTGAGAACTGCTGGAAATTTCTGGGATACCCCTAAAATTTCATAATTGTAATAATTCTTGAAAGAATTCATTATCTGAGTCCTCTTGTTTACTATTAGGATAATTGATAGGCCTTTTATAAATGGGGCATCAGAGACACAGATATCCCTCAAACCCTACATCCCTGGTGTGGAATTGGGGAGAGCAGTGAGGCTGCCCCTGTGTGACTGTATGCCAGTTTATACTTTTCTTGAAGACAAAGCTCCACCTACTAGCCTATATTGATGTGGGCAGGCTGGTCTTTATAAAGAAAATGAAAATAATGAACAGACAAAAGTATTTTCTTTTCTTCATTAATTTTATATTTGGTAACTTTTCTAAAGGATCTGAAAGTACTGGAAAAAACCATTACTTTTTTTTTGTATTTTATATTGAGGTAATATTGGTTTACAAGACAGCAAAGGTTTTTATTTTTTAAGTGTACTATGTTACTACACCATTGCCTCTCCTCTCAGTGTGCTAATATTTTCCACCACTATTCATTGTAATATTTTTTTCCCACTGCCCCCACTGGTAATCTTAGTTTGTGGTCAGAGACTAAGGCAGTTCCCCCATCCTCTCCACATACATTTGGACACGGTCTCTTTTCTTGCTTTGTTTCTTCATAAGAACTAAAGTCAGTAGTGTTGGCAATGCTGGCTGCAATTATTTTAAGGATTAGCTTAATTGTTGGAAGATTATAGATTTTTGGATTTTAGGACCATATCTGATGGTGCTCAGGGACTTTGCAGAGCTCTATGCTCAAAGGCCACTTGAAATGGTGCTTGAGGACATATATAGGCTGAGGTCTGAACTGGAGTTGATCTATACAAGACAAACACTTTAACCTCTATATTAACTCTTTAGCCCAATCATTGTAAGCTTAGCTTCTAAACTTAGTGGTATGACTATAGATAAACCTTGAGTTAAGACTGTTCTCCTATTCACCAATTCCTTGTTTCTCCTTAAAATAGTTATGTGTGTTAATTGGTGCCCCTTATGGTAAGCAGGTAAGAGTGAGAGAGGCTATCAAAGATGAAAGCCTTCTTATCACCTCAATTTGAGAGCAACTTGAGAATGCTATTGCATCACTTCAGCCATATTCTAATTTTCACTAACTAGATAGAACCTAGCTAATATGGCAATAGACACTACATATGAGCATAAAATGGGTGGCAGGTTATAAGAAGTTGTTTACTACAACCTCTTACCTAACCTTGCTCATGCAGAAAATTCATCTTTTCACACCTTCTTCTTTTTCACCCCACACCATTTAACTGCGAAGATTTTTTGCTCTTTATTGAAGGGCTTGTCTATTATAGGTTTCAGATATGGATTTTATATTATATCTTCCTGGGTACCCCCCCCACCACTTGATAGCTATTGGCCTTTAGTTACTTTGTGTCTTAGTTTTGATCCATAAATTGTGGTGTGAAAGTAGTTGGAACTTCATTGGAGTTATTGTTAGCATCAGAGCTAGTACTCTGGAGTATTAACTAACATAATGGCTGACAGTGTGCATAATATGCATCATACTTATTACTAAAATGCAAGCACATAAATAATCTTATGTATTGCTAACAGTTCCACACAAAATAGGTGTTTTTATGCCATCTGACAGATGAAACATCATATTCAGTTTCAGAGACAATAAGTATCTTGCCCCAAGAGTCATTAGGATGGGATTTGGACCTTGGCCAGATTATGTACTTCAAGTTCCAGCATTTTACCACTCTTACACTGTGGAATGTTTCATGAAAAGAAAGTGGAATATGAATATGCTTAAATATTATTGATAAATGTATTAATAAAAGGTATACACTTTTAGATCATGGAAAAATTGGGGTGTGGGTGAGCTCTAGGACTATTTAACTTTGGAAATGAATGACTGGTAGCCAGGCTTACTCAAAAAATAACCAGGTGCTTAAGTTTTAATTGTTCACCATGTGATTTCCCCATCCTTCTATGGCACTTACATTACAATTAATGATCAATAGCTATCCTGTAAGTAGCAAGTCTGCCCATGAAATTTGTGACCTGGAAAATCAACCATTAAAGAGTAGAAATGTTAAATGGTTCGGAAATGATCAGAACTATCAAAACCTATCAAAAACTGTCAAAACCACACTAGTAGAAAGAAAGGTAAGGTTGCCTCCTCCCTTTGACACATCCAATACAACACTCCTCAAAATCCCAGCTCCCTGTTACTTGGCACAAAATATACGTCTTTGTTCATGAGAGCTATTGCTGCCTGGTATTGGGCCTTCTTCCAGATTGAGAGCATCACCTTACTTACTAATGGAGGATATATCTACAGATCCATCCAGCAAAAGTTTCATCATCAACTTTCAGGTCAGTGCATGACAGGGCTTGGTAAATCACAACCTGTGCCCTCCTAGGTGCTTTCAGCAGAGTTGGATACATTTCTTCATAGAGGAAACTTTGGGGAAAATAAGTGGGGAGTCCTGCTCCTCTAGACTCAGTATTAGCTGATGGCACTGGGAGAAGACTAGTCACTGAAGATTTTTATAGCCTCTCCAGAAAATAGTCACCTGGGGTATGAAAAGAGGGAAAATCAATTTCTCCCATAAAATATTTTTTAGGGAGCAGTTCTCCCAAACAATATTCAGGGAGCATTACAACTTATTAATGGTGATTGTTAACCATCCAGGCTAGATAGATCAATAATTCATTAGTGTCACCTTGCTGTGACACTAATGGGTTCAATGGTACTAAGGGCCACCAGAGTTATACTTGCTGGTGTTCTTGGTCATCTGGATCTATACCTGAAAGTATTAAGGGAGTTATGCTTTCTACTTTATACCCCTTAAATACTTGTTTTTTTTAATATAGAGAATATGTGGTTCACTGATAAGAACCAGTAAAGAATATTATATGACAGTGTGATCCTGTCAATGAGAACTGACTTTATTAGGGGGGTTGGACCATTGAGGAAAGGCCTATTGAGAGGGGTAAGATGTGACTAAGGTTTTAATTATGTAGGAGGAAAGAAAACTCCAAAGTTTTTCACTTTCTAAAATAAGGCCTTCAACCTTAGATCCAGAGAAAGCTATGCAGAGAAAGTAGATTATGTAGTTGAGTAGACTTGGTTCAAAGTCCTACATCTGCCACCCATGAGACATAGTAATTTCAAGCAAATAATTTAATCATCCACTGTTAATCCATTCTTAAAACAATAATAATAAAACATCCTGAAAACATGGTAAGGATTATATGAAAACATACATACTTGCACATGGTAGGTACAAACATTGGTCTCTGCTTTCACTGTCTCTAGATTCTCTACTGAACATCTTAGATCTGCAGGCCCAGCCAAATTAATATCTGCCTCCAAATTATCTCTGCCAAGAGTCTTTTGAAACTCTTGGCAAGGTTGCCCCCAAATGCCACCATTCCCACAAAGCCTTTCTCAATTTCTGTAGCCATGAGGGATCAGTCTCATAGTCTTCATAGTCTCTTCATAGTCTCTTAACTCTTTCAGGCTTTCATCCCACTGTTACTGGATGTTTCCACTAAAATTTTATTGGTCATTATCAAGCCTATCATCCTCAACTCATAATATGTAGCACAATGCTGGACCACAAAGTAAATTAAAAATATTTGCTGCATGATAATTGCAGGAAAAGAAGACAGAAAGTGATTCTAGACAAGAACTCAACTCAAAAAGTCCTGGTCATGAGATATGTATCTGGCTTATCAGGAATATTTGTGTCTGGATAGTCCCAAACTGGCACATCTTGGTGCTTTCAAGAAATTTGTCCCAATTTCCCTTCCCCACTGGAGCACCCTATTCTCTTCAATGTTTTTGAGGTTGAGTTGATATAAATCTGAGTCTCACTCACTTTTGTTTGTTTAACATTTGAACTCTTTCCCAGAGGCCTAGCTCTATCAGTTTTCTGGAGTAGAAGTGACTATATCTGGGTCACATTTGTAATTGGGACAGTCAGTGCTACCAGAAAAACTCTAAGTTAAAGGTTGGGGGTGCCCAGCTCTGCTATCAGGAAGCAGACTGGAGCTGAATGCACCCATATGTGTGGTTTTTGCTTAGCCCCTGCACAGTTCACATGGTCAACCCTTTAATGCCATTTGCTATTAGTATTAAAACTCAACAGAGAAGAGTAGAAGTACCTGATCTCTGTCAAAGAGCCTAATCTCTTCTTCAGGGCCAGGATATTTTGAGAAAATCATTCAAAAGTAGATGAGCCATCTGATCTTAGTGAGCAGAGTGGGCACATTCACTGAACAAGAATTAGACCACATTTGAGTTGCTTCTGTGATAGACAGAAAGTTCCCAGTGATTTAAGTTCTCCCCTTTGATTTGAGTGACCATATTTGTAATCAGAAAAGTCACACAATTATTTTGTTTTAGAGTGAAGCCTAATGATGACATTTTGCCTTTCATATTTTTAAGATCCATTGATTCAAATCCTCAGATCCCTACATGCTTTGATTTCTCAAGACCATCTAAGGGATTGTTTATTCCATCTAAAAGATGAAGCAGTTGAGCTACAGAGTCAGAGCATATCAAATAGAAAATGATCTAGTCAGATGGCCTTTTTCTGCTCCTCTCTGTTTCTCTCACTTTATGCAAGGAGTTCAGAATTAATGTTTGATGCAATGACAGGTGTCTTCAGAGATGTTGCTATGGGAACCTATATGCTACAGAAAGAGAACTCTTGGGGGGCCCCCGATTCCCCCTTTGAGAATGCTGCAGCATCACTTACTCATCACTCTGCCTGGAAATACCCTGGCCTAGAGACTGCTGTGTAATCTTGAAGAAACTCTGATGGCAGCATGCCTGGCTCACCATATAAAAAATAAAAAACAAAACCTCAGGCACACGGTCTTAGACAACTGTTAGCAAGCACAGAAGTCCCCCACAACTCTTGGTAAATCATCTCAAATTTGTTTTTGTGTGATGGCTGGGTTTCATCAAATGACCTGAAAGTTTCATCCTAAAGTGTATCTGGATGAATCAGGTCCTCAGGCCTGCCCCTTACCATAATATTCCTCTGCTTCACACATCCCCAACTTTGAAATGTAAATGTGGAAGAAAGCCCCTGTCTTGTAGCTAGTTTTTAAATTAGAAACCTTGCTCTCAGGAGATAGTAGGAGAGTTTACCCTATTTATGTTTCCTTAAATATATATATATATATATATTCTCATATTCCACAGAATTATGTGGAAGAAAGGATTCATAATGTGGGCCCCTTGGTTCTTAAAACACACATAGATGACTGTTCTTGGAGCGTGGCCACTATATGCAGTCACTTTTTTTTTTAAAGGACGTGTCAATGGGCACTGAAAGAAAGACAGACCAACTGGTGTTTCAAAGACTGAAAAGAGAAGAAATAGAAAGCAAAAATCTTTTTGGGAGGGCTGGGAGTCATACCTATAAATATGCAGGGGCACTCCTGTCAGTGCCCTATCCATGTACAATTACTCTGGCTCCAGGAAAGCAAAAGAAATCTTGACTTGTTTTCACTTTTAATTTCTTATTAAGTCTCAGCTTTCCAAAGAAATTGCTGAAACTTGCTAGTTTTACAAAAAGCTGCTTTTCTTTCATCAGCAGAGTAAGCTGCTAGTTGGGAGGGTCAGGGCCCCTTGTACTGTGGTTTCTAGAGACTAGCCAGATGGTTTTATAAACAGATTCCCTGGGTGGTGGGGGGCAGAGGTGAGGACAGACAATAAAGAAGAGGTGTTAGAGCAAAGCTGGAATATCTCTTGAAGTCAGAACTGAAAACCAGCAAAGCAAATCATCTGATATGGTGCTTAAGAAAGGCTAATAAACGGAGCTACTTGAATCAGACCTATTCTCTACAGAGCACTTCAAGAAGTATGTAAAATTTCCCATCCGCCTCAGAGAGAGAAATCCTCTTGCCTTTCTTCCAAGCTTAAATATATATCTTAAGATATATATTCTTAAGAAACACCACAAAACCTTTAACCTGATTATAGTTAGCTCAATTTAAGGTCAGATTTTGCATAGAAAGTTTAGAGACAGGAAATACAGCAGCCTACAAGCAATCAAGAGGGCATTGATATAATACCATTATTTCCACTCCAAGATATGTCTTGTCATATGAGGGCATTTTGTGGCATGGTTTATTTGCAAAGTTACCACAGCACATTAGTCTTCCCAAGGAGCCTTTATTTTGAAATCCCACAGAATAGAAGGAAGGAAATTTCATAGGGCAACTATTCTGAGGAGGGAGGTAGCTTCTGGTCTAACAGACGATTTTGTACCGTGATCTCCACAGTTAAAAAACATAAAATTGAGGTTGGAGCAATAGCACAGCAGGTAGAACACTTGCATGTGGCCGACCTGCATTTGATCCCTAGCATCTCAGATGACTCATGAGCCTACTAGGAATGATTTAATGACTTCTGAGCACAGAGCCAAGAGTTATGCCTGAACACAGCTGGGTGTAGCCCAAAACTCACCAGCCCACACTCACACTCCCTTATCCCCAACCAGAACATAGAATTCTGGTTTCTTTTCTTGTTAGGAGTTTTGTTAAGGGTTGTCTACTCCCTTAATTTCTTACCACCACCCCCACCCTGTCCCTAAACCTACAATATCTTTCCATGTTGCTTAATAAACATCTTGAGGATAGTCAACTATGTGCCTTTAAATTTTTTATGCCCATAAAGTATCATTTATCTCTGACAATTCTGCCAGGTTGGCCTGTTAAATTTTAAATTATTGAATTTTCATAATCCTTTTATAAATGAATATGTTCCCAACTGACTATTACTCCTGAGAAAACTAGGAAGTGATGTGGAAAAGATGATAATTTATGATAATATAAAACAGGACCAATTGTTCCTCTTGGATTAAACAGTTCAGAGTTGAACTGAAGTCCAGGGACTTGAATTTCTAATGAGTATTATCTGTGTTAAAACTTTCTGGTCCAATTTGACCATTGATGGATGTGTCATTTAATAGATAATAGAGTGTATTTCATAAGAGGAATTAATTTAAATATACTAGGCAGCTACTTCACACAAGATTATATACTAAGATTTAAAATAATAGGAATCTGCATTCACAGATATGTTGTGTAAAGCAGTTGAAGAGTAAAGCAGTTTTAAAGAGTAAAGAAAATTTCATATTAAGTGAGCATATATATCAATTAAAAATAACATTATAAATAGTAACATCAAGCAGGAGATACAAACCATAATAACCAAATTTAGAAATATGCCTGTCATAGAAACAGTTTGGAAGGTGGAGGTGTGGCAGTGAACCTTAGACACTCATGGAGGAAAGTTGGCACTGGTGGTAGGACTGGTGCTGAAACATGGTATGTTTGAGACTCAACTATAAATAACTTTGTGACTCATGATGTCCTAATAAAAAACTAAAACAAAAATATAGAATGGTTATGTCAATTTACTGTTTTTGATAAATGAGCTTTAATAAAGCTCATTTAAAAGGTTTATAAATAAAACTGCTATTCCCAGAGTCCCACTTATGTCAAATATAAGGTACATAGCACATAAAATTTCATGGATTTTTAATAAATCGGCTTAAACATATATGGTTGTTAATATTTATTGACTTGAAATGGACTATAATTGAATGACCCTAAGTCACACATAATTAGTTCTTTTGAGAAAGGGAAATAAATGTAGCCTATCAATTCTTTTCAGATATAATTATAGCTTTGTAAATATTTAGATGAATAATAAGTGAACTCATCATATTGGTTGCATTTGTAGATATTGAATTAAATATTTATTTAGAATTTGTGAAACAAGTAATTACATTGTTTTATATTTTGAAGGCAATATATTTCACTCCTAGTCTCTAATATTTTTTATGTATTTTTAAAATAAGTGCCCTACTTTTACAAGGGCCCTAATTATAAAATTCCTAAAGTCAAATCATATTTTGCCTCTGAATTTGCATATGTGTGATGCTGAGGATGAGGCATTCTACCACAGAGTTACATCCCTGAGCATTAATTATTATTTCCTTTTGTTCTTATAGGTAATGAAATCAAATTGTAGAAGTTGGACTGGCCCCTTTTATCAAGAATCCACATGACCAATGTACAAGATTTCTAATTATTATCTTTGAATATTTAAACTCTCCTGGACTAGCAGCTCTGGATCTGGTGAGTGGTGCTGGAGAATTCATAACAAGGGGTTTGTATAAGGTTCCAGAGAATCTGGAACTAATAGCAACCCCACACACTGGACCCTCACACACTCCAGTAAAGTTTCCTTATGCTGTTGAACTATATTTTCAGGAACCCTGATTCTCATTAAGATTTAGAATTAAAAAAAAATTTAGAATTGGGGACAGAGTATTGACTCAAAGGGATGGAATGTTTTGGATACAGGAGCCCAAAGTTCAATTCCAGTATTAGATGATTCCCTGAACACTTTTGGACCAAAAACAAAGAAAAATAATCTAGAACAACTGTTCCACAAAAGGGCTAGTAAAAGTATGCTTTGAGTAAAGGGTATTTTCTGGGATGTCTCAAAAAGCCTCCAAATTCTAATGCTAAATGATAATCATCTTCAATACAGCCTGAAGGAGGCCTCGAAATCTTTGAATGCAAAGGTTTTCACTTAGTAGTCCCTGGAAAGGGGAAGGAAAATCTAAAATAAATGATGGAGGAAGGAAATGATAACTACTAGTTATGACTTTGGCATTAGTTGCATTAGTAAGGAACCACTAAGGCTGTGGAGAAGCCTTTTATAATGATTATTATTTATTTAATTTTAAAATTAATTTATATATTTTCATTTTAGTATTTTTATTTAAACACCGTGATTACAAATATGATTGTAGTTTGGTTTCAGTCATGTAAAGAACATTTCCCTTCACCAGTGCAATATTCCCATTACCAATGTCCCAAATCTCCTTCTTCCCCACCCCACCCCCGCCTGTACTCTAGACAGGCTTTCTACTTCTCTCATTCATTCACATTGTTAGGACAGTTCTCAATGTAGTTATTTCTCTAACAGCACTCATGACTCTTTTGTGGTGAACTTCATGTCGTGAGCTGAACCTTCCAACCCTCCTCTCTTTTGTCTCTGAGAATTATTGCAAAAATGTCTTTTATTTTTCTTAAAACCCATAGATGAGTGAGACTATTCTGTGTTTTTCTCTCCCTCTCTGGCTTATTTCACTCAGCATAATAGATTCCATGTACATCCATGTATAGGAAAATTTCATGACTTCATCTCTCCTGACGGGTGCATAATATTTTATTGTGTATATATGTACCACATTTTTTTAGCCATTCATCTATTAAAGGGCATCTTGTTTCCTGTGTCTGGCTATTGTAAATAGCACTGCAATGAATACAGGTGAGAGGAAGGGATTTTTGTATTGTATTTTTGTGTTCTTAGGGTATATCTGGATCGTATGGGAGCTCAATTTCCAGTTTTTGGAGGAATCTCCATATTGTTTTCCATAAAGGTTGGACTAGATGGCATTCCCAGCAGCAGTGAAAAAAAGTTCCTTTCTCTCCACATCTTCACCAGCACTGCTTGTTCTCATTCTTTGTGATGTGCACCAATCTGTATACAAGGCACTGATGGAACTTTACAAGAAAAAAAAAAATCTAATCCCATCAAGAAATGGGGAGAAGAAATGAACACTTTGTGAAAGAAGAAATGCACATGGCCAAAAGGCACATGAAAAAATGTTCCACATCACTAATCATCAGGGAGATGCAAATCAAAACAGCTATGAGGTACCATCTCACGTCACAGATTAATTTATATTTTTTATTTAAATAATTTTTTTTATTTAAACACCGTGATTGCAAACATAACTGTAGTTGGGTTTCAGTCATAACAATGCCCCTTCACCCATGCAATCTTTCCATCAACACACACGATGATGTTCAGGGATTACTCCTGGCTATGCGCTCAGAAATCACTCCTGGCTTGGGGACCATATGGGACACCGGGGGATCGAACTGGTGTCCATCCTAGGCTAGCGCATGCAAGGCAGACACCTTATTGCTTGTGCCACCACTCCGGCCCCTGTGTAGAAACCTTTCTTAATAGAGACTTTAAGAGATTTTAGATTGGGGCCTGGAGAGATAGCACAGCGGCCTTTGCCTTGCAAGCAGCCGATCCAGGACCAAAGGTGGTTGGTTTGAATCCCGGTGTCCCATATGGTCCCCCGTGCCTGCCAGGAGCTATTTCTGAGCAGATGGCCAGGAGTAACCCCTGAGCACCACCGGGTGTGACCCCCCCCCCCAAAAAAAAAGAGAGACTTTAGATTGACCAACAAGTTGAAGGTTCTGTGCTATTTTAGCCTAAAGAACATTTGAGCAGAGCTGTGTAAGATATGTACTGTAGTTGATAGCTAATGTGCCTTGCTCATTATCTTTGCCTATCTTGTAACTTTAGCATTGCTATGGTGGCCAACTGAATGTGAGTATATTCAGACACCTTTCTTCTGCTGTCCCTTATTTCCTTAGTTTTCTATCTGGGGCTTTAGTGCTACCTCCCAATGGATGCTCAGTTATTCTGATTAATTGGAAAATCTAGAAATGTTATCTCTTTAAGGTATTATCCCTTTATGAAAAAACCCTTACCTATAGATGATTGTATAACATGTCTCCATCTTTTTTATTACTTTTTTTGGGGGGGAGCACACCTGGCAGTGCTCAGGGTTACTTCTGGCTCTGTGCTCAGAAATTGCTACTGGCAGGCTCAGGGGCGGGGGCATGTGGGATGCCAGGGATTGAACCCAGGTTTGTCCAGGGTGGCATCATGCAAGGCAAATGTCCTATTACTGTGTTACCTCTCCAGCTCCATATTTTTTCTTTCAGTTGCTTGATCCTAAGGTACATTTTTACACAGACCCTCCGAGAATTCCCAGTGGACTTGACCCCAAGTTCAAAAGCAGTGATTTGTAGAAATCCACTCTTATGTTTTGTTTTGTTTTGTTTTGTCTTTTTGGTTTTTGGGCCACACCCGGCGTGCTCAGGGGGTTACTCCTGGCTGTCTGCTCAGAAATAGCTCCTGGCAGGCATGGGGGACCATATGGGACACCGGGATTCGAACCAACCACCTTAGGTCCTGGATTGGCTGATTGCAAGGCAAACGCCACTGTGCTATCTCTCCAGGCCCTCTTGTATTTATTTTTAATATTTTATTATTTCAGTCACCCATTCCTGTTCCCAAGGATCACTTTCTCAAGTAAAATAAAACATATTGTTAGGCTCTGAATTTGGTGAAATTCATACTGAGATAAAGCCTGACTTTACTGCTTCCTTACCTTTAGCAAATTGAACATACGTGTGTATATGTATGAGTTTATAAAATTAATTAAAGTTGAGACTTTGCAGCAATCAGTTCTTTAACTTGACCGATCACAATTGTTTTACACTACTCCCCACCTCCCCTAAACCTATGTTTTATAATTCAAGGGTCAGGATCATAAGCCTAGTATATTCTTTAAATTTTGGACATAATTCTACTTCATTTGGGCCAGAAAACTACTGGTTGTGATGTTTTAAGTCTGTTCCCATGACAGAATATTTGGTATTAGTCGATGAGCTTTCAGTAAAGACCAATAGAAGAGTGGTTGAATGGGATCCTGAACTTACTGTAGGTAGTAAGTCAGAGAAAGGAATAAAATTGATGCACATGAGTTTTTCAAAAGACTCAATTCCTTATCAGATTCCCCCCAGTTTTCTTACTTTCCATGAAGCATATAGCCATCTTAATTTCACTCTATAAACTGATTTGTAAAGCTACATTTTTTCATTTGGAGTTGTTTATTTTTTTCCAAAGTCATTTATTTTTTGACTATAATATTGTGATTTATTAAAAAAAGAGACATTTGGTCATTCAAAAGAGCAAAATATATCTCACTTATAGTTTATATCTATGATTCCTGGCTCACAATTCCCAGAAGTCTCGGAATTTTCTAGATGTTGAGAATGATAAAGTCCTCTTTAATTATGTGAACAAGGGACTATTTTTGGAAGGCCTCTGAGTATAAAACTGGTTGCCATGATTTGATGATTGCAACTTCTAATCTGATCCCTCAAGGTCCAGAGATGTGAGAGGGGCTAGAGGTTGAGTACAGTTGCCAAGAGCTAATGAATTCATTAATGTAGCCCATAAAAACCCCAGAGAAGGTATTTTGGGGCCTTTCTGTATTAGTAAAAAGTGAGGATTCAGGGAGAATGTAGAGACTTTAAAGCCCTTCAATCTTTTCTCACATCTTTCCCCATGTACTTTTAATATCAAAATATTCCTTATTTTCCAATCAGGGGTCATATGAATGATTATAAAGGGTAGTTCAAAGGGTTCAGGATAATGATAACACAAAGATAGTAACAATTATAACAATAGTATGAGATAACCTTGCATAAAAAATTATGAAGTATGATTGGCAATGGTGGGGAAATCATAAGAAAGGGAGGGTTGTAGAAAGGAAGGAATGCCAAAAGAGGGTCACAATTGGAAAAAAGTTGAGGAAAGCGGATATAAAAATTTATAATTGGTCAAAAGTTGGTCAAAATATCACCTGGACCTGACTGGATTGGAAGATTGATAAGGGGATTATGGGAGTCTCTAGTCTCTAACAAGTTGGTCAGAAGCACCAGATAACAGCCTAGGCTTACAGCAAAAGTCTGAAGAGAAAGGTACTGTTGGGAGCTGAGTCCCAAGACTAATATTATCTATGGGTAACTTGTGTCAGAATTTATTTGCATCCTCACACACTTTGATAGCCTACAAAACTTGTGAAAGTCTTCAGAGGCACTCTTGATGAAATTGGGCCCAGGAACCTCATTTAGTGACTACAAAGAAAGTAATATTGATGCTTGTTTTGGGTCTAAGAGTACTTTTCTTTTTTTTTTTTTTTTTTGTTTTTTTTTTTTTTTTTGTTTTTTTTACATTTTTTTTTTTTATTTAAACACCTTGATTACATACATGATTGTGTTTGGGTTTCAGTCATGTAGAGAACGCCACCCATCACCAGTGCAACATTCCCACCACCAATGTCCCAAGTCTCCCTCCTCCCCACCTAACCCCTGCCTGTACTCTAAACAGGCTCTCCATTTCCCTCATACATTCTCATTATTAGGAAAGTTCAGAATGTAGTTATTTCTCTAACTAGACTCATCACTCTTTGTGGTGAGCTTCCTGAGGTGAGCTGGAACTTCCAGCTCTTTTCTCTTTTGTGTCTGAAAATTATTGTTGCAAGAATGTCTTTCATTTTTCTTAAGACCCATAGATGAGTGAGACCATTCTGCGTTTTTCTCTCTCTCTCTGACTTATTTCACTCAGCATAATAGATTCCGTGTACATCCATGTATAAGAAAATTTCATGACTTCATCTCTCCTGACAGCTGCATAATATTCCATTGTGTATATGTACCACAGTTTCTTTAGCCATTCATCTGTTGAAGGGCATCTTGGTTGTTTCCAGAGTCTTGCTATGGTAAATAGCGCTGCAATGAATATGGGTGTAAGGAAGGGGTTTTTGTACTGTATTTTTGTGTTCTTAGGGTATATTCCTAGGAGTGGTATAGCTGGATCATATGGGAGCTCGATTTCAAGTTTTTGGAGGAATCTCCATATCGCTTTCCATAAGGGTTGAACTAGACGGCATTCCCACCAGCAGTGGATAAGAGTTCCTTTCTCTCCACATCCCCGCCAACACTGTTTATTCTCATTCTTTGTGATGTGTGCCATTCTCTGTGGTGTGAGGTGGTATCTCATCGTTGTTTTGATTTGCATCTCCCTGATGATTAGTGATGTGGAGCACTTTTTCATGTGTCTTTTGGCCATTTGTATTTCTTTTTTGTCAAAGTGTCTGTTCATTTCTTCTCCCCATTTTTTAATGGGATTAGATGTTTTTTTCTTGTAAAGTTCTGTCAGTGCCTTGTATATTTTGGAGATTAGCCCCTTATCTGATGGGTATTGGGTGAATAGTTTCTCCCACTCAGTGGGTGGCTCTTGTATCCTGGGCACTATTTCCTTTGAGGTGCAGAAGCTTCTCAGCTTAATATATTCCCATCTGTTAATCTCTGCTTTCACTTGCTTGGAGAGTGCAGTTTCCTCCTTGAAGATGCCTGTAATGTCCTGGAGTGTCTTGCCTATGTGCTGTTCTATATATCTTATGGTTTTGGGGCTGATATCGAGGTCTTTAATCCATTTGGATTTTACCTTCGTACTTGATGATAGCTGGGGGTCTAAGTTCAATTTTTTGCAAGCAGCTATCCAATTGTGCCAACACCACTTGTTGAAGAGGCTTTCTTTGCTCCATTTAGGATTTCTTGCTCCTTTATCAAAAATTAGGTGATTGTATGTCCGGGAAACATTTTCTGAGTATTCAAGCCTATTCCACTGATCGGAGGGCCTGTCCTTATTCCAATACCATGCTGTTTTGATAACTATTGCTTTGTAGTACAGTTTAAAGTTGGGGAAAGTAATTCCTCCCATATTCTTTTTCCCAATGATTGCATTGGCTATTCGAGGGTGTTTATTGTTCCAAATGAATTTCAAAAGTGTCTGATCTACTTCTTTGAAGAATGTCATGGGTATCTTTAGAGGGATAGCATTAAATCTGTATAATGCCTTGGGGAGTATTGCCATTTTGATGATGTTAATCCTGCCAATCCACGAGCAGGGTATGCATTTCCATTTCCGCGTGTCCTCTCTTATTTCTTGGAGCAGAGTTTTATAGTTTTCTTTGTATAAGTCTTTCACATTTTTAGTCAAGTTGATTCCAAGATATTTGAGTTTGTGTGGCACTATTGTGAATGGGGTTGTTTTCTTAATGTCCATTTCTTCCTTATTACTGTTGGTGTATAGAAAGGCCATTGATTTTTGTGTGTTAATTTTGTAGCCTGCCACCTTGCTATATGAGTCTATTGTTTCTAGAAGCTTTTTGGTAGAGTCTTTAGGGTTTTCTAAGTAGAGTATCATGTCGTCTGCAAACAGTGAGAGCTTGACTTCTTCCTTTCCTATCTGGATTCCCTTGATATCTTTTTCTTGCCTAATCGCTATAGCAAGTACTTCCAGTGCTATGTTGAATAGGAGTGGTGAGAGAGGACAGCCTTGTCTTGTACCAGAATTTAGAGGGAAGGCTTTTAGTTTTTCTCCATTGAGGATAATATTTGCCGTTGGCTTGTGGTAGATGGCTTTAACTAGATTGAGAAAGGTTCCTTCCATTCCCATCTTGCTGAGAGTTTTGATCAAGAATGGGTGTTGGACCTTATCAAATGCTTTCTCTGCATCTATTGATATGATCATGTGGTTTTTATTTTTCTTGTTATTGATGTTGTGTATGATGTTGATAGATTTACGGATGTTAAACCAGCCTTGCATTCCTGGGATGAAACCTACTTGATCATAGTGGATGATCTTCTTAATGAGGCATTGAATCCTATTTGCCAGGATTTTGTTGAGGATCTTTGCATCTGCATTCATCAGCGATATTGGTCTGTAATTTTCTTTTTTTGTAGCATCTCTGTCTGGTTTAGGTATCAAGGTGATGTTGGCTTCAGAGAAGCTATTTGGAAGTGTTTCCGTTTGTTCAATTTCATGAAAGAGTCTTGCCAGGATTGGTAGTAGTTCCTCTTGGAAAGTTTGAAAGAATTCATTAGTGAATCCATCTGGGCCTGGGCTTTTGTTTTTCGGCAGACCTTTGATTACCATTCTAATTTCATCAATGGTGATGGGGGTGTTTAGATATGCTACATCCTCTTCCTTCAACCGTGGAAGATTATAAGAGTCCAAGAATTTATCCATTTCTTCCAGGTTCTCATTTTTAGTGGCGTAGAGTTTCTCAAAGTAGTTTCTGATTACCCTTTGAATCTCTGCCATATCAGTAGTGATCTCTCCTTTTTCATTCCTAATACGAGTTATCAAGTTTCTCTCTCTCTCTTTCTTTGTTAGGTTTGCCAGTGGTCTATCAATCTTGTTTATTTTTTCAAAGAACCAACTTCTGCTTTCGTTGATCTTTCGGATTGTTTTTTGGGTTTCCACTTCATTGATTTCTGCTCTCAGCTTTGTTATTTCCTTCTGTCTTCCTATTTTTGGGTCCTTTTGCTGAGCATTTTCCAATTCTATTAGCTGTGTCATTAGGCTACTCAGGTAAGCTCCTTCTTCCTTCCTGATGTGTGCTTGCAAAGCTATAAATTTTCCTCTCAGTACTGCTTTTGCTGTGTCCCATAAGTTCTGATAGTTTGTGTCTTGATTGTCATTTGTTTCCAGGAACCTTTTGATTTCCTCCTTGATTTCATCTCGGACCCACTGGTTGTTGAGTATGAGGCTGTTTAACTTCCAGGTGTTAATGTTTTTCTTCTGAGTCCCTTTGGAATTCACAAATAATTTCAGAGCCTTGTGGTCAGCAAAGGCAGTCTGCAAAATTTCTATCCTCTTGATCTTATGGAGGTATGTTTTATGTGCCAGCATGTAGTCTATCCTGGAGAATGTCCCATGTACATTGGAGAAGAATGTGTATCCAGGTTTCTGGGGATGGAGTGTCCTATATATATCCACTAAACCTCTTTCTTCCATTTCTCTCCTCAGGTCTAGTATATTCTTGTTGGGTTTCAGTCTGGTTGACCTGTCCAGTGTTGACAAAGCCGTGTTAAGGTCCCCCACAATTATTGTGTTGTTGTTGATATTATTTTTCAGATTTGTCAACAGTTGTATTAAATATTTTGCTGGCCCCTCATTCGGTGCATATATGTTTAGGAGAGTTATTTCTTCCTGCTCTACATACCCCTTGATTAATATAAAATGTCCATCTTTGTCCCTTACAACCTTCCTGAGTATAAAGTTTGCATTATCTGATATTAGTATTGCCACTCCAGCTTTTTTATGGGTGTTGTTTGCTTGGATAATTTTTCTCCAGCCTTTTATTTTGAGTCTATGTTTGTTCTGACTATTCAGGTGCGTTTCTTGTAGGCAGCAGAAGGTTGGATTGAGTTTTTTGATCCATTTAGCCACTCTGTGTCTCTTAACTGGTGCATTTAGTCCATTGACGTTGAGAGAAAGAATTGTCCTGGGATTTAACGCCATCTTTATTTCAAAATTTGGTGTGTCTTTTGGGTAGTCTTGTCTTAGATTAGGTCTTTTAGTTTTTCTCTTAAGACTGGTTTTGTGTCTGTGAAGTTTCTGAGCTGTTTTTTGTCTGTGAAACCATGTATTCTTCCGTCAAACCGGAAAGTGAGTTTTGCTGGGTATAGTATTCTGGGTGAAGCATTCATTTCATTCAGTCTTGTCACAATATCCCACCACTGCTTTCTGGCATTGAGTGTTTCTGGTGACAGGTCTGCTGTAAATCTCAGGGAAGCTTGCTTGAATGTAATTTCCCCTTTTGATCTTGCTGTTTTCAGAATTCTGTCTCTATCTGTGGGATTTGTCATTGTGACTAGGATGTGTCTTGGGGTGTTTTTTCTGGGGTCTCTTTTGGTTGGTACTCTTCGAGCATGTAGGATTTGATCACCTATATTCTTTAGCTCTGGAAGTTTCTCTTTAATGATGTTCTTGACCATTGATTCTTCCTGGGAATTTTCTTCCTGGGTCTCTGGGACTCCAATGATTCTTAAGTTGTTTCTGTTGATCTTATCATAGACTTCTATTTTCATCTGTTCCCATTCTTTGACTAATTTTTCCGTTGTCTGCTCATTTACTTTAAGTTTTTTGTCCAATCTCTCCTGCTGTATGGAATTGTTGTGTATCTCATCTTCCACAGCACCAAGTCTATTCTCAGCTTCTGACATCCTGTCCCAGAGCTTATCCATTTTGTCATTCACTTCATTTACTGAATTTTTCAGGCCTGTTAATTGATATGTTATTTCAGTTTGGAGTTTTGTGATTTCTGTCTTCATATTTTCTTGGTTCTTATTAGTGTTCTGTTCAACTCGATTCATGGTTTCTTTGAGTTCTTTGAGCATATTCCATATTGCTAGTCTAAAGTCCTTATCTGAGAGGTTGATTAGTTGGTTGGCCATTATCTGGTCATCAGAATTGTCCTCTTCATTCTCTATGTCTGATGCTGGCCTGCGTTGTTTCCCCATTGTCACACTTGTATTTTGGGTTTTTCTACGTGTTGTGGTGGTATTCATTGGCTATATGTTGTAGGCAGCACACTTCTCTGGCTCCGCCCTTTCTGGATGGGCTGACTTGTCTCTAGGGGGGGGAGTCCTCCGTGGGTGAAGCCTCACACTGGATCAAATCTTAGGCCCAAGCATTCAACGGAGAAGACAGTCCGAGGAGGAATGCTTTCTTCTGTGTTTTAGCTCAGTTCTTAGTGTGATTTTTTCTTCTTGTTACGATGGTGTTCTTTTCTTAGAAAGAGCGCACGGCCGCGTAGCGAAGCGGAGCGGCCGTGCTCTGCTGGAGCCTCTTTTGCCCCGGTCCCAAGAGTTTCACGCAAGAGGACAGTAGAGAAATATTTACAAGGAGCATTCACAGTTGGGCTGCACTGTGCGGGCGCAGATTCGTGGCTTTTCCCTGCCTGATGTTCCAAACAGGGCAGCTGGCTTCTGCGGAAGCCCGCCGGTTTTCACGTTCTGGAGACCCGCCCTGGAAATGGCGCCTGGGAGCGCAGATTTCTGGAGCCTCTTTTGCCCAGTCCCAAGAGTTTCAGGCAAGAGGACAGTAGAGAAATATTTACAAGGAGCACTCACAGTTGGGCTGCACTGGGCGGGCGCAGATTCGTGGCTTTTCCCTGCCTGATGTTCCAAACAGGGCAGCTGGCTTCTGCGGAAGCCCGCCGGTTTTCACGTTCTGGAGACCCGCCCTGGAAATGGCGCCTGGGAGCGCAGATTTCTGGAGCCTCTTTTGCCCAGTCCCAAGAGTTTCAGGCAAGAGGACAGTAGAGAAATATTTACAAGGAGCACTCACAGTTGGGCTGCACTGGGCGGGCGCAGATTCGTGGCTTTTCCCTGCCTGATGTTCCCTAAGAGTACTTTTCAATGTGAAAATTCTATTACATTAGAAAATTTTTTTATAATCTATCAACCAAAGGATCACAAGGGATGGTTCCTGTTGATCCTGTCTCAAAGAAACTTGGGGGATTCTGTAAACAAAGTCATTTATTTATGTAGCTTTACAAGGCCTTTGAAAATGGCACAGGCTCATGCTCCTTTATTACCAGTGCTTTCTCTGATGTGTCATGAAAGAAGGGTCTATAGGCTGTTTGAGAGAATGAACACAGCCTAGTGGTGCATTCTGTGGTTTATATAACAAGTCTACTAACATAAAAAAATAGTGATCATACTCAAAGGTCCTAGGATCATGTCCAGCTCTGTTCCTACCACTTCAGTGCATGTCTGAAAGGATAGTGTTCAATTATGGCAGTGCTCAGGTATGGCAGTACTTGGGGTTCACCTTACCTGGTATTGACCACCCAGGTTACACCTAGAGCCTAGAGAGGCCATGCGTTGGATGCTTTGGCCATGAAAATCAGAATCTCGTGTGTGAGACATATGCTCTATAATTAAGAAGTATTCCCAGACCCAACAAATCAATTTTAGCTTTTCACTGTTCCTGAGATTTCTTTGGCATAAATAAACCTGTGCACAAACTGCCAGGCACAAACTGTGCCAGAATAGTCTGTGCACCTCTACTGCATTTCAGTCTCATTGTGTTTAAGATTCAAAAGACCATCCTAGTACTATTAGGACTAGGTTCCATATGCCATTGCCAGTATATTAAATCTAGATTCATGATATAGTGTTCTGAAGTTAGCAAAGTTTTCTCTTCTCTACACCTGTATTCCATGTTCAATATTAGCTCTGTTTTCTCAGTCCCTTTCAGCATATAGAACTAGGTCTTAACTCTACTAGATTAAATAAGCTGTTTCCTCTCATAATTAGAATTGTATTATAACCTGATTCCAGTTTTGAGTTTGGAGACAATAAAGGGAAGCACAGTGGGACCTGTGAGTGGTGCGATCCTAAAATCCCATCCAAGAAGTATTTCATTTAAAATATTTTATTTTAGAAATTTTATTATTTATTTATTATTTTGGAGCCATACCAGCTGGTGCTCAGGGCTTGCTCAGGGGTTATTACTGGCAGTGCTCAGGTAACTGGGAATTGAACTGGTCTTTGAAAGGCAAATGCCTTAATCCCTGCACAAGATCTGATTTTAGAACTACTTAACTACTTCTGGTATCTATTGTTCTAATATGGGTTTCCCCCTAATATGTGAACGTGGGAGGAGGTTTTATATTTAAGTTTCAGGAAGTAACTTCCAAAAAATTGGAAAGAGTATAGTAGATAAGAAAGGAGTTCATCAAAAGGGTAATAAATTGGTCACTTCGGTGGGATATAAGGATGTGAATTCAATGGGGGATTCCCCTGAGGACCTACAAAATGTCTGCATATCCACCATCTCCTTTCTCTCTTCTGCCCAGGGTTGCCCTGGAATGTTAGTTTTTATATCCACAAGCTTATGTACTTGTGGAATGCCTGGTGCTGAGGCAGTGAGGAGTTGCTCTAGGGCTGCAAAGACAAGTGTTTCCAGATAATCACTGTTACCTTGTCATTGACTGAAGAAACAGTAAGCTAGGAGAGGAGGCAGAGTATGTGAGATGGCAGGGCCATCAAATAACTTATCTAGTAAGCTTAGACTGGAACAGAATTAGAAAAATCCATAAATAACATGCTTATTTTGGGGCTGAGGGATATACTCAGATATTTACTCCTAGCTCTTGGCTCAGGGATCACTCCTGGTGGGACTGGAGGACCATATACCATATCAGAGATCTAACCAACGATAGCCATGAGCAATGCCAGTGTCTTACACATTGTACTCTCTCCAGCTCCAAGTGTATCTTACAGAGGTTAGTATGCTCTATTTTCTTATATAGGTGTAGGAAGAACATCTAGTTGGTTTTATTTGTTTGTTTTGGTTTGGGGGCCACAACTGGCATGTTCAGGGGTTTCTCCTGGCTCTGCACTCAGAAGTTATTCCTAGCAGGCTCAGGGAACCACATAGGATGCCGGGGATCAAACCAAGGTTGATCTCCAACCTTGGGCAAATGCCCCACCCTCTGTGCTATCATCTTGCTCCAGAAGATATAGGTTTAAAATTTTATATTTTTAAATAAATGCCGGCTCCAGTGGCAGTAATATGCCTATCCCAGTGGCAGGAGGAGAATGTGGGGGTGAGAAGGAACAGGGCATCAGGGAGGATGAGAGGAAAATTGGGGACATTGGTGATGGGAAATATGCACTGATGAAAGTTGTTTTACATTGTATGACTGTAAATCATGAGCAAATTTATCTGTGGGAAAAAAGTATTATGAACAACCTTGTAACCACACTGTTTAAATAAAAAAATAAAGTAATTCAACTTAAAAAATTATTTGAGGGGGCTTGAGAGAGCACAGCAGGAGTGGGGCATTTGCCTTGTACACGGTTGACTCAGATTCAATTCCTGGCATTCCATATGGGCCCTTGAGCCTGCCAGGAGTGATTTCTGAGTGCAGATCTAGGAGTAACCTCTGAGCACTGCCAGGTATAGTCCACAAACAAAAAATGATTATTTGAGGCATCATGATTTACCCTGTTATTAATGATAAGGTTTATTAACTATAAACCTCTAATACCACACCCTCCACCTGAGTGTTCACTTTCCCCACAATTTTTTTTAAACTTTAAACCATGAAGATAATAAAATACATACAGATAAAAGTGTATTCCAAAGGAAAAATATGGATAAAAATGGGAAGAAAGGGGGCCAGAGTAGGTACAGCAGGTAGGACATTTGCCTTACATATAGCCAACTCAGGTTCAATTTCTGGTGTCCCATATGGTCCCCAAGCCTGCCAGCAGTAATTTCTGACTCATAGCCAGGAGAAATTCCTGAATGCTGCTTGGTGGAACTTAAAAACAAACAAACAAACAAAAAAGGGAAGTAAGTGAAAGGCCAATAGCCCAAAGGACTTGAAAGTAAAAGCAAAAATTAGGTAATATATTTGAATCTAAGAGATGCCCCTGTTCCTTGTGGACACATCTTCAGATCCTTAACTTATTTATATTTCTCCGCATTCTGCAAGTCTGATTCGCCTTTCTAGAACATTCTTGGGTTCTACTGTACCCCTAGAGCCCAGAGCCCAAGACACAAACACCTCTATTCCAGCATTTGTCCCTTCATGTGGCTACTTTCTGCTTGACATAATAAATTGAAGTCTTTTTCATTTTTTAATCTCTTTGCCTTTCCTCACATTTTCTATGAACTCAGTATCTGGATTTCACTCATTGAGTCATGTAATCAATGACCTTTTAGAGTCTACTAGCTACTGGGTGCAGTAGCAGAGAGAGTGCATGGTGAGAGCCAGGTCCTGGCTTCATCAGGACCCAGAAAAATCCAATGGGCAAGTTGGGAAGTAGCTGATTAAAAGTCCAACCCACATATCAATCCCAACTGTTAGTCTGATAGGTCTTGAGCTGTCAAAACCCATTCAGTAAACCAGAGAGATAATGAGATCCTCAGAGTAACATGAAGGTAGATAATTCACTTCTAGTGGTTTATACTTAGACTTCTTGCCTCATGATGGGGCGTGTGTGTGTGTGTGTGTGTGTGTGTGTGTGTGTGTGTGTGTGTAGAGTTCCAGAGCATCTGTATCTCTGTGGATTCAAAGTCAGTCTAGAGAACCTGAAGAGAGGGACCCACAAATGCACCAGGACAAATGGCAACAACACAGGGAACGATATTCAGAGGAAGTTGTGTGTACTCTCTTCAGAGTTATGGTGCCTGTGAGTCAGTGGAACTTAAAGCTCCACATTGCCTTGCTAAACTAAGGGTTTGCTGAACCCCTACACTGTCTCCACCTGTTGTTCTTTTAAGGTCAACCTTTCTCAAAAAACAAGTCTCCAGGTATCAATGGGTCCTTTTTCTTTGAAATTGTTCTGTCTGGAACCTCCCAGGTTGACTTTGGCTGCCAGACCAGAACTGCAAGCACTGCAGAAAGAAACACTCTGATAGGAAAGAATGATTCAAAGATGTTGATCACGATGTAAAATACAGTTCCCGAGTCAGTTTCAGTTCTAGGTTAAGAGTTGAAACAGCATTGAAAGAGATCCTCAGTGCCCACCAAAGAAAGTATCTTTGAACCCATCTGAGGTTTCTGGTCAAACATTTGTGGAAGCTGCTCTCAGCTTCACTTTTGTATGGTTAAGTGTTCTGCAAATTTGGAAATTTTTATGAATTATTTGGAAAGCATCAAACTAGCGCCTGCTTCCCCGTGGGGAGAGAAGTGGCTGCTTGATTTGTCACTTCAAACCAACCATAAAAAAATTAACTGGAGCTAATTTACAGGCTACCAAATGACCCATGTCCCCTCCTTCTCTTCATTATTGCCATGATGATTAGAGATTGCATCTTTGTGATTGCAGTATTTGTGTTCTTACCTGTGGTGTCTGTCTGGAGTCCCACCTCTGCGTGGGGTGCTTGACATCAGCCCACCATTACCTCCACATTCACAGTTGGCATGTGGTGCTGGGGATTAAACTTGTGACTTAGTGCCTGCAAAGCAAGTGCTCTCCCACTGTGCTATCCCTGCCTCCCTCCAATAAATTATTTTAAATGATTCTGTGACATTTTGTACTGTCAGAATGTGTTCAGCTGCCCTTTGTTTAGGTTCCAAAAGTTTCATTTTCCCCCTCCATATTTGTCAAAAGATCATCTCTTTACCCTGCTTTTTATAGGTCTTGGCAACTGGTTCTTGCCTCTGCTCCTATGGATTTAAATGTTTTGGATGTCATATCCATGCACTTATATAATTCATGGTACAGTGTACTTGGTTTCTTTCATATAGCACATTTTTTAAACTTTTTATTAATTGATTGATTGATTGATTGGGTTTTGGGCCATACCCAGTGGCGCTCAGGGGTTACTCCTGGCTCTGCACTCAGAAATCACCCCTGGCAGGTTGGAGGACCATATGGGATGCCAGGAATTGAATCATGTCCCTCCTGGGTCAGCCATATGCAAGGCAAATTGCCTTCCACTATACTATCTCTCTGGTCCCACACATTTTTTAAAAATATAATTTGATCACAAATCTTTCACAGTAATATTTTAGGTACATAGTGACATTGAATAAGGGGCATTCCCATCACCAATATTGTCCTCCTTCCACCCCTGTTCCCACCATGCATTCCATATCTCCCTTTTTTGCCCCCTGGGCTGCTAGTATAAGTGGTCCCCTCTGTGTCTAGCTTGTTGTAGATTGGGTATCGATTCTTTTGTTGTTGGCTTTGGATTTGGTGTTTAAGTATGATCATTTTTTATTTCTACTCAATGTTCATATGTCTGTTTGGTCTTGGTACCCTCCACTATTTTCCCCTCAATTTACAAGGAAGAGCAAGATGATTCAAGTCATGTGGTTCTGTTTGAAGGAAAAAGAAAAAATGGGGGTGGGGCAAATATCAAACAAGCAAAAATTGGGAGGAGTCCTTCTATAGGCTATGAATATCAATTTAAGAGAAGGAGGAAAAACATAACAATACAAAAAAAAAAAAAGCCTTACAAAGCCAAAAAAAAAAAAATCAAAAATTCCTGAAAACACCACCGCAATAAAGACAACATCCAAAGAATAACCATGGTCCCAAAATAAAAACAAAACAAATCTAGAAAGAAAGAAAGAAAAACAGCAACTATAACAACCTTTTTTTTTTTTTTTTTTGCGTAGACACAGTATTGGGGAGATTAGAAAGGGAATTTCCTTGGTTTAAGAGTTACAGGGGTTCTCTGCCCTTGAAGCCTACTGTCATGGGAATAACTACAGGCTCCGTACATGCTATTTTACTCTCTCATAGGTCCTTTTGTGGTGTCTGGAAACTTTCCACTCAGTTGTAGATGATAAAATCAGGCCTCTGTAACTAGAGATCTTGGTATTTGCACAGATCATAGGATGGAGCTTAAGATGTAGTCTTTCTTTACCATTCTAGAAGTTTTGTTCCATCATTGTTATTTCAATCAGTCTTCTGTAGTTGGTGGTCTTGGTTTTTGCACCAATCCTAGGATGAAGCCTAGAATAGTGTCTTTCATTATGTTTCCAGAAGTTCTGCTCAGCTGCAGTTGTCTCAGTCAGACCTCTGGAATTAGAGATCTTGATTGTTATATAGATCCTAGGCCAAAGCCTAGACTAGGATCTTTCTTACTGGTCTCAGGATAAGTTTTGCCCAGTCATGTTTGTCACAGTCAGTCTACTGTAGTTAGTGATCTTGGCTTTAGCATAGATCAAAGGATGATGTGTCTTCTGATTTCATTTTATCATTAGGTTGTGGGGTAGGACAATCTGCTCTTAGAACAAGTTGCTGACATTTCCTCATTATCAGGATGTCCTATCAAAACTGGAGCATGTTGGTGTCAGAACAGTATTAAGAATGTCCCAGAGGGAGTTTGGTTCCTGGAGCTGTTGCAGTGAACTGTGTCTGTTCTATGTCTGAGATCTAGGGTTCAGGGTTGGATGGCCACTGTCGAATCACATGAAGTCTAAGTTGGGGCCACATGACATATGTTCAAGATGGGAGGCACCCTATATTGTAAAATGTATGAATTCTTATCCCTAGTAGATAAGACCTGTTTCTATATGTAAAATTTCCCCTTTTTTAGTATACCTTTGCAAAAAGAAATGATGCTATATTAATATTGCTGGTGCATTTGGGGGTGTCAGGCTCCATTATCTCTGTGCCCTGATTTTGACCTGAGATTTTATCCCAGGCAAGGCTTTTTCTTGTAGGTTTTTGTACCAAGCAGAACCAAAGCGGGTGAAGTTAAGGAAGAGAAGAAAACAAAAACAAGACAATTATATATATATATATATATATATATATATATATATATATATATATATATATATATATATATATATATATATATATATATATATATATATATATATATATATATATATATAAAGTAAAAAATAAATAAAAATGAATTTAAAAAGTAATTAAGGGAACAAAGTGATGCAGGAGACTACCTTACATTTAGGGATTAACAATTAAGAGGAAGTATTATAGAGGTATTAAACAGATAAAGAAAATATAGGCTTTTCGATTGTCTTTTGAGGTATTCTTATAGGGGGTGGAATCCAGGGCACATTTTCATCACACACCCTGGTCTTGTTGAGTTTGAGAAATTATTGGTGGCAGAAAGGGCTCTTGTGGAGTTCTTGCACTGGGGGGTCCTTCTGGAGCTGAATCCAGTACATCAAGCAACAGTCCACATTTGGGGTAGGTGAGTAGGAGGGCCACAGAGCATGAGTCAGCAGGAGTGTTGGTTGTAGTTTCTTGCTGGGGGATAAGATGCGGCCCCACAATTTTAATATTAATTAATTTATCTTGGTTTGGGGGGACACATCTAATGGTGGTCAGGGCTCTTTGCTCTGAGCTCAGGAATCACTTCCGGTGGGGCTCACAGGATCATGTGGGGTTCTGGGAATTGAAAATTAGTTGGTTGCATGCAAGGCAAGCACCTTACCTGCTGTATTATCTCCAGTCACTGAATCATTTTTAGGTCCAATCATTTGAAACATGTATCAAAACTTTCTTTGTTTTGTGGCTGAATCCATTGTATTTTATTTATATATATTTTATTTATACATTTTAAAATATGCATAACTTCTATTTTTTTTTTCTTGTTTTGAGAGTCACACATAGCAGTACTCTAGGATCACCAGAAAAACATGGAGGGGTAAAGTGGAGTGGAGGGGAAGCATGATATGCTAGGAATCTAACCCATGACTTTGCATGTGTTGGTGCTGCCTTTGCCAGTTGAACCATATCCATCATCTCCATATCTTGCTTTATTTTGAGATCCTGGATATTTGGGGCATTTAACAATAAAACTGGGTGATTGGGGCACTCTGTTTCTGTCAAAAGGAGAAGCAATTTATAAGGGAAGTAAAGATAACCCAGGGTATAGCCTCTAGACTTCAAGCCTTTAGATTAATGATATGTTTAACAGGCTGACTTTGACTTTGTTGTAAAAAGAATTGAGAGAGACTTTTTGTATTTATGAGGGTCATGGAAGAGAAACATTCCTAGAGGTGCTTGTGTCTGGTTCCTGATTCTTTGCTCAGGAATCATGCTTTGTGGTTCTTAGGGAATCACATGTGGTGACAACAGTTGTTCCAGGGTCAGCCATGTGCAAGGCAAGGTGCCAGGGAGACTTTTTGCTCTCTTTTCTTTTAATTAGAAAAAAACTCTTGAATTCCTGACTTGGAATTACCTTACCTGAATATATATTTGTGTTTTTGTTTGATTTGTTGTTGTTGTTGTTCTTTGTTTTTGCTAGTGTGGTGTTGAAGATGGAATTCCAGTCTACACTCATATGAAGCATGTGCTCTACCACAGAGTTAATACTTGATCTCTTTGATGGTTTTCTAATGTTCTAAAATGGACATTTAGACAAGACTACAAGACATTCAATTCTCCACATCTTCTCTATAACACCTTTATCAACAACACTAATTACATTAGCAAAGGGTTAGCAAAGAACACAGGATAGTAGATGGATAATGGCAGACTTGGGTGTTTGGGTTTAGTTCATCTAGCCTAAGGCCAAGCCCCTACCTTATCTCCAGCCCACTATTTGTGCCAACAGAACCAGTGACCTAGGAAGTCAGGAGACCATTCTTTCTCTGACATGTTTCCTCAGGTAGCCACAAATTGCAACACAGCTAAAGAGATAAAGAAGAGGAACCTCAACAGAAAGAACAAATTTGGGATGGGTGTAAACACTTGACTTGATACACAGCAACAGAAACCAACTTATTGAGGGAAAAGTGATGGAAAGGTCTCTTGGGAGAAGGCAAACTCTCACCTCTTTTGAGGTCATCAAAGGCACCTTAGTGGGCTGCCAGATTTAAGACAAAATTTTACGATCAGATCTTTTTGCAAGAATTTTCCTCAGAGGTGGTTAGTGGGAACAACAGCTTTACATTGCTACAAATGTCACAGTTGAAATAGTAGTCAAATTTTCTTTTTTATTATTTATATATATGTGTGTGTACATAATAGATAATATACTTATATATGACATTTAGGGGTGCTGATGTGAGTGGGCATTAAGATCACCCTCAATGATACTCCACTGGGACAGTACATACTTGACTGGTTTGGGGTTCATTGCTCAGTGGTGCCCTGGACCCACTAAGGTCGTTCCTACCAGTGCTTGATGACCCAGTAGTGGCAGGAATTGAAGACAGGGTCTATGGATGCTGTAGCATAATAGGTATGTGCTTTGCCTCCTGAGCCACTTCTTACCTCTAGTGATGCCATTTGAACTTTGACCTTCAGTTGTGGTTTTAGCTATTTTCTGAGACAGATGATGAACCATCATTACATTGTTTATGCCCCACTTAGCACTGAACTGTGAGGCACATAAGAGGCAGATACAAAAGACTTGCAATTTGAGTTTTGACTCAGCTCTTTCCATGGGTTGGTCATTCGTCACTGTGTATGAAGGGAACAGGGGATGGGGTTTCCCAAGTTTTCCTCTGTCTACACCAACTTCTGTAAATTATCAGTGGACATGGGACTGGCAAAAGACTTTGATTCCCAGCACTCAAAGCTTGCCTGGTGAAAGTATGGAGAAAGTTCCTTATGTCATTTCTTTTCAAATGTTTTCTACTTACCAACCTCTCTGTGTCACAGAAAGTTTACATGGCCATAGTGATATAAAATAGGCATACAATTCAAAAATTTATTAATAATAAATTGTTTTTATTTTAAAAACAAATATTTAATGATTGCTTCCCCATTTAGTTATGTGACCTCATAGTTGTAATGACCCACAGGTAGGCCTTCAGCAAAAAAAGCAGAAAGCAGAGGCCCGAATGTGGTGGAGGCATATGTGTTGCACATATAAGTTTTCTTTACTGTTAGACATGTTAAAAGCTTATTAATTTTTGTTCGTTTGTTTGTTTTGGGGTCACACCCGGCAGCGCTCAGGGATTACTCCTGGCTCTACACTCAGAAGTCACTCCTGGCAGGCTCAGGGGACCATATGGGATGCCGGGATTCGAACCACCGTCCTTCTCCATGAAAGTCAAACGCCCTACCTCCATACTATCTCTCTGGCCCCAAAGCTTGTTAATTTTTTAAACTAAAAATAATTGTCTCATTGAATGTATGTTCAATTATTGTTTTTGGCATTCAGTTTTTATTTTCTTGTTTTTGGGCCATACCTGATGGTGCTCAGGTTACTCCTGGCTCTGCACTTAGAAATCACTCCTGGCAGGTTTGGGGGACTACATGGGATGCTGAGGACCAAACTCAGGTCTGTTCTGGGTTGCCATGTGCAAGGCAAGCACCCTACAGCTGTGCTATTGCTCCAATCCCTTTTTTAAAAAAAACATTTTTTGATTGGCATTCAATTTTTTTATTTGTTTTTGTTTTGGGGCCACACCCAGCAGTTCTGAGGGGTTACTCCTGGCTCTGCACTCAGAAATTGCCCTGATATGCTTGGGGGATTATATGGGATGCTGAGAATTGAACTGGATTGGTCCCAGGTTGGACACATGCAAGGCAAACACCCTACTGCTGTGCTCTGACTCCGGCCCCTCAATATTTTTTTAAAGTGTGCCCTGACATGGTATTACTTAATTAAAGAAGATTTCAAAAATTGTGAAATTAGAACACTAGTTAGGTTGTTAGAAATTGATCCTCTACCCCCAATACAGTGAGACTCTAAAACTTTAGTGACTTAACAAAGTTCCTTCATTTTTATACAGTGGTCAGAGGTCATTGGTCCTGGGTTGAAGAGATGATTTTCCAATGCCTACACTCACTCACTTCCTTCTCTGGTCTGGAATGGCTGCTTTTGTTCTCAATACGTCCCATAAAAAAAGCGCGAGAAAAATGTCGAGTACACCTTTGCCATACTGATGAGGACATTTTCCACAGAGACACATATTTTCTAATCAGAATGCAGTGAAGAACTGGGTAGAGAATTCGAAGGACCTAAGGATAAGTTTTGCATGGCCAGAGAGAGTTAGCACAGTGCTTAAAGTGCTTGTCATACATTTTGCTGACCCTAGTTTGATCCCCAGCATCACAAATTGTCCTTCAGTACTGCAAGGAGTGATCCCTGAGAACAGAACCAGGAGTAACTTCTGAGCACCACTGGTGTAACCCAGAAATAAAAAGAAAAAAAAAGAGAAACAAATATATGGGCTGAATTAGGTCCGTCCCCCCCAATATCACCCAGAGCAACTCTCCTCTTCCTCAGAACCAACATTGTCATTTCAAAACAGCAAAATAATGTAACAATGGAGGGAAATAGTTACTTGGTCACATGTTAGACTGTAAGAAAGCTATAAAATGTAATTTCTAGTTTGGCTATGTGCCTCATTAGAGTTCACATGTTGTTTAAAGATGGGGAGAAGAGTATTGGTGGGCAACCCTTTTCTCTGCCGGAGACCTTAATACTTTTCAAAAATTATTTTGAGGGTTCATAATTATGGAAATTTTTTGATGAATCTGATATTTCCAGATGAAACTTCTTTTTCTCTGATACCTTGTCCATATTACTCTCTCATTGTGCTAAGTTTATTCATTTACACCACTACCAATAAGTTGCCCCAAAACAAAGATATTGTAATCATTCATGATTTCCTTCTTTCTCCCCATCATTATCCCTTCTCCTTAGTGAGAGAAGATGGCTCTCTCTCTCTGTCTCTTATGTTAATGGAACTGAGAGCTTCACGCATACAAGACAGGTGCTCTTCCTGAGCTATTTGCCCTTCCTCATACCTTTTCATTCTTGACCCCATAATCACACACTCTGCCTATTAAGATCCTTATTATCATTTTTCAATGTGGTAATGATATCAGAATGTGTCTCATTGCTGCTAATCTTCCATACAAACCTCTCCGACAATGTCACGGTGATCAAAGATGAATCATGTCAGTGTCCTCTCAAAACTCTTCTCTGTTTGCCTTTATACATACCGTATTTTCCGGTGTATAAGACGACTTTTGAAACAAAAAATAGTCAACTGAAAATCAAGGGTCATCTTATACGCCGAGTATATCCCAAAAAATGTTTCAATATGCTGCTAAACGAAAATTGTCTGAATATTGCCACAAAACGAATTTTCCAACTCCATCCGGCACCAATCACTGCAAGGCTGCTCGGACCGCCTCTCTAACAGCCAATCCAAGCAGGCTTTTTATACATGCAAATTAGACAATGTTCTGGACCCGAATCTACACTGTCAAAAGCCTGCTCAGATTGGCCAGAGTCAGAGAGGAAATCTATGACAGTATAACCTTTGAACCTTTGCTTGTTGTGATTGGCTCACTGTGGTACATACAGTTGCAGCACAGGAACGTTCTGTCTGATACAGCGAATATAGGCCTAAACCTATGTTTTAACTGCAAAATTAGGGGGTCGTCTTACACCCAGTCGTCTTATACGCCGGCAAATACGTATCTCAATATTGTTTCTACCCTCTCTCTCTTTACCTCAGGTAACTTTAGCTTTATTATCCATGTCTATTCATTTGGCTTTTTAATTTTGTTTGACCTATTCATAATGTTTAGGCCCTTACATTTTATGTACATATGTGAAACCATATAATATTTGAATATTTTATTCTGACTTTCTGTAATTCTCATAACTTTCTTGAGCTTTAGAAATCTCACTTTTTCCTTTTAACATCGTGGCAAATTTCCACCTTTTTAAGAGCTTAGTGGTATTCCATTTTATAGATATGCCAATCTTTTTATACATAGTCATCTATTGCTGTGTATTTGGGCTGCTTCTGTATTTTAGCTATTATAATTAACTTTTATATTTAGCTAAACAGTAGGACTGTTGTGACATTCAGCTCATAGGAGATTGTCTTGCATGCAGCTGACACTGGTTCAATCCCTGACACCACATGATCCCTGATGGCAAAGCCAGGATTAGGACTTGAGCACTGCTGGGTGTGACTCCAAAACCAAAAAACTACTCAGCAATAAAACTGGGGTGGATATAGATTTCTATGCCAATGTTTTCAGATTCTTTAGATAGAAAACCCAAAGTGATATTCTGTATCATATGGGAGCTCTACCTTCCTGAAGAAGCCTCATAGTATTTCTCCAAAATGGTGGTACCAATTTATATGCCAATCAATAGTGCAATTGCTCCAACATAACTTGTATTCAGATTTAACTCCATGAAAATTACATGACCATACCAGTTTAACAAGTGTTTATTATGGAATTTTTATTTTGACTTAGACACCATGGGGATGTTGATTTATAAAAGGTGCAGAAGAAGATATTTTACTACACAGGAAATGACTAAGAACAGGGATTAATTTAAGTGGATTGTTGGACCTATCTCCTGGGGAAGAGAGTAGTTAAAGTTTCCCTATAGGAGAGGGCTTCAGGTGGCCTTTGCAGTTAATGTTGCTTATCAGCTGTAGCTGATATCTGCTGATAAGGACCTGGTAACTAAAGAAAGTTTTCACTAGATCCTCATTGTCATTATTGCCAACTCTTCCACTTTTTACAGAATGTATCCTTTGCCAGCAAATAGAAAAGTGGTAGAACATTGAAACATGTTTTATGTTACAGATGTTTGGTAAAATTTAATAAAATTTAAGTGTCCTTGGTATAGCAGTAAAGGCAAGAAAGTAAAATAGAACCTTTGATAGCTATTTGTAAGTCTTCCAACTGCTGGGTGCATGTGCTTCCAGCATACCACATTGAGAATCTGAGGGAAGTGAGGACTCACAAAATCTGTTTAAAAACCCTATGGTTACACGTTTTAATCAGAGAATGTTCCCCTTTTCCTTTATAGTCCTCAATTTGGGGGAGGGGAAAATTTAATGTTGTAATTGGTATTTTTGTTTATACTTTTGCATTTTGGCTTTTTACAGAGCTTACTCATTGTTCTGTGCTTACGGATTACTCCTGGTGGGCTCAGAGCATCATCTATGGTGCTGAGGATTGAACTTCGGTTGGCTTTGGCCCCAGCTCTTGTGTGTTGCCACTGATTAAATGACAAAAATAAAATAATATTGACTTATGTTGAAAATACTACATATAGCTGAAGTTTTATTTTTAAAAATTACACAGAATCACAGAAGATATTCACTTTTATCATACTTCTCTGATGAGTTCTTTCTCTCTTCCATCTTCTATCACTATTCTCATTGAGCTCCACACCTATGCTCACTAAAATCTTGTGTCCTGGAGCTGGAAGAATAGCACAAAGATATGGTGCTTGCTTTGCAAGCACTGACAGGATTTGATTCCTGCCACTACAGGCCCCTGAGCCTGCCAGGAGTGACTCCTGAGCACAGAGCTAGGAATAACCCCTAAGTATATCTGGGTATGATTCCAAAATAAAAATAAAATAAAGTGTGTCCTATTTGCCAAATCCTATATTTTGATTCTTTGCTTTACTTTCATACCTTTATTGTAAATATGTGCTATGTTATTTTTTTGTTTTCCTTCTTGGGCCACACAAGCAATACTCAGGCATTATTCTTGACTTTGCACCCAGGAATCACTCCTGGGGGAGTTTAGGGTACCATATAAGGTATTGGGGATCAAATACATGCAAGGCAAGTGTCCTTCCTGCTGTACTATCTCTCCAGCCTTGTGCTATGCTTTTTAATTTTATATTTTTAGGAACTTTAGTATTATTTTTCAATTCTTCCATTCCTCTGTTTCTTCTTCTCTTTCTCTACTCACTTCTCCTGTCATTTACCTTTCCTGTCACCTAGCCTAGTATCCAACCAACTATCTATTCAACTATCCACCCACCAACTCAGTTAACTGATTTACATTGCATTGTTAATGACTTTTAAAATTTTTTTTTTTTTTTTTTTGGTTTTTGGGCCACACCCGGTAACGCTCAGGGGTTACTCCTGGCTATGCGCTCAGAAGTCGCTCCTGGCTTGGGGGACCATATGGGACGCCGGGGGATCGAACCGCGGTCCGTCTCCTAGGCTAGCGCAGGTAAGGCAGGCACCTTACCTCCAGCGCCACCGCCCGGCCCCGACTTTTAAAATTTTAACATCATATTTTCTCAATTGAAGAAATGTTTTTTTTTTTTTTTTCCCATACCTGGAGGTGATCAGAGGTTACTCCTGGCTCTGTGTTCAGAAATCATTCCTGTCAGGCTTAGAGGATCATATGGGATGCTAGGGATCAAACCCAGGTTGGCTGGGTGCAAGGCAATATCCTACTTGCTGTTCTATCACACTGGCAATTGAGGGGATTTTTTGCCTAACAGGCTACTCGGTAGATTTCCAGGAGGAAAAAAATGGTGACACTGACACTGTTACATATTCTCTCTATAACCATAGAGCTAGTTTACTGACATTTGTTATGTCCCAGCACAGAGAAAACACAGTAATAACACTGCTGAATGCACAGCTACCCTTACATCATTGCAGTCATAACTGAATGTGAAATGAACCTGTGGCAGTGACCACAAACCTCCTTTGCCAGGAAGGCCCGGGCTGGTAGCAGGTGAGGAAGCCTCTGCAAGGCACTTGCCCTTATTGACTACTAGGAGGTTTCAGTGGTGGAGTTCTTTAGTTGGTCAGGCAGAGGACTTGTGGGCACCTCTGTGTTGACTTGCACTCTGATACTCATCATTTGGAAGAACCATAGACAGTCTTGAAGTCATACAGCTCAGCGTGGGAAAACCGGCGTTCTAAGGGACTGATTTAATCTTTCTGTATGGAGACAAATTTCAGGAAGGAAAACAATGCACCCCTTCTCACGTCAGATGTGGAAGATTTGTCAGCCCACAGCCATGCCTGATGCATCTTGGGTTTTCTCACTAGGGGCCCCTGGGCGACTTGGGACCGCCAGCTATGAAGTGTCTGGCTGGCTCAGATCCTGAGCATCCGTCACCACTGGGCATGGTGCCACGGGGCTCTGGGTATAATCAAACAATCTGTAGCTTAGTGGGACATCCTGCTTGTCCTGGGTGACTCAGAACTTGCCGCAGCTGGTGGAAGTTTTGTTTATAGCATTACTGCCTACTCTCTTGGCACTCCGAGCTCCCTGTAAGCCACTTCACAGGTGGCCTGTCTTTTGGTGCTGACAAGTTTGTCATCTGTTGCTCTTTTTTCTCCCATGTGTATGTGTGCATGCATAAACATATCTAAACAAAGTCAAGAAGGGGGAGACCATTAATTAAAGGTTTCTGTTATAAAATGATTGGCATATGCATGGTGCTTTGGTAGAGAGTAGGAATAAACTTGCTGGGGAGACATTACTCAGGGGACATAGGCTCTTTAGGGTAAGATAGAACATACATGGCAGTATACATATTCATTGCAAGATGCTGCAATATAATAAAATGGTATGTTAGAATGGGTATTCTGGCAATTGTTAACAAAGCCCTGGAGAGGCTCTAACTTTTTATTTTAAAAGAAGGAGAAAACAAGGACAGAGAGTTAGTGCTTTAGATAAGGTGCTTGCCTTTCTTGCAGTCAACCTAGTCTGATCCCCTATACACTATATGGTCTTAAGAGTCCACTATGATGGGGCCAGAGAGATAGCACAGTGGTAGGGTGTCTGCCTTGCATGCAAATAATCCAGGTCTGATGGTGGTTTGAATCCTGGCATCCCATGTGGTCCCCTGAGCCATCCAGGAGCGATTTCTGAGCACAGAGTAACCCCTGAGCGCTGCTGGGTGTGGACCCCCCCCCACCAAAAAAAAAAAGAGTTCCACCTTGAGTGATCCTTGAGTGTGGGGCCAAGAGAAAGCCCTGAATATAGTCAAGTGTGGACCATATCAAACCTCCCCACAGGAAAAGCACACGCCTCAGCAAGACATGCTTAGAAACAAAAAGCAAATATTTCAACACAAGACCAGAAACTTAAATGCTGAGTTTTTGATTAATTTTTGGGGAGCTATAAAGCCAAAAAGTGGATGAAGGCTGTATGCTTTGAGGAAAAAGAAAGCAGACAGGGTGATGGGGCCTGCTTTTAGGCTAGTGAAACTAATGAGAAGCCATTACTTATTTTTCAGCCTAGGTCTTTCACTTGCCTCCTGGTTATCTTGTGAAAATGGGTGGGAAGCACAGCAGATTGTTCTCCAAAGCAGATCAATGTAATGGAATGCAGCTTACTCTCCATCTCTGTCAAGAGAACTAATTAACCTGCAGACTAGTGAAATGCTACTGGCAGCTAATTGGGCTATTGTTGGAATAGTGCAGGCCTTTGGTACTATTTGAAAATTGCTAAGATTAGGGATCTCTGGACAGCTCCAGGGATGAAGAGAAACCTGTTCAGCAATAGCTATGGTGAGGCATCAGCTCTTAGACCTAAAGAATGGCTATTCATTGTCTGGAAAAATGAACAAGAGGAAGGGGAGATCAAAGGGAGACCCAGATTAAAAGAAGCAAAGGGGCTTAAGGAGGTGAAAAGGAAGGAAGTAGAAATAGATGGGATAGGAGCAGAGAAGGATGAGGACAAACTCTAAAGCTTTTAGGAGCTGCCTTTGATCTTGGATAATACATAGTTGAAGGAATCATATATCTAAGCAATATTCCCAAAAGTGTGTTTGGGGAAGACATCAAGATCTAGTAATATGAATTGGTGTTTCCTGTGAGGAACTTACTATTTTAAATATTTTTATTTTAGGCACTCATGATGTACAATGTTGTTAATAATAGGATTTTATGCATACAATGTTCCAGCATCACACCTTTCATCAAACTGTCTGCTTCCCTCCACCATTGTCCCAATGTTTGCCACCCTGACATACTTCTCTTTTTTCCCCTATCACCATGCCCCATGAGAAACTTATTTTTGTAATGGAGGCAAATTGTTCTCATTTCACCTGTTTTGGAAATGTTTGGTTCAACATTAGTGTGACTCTTCTTGGAAATTTCAATAAGCTAAAGCACATTATGAGGCTCAAATATGGGCTTGTGGAATTCAGCCATTCTTTAGATAATTTTACTGGGTAATTATTTATTTGGGGGCTCTCTTCAGACAAGCATTCTGAGACCACAGTTTTTAAAAGAATTATCCAGGCCTTTTCTCTGCTTCCAGGCAACAAGGAGCCCTCCACACTGGTTCTGCCTTTGAATTGGACAAACCCCTGTCATCATTCTTTGGCAAGAACACAAAAGATACCTGCCAGGGCATGTTTCAGAGCCAATTCTCATGACACCAAACCCCCATTCATTCATTCAGAGATGTGCTCATTCATTTAAACTCCAACTCTGTTTGCATTTTTACCACTGGTTCTGGCTCTAAAATCTTACTCTGACCTCACAGTTAGACAACCATTCCTGGATCCCATCCCTGTAGAGTCAAAATATTGGATAACTTTTATGCATTTGACATTAATTTTTGCCTCAAAAGTTTGGATAGGTCCTTGGTTTTGTCTTTTCCTCTGAACTCAGTATTTCTAGTTGTCTTTAATTTCCAGTTGTCTTTTCATTGACCAGTGCAATGCTGGGCCTTGTATAACACTTCTTTTGGTCCATTTTCTTAGCCAAAATAAATTGAGCTTCTTTATCTTCTTCTGCCTTGAGAATGTGGATTTGAGCATCATCTGTTATAAGTCTTTTCTAGTCTTATATCTGTTATAAGTCTTTTTTAGTCTGGGCAATGGTCTGTTAGTGCTGAATTTGGCAGACTCTGTTGGCTGCCAGCTAGCTACATTTTTTTTTTTTTCCTGCCTGAGAGCAACCAGTTCCCACCCAGCTAGAGCCACTGTGGATACTCTTTGAGTATCTCTACTTGGGCTGGAAGGAAGTCAGCAAAATGCTATACCTCCCTATAGAATGTTATCCTAAAGATGACATGCTCTAATTCCCCAACCCTGAAAAAACTTCTAGAGAAACAGCATCATTGAAATGTGTCATTAACCTGCAGACAATTCAACTGTGCAAGTCAGTAAGATGCCATCCCAAAAGCTGTGTTTACATCTTGATTCCTTGCTTCCTGTAGAGCCCCACAGAGCCTTCTTCTTCCAGTGAAGGTATTTACTATCTGCTTTATGGGAGCTTTCATGACAGAAAACTCACTCCTAGCCAGAAGGCCTAGAATAAACAAACAAACAAACAAAGAAAAAAAATGGAACAAGACACTTAAGATTCAATCTGTCCATGAAATCTGAAAAAAAAAAAAAAGAAAAGAAAAGACCACAATTAGTTGCTTCTGGGATATGTATTTTTTTTCACGTTCTGCAGATAGGTTTGCAGCAGTGCTGATAAGGAGCACATGACAGGAGAAAATATTTAAATTTTTCCATAACCAAAATGACAAGAAAAGATAGGGAAACATGGAGAAATTAAGTTTTAAAAAGGTGAGCTTATTTTCCCCAAATAGAATCTATTGGATGCAAGGGCGATCTGGCTGTGACATTTATCACCCCATTGATTCTCAGTGTTGATTTGACTGATCTGGCTGGCTAGGTGGGTATCGCCTTCCTCTCTTACCACTCCATGAACATCCTTTCTGAAGCTGAGCAATTGGGGTCCAAGAGGATGACTTTTCCATTGTTCTTCGTTCAGTATATAGAAGTATCTGTGCTCCCCTGATAAAACCTCCAAAGAAGCTCCCAAAATATGATTTATACTACCTCTTCATTATATATACTTTACAAATAGAAAATAAAAAAAGAAGACATTTTTGCCCATTGAATCAATTGGGATAGGATTTCATTCTGGTGTTAGCAATAGATATAGCTCGGTCTTGCTTGAGAGACTAATTGTTTTTAACTTACGAACCTAGTAAATCTTGTCTCTTATCATATCTTTCATTCTGCATTAGTCACTAGAAACTCTGGTATTCATTCATGAAATAGTTATTCACTGAATAATAATTTTGAAGGTCTACTATATGGCAGGGGCCCTGCTACATTGAGAATATATCAGTAAACAAAGCAGATGTGAGCCTACCCTTACTCTTACTGTTAAAAAGGAGAGAGGGGTTAGATAATCAAGACCTTTTATTTGCACTATTTACATACACAATCTCACTGGTTGTTTCCAGGAAGCATTATTTACATTTGGATAATCTTATCACCCTAAGATACTTAATTTTATCACCTAGAGATACTTAATGTTTTCCAAATGAAATCACTTCCACAGGTTCTGTCCTTCAGACATGGACATTTTTCAGGATAGGGGGTCACTATTCAACCTGCCTCAGAGAAATCTCTTTCTGTTATTTAAAATGTCATATGTAAATCTGTCTTTGATTTCACAATTCTGGAGAATGTAGTTCTTTCTAGTCAGTGCCAATTGAGCACCTTCATCTTGTGCATTTATGATAAAGCAAGGATCGTCCACAATATATAACTTAAGTGTAATTCTATTACTTCACTTAAAAAGTATTTTAGAGACCAAGGAGATAGCTCAAGTGGTAGGGCATGTGACTAATAAGTGAGAGACCTCAAGTTTAATCCTTGGCACTAAATGCCCAGCACTGACTGGGGTAACTTGGTGGTTCCAGGATACATTATCATCAGGAGCGACCCTAGGCTTCCCAGCACTGCTGTATGTGAACTTTATAAAATAAAAATAAATTAAAAAGAGGGAGATTATTTGGGGGGAAGAGGAAGTTTGGGTTATACCTGGTGGTGCTCAGGGTTTATTCCTAGCTCTGTGATCAGGAATTACTCCCGATGGTCTTGGGGACCAAATGGGATTCGAGGGATCAGACCTTACTGTCTTATTACTTCAAACCCCCCCCCCCCAAAGAGGTAATATTTATATTTGGTTTTTATTTTTCAGGTCACACCCGGCAGCGCTAAGGGGTTACTCCTGGCTCTATGCTCAGAAATCGCCCCTGGCAGGCACAGGGGACCATATGGGATGCCAGGATTTGAACCACCGTCCTTCTGCATGAAAGGCAAATGCCTTACCTCCATGCTATCTCTCCGGCCTCAAGAGGTAAAATTTTAAAGTAAATTATGGTACCGAACAGGAGGCAAGCCAAATATTTGTGAAGTTTACCACCAACTTTTAGGATCAGGTTCAGAACTAGATTTATGATTTTATTATTTAGTAAAGTAAGGTGGTCTTTTTTAAAAAAAATATTTTTATTTAGAGAAAAGAAGCATGTTTAGAGAAAAGAAGCATATTTAAGAGGAAAAAAATGTCAAGCCTACAGATCTCTTCCCAGGTTGAGATACAGGCTAGTCTTCAGGGTGGAGAATGAGCCCTGGATGCTTTGACAAACTTGGTTTTATGGCTTTTCAGAATTGTCTTGATTTCTAGTTCTCTACATGTAGAAAACCTGATCTGGGTGTCATTATCACAGGGGAAAAGACTTGAATTCAAGATGGTCCTTTATTATGATTATTATTATAATGACATCTAGATTCTCTTGAAGTTTCTCCTTTTGGGATTTACACTTCTCTGTATGTTATCTCAATTTCTGCATTTGGGTAGTGGCTCATTTTCTCCATCTCCAAAACAACTCAGTATTTGCATTTCAAAGGGATATGATATTGAAGCTTCTTTTTTTTTTTCTTTCTGCTTTAGGGATAGACAATTTTTTCTTAATGTTATTATTTCCCCCAAACTCATTATCAGGTTTCCTCTATCATGACTTCTAGAGATTTTATTCCCTTAAAATTTTAAGAGTAAACGAATGAAGATGTATCTTTTATAGTTACTTCCTGCTGGCAAAGGGCATGGACCTGCCTATGTAATGGAGTGGAAATCTCATGCTAACTTAGTATTAATTGGACCCAGGCGATTGTTTATTGGATTTTAAAGTTGTTAAATGAAAGAGAAATCAGATATATTAGACAGTTGTTCAAAAAAGAAATTGGCCCTGCAGGAGATTAAAAAACAAAATCAAAAACTTTTTTGTATTTAAAGAAAATAAGAAAATAATGGCCACATAACATAAATTCCCCTTCCCCCATTTTCTTTGGTACACTGATGAGTTTTCTGTCAAAGAAAGTATTAACTTCTGTTTTTACTGGCTTTCTGAATTTATCTTATTTTAAGGAGAACAAAGCAATGCAATATTTATTTCATTCAAGATGATACATGAAAATTTCTGCCACATGCACATATAATAGTTAAGTATGTGGTGTTAATTCTAAATATTAAAGTAAGACTCATCTAACTATTTTATAGATAAGGTATGCTACACATTGTATGACAGAAACCCAACAATGAAAAATTTTGTAACCATGGTGCTTAAATAAAGCAATTTAATTAAAAATAAATTAAAAAATACACTGAAGGGACCGGAGAGATAGCATGGAGGTAAGGCATTTGCCTTTCATGCAGAAAGTCTGTGGTTCGAACCCCGGCATCCCATATGGTCCCCCGAGCCATGCTAGACCGATTTCTGAGCCAGGAGTAATCCCAGAGTGCTGCCAGGTGTGACCCAAAAACACAACCCCCCCCAAATACACTGAAATTATCCTTAAATTTGCTTTTCTTATTTTATAACTAAACCATCCAGTATCTAGGGGTGCTTACAATTACATCCACTTTGGCTCAATATGCCTTGATACAGGGAACATTAATGAGAAAGAAAACAGAGAAAAGGGAGTATAACAACAGAGGATACAGAAGCAAAGTGGATACTCAGAATAAATTCTCTAATTGTTTCATAGTTGTTAAAGAAGAGAATTTAGAGTAGAGATAAGTTCTTGCTTTGGTCGCTAAAATAAAGCATAGTAGACTAGATAGCTGTATTATAAATATGGAAAATTATTTTTCATCTTTTGGGAAGGTGGAAGACTGAGGAACATGCCAGAATGATCAAGTTATGGCAAGAGCCCTCTTCTATTGTGGTAGATTACTGACTTCTATGAATTCTAACATGACCCACCCCGAAGAGGAAGTGGAAGTGAGATTTCTTCTAACTCTGAGAAGAATACTAATCCTATTCCTGATGAATCTGCCTTTCAGGTAGACCTAATCTAACACTTCTAAAGGTTTCAACTTCTAACACCATTGATTAATAGTGTTCCAACATATGAATTTTTTCTTCTTTTTTAATAAAATCTTTATTTAAGCACTATAATTACAAGCATGATTGTAGTTGAGTTTCAGTCATAAACAGAACACCCCCCTTCACCAGTGCAACATTCTCACTATGGATGCCCCTGATCTCCCTCCTCCCCCACCTCTGCCCTGCCTGTATTTGAGACAGGCATACTACTCTGTCATTTATTAACTTTATCATGCTATCAACATATGAATTTTGGGGGAAACATAAACTTTCTGTGTAAGGTTATGTTATAAACATCACAAATGACCAAGAGTTCTTCCAGAATTTCCACTAAACAACACAATGATAGGATCTACAGGATTTTAGAAGGATCAGAAAAGGGGCACTGAAAATCCAAAGCATTCCCTCCAAAGGGATACATCCTGGCTGCACTTGAATCTGAAGTGAATTTATCATATGGGTCTCAAAGTTATTCTCCAGTCTTCTCCACTTCATAGTCCTGGTTGGGTTACTGCTTAGCTTTGACATCTAGGCTAGTGAACCTATCATCAGTGTGATAGATTGTGTTAATATTGGCCACAATTACTTAATCATACTTATTTATATACCAGTTGGCATATGAGTTTGCAATTTCTCTCCCAATAATCTCATTGATTCATTTTAATCTCATTGACATTGGGTTTGGCAATATGACTTACCTTAGCACATAAAATATTAAAAGATATAATGGACTTGAAGAGGTGCTTGCACAATTGAGTTTATGCTCATGCACTAAGTCATTGCCATGGGAGGAACATTACACAATTGGGCTGAAAAGAAGTTTGTTTTTGTTTGTTTGATTTTTGAACCACATCTGGTGGTACTCAAAGTTTACACAGGGTTCTTCACTCAGGGATCATTCCTTGTGGGACTCAAAGGGGCTTATGGGGTGCCAGATACAAATCTGGGTTTGACATTGTGAAAGGCAAGTGCCCTACCTGCTACCTGCTGTACTATTCTGGCCCCTATAGATTTTTGTTTTTGTTTTTTAAAAAAACCCAAAACATTGCTTCTTATATATATTTTTTCTAAATATTTTAAATTGGGTACTATTTTGGGTCTGAAACACAGTACAAAACACAATAAAAACAAGGAAACCAGGGCCAGAGAGATAGCACAGCAGCGTTTGCCTTGCAAGCAGCTGATCCAGGACCTAAAGTGGTTGGTTCGAATCCTGGCGTCCCATATGGTCCCCTGTGCCTGCCAGGAGTGATTTCTGAGCAGATAGCCAGGAGTAACCCCTGAGTACAGCTGGGTGTGGCCCCAAAACATAAACAAAAACAACAAAAAAAACCCAAGAAAACCATAGTGGGGTGGGAAAGGACAGAGTAGCTGAAGGTCAGAGCCCAATGTTGCTACTAGCACCTGCTGGTGATTACAGTCTATCCTGGTCTGGCACTGCTACTGACCTCACTAAGGGTCAGACTCCTAATTGTAGCTGGGCAACTACCTACCATCAGCTGACACTGAAGTGGGGTGATCTGCAAACTCAGTGAGAGGATAGATCTGCATCAGTGTAAATCCATTGGCACAATAGGGGTTCCTTGCTTGATAGTAAATGGGTTTCCAAAAATTGGTGGGAATCACAGTTTTAAATCAAAAACCATTTTACACATGTCAGAAGGAGTTTCGTGTATAAAAGACTCCTATTGTGAGAACCTGGGGTATGTGAATAATCCTTTTTCATTTTATCTTTGGCACAAATATGGATTTTTCACTTAGAATGTTTTGGGTCTTGATCCTAGAATGGGGCCTGGGATAGCATCTTTCGTTATGTTTTTAGAAGACCCATTCCATTGCAATTGTCTCAGATGGACCTTTGGGACTAGAGATCATGGTTGTTGTGAAGGTCTTAGCTCAAACCTTAGACTAGGGCTATTTTTATTGGTCCCAGAATACATATAGTCCGGTCATTGTTCTATCAGCCAGTCATCTGTAAATTGCGATCTTGGCATTTGGACAGACCGAAGGGTGACAAGTCTTCTGATTTTGTCTTAACATTAGCTGGTGAGGTAGAATAACCTGCTCTTAGGTCAAGTTGTTCCCATTTTTCTCGTTGTCAGGATATCATATTAGACATGGCACTTATTGGTGTCCGAGCTGTATTAAGGATGTCCCGGATGGGATTTGTTTCCTGTGGCTGTTGTGAAGAACTGTGTTGGGTCTTCACACACACACACACACACACACACACACACACACACACACACACACACACACACACACACACGATCAGCATTCTGGAAAAGCATAAACGAGACCCCCCAAATCTGGATTTTCACTTAGAGTGTTTTGGGTTTTCACACACACACACACACACACACACACACACACACACACACACACACACGATCCACGGGATCAGCATTCTGGAAAAGCATAAACAAGACCCCAACCGAAGGGTGATGTATTTTAATTGGGAAGAGAGTGCAGCTCAAGTTTGACATTGAAATTTGGTTTATCATGCTATGTCTTTTGCTCTCCTGCTTAGATGCTCACTTTTAGAAATACCTATGTTCTCCAACTTCCCATCTAGGGAGCTGTGTCAAATGCCATCCTCTTCCTTGGTAATGGATTTCTTTACGTTAAAACTGTAACTTGTGGAGCCGAAGAGATAACACAGCAGTAGGGTATTTGACTTGCAAGCAGCAGACCCAGGATGGACCCCAGTTCTATTCCCGGCATCCCATATGTTCTCATGAGCCTGCCAGGGGTGATTTCTGAGCACAGAGCCAGGAGTAACCCCTGAGCACCTCCAGCTGTGCTCAAAACAAAAACAAAACAAACAAAAATATGTGTAGACATATAATTTTGTTCACCATCTGTGCGATACTCTTAACTCCACAAGCCCAGAATAGGGGTTGTTCTGTTCAATGATTTATGCCTGCCTGGTATCTAAAATAGTGCTTGGCACAGAGTTTGAGCCTCAATAAATATTGTTAAATGAATAGCACCAGTGACCTTGGGCTTGCTAGTGGAATTTTTTATGTGCCTAAACATAGGTAAGTGAAGTATCAACAATTCCTTGGCTGAAAGTTATAAAAAAGAAAGAGAAAGAAAGAAAGAAAGAAAGAAAGAAAGAAAGAAAGAAAGAAAGAAAGAAAGAAAGAAAGAAAGAAAGAAAAGAAAAGAAAGAAAGAAAAAAGAAAGAAAGAAAGAAAGAAAGAAAGAAAGAAAGAAAGAAAGAAAGAAGGAAGGAAGGAAGGAAGGAAGGAAGGAAGGAAGGAAAAGGAAGGGAGGGAGGGAGGAGGGAGGAAGGAAGGAAGAAGAAAGGAAGAAAGAAAGAAGAAAGAGAAAGAAAGAAAAAGAAAGAAAGAAAGAAAAAGAAAGAAAGAAAGAAAGAAAGAAAGAAAGAAGAAAGAAAGAAAGAAAAAGAAAGAAAAGAAAAAGAAAGAAAAGAAAAAGAAAGAAAGTGGAGAAGACAGTCGGATTGGTGGAGCTAGGGCAACCTTCTGGAACAGTGTTCCTTGTACATGAGGACAGCTGCCCCATAGTTCCATTTTGTCCTATTCTGTTCTGTTCTATTATAGAATTATTCCTTATTATTATTTTCTCCACACTGCAGTGGGAAGTATAGATTAATCAGATATGATCCAAATTATTTTACTTAAATGATAAAGGCTAGGCTATCATAATTTGTAAATTCTACCCCCAAGCTGACGGATGAAAGAAGTTCCATAGGAAGATATAGACGGCCTCATCCAATGCATAGAGAAATATGTCCTGTAGTAAATAGTAAGATTGGTTCCAGGAGCAAGGCAAAGTCATCTGTCACCTTTCATCTCAGGTTTAGGGTATGGAGAATTTCTTTCATGCAAGATAAGAACTATTCTGGGCTCTAGTGCTAAGTTTGTTGGGTCATTTGGAGAGGAAAATAGAACACCTGTTTCTCTCTGTCATTCTTTTTTTGCAACAAATTTTATTATGACATAATGTTTTCTTAACCTTGGATGCTATTAGCAGTCCTTAACATTCGTGTTTGATAATTTGTGGAGTGCCCTGTGGTCCACCAGTTTTGTAAAAGACTGATGAAACAATGTCTGAAACTAACAGAAAAAAAATGTCCAACTAATGAAATTCCTCTGGTGACCTCCAATTCCAAGAACACTGTGATAAATGATTACTTTTTGCCAATTATATAGGTTGTAATTTGACCCTTACTGCAGCAGAACAAGTTATTTTATGACTCTAATATACAGTATAATATGGAAATATGAGCCTTGAGACTAATAGGGAATTCTAATTTGCAGGACAAGGTCAGGCAATACAAGGTGAAAGAGACAGAAGTCAGAAGGTGTTGGTATGTGCTGATGCATAAGTAAAAGGTTATAGTGGGTAAAAGGAAAAGAAGATTAAAAAGTGATAGAAGACGAGAAATGTTTGCAGCCACCATGGGAAAAATTGCTATGGAGAAACACAAAGAACTTATATTTTATAGCCTCAAAGATCTGAGTTTGAGTGTTAGCTTTACCACTTACCAGCCCTATGTGCTTATGAGCAAGTTAGTTACCCAACCCCATTGAGATTTTATTTCCCAATACATAAATGGACTAGTGAACTTTTCTTAGAGAAAATAATTTGTTAAATATGAAATAATATTAATAATATTAAATAATGATATTAAAAATGAAATAATGTTTGTTTGACGTCAGGTACAATACAGGGGTTCCACAGATTCTAGGACTTGGAATCTTCCGTTATCAAATGGTAACTAATTACTGAGGATCTAATTCATGGCCTCACACTTCCAACTCAAATGCATTTTTGCCATTGAGTCTCAAAAATACGTATGATGTATGGAATTTATGATGTGATAGTCGGTATTTAAGGAAAGGGAGACTGAAATCTGCAGAGAATATTGAGTTCTTTGAGTAGAATGAGGCAGGATAGTTTCATTTGTAAATAGCAAAATATACAATTTTGGTGGAGGCAAGCAGACATGGTTTTAGAATGTGTTTTTAGGATGTGGTTTTAGAATATTGTATGTGTGAATCCCTATCATTGGCAATATTGTAAATCAAAATGATTCAAATTTTAAAAATTTTAAGTTTTTTTTTAATTGTGGGCACTGAGATCACAGAAGGTAAAGAAAGTAAGAAAATACAAGATTCAGAGCAGCAATTCAAGCTCCCAGGTTTTATATTTTTCCTGCTATCTTTCATAACAAGTTATTTTTCCTCTGTCAAGATGTGCTACAGTTTCAAATTTAGATGTAAGGTATTTTACAGTGATGCCTTCAAAAGTAAAGGAAGGTGGAAGGAAAGAGAGTACTTAGACTGGATTGATGTTTTACGAGGCATTTAATCATAATTTACTTAATTTTTGCTGACTAAAATAAGATTATGTAGCCATCTTATATGATACAATATTTGAAAAAAGGAATATATGGGTATTTAGCTTCTATTCTAGGAGAGGGTTTATTCTAGAATAAATGGGCAAAGATAGCAGGTGGGAAGCAACCTATATAGAGTGAAGGAGCCAGTCGCTCCCTCTCCCACAGACGACAGTACAGATAGAATTGTGTATCCCATGATCAGGAGATTTGTGCTATCAAGTCAGGTGATGGATTATATGACATTACTATGACATACATAACATATCAACTTTTCCAAAAATGTCCAAAGATATTAGAGCTATAAAAGTGATTTGCAAAGAGAAATAATTATCTCAGTTATTTCCCTCATATTTCCCCTCAAATTTCTCAAAAAATGTAAGGGCTGGGGCCAGAGAGATGGCATGGAGGTAAGGCATTTGCCTTTCATGCAGAAGGACGGAGGTTCGAATCCCGGCATTCCATATGGTCCCCTGTGCCTGCCAGGGGCAATTTCTGAGCAAGGAGTAACCCTTGAGCGCTGCCAGGTGTGACTCCCCCCCAAAAAAAAATTGTCAGGGTTGATTCTATAACTCTTGTATAGAATTAAGAGCTTTTTACTCTAATGTTACTCTAACATTATTTTGAAATTATTCATAAACGAGAAATATTCCCTGCTGTGGTAAATAGGCATTGAGAGTTTGAAGAACCGACTGACCACATTGACAGAAAATGGTGGGCCATTACAGTGAAAACTTCCTCTTATTCCTATTTTTATTTCTGACAGAACCCATAAAAGACAATAAGCCACCTCCTATGTGATGATATGCTTTAGGAGGTGTTTCAACATCAAGGTGATGGCTAAAGTAAATCTCACACCTTGAGAAACGTCAGAGAGAAAGTTAATTCTGCACATCTTTCAAATCCACATCATGCTTCAGGTTGCCTGATAATGGAATTGAGAATCTGTTTGGACCTGATGGAGTCAGTTGCACACCTAGTTTTCTTAGATCTGTTTCAGATATCAGGGAGGAAGTAATCTTTCAGAATAAACTTAGATTTGACCTTTCAAGCTAAGGCCTCTTAGAATATGTTCTTTGATATTTTAAAAAGCCTACTGGTAAAGCTTCAAAAATAACCTTCAAAATTTGAACAATTAAATTTTGTTTATGAAAATTTGTTCACCATATTTTTACTTATTTTTTAATTTCTTAGTGTTCATCTTTCTTTGGATTTTTAATTTTTTAATCGAATTAACAGTGGGTTATGATTGAATGTAAATGTTTATACATTTTAGGAATACATTGTTACATTGTTCATCAGTATGTCAACATCCCTTACCATAATACATAGGACTCTGAACTCTCCCTCTCCTGCTCCAACTTTGGTAACCTCGGTTTTGTCATCAGAGTCTAGGGTTTGTTTTAATGGACATGTCTATTGTGTTGATTTATCTCTTTATGTACTACATATAAAGAGACATCCTGTATTTGTCTTTTTCCTTCTGATTTAGTACTTATTCTATTAGACCTTTATCAAATGTATAGTAGGCAAATATTATTTTCTATAAGTAGGTTGTTTTTTATTTGAGTATTTCTCAGCACAGAGATTTTTAGATTGTAATTATGTTACTTTCTGCTTTGGTTTTCCTTTCCAATGGAGAGAAACACTGATGCCACCACTGAAGAAAATATTTTGCCTGCTTACATCTTGCTGTTTTTTTTTTTTTTTTTTCATGGATTTAGGTATTTTTCTTTTTTTCCTTTCTTTTGGTTTTTCGGGCCACACACGTTTGATGCTCAGGGGTTACTCCTGACTAAGGGCTCAGAAATTGCCCCTGGATTGGGGGGACCATATGGGATGCCGGGGGATCGAACCTCGGTCTTTTCTTGGCTAGCGCTTGCAAGGCAGACACCTTACCTCTAGCACCACCTCGCTGGCCCATAAATGTTTTTCTAATACCATCTAATAAAAAGACTTTCCTTCTTCCATTATATACACTCAGTTCCTCTGTTGTAAATTACTGAAGATTCATTTCTGGACTTTCAATTTTGTTCATTGCTCTGAGTTTTTACTTTTATACAAGTATCACACTGTTTTGATTAATTATAGATTTATAGTATAGTTTAAACTTAAGGAACATGGCGCCTCCTATATTTTTTGCTTGGGATGTTTTAACTATTGGGAGAATTTTATAGTTTGACATAAAGTTTAGCAATATATTTTCCATCTCCTTGAAGAATGCCATTGGAATTTTTATGTTTCATGTTTATTTTTTTGGGGTGGAGAAGCACACAGTTACTCTTGTCTCTATGCTCAGGAATCCTGTTGAATTCGGGGGACCATATGGGGTGTTGGGGATTTTAACACGAGTTGGCCACATGCAAGGCAAACACCCTACCCACTGTACGATGATTCGTGACCCTACCTTTTGAATTTTTGATAGGAATATCATTGAATCTGTATAGTTCTTTCTTTCTTTCTTTCTTCCTTTCTTCTTTCTTCTCTTCTTTCTTTCTTCTTTTTTCTTTCTTTCTTTCTTTCTTTCTTTTTCTTTCTTTCTTCTTTCTTTCTTTCTTTCTTTCTTTCTTTCTTTCTTTCTTCTTTCTTTCTTTCTTTCTTTCTTTCCTTCTTTTCTTCTTTCTTTCTTCCTTTCTTTCCTTTCTTTCTTTCTTTCTTTCTTTCTTCTCTTTCTTTCTTCTCCTTCTTTCTTTCTTCTTCTTTCTTTCTTTCTTTCTTTTCTTCTTTCTTTCTTTCTTTCTTTCTTTCTTTCTTTCTTTCTTTCTTTCTTTCTCTTTCTTTCTTTCTTCTTTCCTTCTTCTTTCCTTCCCTTCTTTCCTTCCTTCTTCCTTCCTTCTTCCTTCCTCTTCCTTCCTCTTCCTTCCTTCCTTCCTTCCTTCCTTCCTTCCTTCCTCCTTCCTTCCTTCCTTCCTTCCTTCCTTCCTTCCTTCCTTCCTTCCTTCCTTCTTCCTTCCTTCCTTCTTCCTTCCTCCTTCCTTTCTTCCTTCTTTCTTTCTTTCTTTTTTTTCTTTCTTTCTTTCTTTCTTTCTCTTTTTCTTTCTGTTATGAAAACAGAATAAAACAAAAACTCCTCTTACATTTAAAGGATATGAACTTAAATGGTAAAGGTCTCAGACTTTGACTTTATATTGTGATAAATGTATTTTGGGGTAAATTCTTTATTCATATAGATGGAATACTACTGTACATGTACATATACTTTTTTGAGTATTTTCATTAATATTACTTATCATAATGCAAAACATTTTCATTAAGCTGGTACTGTTTGATGGTGTGGGGGTGGTTCCTAAGCAAAGCTCAGTGCTCCCTCTACTATGTAGACAGAGTTTAAGCAAAAACTGTACTTCCACTTCTAGAGCTATCTCTCAGGGATTCTATTTTACTCCTTTTAGTGATATTTTACAATTTTTAGGTCACAATTATTTAATTAAACTTCTACTTTTAGACAGCTAAATTGTTCCTTTTTTCCTATTAAGCAGAATTATGATAAAATAGTAATAAGGCTAGGATACAGTTTGGGTACATGGGTGATAATATTTTTAGACTAACTTCTCTGAAGTGGAGTCTGTGGTTTGCTAATAAATGGTTGACATACACTGGAAGAGGCATGCAGAAAATAATGTGTGGCCTGGGCCAATTGTTTATCAGTTATAGCCACTTGTTACATAGATGGATGCTTTGGGATACTGGACTCAAATAGTTTGCATAGCAATTTACAAATGAGATCAGTTTGAGAGAGTCCAGACTCAGTTAATAGTGGCAATATATGGTTTTAAAGTAAATTTTACTATAAGTTCTGTGGTGACAGATAATGCAGTGATCACAGAACAAAAGTCATAATCTGTAGTCAAAAATAGGTCTTTTTCTAGTCCCAAACTTATAGGTGAGAGGTAAAAGCAGAAACACGAATTATGGCTGCAAGAGCAGAATTATTTAATGTTCAGAAGGATAATATGGTCACATTTTTAAAATCACAAGTCTAGCCTCTATTTTTTTTATATCAATGGATACTCAGATACTGAGTATCCATGAATTTAAGAAGACTAATTTTTCACAAGAAATAGAACTTAGCTGAAACAGTAATGAATTCAGTATTTACTAAAGAGCCCCACCACAAACTACTGTTTACCTTTTATGCCTAATTTTCTCTACCACGTATTATAGTATAATGTCTAATATAGTGAAGGATTTCTTGATTAGGTGTTTGGGACATTTAATAGACATGGATAGTCTCTGGGAGTCTCAGGGAGTTTTTTTTTTTAAATTTATAAAGAGATGAAGGTGGAGAGTTAATAATAACTTTAGAATTCTTTTGTACTTTTAAGAGTTTAGATACTTCATAAGTATGTGCACAGTTTTGCTTTAGTGGACTTATGTACCTTTTTAAACTTGTTTATTTTTTATATTTTAATAATATCTTTATATACTTCAAAAATGTATTTCCTACTTCCTCCTCTTTTGAACATATAGGAGGATTTAACCCTTTGTACTGGAAGTACGTTTTTCTTGCACTAACAGCGTGGTATTGTACTGGCCTTCTGCCTCTCAGGTTAATGTAAATCTTTTACACAAACTATGTACAAAATGAATGGAAATAAATCATATAACACCACAAATTTGTTCAAAAGTTAATGGGAAGTATTGGACATTCAACTGTCTATGATAACTCCCCCAACCCCAAATAACTACATTTTAATGGAAATCTCATGGATGAGAGGGGAAAAAACCTGAATGAAGGATAACTGTCTTCTCTATTCAGCAAAAAACTACTAGAAAACAAAGTGTTAAGTGTTGAAAAACTTGTAATCCCAACTTTCTTTACATCTAACTGCATTAAAAACTATATATGTGAAAACTATAATTTAAAATTATAATTTCCATTTATAGCATAGTCATGTTTGTGAATTTTGTAACTGATTTATAATAAAATTTCCATGTAATATATATTCCAGCCAATAAAACATTAAAAATAACATTAACATTTTAATCATTTTTACTTATAAATATAATGCAGAAAAGACATCTATATTCATATGTTCATTGCAGTTCTAAATATATAGTAAAAATATGGGAATATCCCAAATGTCCACTTACAGAGGACTATATAAAAGAAACTAAGTCTAGGGGCTGGAGAGATAGCATAGAGGTAGGGCGTTTACCTTGCATGCAGAAGGATGGTGGTTCGAATTCCGGTTTGACCCCATATGGTCCCCTGTGCCTGCCAGGAGTGATTTCTGAGCATATAGCCAGGATTAACCCCTGAGCACTGCCAGGTGTGACCCCAAAACCAAAAATCAAAACAAATAAACAAACAAACCTAAGTCTACCTGAAATTCAATAACAAATATTGTTGCAATTTCTTAAATTTATGATCAGTCAATAAAAATATTTAAGTCTGAGTGACTATAAGCTTTAGATTATGAAAACTTGGAGTGTAAAAGGTTTTTAAAGAGAAGGGCTGACTTCCCACTTAGAAGCCACTGCTTTGCTATCTCCTGGATGTGGGGTCCTTGGGTCAGCTTTTAATTCCTTTGAAGCTCAACTTCTTTATCTGCAAAATGAATATTTTATTGGCTAATTGTAACTAATAAAATGACTCTGATTAAATGAAGCCAGAAAAAGATGTACAGTAATGCTACTTTTTAAATAGTTTAAAAAATAGCAGAAGCAGCAAAAACATCAGGAGTTTTGGAAAACTGGCTCAGAGCTTGAACCTAGGGCCATATCCTCAGTCTACTCAAGGTGGAGCTTGATTGGCTGAGGATTTTGATAAGCTGAGTCGTCTCCTTCTCTGAGTCTATTGTCTTCTGAGGCATGGGTTTAGGAGAGGCATTTTGATTAGTGATTCCACTGGGAAGGACATTTCTTCAGTACAGAATGAATGGGGGTCCAAGAATGGGAATGCCCAAGCTACCCTGACTACTACCTCATAGGAGGTAGGAAGGTTTCAGGTGCTGTAACTGAAGTCTGACATATGATATGTATTCAATAAACAATAGTTGTTATTATTGTTGTTAGAAAATTAATATTTTCTATTGTTTTAGCAGAAGAATTGTTTTTGCTTTGGGGATTCTCCCAGTATTTGGCTTGACAAGTGATCTAGCCAGGACATAGCATGCTGCTCAACCAAGCAATGCTGATGATCTCAGGATTGTAGTACATGAGTTTGTGAGATCGTCAGAAATAAAACTTGGAGTTCTCCCAATGCAATGCATGTGCTCCAGCCTTTTGAGTTCCTTTTTGGAGTCCAATTCACTAGCTTTATACCATGCCACAAAACTTTATATATGCCACAAAAACACAAATTTCTGAGGTCCTTCTATGGATTATAATCAAGAAACCTAGGTGACGATGTTTTTTGTGCTCTAAGTTTTGAAATTGAGACCTGATAGTGACTAGGTGGAAGAATTCTGCTCTTGGCTTAGAAACTATTTCAAAAAGAGTAATTTTTTTCAACCACCATCATAACTGTGAATGGGATATATTTTGCTAGAGCAATGAAACGAAATAAGCCATTGTTTTCAACCTTTGTGCACCAGCAGACAAGCACCTGTCTACATATTAGCCTATAGGCCAGTGTTTTTGACCATTATGATGGTTGAAAGGTTTTTTTAACCTTTCTATACTAGTCTGAGGACTGGTGGCTGAAGACTACTGACCTAATAAATTGGTTTGGTCTACAAGCATTACTTTCAGTCCTAGAGCATATTGAAATCAGCTGGAGAGCACTGAAAAGCCATGCTTAGGAGGAGCTATTTCCAGACCCCAGGTATAACTATACCCTTCACTAGCAACCAGATGTTTTTAGAGCACCCTAATCTTGGAACCATGGAATCCTTTTACATCTGTATAGAAAAACCTTACTCTTCTGGAAGAGACTAAGAATATGTTGAAATTTGAAGTCTTCAGAGTATGTGTCTTCCAGTCACCTGATTTGATCCTTAGGTCCTAAGGCAGGTAGGTAGAGGTAAGACCTTCTCCTGTTTTAGTGATGAAGGAACTAACTACAAAAAATTTATTTAAAAAAAATTAAACTTTTTAAAGTAGTTTCACTGAGTTATAAGTCACATTCTATACAATTCACTTATGTAATGTGAATGATTCAGTAGTTTTTATTACTACTTGCGAATATGTGTGATCATTATTAGAAAGTCCCATTGGTCAACAATTCCAACAAAGTTCTAAGCATAGCTTAGAAAATCAGAGCCAGAACCCAGTTGGGATCACAGATCCATCCACTTTTGCATGTGAAACATTAAAATTTTTCCAAGCATTTGTTCTGTTACAAGAAAACCTAAAGGTGAAGTCCTCAACCTTTCACCAGACAGCTTAGGTGAAAAACATCCTCCGGACTATCAACCACTTTTTGGGAAGTCTTTAGTCCCTTTGCTTTGATTGAGCTGCCAGCCCGAAGTGCTTTGCTTTCTGGAGGAGGAAGTTGCAAACGAAGCCTTGGTGTCCCTGCCAAAAGCCTACAGGGGTTTTACCATCTGAAGAATATTCCCCCATGAGCTGTCAGATCCGCTACAAGTATTGGCCTCAGATTTTACCATTTGTGCTGCCCCCAGCAGAGGACTCAATCCAGTGAATAGTTGATTAGACAGCACCACAGAACGAATTTGCTCAATCTTTTGACTTTCTCAACTTCAGCTGCCTCTCAGCTAACTATTAAGCTTATTTTTTTTTTGTTTATTAAAAATATAGTATGTAGGGGCTGGGGCAGTGGTGCAGCAATTTGGCATTTGCCTTGCACGTGGCTGGACTAGGACAGACTGTGGTTCCATCCCCCTGGGGTCCCATATTGTCCCCCAGACCAGGAGTGATTTCTGAGCGCATAGCCAGGAGTAACCCCTGAGTGTCACCGGGTGTGACCCAAAAACCAAATAGTATGTAGTCAAGAAGGACACCAAGAAGTCCCAACTTCTTGGAGAAGGAAGCCCTAGAAGGAAGTAGGGAGAGAAGCCCCACAAAGAAACTAACCCTTCTGTCCTTGGTCTTGGACTTCTAATCGTCAAAACTGTGAGTAATATAATTCTGTCAATCAAACCCTCAGTCTGTATTATTTACATATGCCTTGACTTTGGGGTCACATCTGGTATGCCTAGGGTCTATTATACTCTGTGCTTAAGGTCACTCCTAGAGGTGCTCAGGGGATCATGCAGTAACTGGGATCAAACCTTGACCTCTTTCATGCAAAACATGCACTCAACTCATTGGGTTGTCTATCTCTGCAGCCCCTAAAACATTTCTTGTTACCCAGATCCAAGCCCAAGAAGCCCATCATTTCTTTGATAGTTTTACCAGGTCTTGCCATTGAGCTATTTCCCTATTTGTCATCCCTTCTGGACCACCAGTCCCTTGAGGTCTACACTTGACCTAGTTCTGCCTTTCTCACACCCAACACAGTAAGTACATAAACATATCTGAGAACTGGGAAAGGTAAGTGAGTAATGAAAGACCAACTCTGCTTTTAAAATCTCTGGCATGGTGAAACAGGATGTGGAAGTTTGACAGGATTGAAGAACTCCAGAGACATGCAGGATCAGGAGTGGTGATCTTCCAGCCTCTCAACCTCTGCCTTCCTTTCATTGACTTACAGGTCTTGGAACTGTTGGGGACTGACTTGTTTGAGGACATTTTGCTGTTCTCTCTGCCATAGCCCAGCTTTTCACCTAAAAGCAATATGCAGTCTTGCTGTAAATCTCTGAGCTAAGAGAAAAGAATGTAGCTGCAGGACTTAATTTAGCTATAAGCCCGGAGGAGAGAAAAAACCGCCTGGTCCAGTTATCAGAAACTAGGCCCCATTCCTTAAGACCACATTCCGGAGTAATTTAGGCTGTTATCAATAAGTATATGCTATATTGTCTGTTCAAGATCACTTAGGCAAGCACATATTGCACCATTTCCTGATAGTCAAGCAATTAGGAATGCAGCTAGAAGGACACTAGAAGTTTCCATTGAAACAGCACGTTCAGTATAGCTTAAAGGTCATCCAGCCCCTAGCCCACTGCCCACTTCCTTATGAGCCTTCGCGCCAAAAGTATGATTGACATCACCTTTGTACTGCCCCTTTTTCTCCTTCACTATTTAAGAAGGAACTGTAGCCAATAAAGAGACCCTTGAACAGTGAGACGCTGCCTTGGGTCTTTATTATTAACCTCTCTCAGATTTTTTACAGTGTGGTTGTTCTTCTACTCAGCAAAATAGGAGTGCAGTCGTCTGAGAAGCCTTCCCAGCTAATTCCTGCTGGCCGGGTCCCCCCTGGGGGGTTTCTGGACCCTGCATTTTGGCGCCCAACGCTGGGCTCGAAGATCACCGCCACACTCCGAACGACTACAGGTCGGCGAGTCTAGAGCTCCTTCGTAAATCGCGGAAATTACCTCATCAGGGTAAGCGTTGAAACGAGTTAGCCTTAATCAAATATTTAAACTGCAGTTTTTTCCAGTCGTTCCGATCGCCGCCCCTGATTGGCTTTTGGGGCTTAACCCATAGGATACGCTACCATGGGTAATTCTTTGAGTACTGAACTTAAATTCATTAAATATATACAGTCTGAGTTGAAAGCCAGACATATAGAGGTTACCAAAAAAGATATTTGTAATTTTTTAATATTTGTTCATGATGTTTGCCAAAAATCTAGTGTTCCTGGGCTCCCTCTCGCTCTAACTCTGTCTCTCAGTTTCCTTCCTCTTCTGACCCTTCATCTTTACTTCTGCCGCTGCACCCTCTGTGCAAAATCCTAAACAGCCCTTCACTTCCCTAGCTTCAGCTCCGTCCCTGTTCCACCAACTCCCCTCCTTAACCAGCAATTGCAACAATACAAAGCCTTTAATTGGAAAAGCCTCACAGCTGTTTCAAGCCGTGTCTCTCCCGCTGAAAAGCTGAACTCTTGCAAAGTTAACTTTTTCTCCGCAGTAAAATCTTTCCTTCCAGCAAGCAAGCACAGATTCTAATCTCTGAGCTCATCGCTGGCTTCACCTTAAAGGGACAGTGCCCATTTTCCAAATCCCAGCTTAAACCCGGTTCCACACGTGACAACAAACTTTTGCTACCCCCCCCCCCCCCCCCGCCATCCTGGCCATGCGGCCGCTTCAGCAATTTTAGCAAGCAGGGCGAAAACCTCCCTTACAATACAAATGCCTATCTTCCCTCAGGCTTTTATAATTGTCTCTCTGGTGCTACAACTGTTCCCTTTTCCTGAGTTGGGATGCCTAAGTTGAAATGTTTTTTCTAAGTATAAAGGCCACAGTTGGTAAAATTAAAAAGTCTTAAATGTGTTACAAAATGTCATAATAAGTTTAACCTACGCAAAGGTGACGTACCTGTTTTTAAAACTAAGTTTCTATGTAGCTAAAATGCAAAAAAAAAAAAAAAAAAAAAAAAAAAAGCCCGCCGTTTTTTTTTTTTCTCTCTTCCCTGCGCTGTAAGCTCGGCCTCTAAGCTTTTAAAGGCGCAGTGTACATTTTCCAAACCCTAGCTTGTCAGCAGCTCTGTGCCTGAGTCACTCTCCAAAGTCTGTGTCACAGCAACAGGAAAATAACAGCAATAAACACCCTTGTTCATGCCTCTCAAAAATTTTAAAGTAAGGTCATAATTCTGTTACTTGTAATAACAAATTATCAGTAAACAAAAAACCTTTTCGTGCTTTAAAACTTAAACAAACACACAAATATTAAAATTTAAGTCTTTTTTAAAATTATTTTTAATCTTAAAAGTATATGAAGTTTGTAAAATAGTTCATGTCATGGGCATTTTTTAGTAGCTTAGGCTCCTTAATCTGCATTTAAATATTTCTTATATTTTGTCTTTTTAATTGCTCTTTCCTTCCCATGTTTGCCATTCAAATCTAATAGTTAAATAACATTTTGTAACATTTTTAACTTTGTTTTTAAGAACCTCTGCATTGGGAAAAAAAGCAAAACTCCTTTGTTAAAATTACTGCACATGTTTAGAAAGTTAATTTTTTAAGAACTAAAATAATACAAGTGAGCAAAATAAGTTGGTCAGCTTTCCTTAACAATAATGTATAAACATTCCAAAACTCTAAGCTAAGCCTAAGCTCTTTTGAATGCATATAAATATAGCAAAATAGCATTGCCATTTGAAAAACTTAAACCAAATAATCTAAACCTTAAAAGTGGTTAGGCAGTTCAAATAGTGGCATAAAAGCCATTTCAATAAAAAAAAAAAAAAAAAAAAAAAACAATATAATAACTAGTTAAATAAATTTGTTCATAAATTATTGTTCATAAACTTAAACCTTAAGTAGCTTTATTTCTTTTCTTAATTTCAAGCTTAATTTTAGACTCAAAGGTAAGTACAAATAATTTTGCATTTTCCAAGTTTAATCTTAAGTTGTCTCTGTTCATGTTGTGGTTACCCCTTTTTAAAATGATATTGTTAATTAGTATCATAAAAGTAACTAAATTTTATAAGCAAATTAACAAGTATTAAAAATAATTTGGTCTTCAGCTCTAAGTGTAAAAATACATCAAATGCCTTTAACTATATTTTATAATGTCTAAACATCTTGTTAATTTGGTATCTAATATTTTTTACAAATTATTCACTTTAAGTCTTCATAGTAAAAACAGTTGTTTGTTTTTTAAGTCAGTTTTTTATACCTTTAATAATCATAGTTCATACTCTTGTGTTTAATCATAAAAATTTTAACACTTTATTACAGCTGTCTTACTATTCTACTGTAAAACCAATTTATAACAAACCTGTTCCTTTACAGCAAATGATATCATACTTCAAAGTGAAAACTCCTTCTACAGTGCTCATTTTTTAAACTGCTAACATTTTACTTCATGTTTTCAATTTCATGTTGTTTTTAAAATGTTTTGTGTTAAAGCTAAACCTTAAAATTTATTTTCAGCAGTTCCACTCCAGCTACGTTAACATTTTTTTTTTTTTACAAACATGCCGGCTAAATATTTAAAAGCGCTTGTCAATTTTTCCAATGCAAATTTTGAATAAGTCCTCTTGTCTGTTCATGTGTGTGTGTTATGCGTGAAAGTGGCCACAATGTTGTGTTTCGTGTTGTTTGTTCTGTCTGTCTATTTGTTATTCTTGCATTTCATAATAAATACAATTTTTATAGCCTTATCCATTTTTAAAATTTCAATTAATTTTTTTTAACCTGGCTTAGTCTGGTCATCTAACAAACTGTGAAATCCTGCCAAAAATCCTGTGCTCAGCTAGCTTTGTTCTATCAGCATGGCAAAAAAGGTAGGGGATGGTAAACCCCAAAAATTTCTCAAATGGCCATCAGGAATAACTTTTTCCTGGAGAATTTCTGGACTTTGCAATCCCCAGTTTTTCTGCTGTGTGTAGTTAAGGCCAATACTATAAGGCCAAATGTGGCTAGAAAAAGAAGCATCTAGCTTTAAAATAATAACTAAGAAGTTTAAAAAAAAAAATCATTTAAGTTCAGTTTAAAGGCTTTTGAACAATTGGCTATCATTAATTATAAGATTTTTTAAAAAAGTGCTAAAGTCTGGCAAAAGTCAGAAGGCATTCCTGTGGCATTCAAAAATAATCATTTTACCTCCTGCCAAGTTGTTTTCTTATAGACCTCCTACAGCTTCCTGCAGTCCTGTCCTCATTCACTTCAAAAAAGCCTGCCACCCCACCTGCTAGCTGCCATTACTGCGAACCTGTTTCTAACTGACTCTGCCTAAAGAAAATGCTGAAATTGGTACTCTGCCTGGCTGTCCTTGATGCCCACTGCCACCAACCACCCCCTTCGCACCGAGGCTTCATTAATTTGTTTGCTCCACTTCACTCCCTTGCAAGACGATGGCAACACCTCTGGTTCCTTCCCTTCCCCTTTTATGGTGCCGCATACACAGCCAACCCCCTCCCACGCATCCCCTGACCCATCCTGGAAGTAGCCCTTTGTGCCCTCACCATGGGTGCTAAGGAAGAGTGAGCCACCCCCAATCAATTTTGCCACAACCTGGCCCATTCACCCATTCCCCAGGACACACTGGCTATGTCAGCTCAACCTCTCCCATGCCCTGAGCTCTTCAGGACTCTGCCTGCTTCCCCACCCTTCCAGCCCACGCGGTCTTCCGGACCCCCCTCCTCTTCTCAGCTCATCCTTGTCATGATCAACGCTTCCGCCCTCCGCCCAGATGCAAACGCCTTCGGTACCTGCTATTCACCCACCTCAAACCTCATCCTACAGCTGGTCAACGCCTCCACCATCACCGACCCTGCCTGCTTTGGCAACCTCCTGCCTGTCTCTGACCCCTTCGCTCTGCAATCCAGCCCCAAGCCTTACTTCAGCATCACCTTGGAACAGATGGTGAAACTTATACTTTGCCTTTTGGTACCCAATATGATTCCCCCTATTGAAAATTGTAATCAAATTCTTGTCATTAATTCCTCCTTTTAGTTCATAATTGCCCCCAATTTAACGTTTCTTGCCTGTTTCACTGGTTTATCTCCCCCATTGTTTCACATTTGTTTTTTCAGTCCTAAAACTACTGTGTTTTCATTGTTTTAATGCCTAACTTACCTGTCAAACCTGCTCTCACCCTAGCCTTAATCATAGGCCTGGGTGCTACTGCTGTAAGCACAATAATTTATTCATTGGTTCATACTCTAAAATCTGTCAATGCCTTAAGTATAACTGTTGTTAATAATGTTTACAAACTTAAAACCACCATGCTTTAATTTGGTTTCCTTTTTTTTGAAGAAAGGGGGAGTCTGTGTAGCCCTTAAGGAACAATGTTGTATTTTTAAAGACAAAACTGGATTAGTTAGGGACAGCGTCCAACATATTGGTGATGGTATAAAAGATTTTGAAAAACATTTCGATGAAGAACAAGGTTGGTACCAGGATTGGTTTTTCTCTTCCCCTTGGCTCCACACAATCTTGTCCACTATTTTGGGCCCTCTTATTAGCCTCATGCTGCTCTTTTCTCTTGGCCCATGGATTTTCCGCAAAATTACTGCCTTTATTAAAAACCAGGTAGATGAAAAGGCAAAAACCTCTATTCAGGTTAACTACCAGCGTCTAACCCCGCGTGACTCCTGTGAAAACTTGGCTTTAGTCACCAAGCCGCCTTTCCAGCCACTAGTTTCCAGGAGATAGAGCGCATAGCTAACAGACGGAGCTCGCTCCGGCACTTGTGCTCTCGGCTGTGGAGACACCTACGACGGGATTAGCAAGGTCCCAGTTAGGGCACGGCCCAAAAAGGCTACAACGCATAATTCGGATCTCTGCGCGCACCCACGGCGCTTGTAGCCACCTTTTAAATGCGGCTTTGGCCGTGTCCGACCTGGTCAAACCTTGTATGCCTAAGACACGGTTCTTCCACCCGCTCACGACTTTCCTTCTTTTATTAGAAGAGAAAGGGGGAGATGTTGGGGACTGACTTGTTTGAGGACATTTTGCTGTTCTCTCTGCCATAGCCCAGCTTTTCACCTAAAAGCAATATGCAGTCTTGCTGTAAATCTCTGAGCTAAGAGAAAAGAATGTAGCTGCAGGACTTAATTTAGCTATAAGCCCGGAGGAGAGAAAAAACCGCCTGGTCCAGTTATCAGAAACTAGGCCCCATTCCTTAAGACCACATTCCGGAGTAATTTAGGCTGTTATCAATAAGTATATGCTATATTGTCTGTTCAAGATCACTTAGGCAAGCACATATTGCACCATTTCCTGATAGTCAAGCAATTAGGAATGCAGCTAGAAGGACACTAGAAGTTTCCATTGAAACAGCACGTTCAGTATAGCTTAAAGGTCATCCAGCCCCTAGCCCACTGCCCACTTCCTTATGAGCCTTCGCGCCAAAAGTATGATTGACATCACCTTTGTACTGCCCCTTTTTCTCCTTCACTATTTAAGAAGGAACTGTAGCCAATAAAGAGACCCTTGAACAGTGAGACGCTGCCTTGGGTCTTTATTATTAACCTCTCTCAGATTTTTTACAGTGTGGTTGTTCTTCTACTCAGCAAAATAGGAGTGCAGTCGTCTGAGAAGCCTTCCCAGCTAATTCCTGCTGGCCGGGTCCCCCCTGGGGGGTTTCTGGACCCTGCATGGAACAGTCCTTCGCTCTGCAGCCACCCAGCCTTCCCCTGGCACTCAGCCTTTCTTCAGCCTGGTGGCCACTTAATCACATACAGAAGATGTGAATTCCCTGAGGCCCCGTTGTGTGGTCCTCTTCTCAAAGTCTGCTTCCCACCCCAATTTCTGGGAGTCTCTTTCGAGGGGTTGACAGATGGGTCTTCCTTTCCCACCCCTCCAGCTGGACAGGCTCAGGGAACAGAAGGAGTTTTCTGGGAACAGACTAAGAAGGAGGAGCCAGGAGGAGTGACAAAGGCCCACGTGTCGGCTTTCTGGGCCTCTTCTTTTGCTGCCCAAGCTGCCTCCACAGCAAGTCATGAATTAGAGAAAAAAAAGAGAGATTCTCTAGTACTCACATGAGCCAGCACACCCCTGGAGTCTATCCTGATGGTGGACAGTCTCTTTGCAGGAGGAAATTCACTGGAGAGAACAGTTCTAAGTGAGAAAGATGCCAGGCCAACAAGATTGGCCTAGGATCAAAGTGGTAGGCTTCAGATGGGTGGGCTGGGCTGAGGAAGGGTTGGATCTGACTTCTGGGTCAGTGCTTTTAGTGGGACAGCAGGGAGCAGGGCAGACTTGGCTTAATTCAAGCTAGAGTCCAGGATCTCCCAGCTCTTCTCTTAGGCTCTGCTGGCACCCTGAAGTTCCTGCCCTGCTGTGAAGAATAGGAAGTCAGTGGTGGTGGAGTATGATTAATGGCTGTTGGTACTCTAGGGATGGAGAAAGGTGACTGAGGAGGCAAGATCAGTGTCTCTCTCAGGTTCAGTGCCTGGAGTTAAGAACAACTTGGTCAACTGATCATTTTTTTTACTTCCTTCTAAATCAGAAGAGGAGACAGAGCCACAGTACAATGGATAGGGCACTTGCCTTGCACATGGCTGACCCATACTTGATCCCTAGCACCTTCGTCCCCTGAACCCTGTCAAGAGTGATCCCTGAGCATAAAGCCAGTAGTAAGCCCTGATCACATCAAACCAAACAGTTAAGAAATAAAATAAAAGGAAACATGAACTTTAAGGTATAAAGGTTACATTGTATGGATTTTATTGATGCGGATTGTCAGAAGGGATAAATCTAATGAGAAAGTTGCTAGGTTGGTAGGAATTCTGGAGAAAGTAAAGAGAACGACTTGAAATAGGTTTGAAATCTCTCTTTAAGATGATAGTAATATTTGGAATTGGCAACGATTGTACAAGCTTATGAAAACCTTTAGTTACCTGCTTTTGGAAAGTCAGTAGGGCTAAGAACTAAATCTCGGGCCCGGAGAGATAGCACAGTGGCGTTTTCCTTGCAAGCAGCCGATCCAGGACCAAAGGTGGTTGGTTCGAATCCCGGTGTCCCATATGGTCCCCCGTGCCTGCCGGGAGCTATTTCTGAGCAGACAGCCAGGAGTAACCCCTGAGCACTGCTGGGTGTGACCCCCCCCCAAAAAAAAGAACTAAATCTCAATAGACTTTTTTTTCCTTTATAAACACAACGGAATCAGGGACAGAAATAGAAGAAAAAGAACAAAAAAGGAGCTGGAGAGATAGTACTGGTGTTAAGGCATTTACTTGTCTTGAATATGGCTGACCCCAATTCTAATCCCAGCTCTACATATGGTCCCTGGAACACTGCCCCAAAACCCCCAATAAATTTATGAATGAATATATAATACACAGCATTGAAACAAAATATATGTTTGAACAGAAAAAAATGGCATTCGATTACGTAAAACTAAGATTGGGAACAGGTTTTATCTGTTGGTAGACCACACTGATGGCTTTCTGGAATGTTAAGCTAAGGAAAATGTGGAGGCTGCATTTAGATTCACAAGAGCAAGCAGTACAACCAGTTAGAGCTGACTGCAGGGGAACAGAAGACAAAGGAGGTGCCAAAAGTGGCTATGGTGAGTATTTGCCTGCATTGCCAGCCTGCCTTCTACTCCCTGCCAGCTTGTACACTCCCTGCCTGAGACACTGTCACATGGAACCAGGAGGGGACATGTGGGCCACAGGAATCTGTGTTGGAAGAGGGGAGGGGAGAGAACAAAGCAGAAGCCTTTTCATGTCCAACTTAGACCCTGCTCTGTCTATGCCTGCCAGGGGCATTTGCAGTTCGTTCTCACGCTGTCTTTATTCTTGTAATAGCTATGTCCCTTAAGAGCCTCCTGCCCCTCCACGCCACAAGAAATTATTCCCAAGGACTATGCTTAACAAGCGCTATTCCAGTCAGCAATCCTGTCACCTCTTTCTGTTGTTATTTTGGGGCCAGTTTGGCAGCTCTCTGGGGTTACACCCAATAGTGCTCAAGGAACCATGTAGTGCAAGGGCAAGCTTCTGAGGTTCCTGCATGTTCTCCAGCCCTTTAAGCCTTCTCCCCAGATATCTTTCTTTTCCCCTTCCCTTTTCCCTCTCTCATTCATCCTGACTCTGTGCTTAGGGATCACTCCTGGTTTGAAGAATAAAACTAGGATCAGCTGTGTGCAAGCCAAGTGCCTGACTAAATGCCTCAGCTATCACTATGCTATCGAAGCACCCTCACTTATTTTCTAATGCTCCTTCCTTCCAATCACCTTCTCTCCATAAAATAGTGAGCTCTCTATAGGAAAAAGGCATAGACACTATGTTCAGACAAACCTTTCTTGTGCATACCTGATCATTAAAATATATGCGTGGTTAGCTCTCTCATCTTTTTCCAGGGGGCTTAGCTATTAACACCCTCCCCCTCTCTTTTCAGAGAATGTGTCAAGAGACTGGCTGTGGGCTATAAAGAAAAATATATTTGTCATAGAATGACAACCAGAGCAGTCAAAGCCATTTTTATCTGGTGGCAGTGGAGCTGGCCTTCTCCCTTCTGGGAAAACCAGTGCATATTAGAGGTTCCCTTTACAAATATGCACCTTTCACTGATTTCTTTCACCACCTAGCAATTTTTCAACAAGACAGCTTTCTTGGAAACACTGAGTGTGGCCAAAAGATGATAAAATGCGGTATCCAGAAAGATGCCCGGAGATACTGATAATTGAGCATGGACTCTGAGGAATCCTCCTTCTATAGCCAAGACAGGCCAGGTGCTGCTTTGGAATGGAACGACACTCTGGCTAAACAGTCTTGTCTAAAAGCTCTCCTTCTCTTCACCTGCTTCCCAAAGGGTCAACCTCTCAGCCTGTGATGCATCCCCTCCTATTGACCTTTATGCAACCAAATCCTGAACTTGCTGATCCCATAAACCTTCCTAGTAAAAGCCTAATGTTAGAGATCGTTTCCACCAATCCTTTGCTATTTGAAGCCAAACCTTTCTTGACTCACTAATACACTTAGCCCCAGAACTACTAATGAGATCAGGAGGTAATTAGCTATTAGTCCACAAGCAAAATTGATCACAGAAGGTTTCAGGCAAAAAGGAAAAAAAATACCCTTAATGACAAACCACAGATTTTTTTTTTTTTTTTTTTGGATCTGATTTGTGCTCTTTATTGTCTACAACCTTTTCTCAGGGTCATTTTCTCAACAAGCCTCACAGCAGGTACTGCTGCTCACATGTCTACTTAATGGAGTCCAGGGTGACTATAATGAGAAGCTGACATGAAATAAGTAATTTCATAAGGATGTCATATGTGGCATGGTGACTCTAGCTAATGATATTGCATCATACATTTGAGTAGGTCTGAAAAATCCTCATCAGAACACAGTAAAAATATTTTGGTAACAATTTATGGAGATAGATGTCAACTAAAATTATTGTGGCATTAACTTTGTGAGATGTATGAAAACTCAACTATGTTACTTCCCCGAAAATGATATAACACTGTATGTCACTGGCACCTCAATAAAAAGTAAAACCGCAGCTCTTGCTAAAGATGCAACATTCAGAGTTTGCTCCAGCTGAGATATTTCTTTGTTAAGAATCAGATTCTTCCTCTGTGGAGGCCACATGTGTGGGCAAAGCCAGACACACAATCTTGGATGTGATTCTTTGGCTCTTACTCTCCCACACCATTCATCAGTTATTTGACTTTTCAAGGCAGCTTGGGTTCCTATGTCTAAACAATGAACAAAAGCTTCCAAATGAAAACAAGAGAGAAGACTGAAGAAAATTTTAGTAATTTTTACTAATTTTATTTCTAAAGGCCATCTGTTTGGTGTAAAAATAAGAATGCTGGGCTGCAGAGATTGCTCAAAGTGATGGAGTGCAGGCTTTGTATATACTTAACCCTGAGTTTGATCCCAGACACTACATGATCCTTAACAGCCCGTTGCTTCTTTCACTCCACAAATCCTCACATCGTATCCTATCGTAAGCATAAATCAGGACTTTCCTCTTTTTGCTGCCTGTGTCACATTCCATTGAGGGGACATAACATGTTTTTGTTTATTTATGCATCTTGGGATGGACATGGGGGTTATTTCAACTTTCTTTTATTATAAATTAATGTTTCTATGACTATAAAACTATACTGTTTTTGCTTCTAGTTGTCATGAATATGGCTCAAGAGTACAAATACTATCTCAGATGGTGGCTCTTTTTTTTTTTTTTTGGTTTTTGGTTCACACCTGGCAGTTTGCTGTATGCAAGGTAAATGCCTTACTGCTGTGCTATCATTCTGGCCTCCAGATGACTCTTAAGTTTAATTGTTTGAGGAACAATTACCATTCTTTGTGAAACTTTTCCAAGACTTTGGAATTTTATAATCCCACCAGGTCATGTGTACGGCTCCTAATTTCTTCATATCCTTGTAAAACAGGAATTACCACCCTTTGAGGGGTAAGGAGAGGCTGGTCACACCTCTCCCAACATACCTGGTGTAGAAAAGGGATGAGTGTTGGATTTTACTGAATCTGTGCAAGAACTACTCCTGACTCTGTACTCAGAAGTGACCACTGATTTTGTTCAGAGAACTATGTAGTACCAGGGATCATTGAACTAAGGCTGGGCTCAAGAGGCCACACAAGGTGAATAATGCCTTACTTTCAGCATTATCTCTCTGATTCCAATATTGTCCTCATATTGTCATTACAGTGAATGTAAAGTGCCACATCTCATTTTAAGATGAATAAGCTGAAGCTCAGAAAGTAGATTCTATCTGTATAACATTATGTGTTGCAGTTAGACTCTGGGTGATGAGTCATGTTAGTTCCCAATTTGACACCTGTACTCACCAAACCGATTTCTTTATCATCATAATCAAAGAGAGAACTAAAGTCAAGCTAGTAAAGTGATCTATAGATCTAGACCCTCATTAGCTCCAATAGTGACTCCAGGAGCTCATAAAGAATGGAGAAGAGCAGCAGTAGGTGGTGAGGAGTGGTCTGGTTCTCTCCACAGAAATACCAAGTGGGATTTTCCTAGGTCTTTCCAGGCTGATGTTACTTTCTAGACACTCTGCCTTGTTTTTTATTGAAGAAATCTTTAGAAGTGATATTCCACTTTACACATATTTTTGCAAACCTATTAGCTTTACATGTTGGAGTTACAAATGTAAATAAGAACTGAATTGAACCCAACATATATATTGTTTTACTATTCTTCTGTGTTTGAACGAATGGCAGTAAATTCAAGGCATGAGAGAGTATAGATTGGGACACCTTCCCCATCTGGAAAAGAGGAACTTTTGCTCAGAATGATGGTAGGAAACTTGACAATTCTGATCTGGAGCCAGAAGTTGGTGAAACTGTGCAAGAAGTTTCACTGAGAGAGGTGAGAAGAGCTTGGCAATTAAGTAGAATGTGGCTGAAGCACCTCAGAGCATTTTGACAGAGCTGATGTAACTGAGAAACCATCCCTGGGGTAGGTCAGTTAGTATCAGAGGCAGCCCAGAGATGCAGACCAGAGATGCAGGGGATTTTTGTACAAGAGATAAGAGATGGAGTGAGAAAGGCATGATAAAATGAATTCACACAACCTTCACAGCCACAGACATTATGGGGACACAACGGAAAGTGTTGGGACTTCTGGTTGACTTAGCTATTCACACGTCTCCCTGATTAACCCTAAAAACATACATACCCAAATAATCTGGTGTTGATTCAGCCTTTCCATTTGGGTTTGTATAAAGCACCTGTTTACTATCTTTGGTTTTGGCTCTGTAATTTCTGCCTCAGAGGATCTGGGCGCTGTTGTGAGATTTCTTCACTAGGTCCATCAAAAGCCCCTTTCTGATCCTTTGAGTGAACATGATGTTACTGCAAAGCATAAGAGGCAAAGTGCATCAGTTACTGTTGTTGCAATGGTGAAACCTTCTAGATGGAAAATACTGATTATGAATCCTTTTTTCTTGAGAGTTGTGTTTGCAGTGCTTGGGGTTGGTAGAAATAGCTGCCATGTTAGTTTAGAAGGATTTTTAAAATTTATTTTTATTTATCTGTTTCTATAGGGGCCAATCTTGGCAGATCTGGTCCAAGTATATACAGAAGTGCTTAGGGACCACCAGGAATACAGTTACTGCTACTTGGCAGACTGTCGTGGTTTAGAGATTATATTCTAGACCTCACACGTGCCAGGTCACAACTATAGCCCTTTGAGCTATATTCTTGGCCCAGTTACCTCATTTTTAAAATCAAAATAATTACCAAAAATATACCAGAGATGTATAAGATACAAGTGTGTAAGATATATGTGAGCAAAGCCCTTTAGAGCCTACTGAAGGCAAGCTGAAGAATGTTATGGAAGAACATGAGATCTAAGGATTCCTAGGTCTTAACTCTTCATATGGAGTTAAGGTAAAGTGGGATGTTATGGGTGACTATGTTCACCATAGCCCTGCATTTGCCTGTACTTCTGTTGTTCTAAAGTTCAGTTTGGCTATCAAAATATCTGCTGGGGTTTTCACATTCATCAGAAATATCACTTCACTAGGGAAATTCCTTGAGCCTGGACAGAGAACACAGCTCTCATACTGTGATAGGTTTATCTCTGCTTTCTTTGTCATAGTAGTGTGACCTTTAGATCTAAGACCTCAGTGGCTGTCCCTAATTGAACAAGCAAACAAAGATTAAATTTGGGATTTTATTTATCCAACACAAGCCATCAATATTATTGTTCATCCTGACCTGGAACCCCCCCCCCAATCACCTCACATCCATGTAATTCAGCCAGGGACACCCGTAGAGAGAGACCCTGAACCCCTCTTCTTCTACAAGTGTTTGACTTTTCAGGTTTCTAATGCTGCTGTTGATACATATTTAAAATGGATATGCCACCCTGAAATCTACTACCAGAAACATTGAAATTTTTATAGCACTTTGAGTAACATGCACTGAGCAATGGACTGTAATTTTCAAGAAAGACAAAAAAGAAAGAAATATATAGGCCATTAAGATTACATGCTAAGTTCCAAGTGACTTAAAGCCACGCAGATTTTTCCTCAGACAATTATGAAGGTCAGAATTATGAGGCAGCTTGTGATGGCTTCCAGTCAATTTGTCAGCAGGGCTATGTTACTTCTTGAGGCCTTGGAGAGAATCTGTTTCCTTGCCTTTTCTAGCTTTGGGAGGCCACCCACATTGCTTACTCATGCTTCTTCCTGTTGCCTCTTCTAGCCCCAGTGGGTCAAGTTCTGCTCACGATACCTTCATCCTGTTTCTTGTTTTTTTTGTTTTTAATTGCAATATTTTACACTTGAAATGTGGATCCCATATACAAGGGGTCCATCCCTCTAGCACTATAAAAGCTGTTTGTCAGAGTTAGCTGATTAGAACCTTAATTCTTCCTTAATTCTGTAACTTTTATTATTCTTAACCATGTAAATAAAATCCACAGAGATTGAAAAGTAGAATGTGGACTCCTTTTGGAGGGCTCTGGAATGGGGCATTATTCTGCCAACTACCACTTATGATATATATACAAATCCAGGCAGGGAATCTAGGGTTACCTTTTTATCTTAATTTCTTTGAACTTTTATAACCAAACACCATAGACTGAATGACTTAATGACTTATAAATCACAGAAGTGTATCACTTACATTTTGGAAGCCTAGGAAATCCAAGATCAGGTGCCAGCAGAATCTGTTTCATTGACTTCAAGCTTTCTTTATAGTCTCCCATTATTGAAACCTGTGAAGGAATTCTCTAAGATCTTTCATATGTACTTAAATCTTCTTGAGTACACTTGCTACTAGATTCTCATTGAAGGCTGGTTTTCAGCATATTAATGATGAGAAGACCCAAACATTCCACTGTGGAACCTATAACTCTCTTCCATTCATGTAAGAAGTGATTTAATAGCCAGAAGACTTACTTTTCAAGACAAAGATCAATATTTTATTCCATAAAATCCAGGTAAGTTCTGAAGGTGCTCACTTTCCTTCACAAACAACATGATGGCCTACCTTTTTGGTCTCATCTTCTCTCTGGTTCTAACTTGTCACCATAAGGATATATTTGACCACAGAACAGCCATTCCCAGATCAAGATGATTGTGAATGATCAAACCACATGTCAGGAGTTCCATTACATAAATCTCAATCACCACCATCTCTGATGCCCAGCATTCAAATTTAAAAACTGGGATTGAGTCCAGTTGAATATCTTGCCCTGGGTCAATGAGGATTTAGAATTTGGGTAATCTGATTTTACTTTCGTATAGTTAACTCTGAGGAGGCTATTTCTCTAAGAAACTCTTGCAAATATTTCTGGTAGACCTCAGTGGGGGGACTGTGCATTAAAATGGCCTGGTCTGGTTTTCTATAAATTACCATAGTGGCCTGTTTCAAAACAATTGCATCAGAATCTAGAGGAGTGAGACTTGGCTCTTTGTCTTATTTATTTGTTGTTTTGGTTCCCTAGTTGTTGTAATTGTGTGGTCAGGGTTAAGACGTCAGTGTCAGGGAATATTATATGGATTCTCTAGATTCCTGCTTGTCTTCCCTTCGAACCTTTGACTAGGCCCAGAGCTGCCTGCCTTCTGTGCTGAGGTTGAAGAGGAGTTGAGCAGAAGTTTCTCTTATCCCTCCAGGGCTGCCTGGCCCTCCTGCTCCCTGTTGACAGACTCCTTGTTTAAGATCCCAAGTTATCAAAGAATTTCATTAAATGCCTTTTGACTCCATCTGATCTTGTAGCCACCTTCAGAGGGCATCTGTGTTTACACTCCATGAACAGGAAGGCAAGGATAATGGCTGACCCCTTGCCTGGTACAGAAGTAATGCACTGCATTCAGAGGACTTAAAGTTCTTCATTTTCATTCCCTTCTTCCTCTTTTCCTCATTGATTTTTTTTAGTGAAATGCATTCTCAGTACTAGCAGAAAGAGAGTAATTTGCAAAGACACTGATTTAAGTTTCTCTCTTGTTGGTTTATTAAATACACATAGCATTTTAGAGTAGAAATAGCTTGAATGCTTGCCTAGAATGGCCGCACATGCTGTTTCCAGAAAGAGCAAGCAATTGTGGTAGAGTTGGATTTTCATCTTGTTTTCTGGTACCAATGGTCTGAATAGTTTTAAATTCCATGCTCTATAGCAAAAGGGTTTATCCTGGAGGAGGGTGAGATGTAGGTGGGGATTCCTCAATGCTCTGCATCAGAGAGTATGTCACTGTCTAAGCAGGTATTTCTTATTCATGAAAACGCTTCCAAAAGTGCAAACAATTATGGCCCTGGGGAGACTGCTGATGTGGAAGAACACATACTTAGCATTATGAGGTCCCAAGTGCAATAGATGACCTGCATGGCCTCTTGAGCCCTGCTTGACTGCGCTCTGAATCCTCATGGCTACTTCACTAAGTCAAGCATTGCCAGCTGTGGCCCCTATTATGAAAGTAGGCCTAGATTAGAAGAAATAACACCACAAAGTTGAATACTACATTATTATTATTATTATTTAAATTTTTATTATAATTTAGGTAACATGATTATAATAGTATTAATATTTTTAGTTCTGATATGCCAAGTTGTTGTATTACCATTAAAGTACCCTCTTCAAGGTACCATACCTCTCACCACTTATGCCACTCACCCCTGTCTATATTTAATTATTTCGGTTTAGGCTACATGATTACAATAGTCTTGACATTTATAGTTGAGAGCATATTACACCCAAAGTGCCCATGTTCCTGCATCAATGTCCTTATGCTAAATTCTGTTTACATAGTCATTTCTCTCTGCCTAGATTTCCGCATCTTCCTCAGCACTCCCCCCTCCCCCGCCACCTGGTTTTCTCAGTTTTATAATCTAGGGTTAAAGATCTGTTATCAATAGATATATTGATATTATCTATACCCTTGTTTTATTTCTCTACCCCAGGTGAGTGATAGTATATTGTACTTGTCGTCAACCTGGTTTATTTTAATCAACATGGTACCCTCTTGTTCCATCTAAGTTGCAGCAAACCACATGATTCTCTTTTTCCTTGTAACTGAATAGTATTTTGTTGTTTATAGATACATGACAGCTTTTTGAATCTGTTCATCTATCATTGGACATGTGAGTTATTTAATGTCTTGTTTCTTGTACTTTAATCATGTTATTTTGCTACATTTGCTTTAGATCTCAGAGAGAGAGAGACAGAAAGAGAAAGAGAGAGAGAAAGAAAAAGAAAGAGAGAGATAAGACAGGCCATGAGGGTGTGGTGTGGGGATAAAAGATTATAGGATGGTGATAGGATTTGACACTGGTGGTGGGAATTGTGTTGAAATATTATATGTTTAAAATTCAATTATCAATTACTTTATAAAACATGCTGCTTTGGTTAAATACTTTTTTAAAAAAAGATAAATGGTCACTTTGATTAAAAACCTTTATTTTATCAAAAGAACTCTTCTTTTATAGTAGATGTCAAGAAGTTCTAGAACAATTTCATAACAGCCAGGAGTAATAATGAAACTTTAAGAGAGAAAATTTCTACGTTTTTAAACAGGTAAAACTTATTGTGGGGCTAGTAGTGCAGAGTTAAAAAGTGGTCTTTGCCTTTAATGAATCTACAGACTATTAATCATGGAGAAAATAAAGCAACAACAGAATCATAAAAACTTTAAATAATTGATTTCATAAAGCCAGTTACAATGAATTAATATTCCTCAGAATTAAAATTTATTGTCCCAAACATTATTAATAATGCAAAAACCCCCAAACATTAGGGGCAATATTTACAAATCAGATATCTGATAAAAGACTTATATTAAACATATAAGGGGATATTTAAAAATATAAGAAAATAAATAATCCAATTATTTTTCTTTGGGAACTATTGATTTTGGAGCAATTTTCTATTCAGCTCAGGTGAGAAAAACTGAACTGATTTACATGTAAGCAGAGACAGGTTAGATGTCCACTTTCCCAATGATTATGCAGGTGAACTTGCTAGTCAAGCCCAAATTTTTAAGTGGACTGTGCTGGGGCCGGAGAGATAGCACAGCAGTAGGGTGTTTGACTTGACGCAGCTGACCCAGGACACATGGTGGTTCAAATCCTAGCATCCCATATGGTCCCCCAAGCCTGCCTGAAGAGATTTCTGAGTGCAGAGCCAGGAGTAACTCCTGAGCACCACCATGTGTGACCCAAAAACAAACAAATAAACAAACAATCAAACTGTGCTGGTGAGTCTTGCATGAGACCAATACAAGTTAAATCTCCAGCACCATCTAGGGTCACTGTGGAGTGATCCCTAAGCACAGAGCCAGGAGTAAGCCCTGTGCACTGCCATGTGTAGCTCCAATATCAAACCCAGAAAGCAAGTAAATAAATAATGAGCAAACAATTGGTAGAAGCATTTTGTGTATTAAGATATACAGGGAAACAAGAAAGCACATTAACAAATGCTTAAACCATTTGTTATAAGAAAATGGCCAATGAAAACCATAATAAAAATCCTACAAGAGACATATTAGATCAAATGGCTAAAACTAAATCCTGGTCATTGTTACTGTTGTTTAGTTAGGGTGTGGAGAAAGTATAATTCTCAGGCATCACTGGTGGAAAGTACAAGTAGTTAGGAAAACATTTTGGCAACCTCTTTTAAAAAGTATATATACTTTTGTCAATATATCTAGCTATTTCATTCCTCTGTGTTTACCCAAGAGAAATGTCTATAAATAAATTTGTCCACAAATGACTTTTATTGGTAACTTTTATCTGTAATAACTACAAAAAATATCTATTACCAGGAAGGATATAAATCAACTGAAGTACATTCATTTATTGGAATTCTATGCAACAATAAAGAAATGAAACGTTAGTATAAATTTAAGATGTCTGAATCTAAAAATAATTATTTTGAGTATGAAAAACACAAATAATGAAAGATATGTAATCCCAATAAATAAATTTCTAGAAAATTAACACTAATCTACATACCGGGTAAACACATACCATAAGTTAAAAATGGAGTTGAGAGTAGAACTACAAATAATCATACATAAACTTATAGTGGTAATAGGATTTATTTTACAATTAAGTTAAAATACCTACATCACTTGATATACCTATCAGATTGTTCACTTTATCTACATACATTTACATTTAGGGGGTCAGTGAGATACTATAACACAGGTAGATTGCTTTCATGCAGCAGATGCAGGTTCCATTTGCAGCATCCCATATGGTCCCCTGAACCCCCCAGGAGAGTGATGCCTGAGCATAGAGCCAGTTATAAGCCCTGTGCCCAGCCACATGTGGCCCCAAATAAACAAACATATATATTTATTTATTTGTTAGGGCCTATTTTACCTCAATTAAAAATAGAGTAATAACTGGGTACTGTGTGATTTTGAATACAATACATGGGGAACTCATTTAATTAAAGCTTCCTTTTTTTTTGTTTTGTTTAGTTTTGGGCCACACCAAGTGATGCTCAGAGGTTACTCCTGGCTATGCTCTCAGAAATCACTCTTGGCTTGGGGGTCTAAAATGGGACACCGGGGATCAAACCAGGTCTGTTCTGGATCAGCTGTGTGCAAGGCAAATGCCGTACCTCTGTGCTATTTCTCCAGCCTGGTAAAGCTTCTTCTTTTGTTGTTGTTGTTGTTTGGGCCACTCCAGCTGTGTGCAGAGTTTACTCCTGGCTCTGCACTCCGGAATTCTGGCAGGCTCAGAGGACAATATGGGGTGCTGGGGATCGAGCCCAGGTTCACCACACCCAAGACAAATGCCCTACCCATTGCGCTATTGCTTTGGCTCTAATTAAAGCTTCTTACGAGTCACAAAAGTGTTGACATATGTCTGTATTTTCGTTTGTAACTTGAGTTTATGTTTCTCAAATATTCAAAAAGCTGTGTAAAGGGTGGATGAAGTGCTTTCCTGGGTAAAAAGAAAACACCAAAGCATGTGTTTAGGGACCCCAAGTGACTTGGCATTACTGCAATCCATGAGTTAGATGTCCCTGAGGGAGAGAGGCCAGGACATGTAGGAAATTCAATTTTTTTCCAGATCCATGAATTTATAAATTTTTCATTATTATATGCCACTTGCTTCTGTAACCAGCTTCTCTACGCATCACATCTCTAAAATAAAATGAGATCATATCATTTATGTGCAAATTTCAAGGTCACCACTGCCCAACTTCTTACCTGCCCCAAAGGAGCCCTCAATTATTGAGGGAAAGCCTCCAAATCGACTGTTCTATGCTCACAAAAGTCTACTATTTTCTTTATTTTATTCCAACTCACACCTTTTGACATCTGTTCAGCAGGCAGATCCTCCCAAATTGCATTCATTTTCTTTTTTCATTTTATTTTATGGAATACACAGCTTTGCTCAGGGGCCTCAGGACTATTTCTAAGGATTCTTGGCTAGTCTTGTCAGTGGTTCAGGATATAATGTTGTTTGGACCCTGTCGTACCAGGGGTAACTTGGATCACATGGTTTTGGGGAGCCTTCAGGCTCACACTTGACAATGCTTGGGGGCATCTAAGGTTATACCTAATAATGCCCTAGAGGTCTGTGGAACAGGGGGTCAAACTCAAATCTGGCAAATGTCATCCTAAACACTGTACTATCTCCCCATCCTCCATTGATTTTTCTCCTTTGGGAGAACCCTGGATTTATGTCAAACAATAAAACATTGAGTAAGTATATACATGAGAAAACATTATTAAAAGCATTGTAAGCCAGAGAGCCTCAATTTTAAAAATATAGAGCTCTCATAAAAGAAAACACTGAGTACACTTCATGCGTACCAGCCCTAACAACACACTTTTTGTTATGGTTTTGCTTCGTGTCAGTTAGCAGAGCAAAATTCACCTTTCATAGAATTCCACTTGCCCTACAGGTTGGGATTTGTAAGGCTCACAGTTTGGACAGTGTGTGAGACAGGAAAACAGGTATGAAGCAGCTTGTGTGATGCAGCAGTCTTATTTTCTCTCTCTGATAGCTGGTGCACGTACAGAGGCAGCTTTCCTACATTACTCATAATTCTGCTCTGTAGGCTCAGCTCCCACTGGATCTGCTGCAAGACCACTACTGGGTGTGTGGATTCTGCAGAGCCCCCAGGCATCAGGGCTGGAAGTGGTGGGAGAAATGCAGAGGTTCAAATAGTACTGGTAGTTCCACTTCTTGTTAGATTACTGTTTGCTCAGACATTTCTATATCCAGTTTTCCTCTCTGACTGCTGATCCAGTTGACCTGCAGCTACTTCCAGTTCATCACCCGACACAGAGGTAACATCCTGAATATATTGCCTGTCACCTCCCACAACCCCAGTCAACATAGGCCTCCCACCTTTGGAACACTAGTCCAAGAAATAGGAGTGGTTCTATTTTGCCCAATTCTTGACATTGACTTATCACGAAAGCCAAGTGTCCAGTGTCTTTAATTACCACCTTTTCCATCAGATTCCGAATTGCTGTACCCATTGGGGGAATGTGCCCACACATTCTTTTCTTTTCCCAGCCCCACCCCAAGCAAATGCCTTCCTCTCCCTGCAGTTAATAAAAACAAAGCACCCTGCTCTGCCAGGGGTGTGAACAGATGTTGTGTGAGGGCTGAGAGGGGGCAGAGACTGCTCTGGTCTCCACACCAGCTGCCACAGAGCCAGGCTCAGACAGCCCCCAATGCCCTGGGAGATTTGGTGAGCTCCGCCCTCACTCTTTGATTGCCCCGTTCAAAGCATCCAAGCAACTTGACCCTTTTCTCATATGTCTTTGTTTGCACTCATTTCCTTTCCGTGGTGCTTTGCCAGAATTCTGGGTTGGATTACAAGGCCTCCATGAAAACTGGGCAGATCAGAGGAACACGGGACAGAGAAGACTGATTTCATGTCATTTGTAAGCAGTGCAATTCTATATCTTGTAAACCTGAGTCCACAAGACCCAGAGAAAGGGAGAGAATTCTTAAGACAGAGCAGGATGTACTGGGAATAGGTAATTAGAGACTAGCTTGAATCCTCTTCATGAACCTCTCTGATTATGAACAACTGTCTTTCTGACAGCCTGTATAAAGGAGGTCCTGGAACTGAGTATTAGTTGCTTCAGCCTAATGCCAGCAGACACAGTGATCATGTGGGGGGAATGTGTTCTGAGGCCTGCTGCAGCTCTTTCTAACCCTGGTTTGCCATCACCCAATTCTCCGCTGAGTTGCCAGTCCTACATTTTAGTCAGAAACCAACACAGTTGTTTCAAAGTAACCTTGTCTTTCCCAAAATTTTAACTCAGAATGCTTTGCTGGGCTATAGCATTTGTACTTTAAAAATAATGCCAACAAAATAAAATTAGCATGACTATTTATTTTGATAAAAAGCCAAGTTGGGAAGTAGCTGATTTCATGGTGACTTAGCCAAGGAAAGGACTTGATCATGTTTAGGGGTTTTGTCTCTAAAGCCAAGAAAAATGGACATGATTATTCAGATAATTCAACAAAAATATACCTTTTCACTAATACTAAATGAATAATTAGTAACTGTTTGAGATATTTGGCTAGAAAGTAGACTTGTGAAGCAAAGTCTTTTCATCTGTTTAAATTAAGACCAAACCTCTGAAAAAGTTGCCAATAGTGGGAAGATGAGCAAAGAAGGAAGAATTGTGCTTTCCACGTTTTTACCATCTTCGGGCTTTCCATATACTCCTGGATGTAGGGATCTCCTTACTCTATACATGTTGATTTTTGAGAACTAGAGTTCATAAACCATACATCTCCATTTCTAGTATGAAAAAACTAGTGTTTATTCCTTTTAATACTCCATGTTTTGGCTAACAGTGGAATAAAGTATTTTGAAATAACTTTCCACTTTTTTTAAGATTAACTTCTGTGTGTGTGTGTGTTGCCACAAGTTTTCCCTGGGGCTTCACCGATAGGAGTCAACATCTTTACCATTGAGTAATATTGTTCCAGGTTGTGTTCAAACATTTTATGTAGGGTATAATACAGACCCCTACAAAGCATCTGACCATGGATTTATATTCCATATTATATTTATATATTATACATATATCATATTTATATGTCACATATATTTATATGTAACAAGTCGGATTTTGGCAGCTCTGATCTTTGAACCTGGAATCTCTGCTCTCTATGATTCCTGGGGATACAGTAAATTTTGTGTCACCAAAAGGGGTACAAACCCCAGATAACACTGCCATGAAAAAGATACGCAAGAACAATGTCCAGAAAGTACAGCATTTGCCGAATATATAAAAGCACTGCAGTGTGCTCTGTGGGCACCACTGCAGCCATAACTTGTGCATCTCCATAAGACTATGGCCCTTTATAAATCCATGTGTAAACACTGCATTCAAGGAATAAAAATCTTGGTGGACACCATGACATAGTGTGCAAGCACAGCACCACACAACCTAATGTGTAATCCCTTGCAAACATCACAAGTAAAAATGTCTGAACACTACAGTCAGGTGCTTACTGTCCCTCATCAATCAATCAATAACAAAGGGAAGTAGACTAAAAAATTTAAAACCTTAATGTAGCTTTTGATGGATATGTATTCTAGGTTGCCATTAGTTGTCTTGTAACAAAAAAGTTCCATCTTCCAGTTATTTTACTAGGTTGGGGTGAGGGGAAAGTGTCTACAGACATGACGATGATGACTGTTGCTGCAGTTCTGCGGATCTAATCAGGGCCTCACACATCCAAGGCAACTGCATTACCACTGAACCATACCCAAACTCTAGATTCATTATTTGCCCAATTGTGTTCTTTGTACATCAACCACAAGACCAGATGACAACCCTAATATTGGTGGGAGGAGTTGAGGGTCTAGTTCCGGATATTATGAAACATGTGTGATTCTGCTTGGAGACTATTCCAGGGTCTGCACTTGCAGAAGGGAAAATTTATTTAATGTTAGGTGTCCTGTGTAGAAATGCTAAACCTGTTTTAGTACCATCAAATCTATTTGTTCATTGTTTTTTTTTTTTTTTCTAGCTCTGGGTGGTCACCTAAAGAAGCTAGGAAAGCATAGTCTGTGAATCATACATTTTACTTCAGGGAACAGTAATGAGTATTGCCACCTAATAACTGGGCAAAATCTAATGATTACCCCCCTGCATCCCAATCCTGTAAACCCCCCCCCCCCCAAATAGTTCTGAAAAGAGGCCAATTTTCAGGAAGCTTATTTGTTTACTAGGGAAAAAATGATCCTGAATTCTTCACAACTATGCCTCCCTACTTTGCTATTTCCTGGCTGGAAAAAAAAAAAAACAACAAAAAACTATGTGCTGGATTATTGTCAAGTCCTCCTACTGTTCCTTTAGGAAAGAATTTATTCTTGTTCTGGTTTTAGTTCTTTAGGTATCATTCTTCAGGCCTATGAGAAAAGTCTAGAAAGGTTTGATGGGAAGGCCTTAAAACTATACTACCCATGGCCAGAAGGAGAGAGGAAGTGGAATTGAACTTGGAGACAGGAGTGTGATCTTGGAAGTTTTTCAAGCCTGCAGAGGACCCTGTCTCCCTGCAACATCGAGAAATTTATTAATGCATTTGGCAGCCAACACAGACCAACTGAATCAGAAACTAGGGTGGAACCAAGAAATGTGTGTTTTCAGATGAAATTGATGCTGGCTCAAGTATGAACCCCACTGTGTTGGGCACAGAAGCTATCCCTGGACAAAGATGAAATAGTTGCATTCAGCATCCTTTGGACTCTCTATGATCTCATTCTTTTTAAGATCTCTCTATCTTAGGGAACTCAATAAACCACCAACATTCATTGAGTCACTACTCTGGAAAAGCCACATTTCAAACAATATGAATCTAAGAGGTGGTCTAGGCAAGGGCCTGAGAGTTCGCATTTCAATCAGTTTTCCAGGTGAAGCTGTTTGCTGCTGCTGGGCTAGACTCAGCCTTCTGCCTCAGAGAGACCTAGAGACCCTATAATTTTCCTATGGAGAAGGCAATTGAGTTTGGGTGGTGATGGGGTTGTCCCTGTGGCAGTGGGAGCCATTTCTCAACACTTTCAGGCTTTTACCACTCCTCCCGATGACATGTTAATTTGAATTGGACTTCAGTCCATTATAAAGAGATTAAAAGAACATGCTGTGATTTCCCCACCTAAAGGTTAGGCAATTCAAAAGTCAAAGCAGACTGGTGATTATTAAAAGGCTTTAGAGAAAACTGTCAATAGTCTCTCAGAAATTTTGCCCATATATTAAAAGACTTGCTTTATGCACAACATTGTCTGGACTGGATCAATGGTGCTTATATCCAGCTTGTTCCCCTCTTGTTCAATTTTCCATTTTTTAAGTTTGGTTGGTCTAATGATACTAACAGCCCTAATGCAAACAATAAATAAGCAGAGCAGCAAATCAAACTGGATGTGTGTGTTCAGTTATATTAAAAAATTTTAGCATTGGGGCAACTTTATTTGCAGATTGGAATACAAATGCACACTTGTGGGTCATCCACAATTTCTACTGTCCACTGGCAATGAGTCCTTTGATTGAGTCATCTGCTAGTCAGCATTGTTCTGAGATGGAAGGGCTGGATTGGCTTTGCAAAGTTCTTATCTTAGACTGAGAGAAGCTGCTTGGTGTTGAGGTCAACTCTCAATGTTGAGGTCAAGCCAAGATGGCCTGCGGCTTCTTTGTTGAGAGATTATTTGATATCTTTAGTTTTCATTTACTCTATCTATAAATTTAGAACCATACCACCACTTTCTTGAGTGTTATTAAGGATCTCACAAAAAATGGTAGGTGCACAGGATGTGTGCTAAATACACACACAAACACAGACACACACACAGACACACACACAGACACAGACACACACACACAGACACACACACACACACACACACACACACACACACACACACACACACACACACACACACACACACACACACACACACACCATGGTGCTTGAACTGGGCTGGAAGGGGCAATATGAGGAGCATTCACACTCTCTTTGTACTCTGGATTTCTTTCTCTCAGGTTTGCTTTGTGTTAAAAATAATGCACGAGTCCAGGATGGTCCAGAGTATAGGTGGGAGGGCACAGAAACTGTTACTCCCCACTGTAGCAGCAATGCTGGCGTAGAGCAGCAGCAAAGCTTTATATGATCACACAGGAAAAACAAACAAAAGATTTATAGATCTGCAAACTTAGCTGAGCTCTGAGTGCTGGGTGTTGAAGGAATTCCCTTCCTGGGGATGGGCATACAGGTTATAGTTTTAAAATAAAAATATATCCTTGGGTCGGTGAGACCTCCCCAGGCACCATGTTTCTTGCCCCTTAGGCAGATGGGTTTGATGAAGCAGGGTAGCTGTGGAGAAATATTCTCAAGCCAGTCAAAAGCTAACTGGAGTCAACTGGCTTTTTGCTTCATGGCCTTTCTACCTCATGGCCTCTTTCTGCCTAGCTCCAAGCCCACACTCCTTTATTCTATCCAACTCAGGAATCCAGGAGGGGGAAGGAACTTTTGTTCGGAAACTACTATCCAGTGGGCTTTTACATCTTAAAAGAAGAGGTTAGGGAAAAAGGAAGTAGGGGGAAACCTTTGTTTAGGTTTTTACCTAGTTCACCTAACAATAGTCACTATGTCTGTCTTATGTATTTTCCCTGGAGAACTAACAGAGTCCAAATATGTATGAAGAAGCAGATGAGAGTTGACAGGAATATCTGGTAAAGGTGGAGATAGAACGTGGAGCGAATTTGCAATTTTTCTCAAGATATATATCAAAGTCCTGTTCTCTCAGGGACTCCACCAAATAGGAAATTTTAAATAATATAAAAGAGGCTTTGTAACAATAAAGAAATCACCTCAATAGTACAGGTAGTAGGGTACTTGCATTGGACATGCTGACCCAAGTTCAATCCCCAGCACCACTTACAGTTTACCGAACATCACCAAGAGTACAGAGCTTGGAGTAAGTCCTGAGCACTGCTGGGTATAGCCTACAACAAAGAAAAGCAACAAAAAAGTTCAAGAAAGTTCTTTGAGAACAAGAAAATGTCTCTGTATTGCCCACTGTTAAAACTCTACAATACAGTGATATTTAACTGGTAGCCTAGATTAAAAAATATATGAAAGGGAACGAGCTTAGAGCTTGGGTTCAAGAGTGGTGGTTTGGACTTAGAACTCAGATTGGTCATATCAATTCAAGATGTAATCAGTGATTTGGATTTCACTGTCAATGCAATGAGCGATTTATACTCACACGGAGAGAGGCTGGGAAGATTCAGAAGGAGATTTAGCAGAATGTCCTGAGCGTGGTGAATATCCATACTCTGTGTGATGATAAAGAACTTTACTCTTTTAGTGCTCGCTTCGGCAGCACATATACTAAAATTGGAATGATACAGAGAAGATTAGATTGGCCCCTGTGCAAGGATGACATGCAAATTCGTGAAGCGTTCCATATTTTTAAAACAAAACAAAACAAACAAAAAGAACTTTACTCTTTTAAATTGATTTCTTTTTTTGTATCTTGTCACCATGAAATTGCAAGTTACTTATGATTATATTTTAGCATCATTATTTCAACACTGATCCATTCATCAGTGTTCAATAAGCTCATGCCACCATTTGCCTCCCATTAATCCTCACATAGACAGGATTTTTTAAAATAAGTTTTTGCACTGTGATTTACAGAACTGTTAGTGATAGGGTTTTATACATAATACTTTACTACCTTTCAGCACCACCACTTCCTCCAAATTGAATGCTTTTCTCCACCATATTGTCCCTCCCTGCGCTACCAGTCCCCTCAAGTGTCATGTTTTCTACTGAATATCAGTTATCCTGTTCCTTATTATGTTCTTTAGGCATTTGTCATCCCCCCATTGCTTCTTTATATTCCGATATGAAATAGATCATTCCGTATTAGCCTTTCTCCCTCTGCTTAACTTCATTCAACATGATACCCTCCAGGTTCCTCCATGTAGTAGTAATTTTTATGGCTGTATCTTTTCTTGTGTCTGTTACTGTTTATTCATTTTATTTTTTTTGGTTTTTGGGCCACACCCGGTGACGCTCAGGGGTTACTCCTGGCTATGCGCTCAGAAGTCGCTCCTGGCTTGGGGGACCATATGGGAAACCGGGGGATCGAACCGATGTCCATCCAAGGCTAGCGCAGGCAAGGCAAGCACCTTACCTCTAGCACCACCGCCTGGCCCCTGTTACTGTTTATTTTATATTTTTACTTTTTGGAGGTTTTGAACCACACCTGATGGTGCTCAGGGATTACTCCTGACTCTATGCTCAATGACTGCTTCTGGCATTGCTCAGGGGACCATATGTGAAGCTGTGGATCAAATTTGAGTCAGTGACAAACAAGGCAAGTACCTTAACCACTGTTCTATCTCTGCCTGACTCTTTAGAGTGAAACTCTTATATGGGATATTAGCTGTGACTTCTTCAAGAGCTCACTCATTCATTCTGAGACCAAAAAAAATTTTTTTAAGAATGACTTTAAAAAATGAATCAGCAAGCTGAGGAGAAGTTACTATCTAACTTAGATAGTTAGATCTATCTAACTTAGATCTATTTAACTTCTGTACTATCTCATCAGCTTCCTGATAAGAGAGTGTGTGTGTGTGTGTGTGTGTGTGTGTGTGTGTGTGTGTGTGTGTGTGTGTGTGCTCAGCCCTGCTTTAATTCCAAGAGTCCACTCTATAGTCCTAAGCATCTCTGTCTACAGCCATGGAGGCTCCCAAACAGCTTTGGGTATGGTCCTGGTAGTACTGCCACTTCTGATTCTAATAAACCACATTTTTTTGCCCAAGACAGCAGCAGCCCCCCTATTAACATTAGGCAATTTATAGTCCCCCTGGAAATAGCTCCAAGGACTGAAGGGGTAGGCTTGAAAGGCACAGACAAATTAATCAGGATAGAGCCTGACTGGAGGTGAGGAGGTAGCTTGTATAAAACTGTGCATTTGATGATGATAGAAAAGAGGCTGAAGATCCTTAGACGATGTTCATTTGGGAAGAAGTTGATCTTTCTTTGTGATGAAGAGGAAACAGGGAGGGTCCTGGCTGTCTGAAGCTTTCAAGACAGGCAGGACTGATGAAACTGCATGGTCACATTTCTCGAACCACAGGCGCCGGCGAGAGTGGTGAGGTCAGATTCATAACCAGGGCGAATTGCACCTGTCACTTATGTCCTCACTTGACTTGGGGCTAAACTGCTGAGGCAAAGTCTCTAGGACATGGAAAGTTGCTCCAGCCATATCTAAGCAAGTATATTCCTGTTTTTCTAATTTTTATCTATTAGCCTGTTGGACCATCGTATTCTAGTGTTTAAACAGCGGGCAAAACAGACTTTCTTGTTCTCACAGAACTTTCTTGAACTTTTTTTTTATTGTGACAAACAAGGGCTCAGATACGGGATAACTTAATATTTTAACCCTAATTAAACCATATTTGTCACTTTCAAAGTGACAAACAATAGCTTAGATACAGGCTAAGTTACTATTTTAACCATAAACTAAAGGTTCAGAACACTCTAGATGGTACAACAGACTCAAACTTTCTTCATGTTGGGGTTTCTGCAGTCAATGGAATCAGAATGTGGGTTGGCTCAGAAGCAAGGAAAAGACATTCTGGAGACAAGTCTTTAAAAATGTATACAAGCTTGGGGGAAAATGTGCAAGCTTCCCTTTCACAGAAAAGCATGGGCCCTGGGAAAACTGTTCTCCAGTTTCCTGACACTATTGTCTTCTCACTGCATTCATCCACCTCCCTCTCCGGTTACTCCCATTTCCATTCTCTACTTTTAGGCTCAACTCTAGGCCACTTGCACAAAGCCCTTTAAACTCTCCAAACTCTCTTCCTCTCAGATCTCTCAGATTGTGTCTGATCTGAACTGCTCTTTTGACCTTGATTGCATTTGAGGTGCTAGGATAGGCTTTGTTTCTCCTGGTGTGACCCATGTTAGTTTGTGTGCAAACATAAATCATGCATCTCCCCTTGAGAATAATGACAAGCTAGGACCTGCAGTGTGAGAGTGATGTAAGCCTTGATAGACCTAATCCTCCAAACTGCTCAACTTGAGTTAGTTAGAACTGAAACCCAGGGCTGAGAGGGTATTCAAAGGGCTGGAAAATGGCCTTGCTGGTGCAAGGTTTAGAGTTTGATATCAGACACTGCATTCCCCAGCACTGCTGGGGCAATCATTGTGGTCCCAATACCGCTGGGCTTGTGGGAAGTGGTTTCTGGACCTCTGAGTACCATTGAGGAAAACTCTCTTAAAAAAAACAAAACAAAACAAAACAAAACAAAACAAAAAAAAACACCTTGAAACCAGAAAGGTTTCAGGAAACTTCAGGTCATTGGATGGGAATCCAGGCTTACAATCCATTCAGTATGGTTGCTTTCCCCTTTGCATTGATCAGGATGCTTGTTTTAGAGGCAGAAATCAACACACATGCTCAACTGTTATCCCTCTGCTTAAATTATACTTGTATGTCCATGTGCTTTCTTTACTCACTCCAAGTAAGTACATGCTACAGGTCTTCTATTTCACTCTCTGGGTGACTTTAATTTTATTGACTTTATTCATCAAATGGACAGTGTTATTAAGACAAACATACACTTATTAAATACTATATTTAATACCACAAAGTATTATATAGAAATCTATTTAAAGCAGATTTTTTTGTTTGTTTTTGGGTCACACCTGGCAGCACTCAGGGGTTACTCCTGGTTCTATGCTCAGAAATCACTCCTGGCAGGCTTGGGGTACCATATGGGATGCTGGGATTCTAACCACTGTCCCAGGATTCGAACCACCGTCCTTCTGCATGCAAGACAAATGCCCTACCTCCATGCTATCTCTCTGGCCCCAAAAGCAGACATGTTTTGGGGGGCTGGAGTGCTAGATAGCACAGCAGTAGAGCATTTGCTTTGCATGCAGCCAGCCAGGGACAGACCCAGGTTCTATTCCCGGCATTCCACATGGTCCTATGAATATGTCAGGAGTGATTTCTGAGCACAGAGTCAGGAGTAACTTCTGTGTGCCACCGGGTGTGGCCCAAAAGTCTAAATAAATAAATAAATAAATAAATAAAGTAGAGTTGTTTTTGGACAAGAAGTAAGCTCAGTGGTTAGGGTTGCATGCCTTATATGTACAGGGACGTCAGTTCAACTCCTGGCATAATATGGTCCCCCAAGTACCACCAGTTATAACTCTGGTTGCTTTTAAGAATTGCTGGGAATAGCCCTGTTGATTATCTTGGTCCTAGTACTCTGAGACCAAGTGGCAATGTGCCCAGCACTCAGCATCCCTGGGTACTATTGTTGAACTTTTTGGCCAGGTGTATGAGGTTTGCTGGGAGTAACCACAGGTCCCTTGAGCACTATTTTGTAGGTGTCCCCTCCAAAAATAAAAAAACAAATAATATAAAGTGAAGTAGATCAGTACCTGTGTAAGATGAGCCCATAAACCAAAAACTTTGTAAAGGAATATTTACAATTACATCTATAATAAATCAATATGAAAATGTAGAATGACAGCATGAACACATGGGAATACAGAACAGACCAACTTACTTTGCTTGGAAACATTAGAAAGGTTCATTATTCCCTTCTGGACTTACCTCACTTTTGAGAGTGAGATGCCATTGAGATCATGCATGAAATGTAAAATCTTAAAAGGACAATGTAGGAACACAGAAACTTGGTGGATGCTGCTGTGATTTAAAAGGATGGCTTTGGAGAGAAACTGATGAGACTGACAGGGAAACTTACCCCATTTGATGAACCAGGGTATTTTTATTCACAGAAACGTAGGTTCATAGTCATGGACTGAGTTACAGGTGCCCAACTTACAACTTAGTTTAGTCACAGGAACCTGTTCACTCAGATAATACAGTTGAAAACTCTCTGTGACCTCAGCTGACTTTAACCAGTCTCTTCTTGCTGGAAATAGCAGCGATTGGGAAAACCTCAAGTGCTGTGAGGAAGTTGGCAGGGATAGGGTCCTTGGAATGGATCTTTAGCAATGACCTTGCCAGAGCTATGGACTTATTGGGCCCTAGGAGATTCGCTGTTATCCCCTGCATTTTATCATAGTGAAGATTTGAAAATGTGTTGTTTTAAAATTAATATTTTAAAAACAATAACAGCTGTACATATGAAAGCACAGTGTTCAGAGAGTTATTCTTCTGCTTGGATTCACAGTAGCATGGGTCACTAGACATTGTCCAAAGCAAGATAATTACATATAGTAAAAGTCTGACGTCATCCCAGGGGAGTATTCTTAAAAAAAAATACTACAAACCAAATACATACGCAAAAACTCCCCCAAAAACAACCAAAACCTCAAAACAACCAAAAAACTAAATAAAAAACGATCCCCTCCCCAAAGCCAAGTAACTTAGTTTTAATTTGTGCCATCCACTTGAAACAGATCTGTCTAGAATAGGAAGGAGGCAGAAAAGTGACGACAGGGTACCCTCTGGTGGTGAGGCAGACCCACTACAGCCCCATGCCCCTGAAGGAGGAAGCCAGGCAGGATATTTAAGACTTTGGGGGTTTGAGTGCAGGGATATCTGACTATAGAACTAGTCCCAGCATCTTCTTGCCAAGTTTTGCAATAATAAAACAGAGGATCACTATGGAGTCTTCCATATATGACTCATTATTGTAGTGAAAATGATACAAAACAGCCCCTCTAAAAATTATAGTGACAAATGGCTGACTTCACAATCATGCAGACCCTCTTGACTTACGCAACCATCTCTCCTTCTGTGCTTCCATCACCTCACTAAAATTAAATGGCTACCAGTTCTTGGAAGTGGCGTCTTCATTCCAGTGTTGTGGAAACAATAATAATTGTGAACCCCCCAGCCCCAAATATTTACTGGATACTCTTTTTTTGTGACTCAGAGAGCCTTCAGGAAGTACAGATGAAAAGAGAATGTGAGAATTCAAATGACTCATTTTCCTCTCACCCAGGGAAGCATGCCTTCAGTACGGATCAATTGTGAGATATCACATTGTTGTTGGCATACATCCCTTGAATGGCAAAACTGTTACCTCTGAGATCATGTTTGCAGTTGTCTTCACATCAGTGCTATGGTGGTATTTCATAATATTTTAATTTTAGAACCTTAAAAATAAGGATGGCATATAAACAAAAGCACTTCAGAGCTCATTGACAGAGCACTTGCCTTCTGTGTATGAGCTCTGGGTTCTATACCTGCCTGGATCTATTTGTTTGTGGATTATGTTGACTTAAGACACCGAGGCAGGACCCTATCCTCTCTTGTTTAGTCTTTTCCAGTCTGGACATCATTGATTGCATGAACTATTTAAGGGGCTAATTATTTGTGTGTTATGGCATCACAGAAAAATTTAATCAAATAGTTTTATTCTGGAAACTCCCACTTTGTAAATAATCAGGGGGCAGATATTCAACTATTACAGTGGAAGTTTGAGAAATGAGTATTGGGTGTACCAAGTTTACACATGTGGTAAGGTTTTGTGTGCTAGCTACTAGATTTTTTTTTCCCATCGAGGGGGACCATCAAAATCACTCTTTGATTGGTCACTACAATAAATGCACTGTAATGTATTCTTTGATCCATAGATTTGCCCTTACTCAAGCTTGGATGCTACCACCCCAGGTCCTTCAAGCAGCTTTGAATGAGTTGGGGACAAGAATAGGGGAAGAGTGTGAACAGAAGTCCCCTGATACAATCTCCAGGAAAATAGAATGGAGGTTAAAGCACATATATTGTAGGTGGTTGACACTGTTCCATACCAGATACTACATGATCCCCTGAGCATCACTAGATAGAGTCCTAAAGATCCTTGAATAGTTCTAGGTGTAGTCTTGGTATCCTTTGAACACTGGTGGGATTACCTGGGTAATCCCTGGCACCAGAGTCTTAGTAACAATGCATCCTTAGTCCTTCACATAGAAAAAATTTCTAAGCACCTTTGGAAGTATATGCCCTGCTCCTGTCCCCCCTCCCCGCAAAAAAAAAAAACAAAAAACCCTAAACTAAACCAAACCAAAACAACTACCCCTGATGACAGAGACTCTTGCAACAGATAAGCTTCCAGGAAGTCTTGGGCCCCTGACAACTACCCCTCACCTGAGTTGCTTAAAGAAGATCATACTGTGTTTGTCTCTTTAGGGTGAACCTGAGAGAATCAAAACCTCTGGCCAAGCTGGTGCACATCATGATTTTTTTTGGTTGGTGAAGCCTCATGACCAGATGAGGCTCTCTAGTTGAGAGGATATTCCTGAGGGTTCTCTACTTTTTTAAACAACTAATCCAATGTACATATGTTGAACATTTCAGTGATTTTTCACAGTACAATTTTATCCAAATCTTGTGGGACTGTATCAGGACTCATCACACCATTGCAAAATGTTTTTATAACCACTTTGTGTAGTTTTAAAAATAGTTAGATAGCTCCTATTCAATATAGACTGCAAAATTTCTATATTAGCAGACTAACTTGAAGCACTTCTCGAATAAGAAAGGGAAAACTAAGGAACTGACTGTCAGGACTGTTCCTCAGAGGAATTGTCCTACTGCACTTTAGATGATCCCATTATCATCCAAAAGTTTTTCATAGGAAATCCTCAGAAAAATTGCCCTTTGAGAAAGTTCCCAGGCCTGTGTCTACGAGCAATAGTTTTGGGCAAAGGATATTAAATGAAATGACTTGTCTATTATCTCTTGGAGACCTGAGACACTTGATTTATCAGAAATATTTCCAGGCAAAGTTATAGCTCCTAGTGAGAATCTTTATATTTAAAACACCCTGCCCCCCGAAAAACAACTCCATATGGGTAGATGCACCATGTTGACAGCTTTGAGTGCCAATCTGCTGGCAATTGGTCTAGAACCAGAGCCAGTCAAGGGATTTACTCTATGAGACACTGTGACCTGATCAGCCATAAAAGTTGCTCTTTGTTTCTGAGCCATACCTGTCAGTCCTAGGAATTGGAACCTGGGGCTTATGCATACTAAGCATGCACCCCAGGACTGCAATGACAGTACAATGGTTAAAGTGATTGTTCTTGCATGAAAATGACCTGGGTTTGATCCTGGGAATTATGGATGGTCTCCAAAGCCCCTACAAGTGTGATCCCTAAGCACAGAGCCAGGAGTAAACACTGAATATGATTGGGTGTGCCCTCCCCTCCAAAAATATTTAAAGAGTCACACAGAGCATGTACTCCAGACCACTGCGCTCTCTCACCAGACCCAAAGATGCCATTCATAACTTTTAAAATTGAGGTAGAAATATTTATAATATTTTATTCATTCCAGAACTAATATACTAATCGAAACCTAGCTTCCTTTTCTTTGACCTGCCAAGCAGTGTTCATGAAGACTTTGGGCCCATAGATGTTTCTTAGTCAACCCGGATGGCTCAATGAAAGGGTCCTAGGACATTTTGCTTGGGCCTTTTAGAATAGGGGATTATTTGAGCCAACTTTGTGGTGTTAGTGGCCTCCATAAATACAACAAATCATGCTAGGGAGATCATGTGGTATTGGAAATTGATCCTTATCAGATACTTGCTAAGTATGTACCCTAATCACTATACAAATCTCCCAACCTTCAGAAAAATTCTTTGGATATCAGAATTACATTAGTTAAAAGAAGATAAAAAGAAGTAAAAAAAAGCTTTTAAAACTACTAGATTCAATCTTAGGATGTAGGGTATATGGATCTTTCCACATCATCTCATCTATAAGAAAACCCAGGGATTCAGCATTTCAGCACAGCTGGGCACTCATCAAATTATTGCTCTTAGTTGAGACATTTCATCAATTCATTAACAAATTATTATTGAACTCCTCCTGCATGCCTTGTAGTGGTGTTATGAAAGTGAGCAATAATTTAAATTTATCACCACAGATACTTTATTTGAAATATTTGTCTAAGCACTAGCATAGAAAGAGTATTGAGAGAGAAGCTGTGTTGGTAAAGAGCACATCCCTGAACATCCCTCTTTCACAAACCTGGTTTTGAATAGAGACCCAATTCATGGGTATTTATCTCCTTAGAATTTGTTATTTATCCATGCTCAATTTGTAAAAATAACTATTTTTGCTTCCACTATGAAAAGTGAAGATTGAGCTTACTTATACCTTGCTCACTTACTCTTAAAAAAAAAAAAGGAATTGTAGTCTCTGCTAGAAACAGAGAATGGTAGGTGTTTTCTTGTTGGTTACCAAATTTTGTCAAGTATCCTTTTTCAGAAAATTGTATATGCTCCCTCTCAGCTTCTGAAATGTACATAAATGATTGAACAAGTGTTGTGAAATGTATAAGACAAAGATATGGAAAAAGCTGATAGTTTTTTTTAAATAAATTTATTTAAAGAAAATGTATCATAGGTGACATAACTGATCATAATACATTTGTTTCAGGGTGACAGAAAAACGGTCATCAAATAATACAAAGAAAATAGAAAATATAAAAAAAGAGAATTGGAAAAAGAAAAGGAGAGTTCATTAGCAGTTATATTCTTGAAAATTATTGTATCACCAATAAAGTCATTAATACAAAATAGCAGAAGCTTTAGTATGCTCTATTTTTGTTAAAGATAATAGATGCACTAAAAAAGAAAGAAGTGTGTGTGTGGCAGTTGTTGTTTGCAGAAGGCACAACAAATTATGGGAGAAATTGGAAGAAAAAAACCTTTGGCCTAAAATCAGGGAGCCCTCACTCCTGAAGTATTTTGGCATAAGACCAGCTCTAGGCTCTAGGCCTACTAGGTTGTCCAACCCTTTGATCAGGGGTCTCAAACTCGCGGCCCGCGGGCAGTTTGTGGCCCTCCGTACAACATTTTGTGGCCCGAGGCCGGCCTTCAAATATCGCAGTATTCACGATTATTCGCTTACCAAATATTCGCAGTAAAAAATCGCACTAGTGGGCCCGGAGAGATAGCACAGTGGTGTTTGCCTTGCGAGCTGCCAATCCAGGACCAAAGGTGGTTGGTTCGAATCCCGGTGTCCCATATGGTCCCCTGTGCCTGCCAGGAGCTATTTCTGAGCAGACAGCCAGGAGTAACCCCTGAGCACCGCCGGGTGTGGCCCCAAAACAAAACAAAACAAAACAAAACAAAACAAAACAAAAATTGCACTAGTAAGAAAAAAATTAGTAAGAAAAAAATGTTTAATACGATTTTTTTCTTACTAATGCGATTTTTTACTGCTAATATTTGGTAAGCGATAGCGAATACTTTGCGCCTAGCGCAGACGTCATTTCCGCTGCCCCTGCTCACTGTCCTTTGCATTAGCAGAGGCCTAAGGGAGAGAAGGGAGAGAAGTTTATTACAGAATTAGATTTTGTCATGACTTCATCAAAGCCTGCAGTGAAGAGAAAGATTGATTACGAGCACAGACAATTTCAGGAAAAGTGGGAGACAGTATTTCTTTGTTGAGCACAGGGGCATCCCCACATGTCTTATTTGCTCAGAGAAAGTTGCAGTGCACAAGGAATACAACTTGAAATGCCATTATTCAACTGAACATGCTGAGGAATGTGCAAAATATCAAGGAAATGAGAGAGCCAAGCGGGTTGCCAGTCTTAAAGCATGTCTAATGAGGCAACAAGATTTCTTCAAGAAAGCAACCAAAGAGAATGTTGCATCAGTCAAAGCTAGTTACATGGTTAGTGAGATGATGGCTAAGGCAGGGAAACCATTCACAGAAGGAGAGTTTGTTAAAAAAAAATGCATGTTACAGGCTGCAAGTTTTATCTGTCCAGAAAAGAAAGGTCAGTTTAGCAAAATCAGCCTTTCTGCCAACACTGTGGCAGAGCGCATTTCTGACATGTCAAGTGACATTTATCATCAACTGTGTGAGAAAGCCAAATGTTTTGATGCATACTCAGTTACTCTTGAGTAGGGCACAGATATAACAGACACTGCACAGCTCACAATTTATGTCCGTGGTCTTGATCGCAATTTTGAATTGACACAATAATTCCAATGTATGGCCAGACTATTGCTAATGAGATATTTCGGCATCTGTGTGATGCCATTGAGAATGCAGGTTTAGCCATGGAAGAGGTTTGTTGGAATAATAACCAATGGAGTGCCATCGATGACAGGGAGGAAAAATGGACTGGTGACACTTGTTCAAAAAAAAAAATCTTGAAGAGGAGGGTGTAGAGAAGGCCATTGCTCTTCACTGCATTATCCATCAGCAGGCCCTTTGCAGTAAATGCCTGCCATGTGACAATGTGATGTCTGTTGTTGTGAAATACATCAACCAAATCAGATCCAGGGGCTTAAAGCATAGGAGGTTCCATGCTTTTCTTTAGAGGAAATAGAGTCAGAATATGGAGATGTGCTCTATTTCACCGAGGTACATTGGCTCAGCAGGGGAAATGTCCTGAAAAGATTTTTTGAGTTGAGAGAAGAAGTGAAAGCCTTCATGGAGAAGGATGGGAATGCTGTTTCTGAGTTGAGTGATCACAAATGGCTCATGGACTTAACTTTTCTTGTTGACATCACATATAAACTGAATGTACTAAACAAGATGTTAGAAGGCCTGGGGCAGCTTATCAGTGCTGCCTATGACAACCTGAGAGCATTCTCCACAAAACTTGTGTTATGGAAATCCCAGCTCTCTCAGACAAACCTTTGCCATTTCCCACCATGCAAGGACCTTGTGGATGCAGGCATACCATTCAGTGGTGAGAAATATGTTGATGCTGTTTTTAAGCTAGAGAAGGAATTTGATCACAGATTTTCAGACTTCAAAAAGCACAGAACCACTTTCCAAATTTTTGTGGACCCCTTTATCTTTGATGTGCAAGATGCCCCTCCTGTGCTTCAAATGGAGCTCATTGACCTGCAATGCAACTCTGATCTCAAAGCCAAGTTCAGGGATATTAGTGGAAGAGCAGACATGCATGGGCAATTTTTGAGAGAATTGCCCCCAGTTTCGCTGAGCTTTCCCAAATGTTCAAGCGCACCATGTGCCTTTTTGGGAGCACATAATTGTGTGAAAAGTTATTCTCCACATTGAACTTCAATAAGTCAAAGTACAGGTCTAGACTTAATTATGATCATCTTCAAGCAATACTGAGGGTCTCAACTGCTTCCTCTCTAAAGCCAAATGTGGTTCAGATTTGTGAGAAGAAACATTGTCAAGTCTCTGGCAACAAGGGATAGGCAAAAGATGCCATGTTCAGAAGAATTGTTCATGATCTTCACTCAATGTTCTATTCATGCTCAGAAGAAATAATTAAAACTGTTAATAATGATGTTTGAGGTCTTTTTTTGGTGAAATCGCTTATGCGGCCCTGCCTCACCCTGGCTTTGCCTCCTGTGGCCCCCAGGTAAATTGAGTTTGAGACCCCTGCCTTAGATATTCTCTGTGGTCTCAGTAACAGTTCTTCACCATCACAGCTGTTGTTGTTGGGTTTCTGTAGTTATAAATCCTGTTTTTTTTTTATTGTTTGTTTTTTTTTGGGCCACACTCGTTTGATGTTCAGGGGTTACTCCTGGCTAAGTTCTCAGAAATTGCCCCTGGCTTGGGGGGACCATTTGGGATGCCAGGGGATCGAACTGTGGTCCTTCCTTGTCTAGAGCTTGCAAGGCAGGCACCTTACCTCTAGCGCCACCTTACTGGCCCCAGATCCTGGTTTTTGTACATGTCCTATGTCAAAGGCTGAATAGTGTATAGCATCTTCTGGTTTCATTTGAGCATTAGGTAGCAGAGAAGTCTATGAAAAAGTGTTGTGGAGATGTATAAGACAAATATATGAAAACAGCTGATTGTTTTGAGAATGATGTATATTTTAAACTTTGATTCTACTACAGATAACTTTTACTGTGTTTATGCAAAATAACAACCACTTTTGTAAGTTATGATCTGAATTACCCACCTCTTGCTGAGAACAATAAAATATGACTTACAGGTATATACCCCTCTCAATTTTTGAACAAAACAGTGGCAGTTGTTATGGTTACACATTATTTTACCTAAACGAAGATCATCCCTGGTTTCTTTGTATTTGTTTACAACTTGGTTTCACCCAAATCAGAGATTGTTTTATAGGTAAACCTGGGCAGGACTGGCTCAGAAAAGCCTGAGATATATACCCTTACTATGTCCTTAATTTCCCACCTGGGTGTGGTCTCTGTACTCAATAAAAATAGTTCTGACAAACAGCTTGCAGGAGATGAGGTAGAAGATTGCCAGACTTTAAATGCTTCACTTTCAGCCTGGTTTGGATTATTTCATGCTTGAACCTGATTCAAACCCTGATTCATCTGAGATTGGAGATATGATGCATGAGGTGATTTTACAACTGGCACCTGAACCTAAGACCCAGGGACCCAAGAAGACTGCAAGGATGGTGAGTGACTTGACCCTCTGATGGATTATCAAGCTGAATATGTGGTGCCTTTCACTGGAACAGCAGTGCACATGGCCCTTGTTCTGAATGGCTTCATGTTGCTCTGGTCCATCTACCTGCATTCTTTACTCTTGTCTGTACATGCAAGATTCCCTAAAGATTCTCCTGCACACATGCCACAAGAGAGAAAGATCCTTTTCAGTGGTGACAAGTTCTTGATATAAAGGCCTTCCCGGGCTGATAATTTATCGTTTACTACTGGCACTAAACCAGAGAACCCCATCTCCCAAAAATGATGAGCTAGCTACCATCTCCACAGACTCAGAGTATGAAAATGGCTCAACCAGTTATACCCCCATGGCCCAAGAACTAAGTCTGGTAGACAAGCTGGTCTGGCAATCCAAGTCCCAGGCACTATCAAATGGTTCAATGACTGGACTGGTTATGGATTTATCAACAGAAATGATACCAAAGAAAATGTCTTTGTTCATGGGATAGCTATTAAGAGAAACATGTTTCTGTGTAGCATTCCCAGCATGTTTCTGTGTAGCATTGATGATGGAGAGACTGTGGAGTTTGAAGTTGTGAAAGGAGAGAGGGGACCAAAAGCTACTAATGTATCTGGACCTGAGAATGGCAGTGAAAGGTAGCAGATATGTTCCCAATTGACATGGATACTGTTGATTCATCTCTCGTCCTCACTCAGCTGCTCCATCACCGATAGTGGCAGAGGTCTTCTCAGGCAGGACAGAAACAGGCAGTGAAAGGGAGAGCTGGACTCTGAGAAGCATCCCAAATGCCCAGGTCTACCATTTTTCCTCTACCTGAGGTGTTTTTTTGCAAGGACCTAGGCCCTTCAACCTGCAACAACTTCTTGAGGAGACCCCAGCAGCCTAACATAGAAGGTGAAGATGGAGGATAAAATGGAGAATCTAAGCCCAGCTGAAGAAACCCAAATAAGAACTGACTTTCCTCGAGGCTAATCTCTTAGCCCTATTTGTATCAGTCATTATATTGATGTTTAAACTGTGTTTTATCTGCATGGATCTTAATAGCTACTGTTTATTTTATGTCCCACTGCAAACAGAAAATTTTGTATTCAACTTTAGTGGTTTAATATTAGTTTGCACAATTCCAGGGAAATACATAATGTTGTTAGAGTTTTAAAAGTTCTCAGCTATCCTAGTGAATGTTGCCCAATTGCTATAATTTTTGGTTGTGTGTATTATTTAGCAACTTATTCTCAAATTATGTCTGTAAAAATTTTTAATGTCTTTTTACATAGAAGTTAATGGAAAAGGAACTTGGATACTATAGACTCTAATTACAGAGCCATTATAAGAATGTTTTAACAAACTTATTTTCAATGTAGATATCTGCAGAAATGTTCTTGTGGTTTTGTTTAACAAAGTTTATGAAAAGGAACTCAGATGTTCTAGACTTGTATTACAAGTTGTTCTTAGTGTAAGAATGTTTAAGAACTTTTGAATTAAGTGTATCTGCAGATGAGTTCTAATGTTTATGTTCAGAGAAGACTATGAAGAAGTTTTAAGATGTATAAGACAAAGATATGGAAAAAGCTGATTGTTTTGAGAATGAAGTATAGTTTAAACTTTGATGCAGACAACTTTTACTCTGCCTATGAAAAATAACAATCACTTTTGTAAGTTATGATCTAGGGTTCCCAACTCTTTCAGAGAACAACAGAACAAGACTTATGTACCTCTCTCAATTTTTTTGAATATAGAAGGAGCAGATGTTAAGTTACACCTTATTTTACTTAAAACAAAGATCATCCCTAGTTTATTTGTATTTTTTTGTTTACAACTTGATTTCACCCAAAACAAAGATTCTCTTACTTGTAAACCTGGGTGGGTCCAGTAATCCAACAGATGACTTTTAATTAACCTCTTGTATGTGCTCATAACTGATTTAGACCTGTTTCCTGACATTGTACAAGGTAGATGTAACCACCCTACTATGCATTGCAGTTAGGAAACCTTTTCTTCCTAAATGTATAAAGACTATAGGCTGGGAAAGGCCTTTGGGTATAGAGATCCTTATTTCTCCTCAATACCAAGAGCTCTTCTCTAGAATAGTTGCTTTCTCTTTCTTCTCTCCTATTCTCACCCCTCCTAAACTGGTTTTCTATTTGCCAGATTTAGACTCCTAATTGTTCCACTGATAGCTAAGAGATTTATTATTAATGCCAATTTGGTGAGTGGCAGGCAGTGTAGTTATGAATTTTTGAAAGATTAAGTATCATCCATAGAATACAATGGTGGATTCCCTGATGTGAATTTTAACCAATATGGATGAATCTAAGACAACTGGGAATATCTTCTTTTTCTCTAGGTCAGTGAGTGATAGAACAATGTTCTTCAACCTTTCATATATGTGGACCAGCACCTGTCCTGCACTACCAGTCCATGGATTAGCAGCTAAAGTCACTGCACCAAACCTGTGGTTTTCAACCTCTCTATACCTGTGGACCAGCACTAGTACTTAGATCACTGGCTGAAGACTATTGCCTTAGAGATCATTACCCAAGTGTAAATATTGAGATGTGGTGGGATTGGAGAAGAGCTATTCTGGCGAGTGAACCTCATGTACAAGTGGGGAAATAGATCCTCATGTACAAGTGGGGAAATAGATCCTCATGTACAAGTGGGGAAATATGGCCTCTTTGCATCTCTGGATTCTGCCATACTAATTATGATTTCTGTGGCAGCCATACTGCAAGCAGGAGGGATGTAAAACCAACTTTAAGGACTGCAGAAGAGACAGACGGAGAGAAACTGGGTAGTTAATTATTTCTCTGAACTATTAAATCAGCCGAGACTATTGTCCAGCCCCACACTGGCCCCCAAGACATCCTGATGTGTGAGCTAATTTGTTTCCATAGTGTTTAAGTCATTTTGAGCCAGTATTTCTGAAGTTTAACTGCTATGGTTTTTATTGTAATTTCTGGACTCAGTGTAAAATAGAGGTGAGATTGACCAAATCCATATTTCAGAGATGGAGAGTGGACATTTGCCCTTTAGCCCTCCCCACACCATTCTTGATTTGTTTTATTATAACCCAGAACAGAAATTTTAAGTTACAAACAATGATAGCTGAGTATAGCAACTTCCTTACTTTTAAGCCTCATTTTCTACTTTAACGTTTTGAATTGTCTCATTACACACCTCCATTCCTCTGTTCCTTTTGACTGATCTCTTATGGAGTCCATTTTCATCTCTTTACTGCTCAAGTAAAGGATTTTCTAAACCTCCATGAAAGATGGGCACTGTGAAGTTTACTGGATGCGTCATATGGTGGTTCTGACAACACTGCATGGGAGATTAATGTAGATTCCGCACTGTGACCCCTTTCTTTGATTTTGGGGACTGAGCTGGTTAGCCTGAGGGGGCTCATCTATTATTCTTTCCCTCTGGTCCCCATTGATCTGGGAAGACCTCTAGATTCTGTGTGCTTGCTCAGAGGTGATACTTTCCCTAGAGAGAAAGAGTTGCCATTTATTTGGTCAACCAAATGCTGCATTGAACAGCCCAAGAAACACAGCTTTTGAACAATCTATTGCTAACGATGTATTGTGAGCCTATTGTGTGTGTATGAGAGAGATATATACATATATAAAAAGATAGAGAAAAGAGCGATTGAGAAAGATAAAAGAGAGATTGAGACATTGAGAGAAGAGAAACGAGATTGGGAGAGAGAGAGAGAGAGAGAGAGAGAGAGAGAGAGAGAGAGAGAGAGAGAGAGAGAGAGAGAGAGAGAGAGAGAGAGAAAGTTGAGAGAATTAAAAGAGAGACTGAGAGATTGAGAAATTGAGAGAAAGAGAGAGATATATCCAGTGGTGCTCAGGGGTTATACTTAGTGATGTTCTGTGGTGTTTTGGTCACTAGAAATTGATCCCTGACCTCCAACATGCAAGACACATGCATTAATACTTTGAATACTCTCCCTAGAATCCATGGAACTTCTTAATAGCTAGAGTCTTCAATGCAGTCTTTAGGTCATGAACAAGAACAATGAAAGGGTATGTGGTAATAGTGGGGCTGCCTTTTTTGTAGTTCTCTTAGTTTTTATTTAAGCTGCAAATAAGTTACAGGGCTGAACCCTTTTGGCTTGTAAATTCAACTGAGAATAAAAAAGAAGAGTGCACATAGTATGTTTATGCAGACTACACTGGTGCCCCAGTATAGTTAAAAACTCCATTTTTACCTGTGTTTCTTTAATCGTTGAAAAAAATATGTGTATATGTGAAGTTCATTTATTGATCAAGAAAAGTGAAAAGGATAGCTTCACTAATTAAAACCAATTGGGACTGTGAAGGTTTAATTAATTGGATGCATGTCACTTCATTTCCATGTTATGTCTGCATAGCACCCTATTTTCATAATTAACATGTTGTTTCGAGTGGAGGGCGTTTTTCTAATTAACAGTCTGAGGAAGAAGTGATGCATAGGCCTGCTGAGCAGACAGAGTGGGTGGGAAGTCCCTGCTAGAATCAGTTTCTCTTTCTGGGAACTTATCTCTTCCCTTTTCCCTTGCCCTTTGTTTAATGAGTGAGGTAGTAGCAGTTCTTCAGGGACTTCAGAGATACAGGGGTGATTTTATGGGTGTTTTTGCATCTCCAGGTAAAGGTTGAGTCATTCTACTGCTCTCTCCTTTGAGCTACTCTAACTCTCACTGTTTGGCTGCTCACCAGGCAGCCAACACTTACCACTTGTGCTGAGACAAACATATTCTGAGGATCTTCTCTGTGTGATGCTGGCTTCTGACTAGACTTGGCACCAGGAAGAGATCATTCAAGTTCTCTTTGCCTCCTGTTATAAAATATGGGACCAAGATCTTCCCCAGTTTGTTAAGGTGCTGAGAAACTTACTGAACTTGTGCAAATGACATCCTTAGCAGAGAGTCTTATATGTCTAGACTGAGAAAATGATCCTGTCCACTTCTTATTTATCTTTTAAGAAAGTATACTCATGCCCACCATTTTCTCAGCTCCTCTACCAAGCTTCAAAAGAAAACAATGGCTGTCAAGTCTTTTCAGGTAGTCTGGTCATGGCTGACACATCTTTGGCATTCTCAGAATAGGTGGGGGCATATACTCTCTTCTGCTTGAAACCACGGCAGCCCAGTGCCACAAACTATACTCTCTGACAGAAATGACCCAGCTCCATAATTAGCCTTATCAAACTGCCAAGCCTCCAGTTTTGTTTCATCCTGGACCTCATGGCTGCGTACAGCTCAAGATTTCATAATAGTGCCAGCCCAGTAGAATCATAGGAAATCTGATGGGAAAGTTACATAGGAATCTACCAGCTCAGTGAATCTAATAATGACATAGAAGTCTCAACTAATATTAGTCACAACCAGGTAAATACTTAGGCACTGAATTTAATAACAACATGGAAAGGTTGAACCATTATTTCAAATCGACCTATGTTCATCTAAGTTTTGATAAATACATTTACCTTTATGAATAATGAATAATATGAAATAAATTTGTGCCTGCATGGTGGCAGGCCAGGATAGTGGTGGGGGGACACTGGTGAAGGAAGGTTACACTAGTGGTAGAATTGGTGTTTAAACACTTAATGCCTGAAACAACTGTATTATGAACACCTTATTAAATCATGGTGTTATAAGAAAACAATATTTTTAGAAGTATAATCTCCTTATCCATTGGGACTGCCAAGTGATCTTACCTCCCTACCCAACTCAGATACTTATTCTACTTTGGAAATAATTTTCCAAAAATGAGAACTGGTGCGGACCAGAAATATCAGGGGGTAAAACACTTGCTTTCCATGGAGCTGACCCACATTCAATTACCAACACCAGATATGGTTTCCCAAGCATTGCCAGGAGTGACCCTGAGTGCAAATCCAGAAATAAATCCTGAGAGCAGTATGCTATGGCACTTAAACAAGCCAAAAGCCAAAACAAATCATAAAGGGAGGTGAGATGAATCCTTTGGGGCAACCCTTAAAGTATTTCATTTCCCTGTAGCTTTGGAGTGCCATGGTGCAGAAATTGTTACCACAGGGAAAACTGGGCAACCCCAAACCTATTTAGCTGCCTCATCTCCTGGGGTTGTCCTCTTTTTTTTTAGATACCCCCACACTCTGATTGGACTCTCACTTCAAGCCGAAATTTTCTAATTCATTATGTGATAAAGTCCTTTATTTCCCAGAAGACTTCTTTTATTGAAGACAGAAAAAAAACTACTAAATTATATTCAGATATAGCTTAAATGTGCCCATTTTAATGATGGTGTCAAGGATTCCAAGCATGGTTCTTTATATGTATACTTTTCTTGATTGATCTGAGGTTCCTAGAGGTAGAAGTTGTGTCTTGGTAAACTTCTTTGGGCCAGATGGACTTGTGAGGATATAATAGGAGAAGGCTTTTAATCAATGACCAAATTTATCTCTATGTGGAAGATATATTTAAATATATCTTTCCCACAATATTGTTGACTCCATCTAGTCATGGGACATTTTTGTTTTGTTCTGTTTTTTTTTTTTTTTTTGTTCTTGGTGCATGGAAGATTTCTAGTAAGAAAATAAAATTGGCAAGGGCTCCAGGATAGCACACTTGGTATAGCTCCTTCCATGTAGGCATGATACCATGAGTTTGATCCCCTGCAGAGCCCCACATGCTGGGAGCAATCCTAACAATTCAATACAACAGTGTTTGAGTTTCAGCTCCCTAAAACTGAATATGTAAGCTTTGAGCCAAAGATATAGTCCCTGGATAGCACAGCAATCAAAGAACATGAGTCCTGTGGTCAAAGTGTGCAACAAAAACAACAAAGAAAGGGGAAGGGAGGGCACACCCCTATGTATTAACGCTTCATAGATTTGTTGTCAAGGCAAATTGATGATGGCTATCAAAATTGTCAAAGCTAAGAAACGGTTGAAAATAACTGTATGGTGAATTTCCATGTAGTAGTAACTGCAAACAATATTACTCCTGTTGGAAGGTGTGTCCTTCCTCCTTTGGAATACATTTTTGAGTCGCTGTGATCTCTGGTTCCTTTTGCATGCTGTCATTGCAACTGGGGATGGCACTGGAAACAGACCCAGAGACAGTCAGTCCTCAGAGAGGTACCCTTTACTTAGTAATACTAGAAATAGTAATAGTAATACTAGAAACAAATTATTTGCAAGCATCAATCTATACCTTTAAAAATGATCCTATAAACCTCTGATTTTCCTAATATGCTATTCTCTTACCTCAGTAACAGATACAATAAATAATACATTCTGGTAATTTTAGAAAATCATTATATTTCCAGGCACTTTTATGGAGCCTATCAATATTTATACTTAGTCAAGGAATTTCTTTCTTTCTTTCTTTTTATTAACAGAGAAGTATTCTCAGATGTACCTTGAGGATGGATATCCTTGTGGTAGGAGTAAGATTGGGTAGGGTGGAGGTTCATGCCACTTTGTACCAATCCTGACTTGTTGCCAACTATGTCAGTCTAGGTTTTCGGGTGTAATCATGAACAGGCACTGTGCAGAACATAAATTTCTAGAAACAAAGCTTATAGGAAGGTGGGAAGTCTAAAAGTTTAATCTATCCATTCTGACAATGTCTTGATGAAATAAACATACAAGGCTCTCTCCATCTGATGGAGAAAGCCTGGAAAGTTTAGGATAGTTTATGGCTAAAAGATAAAAGACATTTGGGTCTGAAGTGATATTATAGCTGGAAGGGAGTTTGCCTTGCAAGCAGCACACAGGTTCTTTTTTCTTTTTTCAAAGTCAAACCTTTTTACTTGTAAATATAAAAGTAAAATCAACTCTTAAATTTAACACTTATTTAGCATTTGAAATTAGATGTTTGAAGTCTTGGAACTAAGAACATCTAGTTTAGTAAGTAGTCAGCTGTAGTGATTTCATTTAATCACTTTGTAGTATATAAAGGTAAATTTATAGGTTATTTTTTAAAAATATATCTTTATTTAAGCACCATGATTACAAGCATGATTGTAGTTGAATTTCTGACATAAAAAGAACACCCCGCTTTAACAGTGCAACATTCCCACCACCAATATTCCCATTTCCTTCCCCCATATTCTTGCCTATATTCCAGACAGGCATTCTACTTTTCTCACTCATTAACATTTCATGATAGTTGTTAGTGTAGTTATTTCTCTAATTGCACTCACCACTCTATGTGGTGAGTTCCATATCCTGAGCTGGTTTTTCTGGCCCTCATCTCTATAGTCTCTGGGCAATATCACAATAATGTATTTTTTTTTTAACCCATAACACTCGGGTTCTAAGCTTGGTGCCCTCATATAGTCCCCCAAACCCTTCCAGGAGTGATCCCTGAATGCAGAGACAGGAGTAAGTCCTAAGCTTTGTCCAGTGTGGCTCATAAACAAAAGAAACTGAAAAATAAAGTTGAGACAGAGCAGGAGTGATCTCAGAACAGCTTCTGAAATGTATAGTGAAACTATAATTGCCTAATATCCTAGTTTTTAGGGTGTAGTGCTAGGTGATATTAGAAACTTTGGAGGGTTCTGAATTGATAGTATAATGGCTATATATTTGCCTTTCAAACTACAGTTTCAGCCTCTTTTCAAAAGTGGAAAATTTAACAATCTGCACACCCCCACCCAAAATAAGTAAGCACTAGTAAAGTCATCTGTATGCTAAGACACCATCCTATCAATCCATGCTTTGGAAAGAGATTTTGCATGGAATAATTTGCCCAAACTCAGAGTTTTATACACTAGAGATATGACATAGTGCTCTCCCACTGAGCTACTCTCCTTGCTCTGAGACAGTCTTTCTTTTTTCTTATTTATGACCTTGTCCCATCCTCTGTCTACCTGTATAAACCTTCCATTTTGTTGAAAAATTTTGCAGTACCTTTTACATGCTAGACTGAATTCTGAATTGTTTTATGAATTGTTTAATAAAGCCAACTAGACCTTCAAAGTGAACTCAGTTGAAAATTTTTTATTTAACTAGCATAATATCTCTCCTAAAAGGCCTAGGAGAGTTTATAAAATCTTTATTAAGGTATAATTCAAATACCATACAATCCATCTATTTCAAGTCTAGAGATCAATTCAATTGTACTTAGTGTCTTCAGGATTGTGCAACCAGAACCACAACCTAAATTTAGAATATTTTCATCATCCCCCTAAGAAATCCTATTTCCACACCAGCCCCCAGCTTAGGTATATAATCCACTTTGAGATAATTTTTGTGTCTGGTGTGAAGAAAAGGCCCACATTCCACATTTACTCTTTTGTCATCCTAATACCATTAGTTGAAACAGAATTACTATTGATTTTATTGACACCCAGAACAGTTGATTTATTTTAAACCCTAGTTTTATATTAGAAATGCTTGGAAGTATTAAAAATATACCCATGCCTGGGCTCCTTTTTGTTCCACAAAATCAGAATCTCAGAGAGTCAGAAACCCTGATAACATATTTTCATGGCAGTAAATTCACCTATGAACCATCTACCCCAGTAGTCGCATATACTTGTGGGAGGAGTAGAATTGAGTCATCAATAACCTCTGTGTTAGGGTCTACTGGGGTCCAGACTTTTACCAATATTATGCCTGTGAATCCTTTCTTCTCCTAAGCTGGAAAACCCTGCTTGTTTCCGTTGACCTTCATTTGTGGGCCTGATGATCTGAGTAAACAAGGTATAGTGTTTGTACTCAACAAGAAATCAATCTTATCAGGACAATGAATGTTCTGCACTTACAGGTCTTACCTTCAGCATGACAACTCTTCTTAGATGCTGCTATGGAGCTCCTACCATAACAGCTTTAATTCCTTCCAAAATGTATGCATTTAGGGCAGATGGTGTTGGAGAACACAGAATTTCAGCACTAGGAGCCTTTGCCTCAAGTTACTAACGACTTTTTATCAGTGTTACAGAGCCAGGGCTCATCATTGCTTTATGCATAGGAAAGCCAATTGCAATGGCACTGGACTTTACGAAAATTAAGGGCTTTATTGTGAGATTCATCAACATGAGATATGAGGTAAGGCTCAAATATTCCTGATTTAAGGAACAGAGGGTTTCAAAAACTGGCTTAGGAGATCACATATACACGGTGGAAAAGTAGACTTGCCAAAAGCAGTTGGTTCCATATTAATATGAGCATGTTTAACTAGAACCAGCTGTTAAGGATTTAGCAACAACAATTCAAGAGTCCCACAAAATTCTAATGTGTGTGCCCATGGAGATTCCAGTTTGGTTTTAAGATGTTTGAGAGGCTCATGAACTTGTACATGTACCAGTGGTTTTTTTCTCTACATTAAAAAAAATGTAATCTATTTAAAATGAAGCATTATAGTTTACAGTAGTATTGAAGTTGCTATCTTGTAGTTTTGCAGAGTTCTACACTAATCCATCCACTAACATTTCAAAATCCTTCCACCATTTTCCCATAATTCCTTCTAATTCCCTCACCTCAGTTATCTGTTCCATTGATGGCTCAGAATTTGTTTCCATGAAGGATTATCAAATTACTTTCATTGTTTTTTATACTCAATATATAAGTAAGGACTTCCACTATTTATCTTTTGCAATTCCTTCATTAATCATGACCCTTCAATACCATCTAAATTGCCACAAGTGGCATTTTTTATTCATTATAGCTGCATAGCAGTTTATCGTGTAGATATGTTACATTTAAAGAATTTATTCATCTGCTATTGGGAACTTTGGTTGTTTCCACATCTTGGCTATAATAAATAATTTTGCAGTGAACATATATGTAAACAAGTCCTTTTGGATCAATGTTTTCATGTTCTTTGGGTGTAGATCCCAGATGTAGAATTTTAGGTTCATATGCAAGTTTTATTTATAATTTGTTATAGAGTAGGAGTATTCAGAACATTTTTTTAGAATTATTGCATTATGCAGCAGTACAGCAGTGAATAAGAGTTCATTTATTTTCATCATAGTCCCTTCAGTACTTATTATTTTTGATCTTTTTATGTATACCATTCTTGCTGAGAAGTTGTCATTTAGCTTTCTTGGTTCTTTTATGTCATGACAATTCATTATTCAGCTCTTTCTTAAAGTAGCAAAAGATGGATGTTTTTAAAACTTTATTTAAAGACATAATTGACATAGTTGATCATAATACATTTGTTTCCAGATAAGTGAAAGCAAAGTTATTGAAAACAAAATAGAAAGAAAAAATAAAAAGAAAAGAAAGTGAGTTTAAATCCAGAAAAAGTTCAGTAACAAGCACTGTATTATTAATATGATACATTGAATTAATATGTCATTAATACAATGGAAGATTAATTAATACAGTGGTTTAGTAAACTCTTGTTAGTTGTCTATTCTGTTAAATTGGTGTGATCCTATAGAGCTGACAGCATTAAACAAATGAAGTTGTCCAGAGATTCAAAGCACTGTTACTGATACTATGACTTTTAGGGGCATGTATTCAGCTGCTAGGGCTCCTGAAAGAGGAAGATATTGGGGAAGGGTGCCTGCACTCACTCTAAAAAGCCCTGGTAATATCAGCCCCCAAATCAGCATACCAGAAGTTTGGAAATATTTGTGTACCGAAGAGAATCATAGAGGATCAGTAGTGAGGCAGGATCATAGGGAAAATGATAATTCTGGGTGGTGGAGGAGGCAGGCAATGGTTTGGTAGGGTGGAGGCTTGGCCTGCTCTCTCCTCTTGAGATGGCCAGTTTTATTTATTTTTTTGTTTTGTTTTTATTGCATCGGCCATTGTACACATGTTCTTTCATGGCTTAGTTTATATCTCATTAGATAAAAGAGTAAGTCTATGGAGCTGGATCTGTTCAAACATAGATGGTTTATACTAAAAGGGATCATCACCAGAAAAACATGATTTTAGCCTCAAACAACACGCCCATGGATGATAGGAGGACAGAAATTAAATTCAGTCATCAATGGCCAATTATTTATTAATCAATCATGTTGACATAATGAAATTTCCAAGACCTGTTGCTAAATAAGAGGTTTTAAAGAACTCCCAGAAAGGTAAAAATCCATGTTCTGGATAAATATTTGCCTAAAGAGGGCATAGGAGTTCTATATATATAGGATACCTCCTCCCTCAGCCCCCAAAACTTTGTCTTATGTATCTTTACCATGTGACTGCCCTGATTTGTATATTTTGTAATGAATCAGAATTAGTAAAGTGCCTTTTTGAATTTGTGAGCTATTTTAGCATTATAGAAACTGACAAGAGAATTGTGTGATTTATAGTTGATCAGTGTGGTGGTCACCTGAACTAAGTGTGACTTAGTCTGTAGGATTTGTGTGAACTCTGAACTGTCATATGAGAATTGAATTGTACACCACACATTTGGCATTGGAGTATCAGAGAAAAGGCGCGTGGGGGGGGAGGTATATTTGGTGTCAAGAAAATGACCTTCAAAAGTGGATTGCTAGATAGTTTTTAGAAGAAATCAGATAAGGGAGTCTGGTAATCAAAAACAACTCAGCCCTTTGCATTAATATGTTTGTTTCAGTACTATTTACAATAGCCAGAATCTGGAAACAACCTAAGTGCTCAAGAACAGATAGATGAATGGATAAAGAAACCATGGTATGTCTACACAATTAAATACTATGCAACTGGTAGAGAATGAAGTCATAACATTTGCCTATATGTGGATGGATATAGGGAGCATTATGCCAAGTGAAATGAGTCAGAGGGAGAGAGAGAGACATAAAATAATATAACCCATCTGTGATATATAAGAAAAAAAAGTATGGTAATAATATCCAGAGATAATAGATATGGGGGCAAAGAAGATCAGTCCATGCTAGAAAGTTCACCACAAGTAGTGGAACATTGCAGTTACAGGAGAGAAGGAACCACTAAGACAATGATAATTGGAACTGATCGTGCTGGACAAAAATGATGCTGAATGCTGAACAGAGATGAGTGACATGCACAGTACCCCCTTCATTAACAGTAGTGCAAAACACAGTATATAAAAGGAAAAAATAAAAAAATAAATAAAAAATAAAAAAAAATAAAATAAATAATATAAATATAAATATTTATAAAATATTTAATTTTATAATTTAATTTATATATATAAATATATATTTTATACTTTTATATTATAATATATATTATATATAATTTTATATTATAATATTTTATATTATAATAATTATATATAATAATATATATAATATATAATAATATATAATAATTTTATATTATAATATTATATTATATATATAATATTATAATATATATAATATATATTATATATATAATATATATTATATATATAATATTATAATATATATATTTTATATATATAATTTTATATTATAATATATATATTTTTATATATATAAATATATATAAATATATATTTATAATATATAATATATATAATTTTATAATTTAATTTATATATAAATATATATTATATATAATATAATATAATTTAATTTAATAAAATATAAAATAATTATAAAATATAAAATATATTATAAAATATAAAATAAAAAATAAATAAAAATATAAATAAATAAAAATAAATAAAATAAAAAAATAAAAAAAATAAAAAAAAAGGGAGAGTGAAAGAGAGAGAAAATGAGAGATAAAGAAAGAGAAGTAGAAAGAAAAAGAGAGAAAAAGAGAGCATAACATGCCTGCTCCAAAGGCAGGCAGGGGGAAGGGTGAGGGAAACTGGAGATACTGGTTGTGGGAAATGTGCACTGGTGAAGAGTGATGTACATTGTAAGACGGAAACCCAATCATGAACAACTTTGCAACTATGGTGTTTAAAAATAAAAATCACTCCCATTTTATTCTACAGACCTGATTGTATTTTTGACCTACTTCTCCTAACAACTGATTCTTCCTGCTGGCATCACCCCTTGATGGGGTACCATCTTCTAAACCTGGGTACCACAGTTCAGCAGGGAAATGTTTGACATCATAAAATAGATAAAAAATTAAAAATCTAGATTTGGTTGGGAATGTATATATGAACACAACTTTCCTTGAAGATAGTTTGGTACTACATGTAAAAATGTTTATACTTGGGCCCGGAGAGATAGCACAGCGGCGTTTGCCTTGCAAGCAGCTGATCCAGGACCAAAGGTGGTTGGTTCGAATCCTGATGTCCCATATGGTCCCCTGGGCCTGCCAGGAGCTATTTCTGAGCAGACAGCCAGGAGTAACCCCTGAGCACCGCCGGGTATGGCCCAAAAACCAAAAAAAAAAAAAAAAGTTAATACTTTTGAGCTAGACACCTTAAATTTGGGAACTTCCTTTTTCCTTAGGGAAATGACCTGACCTTTGTGTTAAATTTTAGGTAAGACATTATCTATTGAACATTATCTATAATTGAAAAAGTTGAGCACAAAAAGGCCAGCAGAGTACATATCTTCCATTCCAGAGAATTCAACCACTGGAATAAAATCAACAACATCCAAGATAACATCAAAGTGAGCATGAAAAAATTATCCAAGTGTGGTAATTTTACAAAGCATAACCTTTGAATGGAATGTTATAAAAACTTATTAAAAATTTACAGAGATGTTTTAGGGGTGTGTCACTCCCTGTAGTGCTAAGGGAATAATGTAATGCCAGTGTTCAAACCTGGAGTTCTTGGGACTAAAAAGTTCCTCAGGGGTTAAGGAACTTCTTTTGCAGATGACCCTGGTTTAATTCTCAACATAAAACACTGTCCAGAGTGGCCCTAAACAATAGAAAACAAAAAGATGAACCTGGGGTTCCACATGTAAAGTTTGTGACCTAATTCTGAGTTTTCTCCATAGCCCAAGGAATTAATCTCAATTCTCAAGATCAATTTAAGGTGTAATATGCTGTTAAAGGTGTTGTATACATCAACATTAATAAGTACTATTAATTTATTATATAATATAAATTAATATTTTTGTTTGTTTGGGGGCCAAACACAGAAGTGCTAAGTGCCTACGCCTGGCTCTGTGCTTAGGAGTCACTCCTGTCAGAAATTGGGAGACCATAAATGATTAAACCTGAGTTGGATGTCCACAAGACAAGTGCCCTGCTGCACTATTGCTCTGGCCCATCAACTAATTTTTAATTTTATCTTATTTACTTTATTTAAATGTTATGTTTTACAAAGTTGTTCATAATGCAGTTATTAGGGGCACTCAGTGTTCTCTGCTTCCCTGCCCACCACAGCCATGCTCAAGATTCTTGCCTTAGAGATGTCTCTTGCTCACCATTATCTACTACTCTCTGTCTTTTAAGTTTGTTTTGTGACTTTAGGCCTTTGGTATAGTCTGCATCACTGAAACAACTTCATGGCCCCTAGTGTGGTTTTCTTTGAGTCTGATCTGGTAGCCTCAGTCTTTGTATGTCCTGCAAGACTTACATGTCCAAGGTCTCTAAATTTTTGGGAGCTCTGGCCTTGAAGGCTCAAAAATTTAACAGTGTTTAGAAAGATGGAGCATAGACACTTTTCACCCTTCTTAGGTATTAGGTAGATTTGTACTGAAGTTATGGCTTGAGGAACAGTGACAGGTAGCATCAATTTTATCTTACCTCAGATCTATCATCCCCCACCCCAAGGGCCCTTCTCTGGGCTCTGTGAAAGTTTTTTCTGACTATTATTACAATAAATACTTTACTAAGGATAGGTTCCCCAAAATGCCAGTCTTTATTTCTTTGTGAAACTCTAGGCTCTCTGGGTCCTACCTCTTTCACTGCTTCTTTTTTTTTGGGGGGGGGGGCACACCCGGTGACGCTCAGGAGTTACTCCTGGTTATGCGCTCAGAAATTGCTCCTGGTTTGGGACACTGGGGGATCTTATCACGGTCTGTCCTAGGCTAGAGTGGGCAACACAAACACCTTACGGCTCCGCCCACCGCTTCGGTTCCTCTTTCACTGCTTCTGAAAAATTATTTGTTTATTTTTGCTTTTAATATTTTAAAGTATAAAATGCACTTTTTTTTTTTTATAGACTTCATTTCTAAAGTGCAATGAACAGGAGTCTCTGGCCCATGTCTGTTTCCATCTGCCCAATTCAGCTTTCTTTCATCCAAGAGGATGGAGGGGGACAGCCAACTTTTCCAGATGGCTGCCCAGTGGGTCAACTCAACTCAACTTACTGAAGAGCTTGTTTTGTGGATTCTTTTCCCGCCAATTGGAGTGGCTAGCATCATCCATATGTATTGACTGTGCTTCTGGACTCCATTCCACTGTCTGTCTGTCTATTTATTATCTGCCAATATTAATGGTAGTTGAGGGCAGACAGATGCTCCTTAAGCCCATGAAAGAGGGCTTAGTTCTTCTTTTCCTCACCCAGCTTTGATTTCTCCTCCTTTGAGAGGCAACTGATAATTGCTCAAATCTTAACAGCAATGTTACCTTCACTTTATGGATTAAAAAATAAGAATACAGAGTTTGAAAGGACTTGTGACAATAGATGGAAAGCCACAGGAATCTTGAGACATATATAACTACTATATTATCTAAACTCATTTTCAGAATATTGGTATGATTATTACAGAAAACATGTATGACTGCTGTATGTTGTGAACCATCTGCTAGGCACTGGGTAATGTGCTCTAGATCTTTGCATATAGAACCTCATTTAGCATAATAACCTCATGAGAGGGTTGTGATTATTTGAATTTTATACTTGAGGAGCTGAGACTTGAGGAATTATTCAAATTGATGAACTTTTCCTGGTCAGCATGTGTTGCTATAAATACCAATCCTCATAATTAGGCATTGCTGACTTTCCACAATCAGGTTCAGGGGCTAGTGTTCTTGCTTCTAGTTTTGAAATCACTTTCTTTGTCAGTTACCAGACCTCAAGCAGTTTCCAAAGTTTGGATCAGGTTGTTTCTAGGTCCCATTTTGTTTTGTTTTTGTTTTTGTTTTGAACACAACAGGCAGTGTTCAGGGTTTACTTTTGGCTTTTGGGTCAGGAGTCATTCCTGGCAGTGCTCTGGGGACAAGTGTCTGGAATTGAACCTGAGTAGGCCATGTGCAAGGCAAAAGCCCTACCTGCTGTGCTATCTTTCTGCTCCCCTTGATTTTTGACTGTTTTTTTTTTTTTTTTGGCTTACTTAGACTATGCATTTCTTAGACAACATGTACACTTTCAGTGCAGTGTACTGAATTTTTAAGGTGATCAATAAATGCACTAATGTTGAGAAAGCTGATAGGGATATTTGCATTAGGTCACAGGAGTGCAAAAATAACAGGCAAGTAGGTTAAAATCTAAATAAGAAAGCTCAGACTTAATGAGTCAGCTAGTAGAGATCTCCAAGAAACCTTGAACAATGACTCAAACATGGTGTTTGAATCTCTTAGGCCATGGAAATTTCCTTCCTTCCCCAATACTTACTGTGCCTATACAAAAAAAAAAAAAGTGGGGTAACACCAAACCTTGCCACTCCAGCATTTCTTTTTCTGGTTTTGTTTTGGTTTTTGTCTGTTTTTGATATTATTTTCCTTCTCTTTTTTCTTCTACTTTTTTCTTTTCTTTCTTTTTTTCACTCTTGTGGATATTATTCGGTCATTTTTTCATTTCTTTTCTTTCTTTTTTTTTTTTAGTACTTGATACCAAATTTTTTATTCTCTTTTCCTTAACCTTTTTATCTCCAACAAAATAGCATAACTTGAATCATTCAGCCTCATAAATTGACGAGGGAAAGGATGATACCAGGACCAGTCATATGAACATGTAATGTAAATAAAAAAATGACCAGACTGGAACACCAAACAGAATAGATACCCAATCTACAACAAGCTGTAAAGTGGAGACCAGTTACACTAGTATTCGGGGGGTGGGGGGTAAAGGAGGGAGATATGGGAGACATGCTGGGAACAGGAGTGGAGGGAGGACAATATTGGTGGTGGGAATGCCCTTCATTCATTGACACTATGTACTGTAAATAATTCTGTGTAATGAACTTCAGTCACAATAAAAATAAAAAAAAAATGGGGGAGGGAAGAACCAGCAAAGCACTAAACTCAAGTAACTTGGTTTGTGAAAGTTTTGATCATTTTTACTGAGTTTTGTCTGTCAGTTGGTGGTTTCTTTATCATAAATCTAGGAGTTTAAAATTAGATAAAATTCTTTATTTCAAGATTTTGTTGAAACTCAGAATGAAAAACACTTAACAGAGTTGTCACACACTTTTCTATGCTAGACTTCTCTTCCAATTGAACACTTAATTTTTAAATTTATTGAGTTATTATTGATTATTGTAGTGGTATTGAGTTTGTGCCAATTTGTGGCTCTGTTGGGGATTTTGTGGTGCTAGAGATTGCAATCGACAATGCAGCAGTTCTAGGGAACAAACTCAGGGCCTCATACACATATAAGGCATACACTTGATCACTGTGCTACATCTAGGTCTTCCTAACTGAATGGTTTAAATTTTCATCTTTTCCAGTTTGCTTTGGGAAAACCTTCTAGATTTATTTTCCTCTTCTTTTATTCCTCTTTTTACTTAAGTTCTAGTTGGGCTGTTGCTTTCTTTAAGGGAATTGGGGTCCTTCTCTGTCTTCCTACTGCATGCTGTCATCTCCTGGTCATTTCCACTGGCTCTGTGATAGTCTGACAGCTCACTTATTCCCACAGATTCTGAGCTCTTAATAGGAAAAACTCTGATGTCTCATTGGTTCCCAGGCCTGGCATCCAGCAGCTGTCTAGAAAATGTTGGCTCTGAATAAAGAAGGTGCATTGTCACAGGCCAGCTGTCCCTATCTGTTGTGCCAACTGAGAAGTTGTTGGTTTTTTGGCATCTTAACTTTCTCACTCACATTTTGACTGGAAAATTTTGGTCCAGAATTAGAGACAGGACTTCCCATTCTTGTAATAGTACAAGTAGTGGGCCTCACAGCATTTTCTCCCTGGACTAGGAGCTCAAAGAGCATCACTTTCATCTCTCCATTGACTTCTGGAAGCTACTAGATTATTCTTACAAAGACACAAAGATATTCTCTTCCCTTTTCTTCCCTATTCTCCTCCTATTACTCTTCCTCCTCCTTTTTATCTTTTTTATTTTTGGTGATGCTCAGGTTTGCTTGCTACTCAAGTCATTCCTGATAGTGGATCATGAAGTACTGGAGATCATACTCAAAGCGTGTGCTCCACCCTGTTGAGCAATTGCCCAGAAAGAAAGACCTTCTTCATACAGCTTTGAACTCCTTACTTAACTAAACCCCCAACTTGGGTTTGTGCTTGGTCACATTAGAAAAATCAATTTTGTTAATATCAATCAATTGTATTAGTTTAGCAAATATCACCTCTACTCCCCTCAATCACCCAGCATATAAGACAATTCCTCCTCTCTACCGTTCACATATCATACCTCATCACTGTGGTTGACTTCAGATCCAGTCCTGTTGTGTCAGGCTTTCGTTCTCCTGTTATCTCCTCTTAGTTATTTCCCTTCCACCTGTGCCTTGCTTTTAATTTCTTCAATGTCCTTGTTGTACTCAGTGGTAAGCTCAGTTTTCTGCCTATAGAAAAATTACCATGTTGTAGTCATCCTTATCATCTACGACAAGTGTTATGAATCTTTTTTCTTTATTTTTGGAGGGGGCACACCAGAAAGTACTCAGGGTTTACTTCTGGAACTGTGTTTAAGGATCACTCATTGTGAGGATTGGGGTCCCAGAAAAGGTACTGGGTACTGGGACTGAACTCTATCCGGTTACATGCAACATGACATCTGCCCACTATACTATCTCTGCAACTCTGAGTCTTTTTTATTCCTTTTCAATAATCCCCATACCCTGTCCTTGCTTGAACTTCTCCCTTGCCTTTCTGACTTTCCTTAGTCTTTAAGTCTCTTCCTTATCGTTGTGGTGCTGCAGATTTGATTCTTTCAGTTAATTATTCCCTTGCTTTAATGTCTGAATATCTCAGCATTTGTTTTTTTCTCCTCTTCTGTTTTATTCATCTACATATAGATTTTTTTTTTGCCAATTTTATGTTTTTAAGCTTTCTTTACTTTCATTTGGTCTTCCCTCTTGAGCATGAACTCAGAGCGGGGATCTACAGAATAGGGTTTCAATGTGGTTGATACCTCTTAGAAAATGTTTACATGTTACCTGAGACTCCAAAGGCAGGAGATGTTATAAGGCATCAATAGAGCCTGTGCATCCTTTAGGTAGGTGTTTTTGAGGATATAAAAATGTGTGGATGTTATCTGCATCACAGAGAACTGCTATGAATGCATCAGTACTTATTCCCTCCCTACTCATTCAGAGGGATGAGCGTTTTCTTCTGAACAAAAGGGTCAGAGAGGAGTCAGATAGTTGGTGTTTTCTATGCCTAGGCTGAAGCTGGAAGAACTGTTTCAGGTACCAATACTGTCAAACACAACTCTTTGGGAAAAAAGTAAGGGGTCACTGGGGCGATAGATCAAAGGACTAGAGTGCATTGCATGCTGGGCATGAGGAGGCTCTGAGTTTTGTTCTTGGTGCCCTGAGCACCACTGGACATAGCCCTGGTCATCTCCAACACCATTACTTCATTGGGTTTGAGTATTCCCTTATTGCCCGCTAGAGTAGTTCTGGCCCTCTGAACACTGTCTGGGAGCCCAACCTGCCCCCACCTAAATGAAAGGAAGGAAGGAAGCAAGGAAGCAAGGAAGGAAGAAAGGGGGCCGACGAGGAAGCGCTAGAGGTAAGGTGTCTGCCTTGCAAGCGCTAGCCAAGGCTTGCGGTCCCCCCCCCCCCCCGTCGCATATGGTCCCCCCAAGCCAGGGGCAATTTCTGAGAGCTTAGCCAGGAGTAACCCCTGAGCATCAAACGGGTGTGGCCTGAAAAACCAAACAAAAAAAAAAAAGAAAGAAAGATAGAAAAAGAAAGGAAGGAAGGAAGGAAGGAAGGAAGGAAGGAAGGAAGGAAGGAAGGAAGGAAGGAAGGAAGGAAGGAAGGAAGGAAGGAAGAAAAAAGGAAGGAAGAAAGGAAAAAAGTAGGGATGGAACTATGAAAGGAAGGAATGGAAGAAGGAAGGAAGGAGAGAAGGAAGGAAGGAGAAAGGAGGTAATAACAACTCTCAAATGGGAGGTGTTTATGCTGGGCCTACCAAGAATTAAAATTTAGCTTAATTGCAATTTCAGCCTCTCCCCAAAGTGGAACTGTTAATTAGCCAATCCGGAGTTTCCTTTCAGTACTTGTCAGGTAATCTGCACAGAAAGATCCCCTATGTTTCCCTAATGATAGGTAATTTTGCCTGAAATAATCTTTCTTTTGATAATGACTTTGTCCTACTCTTTCTCTGAGTTTTGTAAAACTCCTTGTATTGCCTTTCTGCTTTGGAGATAGGATTCTGCCCAGTGGTGGATCATTTAATAGACTCCATTAGATCTTTAAAGTGAACACTGTTGGATTTTTTTGTTATGCTGGAAAATTATATTTTTGCTGCTTCTGTAGCCTTTTAATGTTATCCAAAATAGTTGTAGGCTGTTTATTATTATAATTCAAGTACATTTTACAAACATACTTATCATTAGTTTTAAATATGTGGCATGAAAACTTTGATGAATTTAAGATCACAAAATATCAATAACACTAATTTGCCAATAAAGGAAAGCTTTAGATTACCAAGTATAATTTTAGTGTAGATTTTTTTAATTACTGACAATGGTGAAAAAGTAGTTTTGCCTTTGTTTGTGAATTCAATGTCTTATTACTGTCTTTTGATGAAAATCATCAAATGATACTGGACCTAAAAGGAAAAAAGGGAGGAGAGGGAGAGAGGGAGTGGGAGAGAAAGAGACAGAAAGAGAGAGAGAAAACATCAATGAAGGGATGGGTATTGGAACATTATGTTACTGAAACTCAACCATAAACAAATTTTAAATTTTGTATCTCATGGTGATTCAATACACTTTTTTTTTTTAAAAAAAGAAGGTTGATGGTATTGCTAAAAATTGCTATTTCACACTTACCCTATAGTCATTTGCAATCTTTATAGCCATCCCCTCAAGAGGATGAGAAGAAATTCTAAAATGTTCACTGACACAAACTTGAAGCTCCCATAAACATTTGAAAATATTTTGTATTTAAATTAAGTATTGACTTTTTCTGAACCATTTATATATATGTATATATATTTACATTGATATAAATAAAGGGTAATGTCCTCCCTTCCTCTCACTGAACTTTAAATTTCCTTCGGTTCATCGCAGTATGTGACAGTGTAATCATTTTCCTTGTATATTTTAACATAAAATATTTTGAGGGCCCAGGAAAATGGAAGAGGCTTAATGCAGGTACATCAAGCCAGCTTCTGAGTACTCTAACTGCTGCCCCTTTCAAAGTTTGAGTTACTTCACTCTTTTTTCCTGCTCTGAGGCTCCCCAACCCATCCACTCTCTCAGAGGAACCCACACTGAAAACTGGCCTGAACCACCTCCAGAACAGATAGCTGGGGAAAGCCTCCTGCAGTAGCAGCAGCAGCAATCAGACAATCCTTTTCTGCTTTGTGAGCACCCCACTCTTTCACCCCAGCGTGTTTCTGGCTTGCTGGGGAGATAATGTCCTAGCACTCGCTTGAAGGGATCATAAGACTGCAGTAAAGCAGAGAAGGGGCAGTGTCAGGAGAGCAGTAAGTGTCTTCCTCACCTCCCCCCAAGTCCCCAAAGAGGAGGGCAAGACTGGATCAGACAAGGCTCCCCAGAGACACCAGACTTGAGGGCTGTTTTCCCTTACAGCTAGTAGTTAACTAACATAACAGATCTTTGCAGCTGGTGGTCCCCCGCTGGCATCCTAGCCTCCTCCTTCTGTACACTAATTAGTGCAAAAGCAGGGAGCAAATTTTCAAGCATGGATTTGCCTTTATAGTAATATTATTTTGGGAAATACCCAGCCTCCTCTTGGCTGGTAGACTCTCCACACTTCGTGTTGGAACTTTCTTGGTGATTTCTGGCTTTGTTAACCTAGGACAGAGGCCAGTTGTTGAAGTCAGTGCAACCCTATATGTCTTCCCTGGATTTAAAAGACAGAAAGAGTTGTGTGAAGAGCTTGGAAGCAGAATCCTCAAGGAAGAGTGTGAGTCATCAAGAGGTGTTGTTGTTTCTTCTCCCCTGAAGGTGGAAAATGCATCTTGAGTGTGAAGTGGATATTCTGAATTGTTCCCAGGAGCCTCACACTTTGCAGTTCTGGAAGGGGGTTTCTGCCTCCCACAGCTCTCAGTGAGGCTGCCACTGCAAACCTGACAGGCCCTAGACTTGTCTGAATATCAAGAATTGTGTGCAAAACAGTCTGGAGAGATACTGGGGAGGATGCAGTGATCCTGGAAGTGGTCCTGGCCAAGCTGGTCTGGAATGGTGCCTCTGGGTCCCAGCTCTGTCATGCTGTAAAGTCCTAATACCTTGTTAGCCCCCTACTATAGTAATAGGCAACAATATGTTCACTAGGCACTATTTTAATTTTATTTTTTTAAATAAAATATTTTTTGGGAGCCGGAGACATAGCACAGCGGTAGGGAGTTTGCCTTAGACCCAAAAGAATGGTGGTTTGAATCCCAGCATCCCATATGGTCCCCCGAGCCTGCCAAGAGCGATTTCTGAGTGTAGAGCCAGGAATAACCCCTGAGCTGAGCGCTGCCAGGTGAGATCCCAAAACAAAACAAAACAAAAATATCTTTTGAAGCACCATGATTTACAAAGCAATTCATAGTTGAGTTTCAGGCATACTAGTAACTTCCCTCCAATGTCCCTGGCTTCCCTCCCATACTGCCTCCTTGACAGACAGGCACATTTTTAGTTTGTTGTCATGCTTTCAGATTTATTGGTATGGTGGCTCAGATATATATATATATATATATATATATATATATATATATATATATATATATACACCATAGCTGAATACTGTGAATGTATCCTGCCTCACTCTCCTAAATCCCCCCACCTTAATTTATTTTCTTACCTAATCTCTCAGTTTTATCATAGAGAGTTCTGGGCAATATAGGCATTCTCCCTTTGATATCTTGCATTCCATTGCTCTGTATACTACAGATAAGATGATATTAATTTTCTTAGCTTCTTTCTGCCTCTTTCTCTTTCCTCTGTCTATGCTATGATTTTGATAATCAGAAATTGTTACTTTTTGGGTGGGGTGTTTATAGGGGATTGCATATCAGGGTGCCTTGGGGGCCCAAATCTGACTGTGGAGAGGCTAGAAATCACTTGTGGCTCCTGGGAACATGAAGAGAGGACCTTCCAGGCTCCAAGAATAAAACTGTCAGCATGTCCTGCTTGGTGCATATGGATAGAACCTGGGATCAAACACTCAGCTTCACACTTTCATAGCACAGATGGTAAGGCACAGTTGGGTCACTGCCGTCTGCTGTCTCTAGGCAGTATCTTCAAAGGAGAGGGAGAGATGGTGCACAGTGTATTTAAGGAATTGTCATCTATTGTGTGTGTGTTTTTTATTATCTTTTTCTTTCTTGATGGGAGGAATGAGCTAAATACAAGGTGCTTGGCAAGTACACCTGGTTTGATGCTTTGGAGTTATTCCCAGTGATGTCCAAGGGAATAAATTCAGACTTTCCTGTGAAAAGCATTCATTCAGCCCTTTAAGTCATTTTCCTAGTGTCTCTATTGAGTCTCTCTCTGTCTCTCTCTCTCTGTCTCTGTCGCTATCTTTCCCTCCCTCCCTCATTCCTCTCCCTTTTCCTCTTACTTTCTTCCATTTAGAAAGACAATCTCTACCCTCACTCATCCTCTCCAAAACTCACAGATATATAGCCATGCTCATTCTATTCTCTATCTGTCCTCCTGTTGTTTTGTCATGGATCAATTGTCTGTGTCTGTGCTAAGGGTGGCAGTATGCAAAGAATGGGGGTTTGGGTGCTTTTATATCATCTATTTGCCTATCATATATTTTTTTTGATTGTGGTACATGAGGCAAGATGTTTTTGAGCCATCTTGAATATAGGCATATATTGTTCAGTAGCATTCAATATATTCACACTGTTGTGCATTCATCTTGCAAAATAAAATTGTATTATTATTTTTCTTTTGGCTTTTGTACTACACCTGTTGACACTCAGGGGTTACTCCTGGCTATGTGCTCAGAAATCGCTCCTGGCTTGGGGGGACCATATGGGACACTGGGGGATCGAACCAAGGTCCGTCCTAGGCTAGTGCTTGCAAGGCAGATACCTTACCTCTAGCGCCACCACCCTGGCCCCAAAATTGTATTACTTATTAAGCAATCTTTTCTATTTTTGCTTCCCTCAGTCTTTGGGAAACACCTGTTTACTTTGTTTCTATGAACTTACTTACTCTAGAAGAGAAAAATCAGATTCTTGTGTGTGGTATGTGTCCTTTTGAGTCTAGCTTTAAAGCCACTTAGCAATTTGCCTTTAAGATTCATGTGAGAGCATGTGTCATGCTTCACTCTTTTTTAATGAAATGAATATTTCATTTTGTTTATAGATATCATTAAAAAGCACATGATTATCTGAGTAGAAATGAGGGGCTTTGGAGTGAGGGTCATAGACATTTTGTACTTTGGAGTTCAAGGTTTGATCTTAGAATCGGATGGTATTATGGGTATATTAGCAGCAATTTTTGAGGATTGATGGAAAAGAGGAATTTTATTGGTCATCCACCCACAAAAATTTTTATATTGTAAAGCAAGTCTCACCAACTACAGGAAGTAGATAAGAACAAGTCTAGTTTTATGCAAAATAGAATGAGGATTATAGTCTACATATTTAGAAGTTTTTAGCAAAGACCGTTTAATTTAATTTTTTTTTTAATTTGGGCCATACCCAGTGATACTCAGGGGTTACTCCTGGCTATGAGTTCAGAAATTGCTCCTGGCTTGGGGGACCATATGGGATGCTGGGAGATCAAACCATGGTCTGTCCTGAGTCAGCCATGTACAAGGCAAACACCCTACTGCTGTGCCATTGATCCAACCCCATGGACCATTTGATTTTCTTAGGGAAAGGTATGTATATAGTCAAGGTTCTATACATCATCAGCGGTTCTATACAACTATATCATCATATCCATAAACAAAGGTGCAGAAACACTACAAGTATATTTTTGGTATGATCATAAGAAAAGTGACTATGGATACAGGAGGTAGAGGTGGTCTCCACTGTCCACAACTTCTACTGATTGGTACTATCTGGTCATGTATCTTGGTTTCTCAGTAAAAGGTAGTGTTCTTCTTGGTTCAATTAAAATAAAAAGAATGTAACAATTTGTTAAACCAAGGCTACACATTAGATAATACAAGTTAAATATTTCCTCATTCCCTCTATTAAGATACCATGCTAAATATATGTTAGAAGGAGAAGGGCAAATGCCAGATGGTCTCACTCATTTGTAGAATAGAAAGAGACAAAATAAAGGAACAGAATGTATTGAATAGTGACAAACCCTTGATTTGAGATCATAATACAGAGATTTCCCAGCAATGTGTGTGAATGTGTATATATGTGTATATCTGTGTGTATAAAAGATGGATTAGAAAGAACAAGGATTGGGGAGATGCCTTGGACACTTTGGTAATAGTGATGTATGATAGTTGTGTCCATCCAAACCATAAAAATGAACACTAGTGTAAAACATATTATCTAAACTATAATTATAATAAGAGCTTGTTAACTTCCCCCTTTTCTCTTCATTCATTAGTCAATCTAGAATTATTTTTCCAACAGTGACCCAATAGGCTACTGCCAGCAAGCTAAAGGCTTACATTTGCCATAAAGTTAGTTTTGTCAGATTATTATTTTAATCATTGTGTTTTTGTGTATAGTTGAAAGAAAATAAGGTAAGCAATATGCCTGGCATACTATTTTTCATTCACTAGAGAAACTGAGTCAGTGACCATTAACATTACTATATATTTTGTTTTCTCCTTTTTTTCCTCCTCTTCATAATCAGAGAAACTAAACCCAACTTAGCTCTTATGTGCCAAACACTGTTTTAAGTCCTAACACTTATATATTTGTAAAATAGCCTTCAGTCCAGACTGAAGAATGAGACTACTCAACTGGAATAAAGATTAATACTTTAATCTGTCTGTTAAAAAGACCCCTACACTGGCCAGCCAGGGCCATCTTCTGAAGAAGATGAGCCCCTCCCAAGATCATGAGGAAGATTATGTAGAATATAATATAAAAGGATATATAAAAGAACATATATAGGGAAGTTCCAGCTTTCTGATAAACTTTAAAATGATTGTCTATTGTCTAGGAGTACCTTCCTACTGATCCCTTGTATTTCCCTGATAAGCTACCTGGTCTGACCAGGTGTTAATGAAAATAGGCTTGTGAAGACCTAGCATGTGATTTACACTATGTGGTACTTACACAATGGTGCCCCTCCCTGCTCCGAACCTGAGAAGCCTGCCATGTGGCCTTTACAAAATGGTGTCCCTCCTTGTTCAGAACCCAGGTCCCAACAATACTAGATTTTATATAAGAGAACACTGAGGCACAACAAAGATGCAAATACAACACTAGAAGTTTAAAAGTTTGGAATAAATTTCTTAAAAATATAGTTTATTTCTCATATCAATGGTCTGACAGGCCGAGACTCTCCTTGTTAAGATATGTAACTATGCTCAGGCAGCTCTAGAGAATCTATCATCACTCTATTCTATATCACTGTTCCTAGAACTGACTTAGTGATCCCTTCCTTAACTATTTTACCAACAAATTGTTTTCTGCCTTAACTCCTAGAATTGACCACACTATTACCTTCCAAGAATAGGCTAAAATTATTTTATGTAGTATAAATATAAAATCATTTAATAATTATTTAATATAAATGCTATTATTTCTATATTATCTCTATATAATGGTTCAGAGCATTTCAAATTTATACCGAATTGTTATATGTATTTCCTTTCCTTTCCAGGTAATTGTCTTACAATAGTTTATGTACCATTTACTTTCTCCTCCAAATTGGGTACTTGTTTCCTGTTTGCCCCCACCCAGGACTAAATATAGAAAGCAGAAGTTTCCTGCTTAAAGCTATACCCAAAATATGCCACAAAAATGTCCCCCAAGAACACTAAATGACCATCTTATTTGGAGGTCTCCACTGCATCAGTAGAAAGTGTGGGCTCTATTCAATAATCCTATTCTAGTCTGTTATTCTATTCAATAATATTTCTTTGCTCTTGCCTAAACTATCTAGCATTTAGTGGGCCTAGGGTCCTAGCACCTCTTTATAACCCTTTCATTGATGTAAAATTTGCTCCAAACTTAATATAATTAACCAGTATTCTCTGCCACTTTCCACATTTGGTAAATGCTAAATACTATTCTGACTAATGATTCATAAGGAGAGCTTCAGTTTCTTGCAAGGACATATTTTCTACAGGCATCCATTAAGATAAAAATAAACATGATGATAGATTCAAGTGTGTCTTTTTTTTTTTTTGTCTCCCTTTATTGCCCTTTTGAAATCCTTATACGATTTGATCAAATGCAATTTCACCACTTCTAATGTCTTTGTCATTTTGGAAATGAACTCTGGGAAAGCCTTATTCATAGGATCATGATATTTTTAAGTTGAAACAAACCTTTGGGATTCCCTAGGACAGAAGTCACAAAGATAAAGTGCTTATACTCTGCAGATTGCACAAGTTTATCCACCAGAGATGAAAAAATTAATATAAAAACAAGAGACAAAGGCCAAGCTAAACTTCTAATGTTAAGTCTAATGGGCACCTACTTGATATTATCATAGTAACTCCTTGACACTAGCAGGCTAAGCTATCACTTCCTTCTTGAAGCACTTACTTCTATTAAAAGCATGAAATCACATTTCATGCCTCTCATGTCTTTCTTTCCTCTCTGTTTTAGCTTCCTTTAACAGGTATTTCATTTCATGCATTGAAAATAACTAATATTAGTATATGGGTTGTTTAGATATATGGCTTGCTTACTTGTTCTATGCATTATAAGGTATAATGAGTATAATGGATTGAGTATAGTGGGAACTGTGTCTGACAGCAAGGGTAGAGGTCTTAGAGCAAGGACAAAGTTATCTCCCCTCTTCTACTTTCTCTTTGACATATTTATGCATGTTGCTCTGGATGGAATTGTTTTACACGAAGATATGTTGAAGTCTCAATCATCACCACCTCAAAATATGATTTATTTGGAAATGGGCTTGTTGATGATGTAAAGGCTAAGTTAGATGAAGTTGTACTGAGAGTATGGGACACCTAATGTGGCTGTTTTTGTTTGTTTGTTTGTTTGCTTTGTTTTTTGTCTGAAGAGGAGACAAACAGAAACACAGATGAAGGAAAATAGTCATGGAAAGAGAGGCAGCAGATGGGTGCAACAGCAAGTTAAGGAAGCCAGAGATTGCCCCAAACAGAGTGACCTACAAAGGTTTGGGGAGGATTCCCACCTAAATTCCAGAGAGGACAGGCCCTGATGATTTCAACCTTTCTAATTGATTTTAGACTTTCACCTCCAGAATTTTTAGAGGATCAATTTCTATGTTTTAAGAAACCTAATTTGTAATATTTTGGATGGTATTAAACTCATATATATGTGTATATATACAGTTATATATATGCACACCTATACTAAGTACGTAAGTTTAAGAATTATGTCTCCTTGTCTGTGGATATAGCTTAGTGGTAGAACATTTGCATTGCAAAGTAAAGGTCTTGGGTTCAATCCTTAGTACTGCAAAGAAAAACAAAAAGAAAAGAATTTCATCTGAGGCCAGAGCAATAGTACAGCAGGTAAGAGCATTTGCTTTGCATACGGCCAATCTGGGTTCAATCCTCAGCATCCCATATGGTCCCCTACCCTGCCAGGAGTGATTTCTGAACATAGAGCCAGGAGTAGCTCCTGAGGGCCGCCAGGTGTGGCCCCAAAACAAAAACAAAACAAAACAAAACAAAGAATTCTGTCTTCTTTTTTTTTTTTTTTTTTTTTTTTTTTAGCATTTTTTTTTTTAATTTTTATTTTGATCATAATGGTTTACATAGTGTTGACAATAATATTTTAGGTAAATATTTACATAAAATCAGGGGGGATTCCCATCACCAAATTGTCCTCCCTACACCTCCATTTCTGTCCTACCTCCCATTTCCTCTTCCCTCATCCCAGGTCGGCTTGAATATGTGGTCCCCTCTTTATCTAACCCACAACTTAGTAGTCTTGCACCTGTTTGGTCTTGATGCCTCCCTTAGTTCCCCCTCTAACTGGAGGCAGGACTAGCTAGTTCAAGTTGCGTGGTTTTGTTTGAAAAAGAGAAAAGTAATAAACTGGGGTAAGGATCTAATACCCCGAAACTGGGCGGAATCCTTCTAGAGGCTCTCATCATCGATTTGAGAGATGGAGAAAAAGAAGGTGAAACACTCCACCAGTACCAAAAGAAGTGTCAAATATCTAGTGAGGGCTTGAGCTGTATCGATAAGCACCACAAAAAAAAAAAAAAAAAACAGGCAAACAAACAAACAACAAAAAGCAAAACAAGCAAAAACAAACAAACAAAAAAAAACACACCATGGTCTTGAAATGAGAAACATGGCATAGCACATAACGAAAGAAAAGAAAGGAAGAGAAAATATAAGTATGGTTGGGGACAGTTTCAATAATCACTCCCAAACAGAGAAATCGACCAAAATAGATAGGTGAATAAAAATAATAACAACAATAATAAATGGAGGTAAAAAATATATAGATAATAACCAAGGTTTTGTGCTTTTTGTATTTTTATTTTTTTCCCTCCTGCCCTGGCACAGTAAATATTGGGGTCATTCGAAAAGGAATTCACTTGGCCTAAGAGATATGGGGTTTCTCCGTCCTTGGAGCATACTGTCATGGGATCAACACTAGACTTTGCTCAGGAGCCTTTACTCTCCCGGTGGTGGGTTTTTTTTTTTTTTTTTTTTGGTGTGTGGAAGACTTCTGTTCTGTGTTTAGAGGTCTCAGTATCTGCACAGCTCCTGAGGTGGGACTTATGATGAAGTCAGTCTTTGTGGTTCTAGAGGTTCTGTTACCTCCGTATCATTTTAAACCATCTTCTGTGGTTGGTGATCTTGGTCTTTGCCCTGATCCTAGGGTGGCACCTAGGATAGCATCTTTCTTTGTGCTTCCAAAAGCCCTGTTCCGTTACAATTTTCTCTGCCGGACCTTTGGGACTGGGGATCCTGGTTATTGTGCAGGTCATAGTTCAAACCCTAAACTAGGGCTTTTTTTTTTTTTTGGTCCCAAGATGTATACCGTCTGGTCGTAGTTCTAGCAGCCAGTCAACTATAAATCACGATCTTGGCTTTTGGACCTACCAAAGGGTGCCGAGACTTCTGGTTGTGTCTTGTCGTTAGCTGGTAAGGTAGGTTAATCTGCTCTGAGGTCAGGATGTTCAGATTTTCCTCATTGTCAGGAAATCATGTTGGAGTTGGCCCTTGTTGTTGACCCCGCAGTATTAAGGCAGTCCCGGCTGGGATTTGTTTCTTGCCACTGTTGTGAGGAACTGTGCCGTTTCTATGTCTGGGATCCAGGGTTCAAGGCTGGATGAATGGTATCTGATCACCTGAGGTCTAAGTTGATTCCACATGACATATTTTCAAGGTAGGAGATATCCCTGTTTTGTAAACAACTATGAGTTCCCATCTCTAGTAGACAAGAGCTCTTTTTTTTTTATATGTAAGATTTCCCCTTTATTTGGTGTGCCTTTGCAGGGGGAAGTGGTGCTTCATTATAATGTCTGTGTATTTGTGGGTGGACAGAGGGGATAACAGAAACAGGTCACATACCCAAAAGCGAGGAAAAGAAAAAAAAAAAAGGAAATAAAAATGTATGCGCTCACAAATGTATATGTAGGACAAACATTTAAAAAATAAATTAATTAATTAAAAAAAATAAAAAAATTAAAAAAATTAAAAAAAAATTTAAGGTGAGTTAGTGAGGTTTTTTAAGGGACCAAAGTGGTGCAAAAGACTACCTTACATTTGGGGGAGAGTAGGTAAAGAGGTGGTGTATTACCAGTCTTATGCCTATGTTGGAGGTACAGTTTTTCCCATTGTCTTTTGGGTGTTTCCTGTGGTGTGTGGGTTCCCAGGCATCTTCCTATCCCACCCCCTGACCTTCTTCAGATTGGTAAAAATTTGTGGCAGGGAGGTCTTGGAAGAGTTCTTGCGTTGGGGATACTTTTGGACCTAGATCCGGTTTCAAGAAACAGTCCACATTAGGGGGAGTTGGTAGGGAAGGCCGCACAGCATGAGTCCGCAGGGAGTTGGCTGTCTTTTTTTGCAGGAGACGAGGTGTGGGTTTGACTGGGTGTCCCCTCGCCTGGGTGCTGGGTACTGTTTCGTTGGGTAGGAGGTCGGCCTTGATGCCTAATAGATTAAGGATTGAGGGTGAAGAGTTTTAATATGGTGGGAGATCTGGATGGAATTGAGGGGTGAAGGGATAGTTGGATTTCCAGAGGGGAGACAGGGGAAGGTATATGGGAGGGGTATGCAGTGAGAGGAAAGAGAAAATACCTTAGAAAGAAAAGGAGAAGAGAAAGGGGAAAAAGTAAAGAGAGGAATAGAATTAAAAAAAAAATGTAGTGAGAAGAGAGGGGAGAATAGCAAGGGAATGCTGGTTAGGTTGAATGTGTTCGAAGAATAGAGCCTGTAGTTTAAGTCTGTACATCACAGGCACTGCTTCGGTGGTCTGACTGGTCACTTGCTTCAATTCCTAAAAGAAGGAATAACCTAGAGATAAAGTATATGTTAGAGAGTTTTCTCGTTGCCCTCTCGTAGTGCATGCTATGTATGGTATCTCGTGTGGTATCCCGAGTTGCCATCTTAGTTTGTCCACCCTTTGTATCCAAGGGCGCCTGTGGACAGAAAAGCTGAGAGGTTATTTAAAATATAGTAAGATAAAGGCATTAAAACATAGTGCTATGGTATGCTGCCATTGCAGTCGTGATTTCCCTTGGTGTTCTATACTTGTGTTCCTGTATACGAACTCTAAGGGATTATTGTGGGCCTTTGTTTTGGAAGTCTGATTACTTACCTGTTCTCTTAATGCTGTTGTTTCTGTTGTTGCTGCTTTCTTTGTGGTATAATGTGTTGTCAAGTGTTTGTGTTGCTCCTTTTTCATGAATTTTGGACACTGCTCCCACGTATATGTTGAGTATTACAGTGTTCGAAGTTTCTACCCTGTTAAACCCTGTTATTTGATTGTTAGGTATTAGTTGTGTTTAAACTATATGTTCTAGGTGTTTCAGAATAGTGCCACCATTCTGTGTTTATCTTTTGTCTTCTGACTTACTTCGTTTAACATAACATGATCTAAGTCCATCCATGTTGCTGCAAAGTCTGTGATTGTATCGTTTCTGACTGCCATGTAATATTCCATTGTGTATATGTACCACATCTTAATGATCCATTCATCTGTTGTTGGACATCGAGGTTGGTTCCACGATTTGGCTATTATACTGAGTGCTGCAATAAATAGTGGGGTGCATACGTATTTTGGAATGAATGCCCTTCCATCTTGGGGGTATATGCCTAGGAGAGCAATTGCTGGGTCAAATGGCAGCTCAATTCTGAGTTCTTTGAGCACTCTCCAGACTTTTCTCCATAGATGTTGGACTAGGGGGCATTCCCACCAGCAGTGAATGAGAGTTCCTTTCATACCGCATCCCCGCCAACAAAGGTTGTTTCCATTATTTTTGATGTGAGCCATCCTCACTGGTGTAAGGTGGTATCTCATTGTTGTCTTGATTTGGATCTCCCTGATGATGAGTGAAGGTGAGCATGTTTTCATGTGTTTGTTGGCCATCCTTCTGTCTTCCTCAGAGAAGTGTCTATTCATTTCATCTCCCCATTTTTTTATGGCTTTATTTGGTTTTGAGGGTCTCAGCTTTCTGAGTGCTTTGTATGTTCTAGATATCAGGCCTTTATCTGATATGTCGAGTAAAAAGATTTTTTCCCATTCTGTTAGCTGTCTTCTTGCGTTAAGTAGGGTTTGTTTTGCCATGCAGAAGCTTTTTAGTTTGATGTAGTCCCATTTGTTTATATTACATGCTAAAGTTCTTGCCATTGGTGCTCCATTCTCAAAGACCTTTTTGATATATAGGTCTTCGAGTGTTCTGCCTATTTTATTCTCGATAAACTTTATAGATTCGGGTCTGATTTCAAGGTCTTTGATCCATTTTGAGTTGACTTTTGTATAAGGGGTGAGATATGGGTCGATTTTCACTTTCTTACATGTGGTTTTCCAGTTGTACCAACACCATTTGTTGAATAGGCTTTCTTTGTTCCATTTCAGATTCTTGCCTCTTTTATCAAATATTAGTTGGCTGTATATCTGGGGGTTTATGTCAGGGAATTCTGTTCTGACCCACTGGTCTGAGGTCCTGTCTCTGTTCCAGTACCATGCTGTTTTAATTACTATGGCTTTATAGTATAGTTTCAAGTTAGGTAAGGAGATGCCTCCCAGCTTCTTGTTTTTCAATATGTGTTTGGCTATCCTGGGTCTTTTGTGGTTCCAGATGAATTTTGTGATTGATTGTTCTATTTCTTTAAAGAATTGTGTCTGGATTTGGATAGGGATTGCATTAAATCTATATAAAAGTTTGGGTAAGATAGTCATTTTGACTATGTTAATTCTACCTATCCATGAGCATGGGATGTTCTTCCATTTCTTTAGATCGTCTTCAATTTCTTTCTGAAGTGTTTTGAAGTTTTCCTGGTATAGGTCTTTCACTTCTCTTGTAAGGTTGATTCCTAGATACTTGATATTTTTTGATACTATCTTGAATGGAATTGTATTTTTAATCTCTCTCTCCTCAACTTCATTGTTTGTATATAGAAACGCTACTGTCTTTTGTGTATTTACTTTGTATCCAGCCACTTTGCTGTATTGGTTGATTGTTTCTAGGAGTTTTACTGTGGACTCTTTAGGGTTTTTGATGTAGATCATCATATCGTCGGCAAATAGAGATAGCTTGTGTTCCTCTTTCCCTACTTGAATTCCTTTGATTCCCTTCTCTTGTCGGATTGCTATTGCTAGGACTTCTAAAGTTATATTGAATAAGAGTGGAGAGAGTGGACAGCCTTGTCTAGTTCCTGACCTTAGTGGGAATGCTTCTAGTTTCTCGCCGTTAAGTATAATGTTGGCTATAGGCTTTTCATATATAGCTGTAACTATCTTGAGGAAGGTTCCTTCTAATCCTATTTTGCTGAGTGTCTTTAGCATGAAAGGATGTTGGATTTTGTCAAACGCCTTCTCTGCGTCAATTGATATGATCATGTGGTTTTGGTCTTTCATGTTGTTGATGTGATGTATCATATTGATTGATTTGCGTATGTTGAACCAACCTTGCATTCCTGGTATGAATCCCACTTGGTCGTGATGAATGATCTTTTTGATGAAGTGTTGGATTCGGTTTGCTAAGATTTTGTTGAGAATTTTTGCATCTATGTTCATTAGTGAGATTGGTCTGTAGTTTTCTTTCTTAGTGGTGTCTTTGCCTTCTTTGGGAATGAGTGTGATATTAGCCTCATAAAAGGAGTTGGGGAGGATTCCTGTTTTTTCTATGGTTTGGAAAAGCCTATGGAAAAGTGGTAGTAAGTCTTCTTGAAATGTTTGATAGAATTCACCTGTAAATCCATCTGGGCCTGGGCTTTTGTTCTTAGGGAGTTTTTTAATTACATCTTCAATTTCCTCTGAGGTGATTGGACTGTTTAGACTTTCTAGATCTTCCTTTTCCAGCTTTGGAAGAGGGTGTTTGTCCAAGAATCTGTCGATTTCTACTGGGTTCTCTAGCCTAGTTGAGTATAGTTGTTCATAATATGATCTCATGATATGTTGTATTTCATGGGGTTCTGTTGTAATCTCACCCCTTTCATTTGTGATCCTACTGATTTGGGTGTTTTCCCTCTTTTTTTTGGTGAGTTTTGCCAATGGTTTGTCTATCTTGTTTATTTTTTCGAAAAACCAACTCCTGGTCTCATTGATTTTTTGTATTGTTTTCTTAGTTTCGATGTTGTTTATTTCTGCTCTGGTTTTTATTATTTCTTGCCTTCTGGTTGTGGTTGGATTTCTCTGTTGCTGTTGCTCCAATTCTTTGAGGTGGTCTTTTAAACTGTTGGTTTTGTTATTTTCCTGTTTCTTGACATAGTCCTGTATTGCTATGAGTTTCCCCCTAATTACTGCTTTTGCTGTGTCCCATAAATTTTGACATGTTGTCTCTTCATTGTCATTTGTCTCAAGGAATCTTTTTATTTCTTCCTTGAGTTGTTCTTTGATCCAGGTGTTGTTGAGCAGCATGTTATTTAATCTCCAGGTATTAGTTTTTCTCCATTGCTTCTTCTTGATATCAATTTTAACCTCTGTTGCATAGTGATCTGAAAGGGTACTTCTAATGATCCTTACCTTTGTGGTCTTATATAGGTTGGCTTTGTATCCCAAGACATGGTCTATTCTGGAGAAGGTTCCATGTGGGCTTGAGAAGAATGTGTATTCTGCTTTCTGGGGATGGAGGGCTCTATATAAGTCTATCAGCCCTAAATCTTCTAATTTTTCATTTAGAGCTCTTATTTCTTTGCTATTTTTCTGTTTGGTGGATCTGTCCAGTGGTGATAGTGGAGTATTCAGGTCCCCTACTATTATCACATTTCCCTTCATGTGTTTCTCCAGGTTTGCCAGTAGTTGCCTCACATATTTTGCTGACTCTAGATTAGGTGCGTATATATTGACCAGGGTTAGTGTTTCTTGATCTAATGTTCCCCTGATCAGTAAGTAGTGACCCTCTTTGTCTCTGATCACTTTCTTGAGGTTGAATACAATTTGATCTGATATAAGAATTGTTGTCCCTGCTCTTTTTTGTTTTCCATTGGCCTGGATGATTACTTTCCATCCTTTTATTCTAAGCCTGTGCTTATCCTGTAACTGTAGGTGTGTTTCTTGTAGACAGCAGAAGTCCGGTTTATTTTTCCTAACCCAGTTCTCTACTATGTGTCTTTTGATTGGAGAGTTTAGTCCGTTTACATTTAGGGAAATTATTGATAGAGAGGACTGTTGTGCAGTTGTATTGTGTGGGGTGGTTGTTGTTACAATCGGGGGTTTGGATTGTGTAATTCGTCTCTGAGTAAATCGCTTAGTATCGGCTTAGTTTGCACAAATAGTTCAAGTTCGTTCATATTTGAGAATGTTTTTAGTCTGCCCTCCCATATGAATGATAGTTTTGCTGGGTATTGGACCCTGGGTTGGAAATTTCTTTCATTCAGTCGTTTAAATATGTCATTCCACTGTCTTCTTGCTTGAATTATTTCAAATGGGAGATCTGGTTTGATTCTTATGTCTTTTCCTTTGTACTTGAGGTTTTTTTTCTCCCTTATTGCTTTCAGGAGTTCCTCTTTCTCTTTGTTTTTTGCCATTTGGATTATTATGTGTCTTGGTGTGGGTTTATTAGGGTCTATTTTATTAGGGACTCTCTTGACTTCCTGGATTTGTCCTGAATTGTCTTTCCAGAGGGTGGGAAAGTTCTCTGTTATTATCTCCCTGACTACCTGTTCTTCCCCCTTCCCTATTTCCTCCCCTTCTGGTATACCTACAATTCTTAGATTGTTTCTTTTGTCTTTATTCATTAGATATTGGACTTTTCCTTCCAGTGCTTTGCCTTTTATTTCTTTGTTGGTTTCTTGATCATTTTTTGATTGCAGTTTTCCTTCGAGTTCTTCGATGTGCTTCTCCAACTCTGTGTTTCTGCTTGTAAGGCTTGTTACTTTGTCTTTTAAATCCTTCACTTCTTTTTGTATGGAATCTCTCATGTTCTTTGACATTTCTTCTTTAATTTGGCTGATTCTTTCATCCATGGCTTTCTTATACTCGGTTGCTAGGGTTTCTTTCATCTGTTTTAGTAATTCTTGCATTTCCTTCCTCATGACCGCTTTTAGGTCTTCTTCCCATGGATCTGTGCGTTTTGGTGGACTTGGAAATTTAATAGGGTTTGTCATGTTGTCTCCAGATATTAGGGATTTCCTTGATTTACGCATAATTCTTTGTATTTAATGGTGTGTTTTGGAGTGCTGTGGCTTCTAATTTCGGCCTGCTTTGGTCCCCTTCCTGAAGGTGATTCTAGAGGATGCTGTTGGGTGGGCTTGTTGAACCTGGCTCTTTCTCCTCCCCTTTGCTACCTAGAGTTCGGCCCTCCTGCAGTGGGTATTATTGCTTTTCTACTCCTTATTTCTGTCGGCGGTGCAGTTCCACTCCTGGCCACACTGGTTGCTGGCGCTATTGAGCCTAGCTCCCAATCCCCCCTCCTTTCTCTGGGAGTCAATGGAGCTCTGCCCCCTCCAAGTTTCCCTTGAAGGAGTTCCCTCAGTCCGACCCTTCAGGCTCTGCCCTCGCCCTTGGGGAGTCCCTGATCCACTCCAGGGTCCAGGGGGGTGGACTGCTCTAGGTCACCTGCGAGTCCAGAAGGCTGGCCCTATCTCCCCCCGTCTATTTGGGTTGCTCAAGTTGCCGTTCCAGGTGCCCACCTGGGGGAAGGGACTTGCCCAAATCACTCTCGCAGGCGCTCGTGGTCCCTGGGGGATGTGCTGGGCTAGGCTCCCGCGTGAGGCAGCAGGGACTCACCCAGGCCTCCCAGGCTGGCGTCTGGGGTCTCCGGGGGATGTGGTGGGCTAGGCGCCCTCGTGAAGGAGCAGGGACCCGCACAGGCCTCCCGGGCCGGCGTCTGGGGTCTCCGGGGGATGTGGCGGGCTAGGCGCCCGTGTGAAAGGGCAAGGACCCGCGCAGGCCTCCCGGGCCGGCGTCTGGAGTCTCCGCGGGATGTGGCGGGCTAGGCGCCCTTGTAAAGGAGCAGGGACCCGCGCAGGCCTCCCAGGCTGGCGTCTGGGGTCTCCGGGGGATGTGGCGGGCTAGGCGCCCGCGTGAAGGAGCAGGGACCCGCGCAGGCCTCCCGGGCCGGCGTCTGGGGTCTCCGCGGGATGTGGCAGGCTAGGCGCCCGTGTGAAAGGGCAAGGACCCGCGCAGGCCTCCCGGGCCGGCGTCTGGAGTCTCCGCGGGATGTGGCGGGCTAGGCGCCCTTGTAAAGGAGCAGGGACCCGCGCAGGCCTCCCGGGCCGGCGTCTGGGGTCTCCGCGGGATGTGGCAGGCTAGGCGCCCGTGTGAAAGGGCAAGGACCCGCGCAGGCCTCCCGGGCCGGCGTCTGGGGTCTCCGCGGGATGTGGCGGGCTAGGCGCCCTTGTAAAGGAGCAGGGACCCGCGCAGGCCTCTCGGGCCGGCGTCTGGGGTCTCCGGGGGATGTGGCGGGCTAGGCGCCCGTGTAAAGGACAGGGACCCGCGCAGGCCTTTCGGGCCGGCGTCTGGGGTCTCCGGGGGATGTGCCCAGCTAGGCTCCCGCGTGAGGCAGGAGGGACTCACCCAGGCCTCCCGGGCCGGCGTCTGGGGTCTCCGGGGGATGTGGCGGGCTAGGCGCCCGTGTAAAGGAGCAGGGACCCGGGCCGGCGTCTGGGGTCTCCGGGGGATGTGGCGGGCTAGGCGCCCGTGTAAAGGAGCAGGGACCCGTGCAGGCCTCCCGGGCCGGCGTCCGAATTCTGTCTTCTTTAAACAAAACTATGCAAACTATTACATTTAAGAAACTTAACAAAACTTAAAAATGAACTTAAGAAACTTAACAAAACTATGCAAACTATTAAATCTTGCAAAGTAAGCACCGTCTGAAGATGTATTTCAAATATGAACCAAGTGGATTACAGGTTTTGGCAGCATTGTCTCTCCATCCACAGATCCATCAAACCTGTTGTGAAATCAGCCAGGAATATTTTGAATATTTCCTGAAATATACTGAGATATTTTTCTATCTATGGACTAACATCTACTATTATTTTATTTATTTATTTATTTATTTATTTATTTATTTATTTATTTATTTATTTATTTTGGCATTTGGGCCATACTCGTGACATTCAGGGATTACTCCTAGCTACGTGCTCAGAAATCACCCCTGGCTTGGGGGACCATATGGGATACTGGGGGATCAAACCACCATCCGTCCTAGGTAGGCAAATGCCCTACTGCTTGCACCACCACTCCGGCCTCATAACATCTACTATTAGTATGTGAAATAGACACTTTGCCATATTTTAATATTACGAGATTTTGAGTTTTGATTTATAAATTCCTATTTTTCCAGTTTTGTGGGAGGAAGAAATATTCCAGCATGTTCAGAAAAATACTGGCTTGAATTCTGCCACATACCAGCTTGAAGACCAAGGGAAAGCACCTTATCCTCACTGATCTTAATTTTCCTCAATGATAAAAAGTGGACAATTCTAATTCAATCAACTGAAAACTTTACTTATGGCTTGTCTTTTACAGAATAAATTATGTAATGATATCAAAGTATATTCTATGTACATTTTCAAGTTTAGTCTTAATAATGGTATTGGGCCAGAGTGATAGTACAGCGGTAGAGCGTTTGCCTTACACATGGCTGACACAGGATGCACCTACGTTCAAGCCCTGTAGTCCCATATAGTTCCCTGAGCCAGGAACAATTTGAGTTCATAGCCAGGAGTAACCCCTGAGGGTCACCGGGTGTGATCAAACCCCCCAATAAAAATGGTATTAATGTTGAGATTATGAAGTTGCAAGAATTATTACTCACTCGTATTTATGGAATGATCTGGGAAAGAAGACATAGACTTGTTTCCGGATGTGAATATGACTTGCCTGTTCAGGCACACAACCTGAAGGTGGTGGTGTGCTGTATACATTGTGGCCCAGGGAGCCCAGTGGTGACTTTTGTGGACTGATACTGGCTAGAGTGTGACCATCAATTCTCACTACCTGTCATGGAACCCAGTCATGTTTTGGCACTAGAAAATCATTGTGGCTGAAAGGTATATAAGTTCTCTTGTCTTGATCATAGGCAGAATACCTTGATGAAAAGGTCTATCTCACCTTTACCCCCCTCTTAGTTGTCACAATCTGACTTTTACCTTCAACTGCCCAGATGCTGCTGAACCAAGTTCGACAATGTTTCTAGTCCCGTGGGTGCCTCTGAAGAATTACTATAACTCTTGGAATCATTTATTATTAGGCTTCTTTCTTCCTTTCTTCCTTCATTCTTTCCTTTCACACAGTGCTAGGACTAAATTCAAGGCCTTTAGTTTACTAGTTATATATTCTACTACTTCAAATAGCTCTCTGGCTCAATTATTTCTCTTTAAAATAAAATTTTTTTGGCCACACTTAGCAATATTCATGGATTACTCTTGACTCTGTGCTCTGGTATCATTCCTGACAGTGCTCAAGTGATTATTAGCAGTACTGGGGATCCAACCACAGAGTTAGCTGTCTGCAAATGCCTAATTCTTTATATTTTCTTTTAAGTTCTCCTTCTCCCACTCCTCCCTCTTTTTCTAACTGAGTAACACCATTCTGACTTGGCTTTCCTCCTCACTCTAGATGTTCATTCTACATTCCTTTTCTGATTTATATTCTTCTATCCTAAATTTACATGCTGCGAACTCTCCCAGTTCTGCTGAAAGCCTCTGTTCTTGAATAATTTCATTTGTGAATTTGAGTTCACTACCCATGGCATCACTGATTCTTAAACAGAGCATGAGTTTTAATGTTACAGAACTTTGAGACCAATCAGTATATACTTTAAATACATAGTAGAGTTTTCTTAGTGGTTGAAAACTTTATATCTTTGCTTTATTTCCTTGAATTTATGGATCTATTCTGCTTACTGCACAAAATTATGTCCTAATGTATAATTATTTATGCTTGAAAGTTTTCTTTATCGATCATGCTAGCAAGTTCTTCTAAAATAAATTGCTTGGGTTAAAATGAAAATCTTTTAATATCCTATGATCATAAAACTTTAAGTATTAAAAATTATCCTTGATTTGAGTTATTGTTACAATTATTACTTGTATATGAGTACACTGTTATTATGCTATTGACTGAGATATAATCACATCACAATTTTTCTATTAGTCATTAAGAGTAAAAAAAGATTTTAAAGTGGGCATGATTGAAACTGTAACAAATATTTCATGTACTCTTGAGTGACCAATACTTTCTGGAGTATATTGCTAGAGACAGACTGCTGCATAGTTCTTTTCCTTTTTTTATTGGTACAACTACAAAATTCACATATAAGATAAACAATTATAGAAGATTTATTATACCAGTTTAAATTCCTTCTTGTTTATATGACAATAAAATATATAGTGAAATGTAACAAATTTATTTTAATAATATATAATTTGATTAGTCAGTTAGGTCCTCCTTCAAGTTTGTTAAGAGCAAAGAATTTGAAGCATCCTGAATTGCAGAAGTTTTATTATTCAGTGTGAGAGCTAGTGATTTTTTTAGAATTCTACTAAAAAGTATTTAATAGTTTTTAATCACAATTAAAAATTATGCTATTTTAATCTCAACTCTTTATTTAACTGAGAGATTCATAAATCTATTCAGAAAACTATTGGTCATTGTCATACAGTTTGTCAATATGATATTTTTGCTAACTGCAAAAGCTTTACATGTATTTGTGTGAAAATGGTAGTTATAGATTTCAATTTATGAAAAATGTTCAATACATTCAAGCCCATTTATCAAGTCTATCTGTTTTCTGACTTCATTGTCCAATTCAAGTAGACAGTTTTATGACAACTCTCTTCCTTCTTGTTCCATACATACCTGTATATGGATCTAAGTAGGAGTTTGCTTCCCGTTGAAATAAAACTTTACTATCTTCTAGCTTCAGGAGACTTGTTTTCTTTGCTGCAATATTGGGATAGAAGAGGAGAGGATGTTAAGTTCTGATTTCAAATATTCAGAGATTCCTAGTATGGTTCAAGTATCTTATATTACTTGTAAGTTTGTCCTTCTCAGAACATGTTCAATGCCAGGAGAGGCATGCAGGTCTGTCAGATATGTGACTGAGTGGACTCTCACTGATTCTTTGTTAGGCCAGACCTAAGTGAATCCCAGGGGCATGAAACAGGCCCTTCAAAGAAATGAAAAGTTGAATACAAAATTAAAATCTGATCTTGTCCTCCCTGCAAGACTAAGATAAAGACAGGGTGACACCTTCACTCATTTCTTTACACAGAAATATGTGCTTATATGAGCAGATACAAGGCAGTGAGCATCTGTAGACCCTCTCACAAGGATGCTCCTGGTCTGTCAATTTACATTTACCCTTTCTAAAAAAATGTGCTTCATGGTTCTCCATATCTATAAATGTCTTCTGTGATCATGCAGATAAGATGGCTATAAGTCCACCTTCCAATCTGCCATCTTATTTTTTTTGAGTTTGATCAATTGTTTAACTTTTAAGTTGTAGAAAAAATTTAACCTCTTTGGCTACAGGAGTCAGATTGGGCAAGTTCTGGGTGAGTATAAACTGGATGATGGCAGATAGGAATGGGCACACAAGCAAGAAGCCTCTGTCATAGAAGTGGCTACAAGAAGGTCAATATTAGAAATAGTGAAGCAAGAAAATCTGGGAATCTGAGTCTCTTGACTGCAAATTCTTGGAAAGATTTCTAGTCTTTCCCACACCACCTAGTGTGTACTTACTGCATGCCACTCATCTGACTAGTGAACTTGACTTGGTTAGAATTTAGTCTAAGGATGAAGAGGGGGAATTGGGGAATTGAATGAAGAGGACAACAAAGAATTCCCCTACTGTTCCTGGCTATGCAACTGTGATTTCTTTTCTTAGTTCAAATCTACCCTAAGAAGCACCTTTCTTGAGAAACTTTCTATATGGCATTGAGGAACTCAGGGAAGTGCCAGGCAATGAAGGCTCTAGTTTGCTATGAACCAACTCCACCCTTGACATTTTCTATTTGATTCCTGGAGGAGTTTGGGTTCTTTCTTTCTTTTTCTTTCTTTCTTCCTTTCTTCCTTTCTTCCTTTCTTCCTTTCTTCCTTTCTTTCTTTCTTTCTTTCTTTCTTTCTTTCTTTCATTCTTTCTTTCTTTCTTTCTTCTTTCTTTCTTTCTTTCTTTCTTTCTTTCATTTTCTTCCTTTTTCTTTCTTTCTTTCTTTCTTTCTTTCTTGCTTTCTTTCTTTCTTTCTTTCTTCTTTCTTTCTTTCTTTCTTCTTTCTTTCTTTCTTTCTTTCTTTCTTTCTTTCTCTCTCTTTCTTTCTCTCTCTCTTCCTTTCTTCCTCCCTCCCTCCCTCCCTCCCTCCCTCCCTCCTCCCTTCCTTTCCTTCCTTCCTTCCTTCCTTCCTTCCTTCCTTCATTTCTTACTTTCTTACTTCCTTCCTTCCTTCCTTCCTTCCTTCCTTCCTTCCTTCCTTCCTTCCTTCCTTCCTTCCTTCCTTCCTTCCTTCCTTTCTATATTTTTTTATTTAAAACCTTGATTACATACATGATTGTGTTGTTTGGGTTTCGGTCATGTAAAGAACATCACCCATCACCAGTTCAACATTTCCATCACCAATGTCCCAAGTCACCCTGCTCCCCACCCAACCCCCGCCTGTACTCTAGACAGGCTTTCTATTTCCTTCACACATTCTCATTATTAGGATAGTTTGAAATGTAGTTATTTCTCTAACAAAACTCATCCCTGTTTGTGGTGAGCTTCATGAGGTGAGCTGTAACTTCCAGCCCTTCTCTCTTTTGTGTCTGAAAATTATTATTGCAAGAATGTCTTTCATTTTTTTTAAAACCCATAGATGAGAGAGACCATTCTGCGTTTTTTTTCTCTCTCTCTGACTTATTTCACTCAGCATAATAGATTCCATGTACATCCATGTATAGAAAAATTTTATGACTTCATCTCTCCTGACAGCTGCATAATATTCCATTGTGTATATGTACCACAGTTTTCTTAGCCATTTGTCTGTTGAAGGGTGTCTTGGTTGTTTCCAGAGTTTTGCTATGGTAAATAGTGCTGCAATGAATATAAGTGTAAGGAAGGATTTTTATATTGTATTTTTGTGTTCCTAGGGTATATTCCTAGGAGTGGTATAGCTCAATTCATCTACTGAGTTTTTCAGACCTGTTATTTGACCTGAAATTTCAGTTTGGAGTTTTCTCATTTCTATCTTCATATTCTCTTTATTCTTATTAGTGTTCTCTTCTATACTTTCTTTGAGTTCTTTGAACATCTTCCATATTTAGACTCTAAACTCCTTATCTGAGAGATTAACTAGTTGGTTGGCCATGTTCCGGTCATCTGAGTTGCTATCTTCATTCTCTATGTTTGGCGCTGGCCTGCATTGTTTCCCCATTGTCACACTTGTATTGTGGGTTTTTCTATGTGTTGTGGTTGTATTCATTGGCTAAATGATGTGCGTGGCTGCCTAGCGAAGGGGAGCGCTCCTCTGGTTCCTTCCTTTCTGGGCATGTAAACTCACCTCCAGATGAGACACACACACATGAAATCAGGCCTAAAATGCAGCACAGCACAGAAGACAGGCAGATAGGGGTGCTGGCATCTGAGTTCACTCTCTTTCTTTCTTTCTTTCTTTCTTTCTTTCTTTCTTTCTTTCTTTCTTTCTTTCTTTCTTTCTTTCTTTCTTTCTTCCTTCCTTTCTTTCTTTCTTTCTTTCTTTCTTTCTCTTTCTTCTTTCTTTCTTCTTCTTCCTTTCTTCCTCCTTCCTTCCTTCCTTCCTTCCTTCCTTCCTTCCTTCCTTCCTCCTTCCTTCCTTCCTTCCTTCCTTCCTTCCTTCCTTCCTTCCTTCCTTCCTTCCTTCCTTCCTTCCTCCCTTCCTTCCTTCCTCCCTTCCTTCCTTCCTTCCCTCCCTCCCCCCTCCCTCCCTCCCTCCCTCCCTCCCTCCCTCCCTCCCTCCTTCCTTCCTTCCTTCCTTCCTTCCTTCCTTCCTTCCTTCCTTCCTTCCGTCCTTCCTTCCTTCCTTCCTTCCTTCCTTCCTTCCTTCCTTCCTTCCTTTCTTTCTTTCTTCTTTCTTTCTTTCTTCTTCTTCTTCTTTCTTTTTCTGGGTGCATATGAGTTGAAAACAAATGGTATCAGCAGTGTTGACAGCTATCTTTTTGTTTGTTTGTTTGTTAGAGGTGCCTATTCTTGTCTCTGTGCTCAGAAGTGGCCTCTAGAAGTGTTGAGATGGTGGGGATTTAGATCTTAGTGCTGCAAATTTAAATGGGTTTCAGCAGAATCCAAAGAAAGCTCTTTAACCCTGTACTATTTCTCAAGTCTTCTTTTATGACTTTATCTGGAGTCTTAGCTTATGACATAAAATTGCTGGGCATATAAGATTATTTCTTATATGATCATTCATTGTGCATATTTGAGGTGACTATAGTTTTTTAATACTGAAAATTTAAACAACATTACCATTTCACCCACCATCAGCTTAGTGTGTCATTTATTGTTCTGTTCTCCTTAGCTCCCCATACTTAAGAATTAAAATCAGTTATCAGCAGACAGCTTGATAATGCTGGGAAATGAAAGATGGAAATAAATATGTATTCCTTATGATTCATAGGTCTCTTTTGAATATCTTTGGGTTTGACACACAATCCCTTTAATATATATACATATATATGTATATATATTATGTGGTTGACTAACCATAATCAAATAACCTGTAACAATTTAATTAGGGAACTTATTCACAGTAGAGGATTACATACCTAGTGGGATTGTTACTGTAACTAGTGAGCTCTGTCAAACATACAAAAATGTATTATGAGTTTATTATTATTTAATTGATAGTGATAAACCTATTTCTAGTTTTGAGAGACTAAGTAAGAGCTATGGAGCTTGTAGAGGTGTAGACTGGGAAAAGAAGTGATGAAGAGGAAAATGATGTTCAGTAGGACAAAGATGGCTCAAGGATTTTCCTTCCTTAAAAGTTTAAGGCCAATAGTAGATCTGCTTCTTTTCTGCATCATGGAAGACTTATTACTGAGAGGCAAAGAACTTTATTATTTTTCCACATAGCTATTGCTACAGTACCAGAGATTGGTCCATATGAACCTCTTTCCCACATGGTGATCTGATGAGACCTTGGGTATCACCCTCTCAGGCAGGGATTGGTGTTCCAGGAGAGGCTCCCTGAACATTGGTAACCCGAATATTTTGTAATTGCCAGTAAGCATGACTACTCTCATCTCTGGAGAGGGACATTTCTTTTTTTGTTTGTTTTGTTATGGGGTCACACCTAGTGGTGCTCAGGGATTATTCTTGGTCCTGTGCTCAGGAATTATTCCTAATGGAAATCATATGTGGTATTGCAGATTGAACATGGTTGGCTGTATGCAATATTATCTGCTGTAATCTATATGGCCTATCACTATCTTTCTTATATGGGAAGCAAGCACACTTATTTTTTGAAGGAAGATAGCATTCCTGCTGTTAGCTCTATTGTACAACATTGTTTTTCATATGGATATCTGGGAATGGACAGAAGAACAAAAGCTGTCAGTGCCTCTGTTTGTAATATATGTAGAAAACTAGGAGATGGATGGAAAATATTCTCCTAATTTATTGAGAAGTATTAAGAAGTGCTTTTGTCCTTATACTGCAATTTCTTCCCTGCCTCCCAAGCTCCTCAGGGAAATTTACTCTCTTAAAGTAGTTTCCTGTCTCTAACTTTTAAGGAAATCCAGGTTTATCAATTACTACTTGAGCTAAAAGCACAACCCAAGTTCTTCCTAAGGACAAAGACTGAGAAGAATGATAAATTTCTGTTTTCTTGATGACCAGTCTATCTCTTTCACCTGGTACCATCTGCAGTGAGTGCAATTGGCCTCTACAACGAGCAGAAAGGTTAATTACAAATTATCTTTGAATTTCATGAAACTATCTTAGGCTGTTACCTAAGACAGTCTTCCTTGATCAAGGCAGGTTTTATATTTGAGACTTCTGAAAAAGATCAATTTTTGTTTTGTTTGGAAGCTGAATGTTTTATTATTAAACTTTTAATTTCCTATGGGACAATAAAAATAGCACCAACAAGTGCAGTATATTGCAAAATTAAGGTAGTATTGCTCTTCTAATACAATATACTAACAAAAACTTTTCTCCATTGCCAGTTACTTTCAACTTAATAATTATATTTAGTTCTTCCATATAATCCCAGGAATGTACCTAAGAAAATTATTATATAAGATTAAAGATGACAATATTGTCCTTTATTATATAATTTTGACCAAAATATTTCATACACTTTAAAGGTATTTTTACAATCTCCACATCTTATTGTCAACCCTCCACTACCTCAGGGAGCCTTAATTCTATTAAAAATGTTCGCTTTATCATTTTATTTTGTTTTGTCTGTTATTGATTTTATATACTTACATTGCACACATAGGTAAAAATCTTATACTACTTGTCATATTTCTTCTGGCTTGTTTTATTTCTCACAATTACACAATTTTTTTCACTAGTGTTTACAGCAGAAATGTGAGGAATTCTGATAGCTTTCACCTTGTCTAAAAATAATAGGATGTCACAAATATGCATTTGTACTTATTTATTATTAGCTATTATGTACATTGTTGCAAGTATGTTCTTTTTATTGTATTTGATATGAAGTTTCCATTTAAAATTTTTTTTGTTTGTTTCTTTTGGGGCCACACCCAGTGATGCTCAGGGGTTACTCTTGGCTCTGTGTTCAGAAATCGCTCCTGGCTCGGGGGACCATATGGGATGCTGGGGATCAAACCCAGGCCTGCCCTGGGTCAATGAGTGCAAGACAAACGCCCTATTGCTGTGATATTTCTTTGGACCCTCCATTTAAAACTTTCTATCCTAAATAAAACAATGTGGGTTCAGAGAGAAAGTGAGAGATTAAGGTACAAGCACCTTGTACACAACTGATCCTGCTCAATACTGAGCACTGACAAAAATTATTTCTGTGCCCAGAGCAAGGAATAAACCCTGATCACTCTAGTCCCCCCCACAATATGAGAATTCAGGATTTTATTTCATTTTGTGTATTTAGGGTTCCATTTTTACTCTTCAACAAGATGTCCAGTTAGTTCTTATGTGCTTTCTCACTCTTAAACTCATCTAATTCTTCATGAGACTGAGTTTTGTATTTGGTGTTTTTCACTACTTTATTTAAACACAAATTTACACATAGTACATGTTTCTGTCATTAAAGGTTCTATCACCAATCCTACCACCAATATAACAGTCCCTCCCAGTTTCCAACAACACCCTAAAGCCTAACCCTTTAGTAGGCACAAATCTATTTATTTTATATTGTTTGTTATAACTAAATGGCTAATGAAATTATAAAAATATTAGTCAAGGAAAATTTGTCAAAATTGTTACACAGTGGGGTCATTATGTCATTGAGTTTTTGTTGCTAGTTTAGTTCAACATTCTGTATTTTTGTTTTTGCTTATTGAGATTATTTGACTTCTATGCTACTTTCTCTTCTAATTTGGTGTGCTCCTACAGGAGTATCATTACTGAGGAGTTTGGAGGTGGCTTAATTAACACAAATTATAGTGACAAAGTCTACATGGTAGTTTCCTGCTAGAAGAGAAAAGATATTTCTGCTTCTTTTTTCAAATGTTAAAGCATCATATTTCACATCTTGTCTGTTCCATTTTCTCCCATCTATGGGGCAGCAGATGGAGAGCAGCATCCCTCAAACATCCCAAGGGCGAGGGCAAAGGCTGAGTGCTTGAACTGCAGACAGCAGGGGGGCTTTTGTTCATGGCCTCAGTGCCCTAGTGGGCATTGAAGTGTCTCTCAGGCTGCAAACTGAAGCCAAATGCTCACCAAGGATCAAGAATCTTATTCAGTCATTAAGTCAGGGTTTCCCCACTTCTACATTCAGCCTCTGGAGTTGGAAGTTTCTGATCATTTTCTCTCATCATTAGTTTGGACCTGAACATCTTTTCTGACAGGCTTGACCTAGAAAGACTGAGAAAATATGGGGTTAAGGACCTCAGAATATCTTTATAAAGTGTCAGCAATTGTCAAGAAAGCAGGGTGTTAGAGGACTGGCTGCTACTCTCTCTCTCTCTCTCTCTCTCTCTCTCTCTCTCTCTCTCTCTCTCTCTCCTTTGTTAAGGATAAGCTCCTACATATTTGACTATGGAAATTTACACCACTTAATGATGGAAAAAAGTACAAAATTTTATTTGCTAGTTTTCCTTCAGATTAGGATAGCAAGTGAAAGGTGGCCAAAGGCTCCTCTTTGCAGGAGATTCTCCTGGCTGACAGAAAATTAACTCTTCCCTGGCCATTTCTCTTTCCTAATAAATAGCAGATGACTAAAGTCACAGTTACAACCTGTAACTGGTTACAAGATCACAAGGAGACCCTGATAATCCTTGGATATAAAAATGGTGGGGAAGACCCATATCCCAAAGCCACTGTCATGTAAATAGTCTAGCTTCACAGCTTCAAGACTAATCTCAGAAGATGTGTAAATCAAACTATTGAAACTCTTGAGTACACTGGACTTCAGACTGAAAACTTTGGGGTACCCTTGGGAGGGAGATGGGCCGAGTTCTCACCCTGCTGAAGTTTCAGAAACCACACTCACATTCCATAGTGCTGACATCCATATGACCCAATTTCATTACTAATCTCTGGAGATGACAAACCAATGAAACTCCCAGGTACATTGACTCAACTAGCAACTCAGTAAATCCTTAGAGTAAACCTTAGATTGTAATTATCCTTACATTGTGAGATATAAGTTTTCACAAACTTTCTTTTACTGAAGTACTTTTTGATAATTTCACTGACTATTTTATTGTAACAAGCAATATAAAATAAATTATTTTGTGTCTTCCAAGAGGACAGGATTGATTAGTAGATGGCAAACTGGGAAAGTGGTGGAAGAAAGTTTCCAATGGTGGTGAAATTGATGACTAAAACATTGAATGACTAAAACAACAATTTTGTAAATCACAGTGTTTAAATAAAGATTAAAAATCTGTTTTTGGGTGATTGTCCTTCCACTGTAACTTTACCTTGTCCTCTTTCTTTGCATCAATGTTCACATAATTAAAAAAAAAAAAAAAGTCGGGCAGGGGCCGGAGAGATAGCATGGACGTAAGGCATTTGCCTTGCATGCGGAAGGACGGTGGTTCAAATCCTGGCATCCCATATGGTCCCCTGAGCCTTCCAGGAGCGATTTCTGAGCCTATGTAGAGCCAGGAGTAACCCGTGAGCACTGCCGGGTGTGACCCAAAAACCAACCCTCCCCCAAATAATGGGCAGATAATGGGAAAAGCTGGACTACTGAGTTCTCATAGCCGAAGCCAGGCCTGAAGTGTCTACCTCTGGGTTTCTTCACTGTGAAGAAAATAACATATATTTTTAAGTTGCCAAAATATCTTTGCATAGTAGGCACATGGAACTGCTTGTGTAACATTAGTTTCTTCTTGTAGATCACTATATAATTAGGTTGATACCTAATTTTGATCCATGGTGTGTATTGTACAGGATTGGATTTTTTAGTTGTGGTAACAGAAACATTGGATAACTTTATCCAAAATAGAAGAATTTCTTTTTATGATAATTATGAGTTGGCTCACAAAATAAAGGTGAGTACTAAAGGACCTGATCTGGAGTGAGTAGGTTATCGATTGTTCTAGTAGTAGGCTCTGCTCGCTGATCTCATCAAGGCACTCTCATTTCTTGTCTGACCTTTATTTTCTGACAAGATTCAACATCTTGAGAAACAAGTATTTAAGGGCACATGACTGCTCAGAATTAAAACTCCCCTCTATATTGTTAAGAGAGAAAAGACAGACTGTTAGAAGTTATTGGGGTTCCTCTAGCTCCCACTTTAAGAACAAGGCAAAGAGATCTATTTCTCAGGAGCAACTGCATAAGCAGGTGGTGGGGTATAAGTTGTCTTTATAAGGAAACTGAGTGAGCTCCCCAACACAAAAATTAATGTACCTTTCCTAGAGGAGTAGTTTTTACTGTGAGGAGGCGAAAGGTCAAGATAGAAGCCAACTGTTGTTAAACAAGATAAAAAGCTGAAGGGCTGAACAATTTCTGACAGGACCTCCCTCCTAGAAAAACAAGCTTATAGTAGTGGCCATGCCTGTGAGGAAAACAAATGTTTTAAATAAAATATATTTTTAAGTCTTGTCCAGTTTATTTGCATGTCAGTGATAATTTCTGGTAAAAATGTCAGCACATATTTTTTTTGGTTGTTTCTTTACTTCAAAAAGGTTATAAAATCTAACTATTACTCATTAACCCAATCATAGCAATTATAGGTCTTCATCGATCTTTCTAAATAGGAAAAGTAATCTCTCTCTTTTTTGGGAAATTGAAACTCCATAAAGATCAAGTGCTGGTCCAGGGGCCACTAAGCATGATGGTGGTGTAGTGAGATAAAAGAAAACTAGAGTCGCGGTTAAGGTCGACATAGGTGATCAGTTAAGTAATGACTGACAAGAAGAAATGGCCTCTGTGTGAAGTGTGCTGATGCCTGTGAACTGTGATGGATTTGATGATCCAGTCTCAGAGATTCTCAAGTGTCTTATCCAAGAATGAAGACATTCAGACCTTTAGATCTTTAGCAATTTGACTGATTAAAAAAAATATTCAGAACCCCATCCTAACTTTGACTTCTTTATTTTTTATTAGTAAATCTTTATTTAAGCACCATGTAGTTGGGTTTCAGTTATAAACAGAATACCCCCTTCACCAGTGCAACATTCCTACCACCAATGTCCCCACATCTCCCTCACCCCTGCCTGTGTTCCCTACAGGCATTCTACATCTCTCTTTCTTTTTTTTTTTAATTTTTATTTTGACCAAAGTGGATTACAAATCTTTCACAGTAATTTTTTAGGTACATAGTGATATTGAATCAGGGGCACTCATCACCACCAATGTTGTCATCCCTCCACTGCTGTTCCCAGCATGCATCCCACATCCCCCTCCTTTACCACCCATTCTTTAACATTGTCATGGTAGTCGTTAGAGTATTATTTCCCTAACAGCATTCACCGCTCTTTATGGAGAGCTTCAAATTGTGAGCCTGTCCTTCTGGCCCTTCCAGCAAGCTTTGACTTCTTATTGTAACCATATTTAGTATATATATCACTGTGAAAGGCTTATAGGACAAAAATAACAGCTGATGCACCTCCCATGATTAAAATTTTCTAGTGGTTTTCCAGATTTGATGCTATAAATTCCTACCCTCTCATCCTAGCCAATGAGCTCTTTCAATTATTTTACCCAGTCTTCCACATTCCTCTTTTCCCATTCCACTAGCAGCTGCAGTAATTTTGACATTTTAGTTTCTGACAGCAAGGTCATGTCCCTTTGTGCTGACTCCCTGGGAATGCTGTGTTCCAGGACTGTACTTAAAGACTCCTCCTTGCAATTCAGGTCTTAACATAGATGTTACCTGACCTAAGCAGAGACCATAGCAACCTATCATCTGTCTTCATTTTTTTTCATTTTCCATTTTCAATCCCATGCTGACGTGTGTAATTTTCAATAAGCATTGCTTTGTGCTTCATTTTGCTTCCAGTTTACTGCATAAAGTTATTTGTGCAGGATGCACATGTTAATATGAGCAAAGTCAGTGTCTGATCAGTGTTAGTGTCATTGTTATAAGTGACTCAGTCACTCTATCACAGTGTTGCTCCTCATGGTGGTGATGGCAAAGGGTGGGACACCAGATAATCTAGTTAATTTTTAATCTCTCCAACTTGAGGGGTCAGATAGATCACATAAATAGCTCAGGGGTGGGAATAAGTGTGCTTTAAAGGGAGAATATAGGGAAGGTAGCTTTCTCTGAACCCTCTCTTCTGCTGGATAGATGATAGCTTCTCTTCTACCCCAACTTGCAGCATAGCAGAAAAGCAGCATGTGGCTGGAGTATCAAGAAAGTCAAAGGGATGAAGAACAGCAAGTCCCAGGAAGGAAAGGCGAGCCATAGAGCATTAGTGGCAGACCAGGACAGTAGTGGAATTTGAAAGACAGAACCAGCAAGACTGGTATAGCCAAAAAGAATGTAGGTAGAACCAGCAAGGAGTGAACATGAGACCAAGACTTGGGTCTTTGGGGCCAGAGGTTAGCGGTTTATAAAACTACCTTCTTATTAAATTTAATTACAAAACTAGAACTTCTTAAGTTAATTTTACATACAGTCCTTAAGGACCTTTATGGAACATGTCCAGTTTCACAGTGACACCAAAGCTTCACTTGCTTTTTTGTAGCCCTAGTCACTGTATGAAGTGACTTTAATACTTTAATTGTTGATAATTTTCAGGTTACATGCAGATTGAGTGGAGGAGTAGCATGAAATTCAAAGTTTATTCATTGCATTCAAATGACAGAATGAAACCTCCCTAGTAGCATCCTCAGGTGAGTTCTCCTTAGCAGTCTTAGTGTTCCCTGCTGCATGGTGATGAGGTGGAGACAAATCAAGGGTTCTATATTATCAGAATCACCTAAGTAACCTGTGAAAACTTGGTGCTAAATGGAGGCACCAAATCACACAACACAGGATATTTACCAAAGTAATGAAGAGAAAGATCTCAAAGAGATGTTTGTGTCCCGAAGTTCTTAGTAGCAGGAATTACACAAGTAGAGGGATGGAGCAGGCTGAAAGTCTAGCACAAGAAGAATGGACAAACAAAAATAGGATTAACACATCATGTCTTTCAGTCTTAAAGAGGAAGGCAGGTTTGCATGTGTGAGTTCCAGGGTTCCATCTTTTGGCATGTAAAAAATATCTCCAAAACATTATGTAGTCATGTCACATGCTACACTGTGGATAGGACAGGTTGGCTGTGGTGCAGGGTTTATGTGCTTGTTTTGTATGCAGCCAACCCTGGTTGAATCCCTGATACCTCATATTTCTCTAGCACATTGGGTATTGCCATGCAGTTCCTCGAATACCACTAGGTACTCAGATTTTTCTGTCACCACAGGGCACTCAAATTAAATAGTTAATTAATTTTGGAGACTCTTCAGGCCTTCTCTACACTATCTGAGAGATCATCCCCCAACCCCACAAATAATTCCACCAGAAACAAACAAATAAATCATTATTGCATACATAGGAGGAATGGTTGTAGAAAGTAGACTAATGATTAATGAGGGTTCAGAACTGGTAGAAATGAAAAATAATTTCAACAACACAGTTTTAGTTTTACAAGCTGAAAATTTTCTGGATGTTTGCTTTATCATGGAATGCATATACCTAGCAGTACTGAAATGTATGTGCTAAGAGTGGTCAACTCTGCATTCCATGTTTTTATTTTCAATTATCCCAATAAAGATATAAAGGAAGATACTGGACCTAAATTAGGAAAACTCAAATTACAGTGGACAGGAAATCTACATTTTATTAAAACCTGCCTGGGAGATTCTGACATTCAGTAAATTTTAAGTATATGAGAGCACGTCATTTTAAAGATATGTCTAAGATTTGGATATAGGGCATTTAAATGTATACTAAAATTCAAGCATCTTTAATTATAGACAAAAGGCCCTATCCTTCCCCCCGCTCCCAAATCCTCCTGATGGATTTTCTTTGTGGGGTTGAATTATTCAGCGTCCTATCTGCATGCTCATGTCACTCGCACTCTGGTTACACACCTCAGCATTTTATTTGTAGTGTCCACTAGGTGGCAGGCCAGGCACTTGGATTTGGATAGACAGCCCCGCGTCCTGCTTGGAGCATCCAGGGAGTTCCTTGGAGGTGTGCGGGACTACTCTACTCGTCTTTGCACGGATTCTGGAATAAGGTGTGTGCTTCTCCCTGAAGGGAGGCTGTAACGGACGTCGGTGGGTTAGTTTCCAGGGAGCAGGAGTGCAACTGTGCTTGGGGAAAGCAGTGCAGAATATGCTCCTGGAGTTCAAGGGGCTAAGAATATAGCTGTCAGGGTGGGCATTTGAGTATACAGAGGTGTGTGTGTGTGTGTGTGTGTGTGTGTGTGTGTGTGTGTGTGTGTGTGTGTGTGTGTGTGTGAACAATATTCTCCCCACCGGCCACCAGGAAGGAGAGGGGAGAGCAGAGTTTCAGTGATATTTTCTTTCCCATAAAAACAAGAGGCAGAGTAGATGTTGCTTGAAAATCCCTAAGTGCTCAGGGCCATTTGAGTTTGTTCCTGCACACCAGCTGTTGGATATTTAATGAGCATCTTGAAAACTATTGATCCGCTGACCCATTTCAGGCTTTGACCCACTCAGGGTCAGAGCACACAAGAGTAAATGACTCAGTGAAAAGTCTGGTGACACCTTGCCACACAACAGGGGAGGATTGCTGACATGATTTCAATGCGCTGCTTGTATCTCAACCTAGGAATGTGGTTGTCTGTCGGTACAAAATCTTGTCACATTAGGAGAAAAATGACACCAGATGAGACTTTGCATATGATCCACAGAGCACAGGCTTGGAGTGAAGGTGGGAGTGTTTGGGGGATTTGGGACAGCTCCCTTGAGTTCTCTTTAGGCTGTGATCTCCTTTGTGATGGGAATGCGAAGGCCAGTAGTAGAGAGTGGGGTGAGAATCAATGAAATGTGAATTCATTTATTTACACAGTCAAGAAAAATGCTATACAGACCCCAGGAGGTATTCCAGGCACAGGCTTAGTGCTAAGGGTAGTGGAAAGATAAGATTTCTCACTGTTCTAGGGGAAATTTGAATCTTCACAAATGTTTTCCATGCAGAAAGAGGGGCATACTAACACTGTTTAGGGGTACACTGGCTAGGGAACCAGACTGACAAAGGTTTGCTTAGAACAGAAGTGGAGAGAACAGACCCAGACCCAGTGCCATCAAGCAGAGGTAGCAAATTTCAATTCAAGGGGGCTAATCAAAGCATTCTTGTACTTTTGAAAGGTACAACATATGTCACCATTGTTTTTCTTCTAAATGTTGAATTATTGGGATATATGGTACTCAGGGCCTACTTCTGGCTCTGTGCTCAGAAATCATGTTTGGCAAGGACGGGGACCTTATGGTGTTATTGGGATTGAATTTAGGTTGTTAGCTACTTTCAAAGCAAAACTCTACCTGCTGTTCTATCTCTTCATCCCCTAAAAGTTGAATTTTTGCCATCATCTAAAAGTGAAGAAACTTCACTAAGAATTCCAGATTTCAAGAACTTTTTTGGAAAAAATAGGTTTGGCAACACTGAACTGATAAGTTTGCATAAAATGGTCACCTGAAACTAAGGAATGGTTTCCTTCTTTGTGAGGCATGGTCTTCACTGGATTCAATTACATGCCCAAGTCAACTTCTTTTGAGCACCTCCCGTTCCTGTCCCTGATGCTTGGATCTTGGGGCGTGTGACCCCTAGTGTCTAGAACCTTGGCTTACAATGATATGGGTGTGAAAATGGCTCTGTTCTCTAAAGTTCTATGAGGGATCACTGGGTGGTTGGGTACTGCCAAGTGATCTGCATGTGATAAATATCTAACTAGATGGAGCACATAGGAGTCAGGATTTGGTCGATACAAATTTCTGTTTTATTTTGAAGGATCTTTCCTATTCAGAATGGCATTGCAGTGGTAACCAGAAGTGCAGAATTACAGTTCATAAGCAGGCCTGTGACTGTGAGCCAGATTTGGCTCATTTTAGAGCCAACCACATGCAAATCCCTCTCTAGAGTGCCGTTGCCCCACAAATCATACCAAACTATTGTTGGGAGGACAATGAGTCTGGAGTTCTATAATAACAGCATTTTCATGAAGGAAAATCACATCCTCACTGTGAACCCAACTGAGAGCATGAAACCTACTATTGAGCCATTCTGGTTAATATAAAGCATTATCACAGAGAGGGGTCTGTCAGTGGGGTGCTGGGGAGGCTGTGAAAGGAGTGTGCAGGTCCTGCTGGAAATGAGTAGGTAAAAGTATTCATCCACCTGAGGATGATTAATCTCAATCATGGAGTTGTTAGGAAGCCCTGACCTCCACTTTGAAGCAGATGGTGAAAATGGCTAATTCATTCTCACAATCACACATGCAAAAAGGAGCCAAAGGAGAATGGGAGAAAGGTGAGAAAGGATGGAAGAGGAGGCTGAATTGTGAGGTCCAGACTTCCACACTTAAGTTGAAGGTCCCAGTTATTTTTTGTTTGACAGGGGAGCTATATTTTAGGTGACAGTAGGTGGATATAGTTACATGGGCTCTATTTTGTATCTATGACCAAGAGCTGAGCTACAGCATCTACCTTGGGAGCCAGTGAGTCCCCATTTCTTAGTCAATAGGACTAAAATGTAGGACATTTTTTTAAAGTAACAGTTATTTTTACAGATAAAGTTGCTCAAGATTGAGTTACAATCTTACAATGTCCAACAAACTTTTCCAATGCATATTTACTGCCACCAATGTCCCCAGTTGCCCTCTAATTCTCTCTGATGTCCTCTTGCCTTCCAGGCAGGACATTTTTATTTATGCCCATGATGTTTTCACATAAATGGCTACAGTTTGTCCTTATCACATTAAGAAAACATCTGTATTCTGAAAATTAACATGCATGCTATGAAAATGTACAAATATAGATTTAAAGCTTAGTATAAACCCATAGTTCTTGCATATCATTTGTGTATATTTGAAAAAAATTAGCTAATCTATGATCAAGGAGATGGACACATGAAGTGAACAAGGAAAAAAATTCAAAATCTCAATGGAAACACATGATACTGGGGAAAACTGGAAAATTGTTATAAAAAGTGAAACTGTATCTATAGCTAAAACCATATATAAAAGTTAACTCAAAAGGGATCAAAGACTTAAGATATTATCCAAGAGTCATAAAATAAATTGAGAGAAACAGACATAACTCTCCAGTATCTGGATATTAGAGGGGCCTTCAATTAGTTGATTACCCTGGCAAAGGTAACAAAAACAAATAAAGCTGGTGGCACTATATGAGTGACTATATGAAAAGGGAACTACATGGAAAGGCTCTGCATGACAAAAGGAAAATTAAAGGAAGAAACCCAGATGGCTGGGAGGAATTTGCACACAATACTTTAAAGAAATCACTTCCTCCAAGTAAAAAGCTCTTAGAACAGAGGGTAAAGTTTTTATCTTCCATTGATCAACCTGGGTTCAACACTGGCACCTCAGTTCTGTAAGGAGCTTCGAGCCAGAAGTAAGCCCTAATAGCTGAATGTGGTCCCCCAAAATCAAGTTCAGCAATAACAACAACAAATCAATAATCCCCCCCAAAAGGGAGAATAGGCATATCTTTGAAGAAGCCAGGTGTACAGCTGTTCAATATCAAAAATAATAATGTAATATCACATCATAAAAATAGCATATGTGAAACTAAAAAATTAATAAACTGAAAGCAAGTGTTGGTAGATATGCAGTGGGAAAGGAAGCTTAATTCATTGCTGGTGGGCATGCCATCAGACCCAACTTCTATATAGCACAATATAAAAGTTCTGGCTTTGTTGATGAACACAGAGACAAAGATCCTCAACCAAAATAACTAGCAAAATAAAATCCAGCAACTCACCGAGGTTAATACCACCATGACCAAGTAGGATTCATTCTAGAGATACAAGGATAATTTAATATAGGCAAGTCAATCAATATATCATATTAAAATAAAAAATAAAAACCATATGTTCAATCAGTATTGTAGAAAAAGCATTTGACAAGGTCTAGCAGCCATTCATGATGAAAGCTCTCAACAAGATGGGAATTGAAGGAACTTTTCTCAATATACTCAAAGCCAAATACCACAAGCCTATTGCAAACATTATACTACATATATATGTTGTATGTAAAATGTCATAGGTAATTTTTTGTTTAAGCTATTTTTATTTATTTATTTTTGTCATAGGGTAATTTAAAGGGATTGAATTTAGTATGTATAATGCTTTAGGGAAATTTTGCCATTTTAATGATGTTAATACCTATGTATTCATGAACAGGGTATATGTTTTTCATTTCTTTTGTCCCCTTTTATTCCTGAAGCAGTCTATTGTATTTTTATTTGTATAGGTCTTTCACCTCTTTAATTAACTTGATTCCAAGGTACTTGATTTTCTGAGGCACAACTTGTGAATGGGATCAATTTTTAAAATATCTTTCACCTATTTCATTATTTGTATATAGAAAAGCCATCGATGGACTGAGAGGATAGCACCAGAACCTAAGGTGGTTGGTTCGAATCCCGGTGTCCCATATGGTCCTCCGTGCCTGCCTAGGAGCTATTTCTGAGCAGACAGCCAGGAAATAACCCCTGAGCACCACCGGGTGTGTCTCAACAACCCAAAAAAGAAAAAAGAAAAAAAAAGAAAAAAAAAAGAAAAGCCATCGATTTTTGCATATTAATTTCATAGGCTCCATTTTACCATACAAATATATTGTTTCTAGACGCTTCTTTGTGGAGTCTTTAGGATTTTCAAAATACAATATCATGTCATCTGCAAACAGTGAGAGCTTGAATTCTTCCTCTCCTTTCTGAATGGCCTTGATATCTTTTTCTTTCCTAATTGCTATGGCAAGTACTTCCAATATTATATTGAATAGAAGTGGCAAGAGAAGGCAACCTTGTCTTGTTCCAGGTATTATAAAGAAATATTGTAAAGAAATAAGTTAAATATTCCTGAAATTCATATGGAACAATCAATGTCCACGAATAGCTAAATCAACCCTTGGGAAAGAAGATGGAAGAATAATTTTCCCAACTTTAAACCGTATTATAAAACAGTAGTCATTAAAACAGCATAGTACTTGAATATGAGAGACCCTTATATTGATAGAATAGATTTGAATATTTTGAGACAGACCCAAAGATATATGGTCAATTAATCTTTCATAAAGGGGCAAGAATGACAGAAGTGGGGGCAAGGGAAGCAACTTCAACAAGTGGGTGTAGGAAACTGGTCAGTCTCATGCAAAAATAACAAACTCAGACCTCTATTTATTGCCATGCACATAGGTCAAATCAAATATACTAAGACTTTAATATCAGACATGAAACTATAATATTCATAGAGAAAATGTAGGTAAAACACTCCATGCCATTGAAGCTAAAAGTATCTTCAGAGAAGAAACACCACTGGCCAACCCAAGTGGAAGCAAAAATAAACAAATGAGACTATATTAAACTGAGGAACATTTGCACTTCAAAGGACATGGTGACTAGGATACAAAAACTACCCATAGGAATTGAAGAAAATCTTCACCAATACCCACCTGGAAAAGGATTAGTATTTAGATAGAAAAGGCACTTGTAGAAATCAGCCAAGGAAAAAATAAATCCATACAAATTGGAAGAAGAAATGAACAGACATTTCCACATCAGAAATACAGATGGCTAAAAGTCACATGAAAAAATTTCTCCACATCATTAATCATCAGGGAGATGCAAAATCCAAAACAACCATGAGATAGCATCTCACACCAGAGTCTGGCACGTATCACAAGAACAAGAGCAACCGTGCTGACATAGATGCAGTGAGAAAGGGATTCTCATTCATTTCTAGGAATGAGAGTTGGTGGGAATGTCAAATAATCTAGTCTTTTGGGAAAACAATATGGATACTCCTCGCAAAACTAGAAATTGAGCTTTCATATGATCCAGCAATACCACTCCTAGGGATATATTTTAGAAACATAAAAACACAATACAGAAAAGTGCTTACATTTCTGTGTTCAACACAGCACTATATATAATAGCCAGAATCTGGAAAAAACCCAAGTTCCAGAGGATAGATGAGTTGCTAAAGAAACTGTGGAACATCTACACAAATGAATACTTTGCCACTATTAGGAAAATGAAGTCATGAATGGATATGGAGAGTACCGTGTTAAGTGAAATGAGTCAGAGGGAAAGGGACATACATAGAATAATCCCACTCCTTTGTGGATATTAAAAAAAAAGTTAGCATGGTAACAATGAGAGATGAGACCCAGGAGGACCAGTTTATGGTAGAAAGCTTGCTACAAATAGTGGAACAATGAAGCTAGATTAGAGGAGATGGACCATTATGACAATAATAGTTAGATCTGGTCACTCTGGACAAAAACCGGGGGTGGTTAAAGTAGATAAAGTGATATTTATGGTACCCTTATCATAACAATAGTGCATACAGTGTCTAAATGAAATAAGAGAAAGATGTAGGAGGAAGAGGAGGGGGAGGAAGAAATTTCGAAAGAAAAGAATCATGCATAAAATATGAACATATATTTTAGTAGATATTGAAATAGAAATTAACCTAATTAGTGCTAATATGTTTTAAGTTATTTATTATTTAAGTCAAAATAAATGGAGCTTTTGGTGTTAATTTTTCTATATTTTGAAAATATCACTGGTGGTGGGCGGAGCAGTGGTGCTAGACGTATGGCATCTGCCTGCAAGCGCTAGCCTAGGGATGAACAACGATTCTGGGGTGTCCCCATATGGTCCCCTCCAAGCCAGGAGTGATTTCTGAGTGCATAGCCGGAGTAACCCCTGAGCGTCAACAGATGTGGCCCCAAAAAACAAAACAAAACAAAACAAACATATATATACATATATAATATCTATATATATATTTATATATACATAATATATATATATCACTGCAGGGCAGAGACAGTAGGAAAGAGGAGTTTGTGTGGGGAGCCTGATGAGGGATGGTGGTGTTAAGTTGTTGACACATTTGCAAAAGAAATAAGTGCTAGACCTAAATGTTTGAAATGTAAAATGACCAGTTCCCCATTCAGTGACAGAACATGAATGATTCATGTACTTGGTCACTCTCAATAAAGATTTAGGGCCCCCACTTTCAGCCCACAACACTGCAGAGTCTGTGGGAGGATGAATAGGCAGCTACAACATGAAACCAGACATCAGCACGGTCATCTATGACAGTAATAAGATAAAGTAAGCTTAAAGGACAAACAGAGTTGTGAAAAATGTTTGAAGTAAATGCTGTTTAGTCTAATACATGATAGAAATAAATACGTGAAAATAACCTGGGAAACAAAATTGATGAATCGAATGAAACACACTTAAAACACTAGGACTATAAAAGATGACCAAGATAAAATAAATAGTAAGATTGCTTCATAAAAAAGATAATAAAAACCAGAAATAAAAAGCAATTATAAATAAGATTAGCTAACAGGACATATTAAAAAAGATTAAATAGTAAAATAAAATTAATTGGGATACAGATATTTTTTTAATTAAAGGCACATTCCAACCAGAAATCAACAGGAAGAATATGAGTATCAAAACACAGGCAAACTTCTCAGGCTATCTGGTCAACCTCACCCCACATTGCCACTTTGAAGTCCCGTAGCCTCGTCATATTAAACATGTGTTATGCCTCAAATCTGCCATGCTCTTCTTAAAGGATAGTGCTAGGAAAAGGTAAAAATTGCAGTTCCCAATTCACAGCAAAAAAATCAAAAGCCTTATTTAAATAAAACTCTTTGGAAATCTTTCCTCTCCACAAAGCTTCCCACTCACAGCAGCTGCCAAAATCTCTCCAATCACTAGTCCTTTCTGCTCTATTATTCATCACTCATTTCGTCAGTCTTCCCTGCTCCAGCATCTTTATAATGGAGGACACATTGCCACACAAGTTCTGTGGTAAAGGGCAGTCTACTTTGAGCCTCGAGGAGGGCTCATCTTGCCAGAAAATTATCCTTAGAATTTAGCTCCCTTATCTCATAATATGTGCACATATTCTAAGCTTCCTCCAAGCCTGTTTCTTGAAGACAGAGTGCCCTGCCCTTCTTTAAAGTAATCTAGTCCCTAGCGGTCCACCCTACACATGGTGGGTGTTTTGTTCATACATGGTGAGGGTATAAAAAGTAATGAACAGTAGTCCTGGAGTTGAGATTGACAGAATTCTATTATCTATTAAGGGTCAAGTCTACATTTGCCAGTTCCAACCTCATGGTGTTTACTTGAGCCTGACTAAATAGAGGTCCTGAAACTCTTGTCTTTTATTGTAGTCACAGCCAGATCTTTCCCAAAGGCACTCCATGCAACAATGCAAAGAAGGAAGTAGCAGCAAAACTGCATCTCCTCTAGGAGAGTGGCTTTCAATCAAGCAAGAGAATTGAAAAGGCTTAATTGAAGAGATGGGCTTGACCAAGGTTTAAAAGAGGGTGGAGTGAGTTCCTCAAATTCAACAGCAGAATTTTGTAGGAGCTATTGTAAATCATTCAGACAGTGGCATTGATATTATAGCCAGATTAAATCTTTTTATTATGGTGCAGAAACAACCTAGTGTGTTTATAGCATACCTCCCATGTCTCCCAAATCATGCAGATAGCTTCTACATTTGCATTATTTGGTAGAACCTTGAATGTGAGAATCCATCACACTCTATTCTCTGAAAGAACATAGCAATTCCAGTTGTCTCTTCCATAAGGCTCTCCCTATGAAGGTTAGACAGTGACAGTTTGCAGCATTACACTTCTTAGCAGGGATTTGCCTAACCTCTTGTACAAACACAGCTTGTTCTCAGCTCTCACAATCATTTGGATTATGAAAATCATCACACATACTTATTATACCAGCAAGTCCTGGGAAAGGAAAAGCAGGAACCTTCTTTTTCTAAACTCTAGAGAAGTCTGAAGTGAGGTTCACCAACTTAGTCCCACATTCAAGATACAGCCTGAAGTTCTTTTTCTCTGTTCCAAAAAAGGAACTGCTACCAAAAATAACAAATGATCCCAAACTAGAACCATATTATTAATTTTTGGTATCCTCATCCCCCTGCAAATGTAATAGTGTCTGGAGGTCAAACATTTGAAGGAATAATTGAATTATAAAGTGGAGGTTTCAGTGCCTTGTATATTTTGGAGATTAGCCCCTTATCTGATGGGTATTGGGTGAATAGTTTCTCCCACTCAGTGGGTGGCTCTTGTATCTTGGGCACTATTTCCTTTGAGGTGCAGAAGCTTCTCAGCTTAATATATTCCCATCTGTTAATTTCTGCTTTCACTTGCTTGGAGAGTGCAGTTTCTTCCTTGAAGATGCCTTTAGCCTCAATGTCCTGGAGTGTTTTACCTACGTATTGTTCTATATATCTTATGGTTTGGGGGCTGATATCGAGGTCTTTAATCCATTTGGATTTTACCTTCGTACATGATGTTAGCTGGGGGTCTAAGTTCAATTTTTTGCAAGTGGCTACCCAGTTTTGCCAACACCACTTGTTGAAGAGGCTTTCTTTGTTCCATTTAGGATTTTTTGCTCCTTTATCAAAAATTAGATGATTGTATGTCTGGGGAACATTCTCTGAGTATTCAAGCTTATTCCACTGATCTGAGGGCCTGTCTTTATTCCAATACCATGCTGTTTGATAACTATTGCTTTGTAGTAAAGTTTAAAGTTGGGGAAAGTAATTCCTCCCATATTCTTTTTCCCAATGATTGCTTTAGCTATTCGAGGGTGTTTATTGTTCCAAATAAATTTCAAAAGTGCCTGGTCCACTTCTTTGAAGAATGTCATGGGTATCTTTAGGGGGGATCGCATTAAATCTGTACAGTGCTTTGGGGAGTATTGCCATTTTAATGATGTTAATCCTGCCAATCCATGAGCAGGGTATATGCTTCCATTTCCGCGTGTCCTCTCTTATTTCTTGGAGCAGAGTTTTATAGAACTTTACAAGAAAAAAAACATCTAATCCCATCAAAAAATGGGGGAGAAGAAATGAACAGACACTTTGACAAAGAAGAAATACAGATGGCCAAAAGACACATGAAAAAGTGCTCCACATCACTAATCATCAGGGAGATGCAAATCAAAACAACGATGAGATACCACTTCACACCACAGAGAATGGCACACATCACAAAGAATGAGAATAAACAGTGTTGGCGGGGATGTGGGGAGAAAGGAACTCTTATCCACTGCTGGTGGGAATGCCGTCTAGTTCAACCTTTATGGAAAGCGATATGGAGATTCCTCCAAAAACTGGAAATCGAGCTCCCATACGATCCAGCTATACCACTCCTAGGAATATACCCTAGGAACACAAAAATACAATACAAAAACCCCTTCCTTACACCTATATTCATTGCAGCACTATTTACCATAGCAAGACTCTGGAAACAACCAAGATGCCCTTCAACAGACGAATGGCTAAAGAAACTGTGGTACATATACACAATGGAATATTATGCAGCTGTCAGGAGAGATGAAGTCATGAAATTTTCCTATACATGGATGTACACGGAATCTATTATGCTGAGTGAAATAAGTCAGAGAGAGAGAGAAAAACGCAGAATGGTCTCACACATTTATGGGTTTTAAGAAAAATGAAAGACATTCTTGCAATAATAACTTTCAGACACAAAAGAGGAAAGAGCTGGAAGTTCCAGCTCACCTCAGGAAGCTCATCACAAAGAGTGATGAGTTTAGTTGGATAAATAACTACATTTTGAACTGTCCTAATAATGAGAATGTATGAGGGAAATTGAGAACCTGTTTAGAGTACAGGCGGGGGTCGGGGTGGGGAGGAGGGAGACTTGGGACATTGGTGATGGGAATGTTGCACTGGTGATGGGTGGTGTAAAAAAAAAAAAAAAAAAAACAAAGACTAGGTCCTGAACATCACTGGGTGTATATATACAGAGACATGTATTATACATACATATATATGTATATATATACACACATATGTATAAATGATTTTACTAGAGGCAAAAAAAAAAATAAAGTGGAGGTTTCCCAAACAGGATTTGTGTCCTTATAAAAAAAGACCCCAGAATATTCATTCCCCTATTCTCTTTTTCCGTGTGAAGACAGCAGAAAAATGTTTGTCTGTGAACCAGGAAATTGGACCCTTACCACACATCAGAGCTGCCAGAATCTTGATTGTGGGTCTTTTCAGACTTCAGAATTGTGAGAAATAAACATATGCTGTTATAAGCCAAATCTGTTCTGATGTGGCTGCCAAATAGACTGAAACTGTCTACAATGCAAAATTTATAGGAAGTAGTAACCCTTTTCATGTCTCTCAATTCTTTATCCATAAAAGCTCTCAAGCTCCTAATTTTATTTTATTTATTTATTTATTTATTTATTTATTTATTGGTTTTTTAGGCCACACCCGGTGACGCTCAGGGGTTACCACTCAGAAATAGCTCTTGGCTTGAGGGACCATATGTGATGCCAGGGGGGATTGACCCAGGCTCATCCTGGGTCAGCCATGTGCAAGGCAAACACCATACCATTGCACAATTGCTCCGTCTCTCAAGCTCCTAATTTATTTGCATTGGGAATTTAATATTTTAAAGCAACAGGAAAAGGGAAATGTGTGAAGATTCAACTTTAGAGACAACGATGAAGATGCTTTGAGTTGCAGTCAACTTACCCTAGAAAGCAGCAGGATGTGTTTTCTGTCACCTCAAGCCTATAGAGACAGTTCACATTGAACCATTCAAGGGGCAGGAGGAACTCAGGTTCTGGGTCAATGCACCCGTAGGAAAAACTGCCTATGTGGCAGAAGGAGAAAGTATACAGTGGGGACTAGGCTACATACCCATGCTTTGTAGGGGTGAAATGTGGACTATTAGAGAAATCAGCCTAAATTGATCTTAAATTCTCCAAAGGATTACCTACAGGTGATATAATACAGAATTAAAGCACTTGCCTTACACATGAACAACCCTGGTTTAGTCCCCAGCATAGCATATGGTCCTCTGAGTACTGCTCAGAGTAAGCCCTGAGCACTGTCAGATGTGGCCCCAAATTACATCAACCACCAAGGCAAAATAACAAAGTACTTCTTGGAGTAGGAGTGTGGGCATGTAGGAGAAATACCAGAGGGCAGAATTGCATATTCTGTATCAAAGGAATGGCTGTTGGACTCCCAAGCAGAGGCATTCTCAAGACCCACTGGAGTATCTGAGAGAAAGAGTCAACTAACAGTGTCTGCCAGGCCAGATTGGGGGAAGTAAATGGCAGTTGAAAGATCTTTCCTGTCCCTCCTTTCCCTTCCCATTTCCCACCTTCAGCCTTAGAGGTCAGGAACAGCCATTATACAATTAAAGGCCAATGACCACAGAAGAGATACAAAAGACAGACTTCTGCCCTAGTAGTGGTAGGCCATCACAGTGAGAGACCAGCTGCAGGAGCGCATACTTCCATGTTAAATTCAGAAATTTATTTTTGTGTTCTGCTTATGCATATTTCTGAACTACTCTTACAAATAAAATAACCATTGAACTGTTCTTGTACTAGCTGTTGTTGCTAGTAGAAAAGCCAAGGATCTGTTGATTTATTTTATGATAGACAGGAGAAATTTCGCTCCCCTGCCCATATAATAAAACTGAAAGTTGCAATGATAGATAAAAATAAAGTCACATTTGATTATATCCCTAGAGTTAAATTTTCTAGTCTTGTAGTAAAGCCATGTGTTACTGTTGTTATCCACATTATTTAAAAGTAAGTAAGTCTTCAAAGTTTTATTAGGTCAGATATTCTTTAAGAAGTTTCCATTTCTGTCCATTTGTTTTCTTATTTGTTCATTTTTTTTTTTTGGGCCACACACATTTGATGCTCAGGGGTTATTCCTGGCTAAGGCTCAGAAATTACCCCTGGCTTGGGGGGACCATATTGGGGATGCCGGGGGATTGAACCGCGGTCCTGATCCTTGGCTAGCGCTTGCAAGGCAGACACCTTACCTCTAGCGCCACCTTGCCGGCCCCTCTTATTTGTTCATTTGTATGTTTGTACCATACCTGTGAGTCTCAGGGCTTACTTATGGCACTGCACTCACGATCCTGGAAGTTCTCAGAGGACCATATGGAATGTCAAGGACAGAACATGGGTTGGCTGTGTGCAAGGCAAATACCCTACCCACTATTTCTCCAGCCCCAGAAATTTTATTCCTGAAAATAACACTCAGAAAAAATTTACATCAGACAGATAGTGATAAAGCATGTTCTTCAGAATATGCATGTTCTATATAAAGCATGTTCTATAGAACAAACAAGGTTCTTAGTTTGATCCCCAGCACCACATGACCCCTACTCCAGCACCATTCCGTATCCTCTTGATGGCCCTGAGCATCCCTGGATCCAGTGAGCTGTCTTCTGGGAGAAGCCCTGGCTCTTGAGTTCTGCTGGGTGTGGCCACTATTAAAATTTTTTTCTAACTGCATAAAACATTGAATACTGAATAATTCTATGTGATAGATACCGCAGATCAATTTATGCACCTGTTTCAGGCTGAATCTTTCTCTTGGCTGCTCTGCAAGTAAGGTATAAAAGTTAATGATCCTTTTCAGAGTCTCTGACACAGTGTGACTGATCATGTGACATGATTCTAGCCAATTAAACAGCCAGGAATCTGCAAATGCTGCCTTTCATCTTCTATTTTCCCTCCAGTAGACACAGCTGAGAATACTAGAACTGCAGTCATCATCTTCTGTTTCTGAACAATCAAGAAAATTGTAGAAAATCTAGCACAGGTATCATGAGCCCTGAGTTGCTCAATCATCTTTTACTAGAAAGACACAACTGCTTATTTGCTTAAGAGAAAGTAGTTTCATTTCCTGTCACTTAAAATCAAATAAAACCTTAATCCGTAGTTAAAACACACACACAGAAAACATATGACTAGTAAATATAAAAATAAAGGCAAGAACATATCAATACTTATTATGATGCAATTTCATGTCATGTTAATTTTCTTTGTTTTGAAGTTGTTTTCGACTACTCCTAGCAATGTTCAGGACTTACACCTAGCTCTGCACTAAGGGATCACTTCTGATGAGGTTTGGGGGACCATATGTGAAGCCAGTAATTGAACCTTGGTCAGCTGTATACCAGGAAAGTGCCCTATACACATTATTATCTTTCTAACCCCTATGTTATTTCTTTTTTCATGCCAGAATTAGAATTTTCTACAATGGTCAAGTATTAATTTTATAATAAGACAAAAAATATTAAGATGTTTTATTGGAAAATCCCACCTGTATTCACTGAAATGTAGACACATTTTATGATCCTCAAAAACAACTTTTCTATGTTCTTTGTTCTATTATTAACTCAGATAATCAACTCAAAACCATTTCCATGTAGATAGATCCCATGAGAGACTAGCTAAAATTTCACACACAAGAAAGCTAAACATGAGATGAAAAAGCATATTTGTCAGAGTAAAAGGATAATTACTTATCATATCTTGGGGGAAAATCTGCATGGTCCAGTAATTAGCAGACAATACAGGAGGAGAAAAATTAAGGATGGTTTAGTCTTTGGGCCCCAGACACTAAATAGAAACAGGGGGAAGTTGGGGAAATTGGTAAGGGAAATTGGTAACAGAGAACTAGAGTGGGAAAAACTCATAAATCATTTTGGGAAACACTAAGCTTAAGGTTGATGACAGAAAATCTAACAGGCATTTATAGTTTTTCAATGAATAAATCCTTATGAACAGTGAATACATGCATAGATTCAGATGCTAATCATTAGGTTGCATACAAAGACAAATAGACATGATGCCTAACATACTCAATAGTTTTGCTTTGCCTACTAGCTTTCTTTCTTTTTTATTTTATTTGCTTTCTTTTTGTTTGTTTGTTTTTGTTTTTGGGCCACACCTGGCAGTGTTCAGGGGTTATTTCTGACTGTGTTCAGAAATAGCTCCTGTCAGGCTCTGGGGACCATATTGGGATGCTGGGGATCAAACCTGGATCTTTCCCGGGTCTCTGCATGCAAGACAAATGCCCTACCACTCTACTGTCTCTCCAGCCTCTGCCTACTAGCTTTCTATAATAATATAACCAACATAACAGCAGAATATGGAGGCCTGGTAATTACTGTAAAGGACAGTTCATTATTACTAAAGGTCAAGAAATATTTCACAAAGATCATGAAGTTTGCACTGATCCTTGGGTTAAAAGACATATATTTGAAGAAACATGAAATAGAATTCCAGGCTGAAGAAACCAAAGGCATTGCCAAGAAATAGAGACATGAAAGAATATATATGTTCTCATATATATAGGAGTACAGAGTTCATGCACAGGTGCTGTGAAAGATGGAGAATGAGGCAGTAGGTGGATGGTGCATATAGAGTGCTGGAATCACCAAAACAAGAAATCCAAATGACAGTCATTGGGGAGCCACAACTAGGATTCTAACAGGACAAAAGCATGATCCTAACTGTAGCTGACAAAGATAATTCTGGTTGTAAAGTACTGAACTTCAAAGGGAATTAAATTAGAGGTAAGAAAATAAGTTGTACAACTACTTTTCAAGCAAGAGATGAGAAAGACTTGAAAAGTTCAAGAGATCATTAGGAAAGATTGGATAGATACAATAAAAGCTTGCAATTATCCAGCAGGACTTTTTAGTGAAAAAGAAAGAAGTAAAATTTTAAGATTTTAGATTGAATCATTGAAGTCTGGCAATTCTGTTTTTGGGTCTTCTCAAAGAATCTATGTTTCAGTTTAAGGTGTCTAATCATTGAATAAATAGATATTTTTAGCAAAATAATTGCCATAATTAGATTAATTTAAAACATTTTTCTCATTAATTAACCCTTCTGTTGTTGTGGAAAGGACATTTAAAATTTACTCTTAGAAAAAAATTATTCTTCGGGTAACTTTCAGGTAAGTAATACAGAATTGTAACTATAACCACTGTGTCATAGAGATAGAGATCCTCTGAAAATATTTCTTCTAACTCAAATTTTGGTCATCATCTTATCCTTTTGCTTAACTCCCCAGTCCTAAATAATGATCATTCTTATTTTTCTCATTGTGACTTTGATTTGAATTTTCCTGATAATTAGTAATGGTAAGCAACTTTTCTTTTTCTTTCTTTTTTTTTTTTATTTGTATGTCTTCCTTGGGAAAAGGTCTAGTCAGGCACATTTTAAAGAAATTAGTTGAGGATTTTGTGTTGAGTTGAATGTCACACATTTTGGATATTCATTTGTTAACTTGTACAGGATTTGCTTGTGGCTTAATTTTGTTAAGTAGTCTCCAGATTTCTTCTGGGACTACTTCTGTTTTTGGATACTTAATTATTGATTATTGGGAAGGGACAGTGGCGTGGATCTCATACTCCACCATTCTGGTGCATTACCTCCCTCCTGCAAGATTTTTGAAAGAGGTATTACTTTTATGCTAGCCCCTATTACCTAGTTGGTAGGTAGGTATTCAGTGAGTTAAGAAACACTTAAATGAGAGAATCAACAATGAACATATAAATTACCAGCAATATTTGTAAGGTAATAGAACTAAAATCAGGAAATTACTTAAAAACATCTTTTTCTAATCTTGCTCTACTTAGAACAACTGCATCCCATGTTTTTCCAAATCCTTTAATTTTTAACTGGTTGTTCAGGTAAAAAAAAAAAAAAGACTTAGTTTTTGCTCCTTCTTATTGCCTCCCCACCTCTCTCTGGGACTAACTCAGTAGTCTAAACATCTTTGCTTTCTTACTACAAATGAAACCCTAGGTGGAGACACACCAAGAGATTGGCAGAAAGATGGCCTTGACAGCCATCCATCCATTCACATACCACTTCCTGGACCAGGTAGCTGTTGCATCCAAGTTCCTGAGGGAACTGAGTTCTTCGCTTCTGTGCTCACCAACTATTTGAGCACCTTTCTTATTTCAAAAGCCATGCTAGCTCTTCCAAAGCCAAATTCCAGATTTGTGGGATTTATGCTCAGCATGACAAAATCCAAAAACTCATTATGACACAGAAGGCCATTTGTTCAGTAAAACTATAAAAGCATAAAAGAAAAGGAAACCAATGAGCCACACAGCAACAAAGTATATGAAACAGCAGGAACCACACAACTCTCCAATTTCACGTGGAAAATAGGAAAGGATTAAAGGGGAAAAATGGTTTTAATGTTCTCACATAAAATGGCAGTAGTCTTTTGAGTTTTTTTGTGAAAATAAATTCATTAGTTTCTAACAAGTTATGCTAATATATAGGCACATATATAAAAATGTAGACAAAGATAAGTAGACAAAGACATATACAGAGAAATGTATAGGATATGAGTCTCTCAAGTTTTAAGCCTAGCATTTCTCAGCTTGGTGGTCCCAGGATATTTCAAGCTACTATTTGGATTGCAAAATTATGTAAATCGGAACCATGCATGAGATTAGGGGTCAAACCACCAAAGTAGGGAAGCAATAGGAAGGAAATAAGTTCATTTGAGAAACATTGGTTTAGGTTACTGTATTCAGCCTCAGCCTTCAATTCATTTGTCTTAAATAGTTTCAGCAAAGATAACTCGTTAGATAATCCTGAATTATTCTTCTACCTAATCTGCCTAATCTTCTCCTGCGTTCTCTCCAGGTCAACATTGTAAGTGGATAACCAATGCACCTCCGGTTAGGAAAAATAACACAAAACCTTTATGTTTTAAATAAAATAAATTATCCATGCATAAATATTATTTTTTACCTTTGCCTGTTTTTAGTTGACTTATGTTGCTCTCATAATTCCAATTGAAGCCCCAATTCATTGTAGTTTAGGATATGACTGCCTTTAGTCATATGCCTTTAGTTTAGAATATGACTCCTTAAAATTAGCCTATCTAAATTTTAAATTAATTATAATTTATTTAACATTTATTAAATTATTTAGTATAAATAAATGCATTTATTTATAAATAAATACAATTATTATTTATTTAATTAAATTATTTAGTATAAATAAATGCATTTATTTATAAATAAATACAATTATTATTTATTTAATTTATTTAAAATTATTTTATTTTAAAACAGGACCAATAAGATGGCCTTTAATTTAATATTTTTTCCTTTTAAGAGGAAGAAATGTGGACCAAGACAAAAAGAAACAGGTGAGGGCATACTGAGAAGACAACCTTGCACAAGCCAAGGGGGAAAGCCTTAGCAAGAACCAATTCTGAAAACACCCTGATCTCACACTACAATAAATCGTTTAAAACACTCAATCTGTGGTTAGTGAAACTCTTTTTGAAACTCTTATTAAACATAAAATAAACTTTGCAGCTCCAACAGAATGTGTCAGAAGCACAGGAAGTTTTGTAAGTTTGGAGCAGTGCTGTACTTCCACTGTCTAAAATATTACCTGGTACAACATTGTAACTCATTAAATATTTGTTGAAAATAAAAAGAATGAGACTTATAGTTATTTGGAAATACTAGTTATGATTATTTTTCTCTCCTATTCCATCAAACCAATTCTGATGATATTGAGGGAAAAATAATTTTGAGAAGACAAACACTAATAATTACCATGCACTCTTTCCATCTTTTTCTAAATCAGATATGTTTAATTTCCCTTAGACACACAGCACCATTCATAGATCCTATACAGGAAAAATGAAATTTGTTCAGTTTTGTATGACAAAGCTATAGTATGAAGAGTAACCTAAAATTTCAAAAGATTAGTGAGAGATGTTTTGACAAAAACACTCCAAATACCAGTTTATCAGTCTATTAATCAATCCATCTATCCATCCATCCATCCATCATCCATCCATCATCCATCCATCATCCACCCATCATCCATCCATGCATCCATCCATCCATCCATCCATCCATCCATCCATCCATCCATCCATCCATCCAGGGAACTTGCATAAATGGTCATCTCCACCATTACCTGCCTCAGATCCAGCATCTGTTCCCATTCTATTTAACAGAAACTTTTGGAACACAACTCAATATTTAGCAATATACCAAGAAAAAGAAACCAGAGGAAACAAATGTAGAAAACATGTACCCAGCCCCCCTCAGGCTTAGTAATAGATTAGATACAGCAGGAAGCCAGGGCTGAGATACAAAGAGACACCAAGAAAGCTTGTGCCTGGAAGACTGTATAAAACTTGTATGTAAAGGGGCTTGAGCAGGGGGGCAAGCTGTAAGGTGTCTGACTTGCGCGCGCTAGCCTAGGACGGACCACGGATGATTCTCGGAGTCCCATATGCTCCCAAGCCAGGAGCAATTACTGAGCGCATAGCCAGGAGTAACTCCTGAGCGTGGCCGAACCCCCCCCCCCCCAAAAAAAAAAACTTTTAGGTAAAACAGCTAGCCTTCAATAAGTCCTCTCTCTGTAGACTTATTTCTCCAACAAAATTAGGGTGTCAAGAGAAGCATTTGTGAAGTCCCCTTCAGTCTATCAGGCGTACAATTTTAATCATTCACACTGTCCTGTTAGATGGCAAGAATGGGACCCAAATAGATTCCCTCACAGGATGGCACTGGTGAAGAAAGTTATTGTCAGATACACAGAATTGGACATAAAGTAGGATGCCACAGGAACCAGCATCTCTAGTTCTCTTTTGGCACTTCTGATTCTTTCTGTGACCTACACAGTTCTTTTCATTCTGCCAGTGTATTCATATTTTCTACTGCTTCATAATCCAATTTATCTGTGGTTCTGGCCTTGATTATGCTTGGCTAAGCAGATCACTAGCAATGTCTGCTCCATGTTTAATTGTTCATACTCCTAGCTCACAGTAAAATGTGATCATGTTTTACACAAGATCACACACTGTGCTCTGGTGACTTGAGTAAGGCCCCATCCTTGCATCAAAATCAGATGGGGCTGAGGCAGAGTACAACCTGATTCTATGTTTGGCAGCTGAGGCAGCAGCTGCGTTTAAAGGATATTGACCTTAGGAGAGAGTGGGAATAGGTAAAACTGGGATAAGGGATAATATATGGAATAGAATAATCTACTGTCCTTGGCAAATTAGTCATCCTGGATAGTGATTGAATTGAATCATCAATATGGGTACTTCATCTTCTATAACCATCTCCTTGAATCAATAATTATACAGTATTGGGAGATGGGCAAATACTTGCCCTCTTTGGGAAAGCCTTTGGGAAACAGGGAAAAACATAATCTCATTAGCATAAATAATCCTAGGGTTATCCCAAGGGTGGGTCCTGCCTCCATACACTGTAAGGGCTGGGATCAGATAGAAAAATCCCTTGACTAGAAATATGAGTTCTTGGATATTTGTGTGACCTTGTGAGAAGTCACTTAACTTCTCAGATATTGATTTCTCACTTATCAAATATCTTCTCTTTGTCCTCTATTAAATTATAAGAGAAAATATTTCAAAATGCTTTAGATTTCAAATTATATTTAAAATAAATTAATAACTTAATTGAGATTAGAAAAATAGAATATTTAGTCAAAGGGAAAACTGAGAAGGATATACACCAAAATGTTCAATTATCTCTGGTGAATCAAGGAAAATAACTCTAGGTGATAAATTGTGGTGGGTTTTCATTTCTCCATACTTTCCTCTCTTACTTTTCACATTTTCTCCAATATCTTAGTGTGCTAAGCAGGGAAATAGCCTGTAAAGTGTGTGGGAGTCAATGATTTGCCACTTTCTTATTTGGCTGTATTAGTTGTTCTAGGCGTTTTGCTATTCTGTTTCACTTAGAGACTGGGCAGAGGAAATAAAACACCGGTTTCAAAATAATCTCTTCCTACTATAAATTATCACACCTTAAAAGGAAGCGAGAGAAAGAGGTTGGAGCAGCAAGTCTGAAATGAACTCAGACAGCATGTTTGTATTTTAACCACTTGGGCCACCCTTTGCCCTCTGCTTCTACTTCTGGGTTTTGCCTTGCTGTTTCAGCTCCTTTGAAAACTCCAAACAGTGTTGTAGTCAAAATGACTGAAAAGAAAATGTTCACAAATTTCCCTAGTAAAGAGGTACAATGTGTGGAAGTTTAGTGATTTATAAAGAAGTAATACCCACACAGACAGGCTGTCTGTCAATACTGACCATCTGATTGCAATGTATAGAAACAGACATTTTCACCTCTAAACTAAGTAGTTCATGAGTCTGAACCATGTGCCAGACTACTAATGAAATCAAATATAACAGTGCAAAGATAGTAGCATTCCTCCAGCCAGCATGTAATCCCACTTCTGCCGTGTGGGTGATACTTCATCAATAGCATTGAATGGACACTGTGTTTTCTGCTTTCACAGTTGTCCTCTGACCCTCCAAAGATGCAGGGCTGTCTCTGAAGAACTGACACATTTTATTGTACTTTAACTAGCCTTGAATCTCTAGAAGTCCCACTTGATCATGGTTTATAATATTTTTAATGTTGAATTTGTTTTTTTTTTCCCACTTGATCGTGGTTTATAATATTTTTTTTTTGTTTTTTTTTTCTTTTTTTTATTAATTTTTATTTTTTTATTTAAACACCTTGATTACATACATGATTGTTTTTGGGTTTCAGTCATGTAAAGAACACCACCCATCACCAGTGCAACATTCCCATCACCAATGTCCAAGTCTCCCTCCTACCCACCCAACCCCAATATTTTTAATGTTGAATTTGGTTTGCTAGTATTTTGTTGAGGATTTCTGCATCTATGTTCATCAGGTATTTTGGTCTATATTTTTCTTTTGTGAGTATGATATACATGTCTGATTTTGGAATTGGTAATTTTGACTTTTAAGAATGTTTTGGAAAGTTTTATCTCTCTTAAATTATGAAAGTTTAGGAAGAACATTGAAGCCCTATAGTGAAGGGATTTGGTTTTCTGAGAGGCTTTTGACCACTGTTTCAACCTCCTGATAGATCAGTGGTCTGTTCCTGGTTTTCTTTTTCATTCTGATTCAATCTTGGAAGGTTTTTTTTTGTTTCTAAGATTTTATCCATTTATTTGATTGCCCATTTTTCATATAATACTCATTATATTTCTATAGTATCTTCACTTCATTCTTGATGTTATTTATGTATGTTTTACTCTTTGGCTGTAGCTTTGTCTATTTTGTTAACATTTAAAAAGTAATTATTAGTTTTATTGATCTTTGGGATTGTTTTTATTCTTGTTTAATTTCTATTTTGATCATATATTCTAATTTTTATTTTTTATGCTGAATTTAATTTTAGTTTTTCTAGCTTCTTTAATTTTAAGCTTAAGTATAGTTGCATTTTTTCTTTCTTTTTCTTTCTCTCTCTTCTTTCTTTCTCTCTTTCTTTCTTTCTGTTTTCTTTCTCTCTTTCTTTCTTTCTTTCTTTCTTTCTTTCTTTCTCTCTCTTCTTTCTCTCTCTTCTTTCTCTCTTTCTTTCTTTCTTTCTTTCTTTCTTTCTTTCTTTCTTTCTTTCTTTCTTTCTTTCTTTCTTTCTTTCTTTCTTTCTTTCTTTCTTTCTTTCTTTCTTTCTTTCTTTCTTTCTCTTTCTTCTCTTTCTCTCTCTTTCTTTCTCTCTCTTCTCTTTTCTCTTTCTCTCTTCTTTCTCTCCTTCCTTCCTTCCTTCCTTCCTCCTTCCTCTCCTTCCTTCTTCCTTCCTTCCTTCCTTCCTTCCTTCCTTCCTTCCTTCCTTCCTTCCTTCCTTCCTTCCTTCCTTCCTTCCTTCCTTCCTTCCTTCCTTCCTTCCTTCCTTCCTTCCTTCCTTCCTTCCTTCCTTCCTTCCTTCCTTCCTTCCTTCCTTCCTTCCTTCCTTCCTTCCTTCCTTCCTTCCTTCCTTCCTTCCTTCCTTCCTTCCTTGCTTTCTTTCTTCTTTTTCTCTTTCTTGATTTGGGCCACACCCTGTGGTGCTCAGGAGTTATTCCTGGCTCTGAGCTCAGAAGTCGCTCCTGGCAAGTTTGGGGACCATCTACGATGCCGGGAATTGAACACTTGTCTTTCCTGGGTTGGTTACATGCAAGGCAAATGCCCTACCACTGTTCTATCTCTTCAGTCTCTGCAACATTTTCTTATTTTCTGAGATTGGCATTTATTGCTATAAACTTCTTAATACTGCTGTTTTCTTATAAAAGCTTTAATTTCTTACCCTTTGCTCATTCTTTATTTCTGGGGTGATCCGTTGGTTTTCCTGAGGATAGGAGTCTCTAATTATGGGGTTATTTGTAGCTCTTTCTATTTCTTTATTATAACTATTTTGAATTCTCTTTGATGTGGAGATATATTTTATATTTTTTACTTTGAATTCTGGAAAGGTTTTCTCTTCTGTGATGTCATGTTTTCATGAAATCTCAGGTTGCCATATGTTAAATATATATGTACATAAATGTACATATATATTTCTGCTACTTTAAATTTTTGTTTTTTTTTTTCAATCAAAGATGAGAAAGTTAGGTATTTAGGCAATTATAAAGAATTTCTATTTCAGGTTACAAGGCTATAGAGGAGGCTAAATGATGCATAGGTGTTTGTGTTCATAGTACTGCTGGTTATTCTTTTTCTTTTGGGTTCATATCTGAGACTTAGAAGATTGCTGGCAGTCAATAAAGAATATGTAAATATCTGGAATGATTAGAGAGGAGGGATATACTTTGTATTTTTATTCCTACTGGGACCCCAGTATATATGGGAAACCCACAGCTCCTTTGCTGTGGGGTTTCATGGATTAAGGGCATGTTATTCAACAATGTCTGTATTTTCCCCTCCATTTGGTCCTTGGCTAGGTTAGCAGTCCTGTTGTCTTTTGTCTTTACCCTAAATCACCATCTCCATATGTTTCTCTCCATTTACCCCTAGTCAGTGATGTGTGACTCTTTTCGGTATCTCTCTAGCAATCTGTGTTTTGTGAGGTGCGGGGACTATTTCTGTCTTACCTCATTTATTCATATGTCCTTGATAGTTATTGATATTGCTTGGGAGAAAAATAAAGAAGATCTCTTTTTTGTGACATCACTCCACATATAATTTTTTTTAAATTGTAAATATTTAGTAAAAGACATTATTGAAATTATTCCCAGAGATGAGAGCTGGAAGGACCAGCTCATGAAATAAAGCTCACCACAGAGTGGTGAGTGCAGTTAGATAAATAACTACACTGAGAACTATCATAACAATGTCAATGAGTGAAGGAAGTAGAAATTCTGTCTGGAATACAGGCGGGGGTGGGGGGAGGAGAAAAGAGATGGGAGCATTGGTGATGGGAATGTGGCACTGGTGAAGGAAATGTTCTATTTTTTTTTTTTTTTGGTTTTTGGGCCACACCTGGCGTTGCTCAGGGGTTACTCCTGGCTGTCTGCTCAGAAATAGCTCCTCACAGGCACGGGGGACCATATGGGACACCGGGATTCGAACCAACCACCTTTGGTCCTGGATCGGCTGCTTGCAAGGCAAACGCCACTGTGCTATCTCTCTGGGCCCGGGAATGTTCTATTTATGACTGAAACCCAACTACAGTCATATTTGTAATCATGATGTTTAAATATTATTTAAAACAGATAAAAATAAAAGCAAGTATTTCCTTAAAAGAAAAGAAATACATCTGATATTAAAATCATTTACTAAATGATTTAAATGACTAAAAGATAGTCCTGTTACAATGAAAAATTACAAAGCTTGGGGCCGGGCGGTGGCGCTAGAGGTAAGGTGCCTGCCTTGCCTGCGCTAACCTAGGACGGACCGCGGTTCGATCCCCCAGCATCCTATATGGTCCCCCAAGCCAGGAGCAACTTCTGAGCGCATAGCCAGGAGTAACCCCTGAGCGTCACCGGGTGTGGCCCAAAAACCAAAAAAAAAAAAAAAAAAAGAAAAAGAAAAAAAAAAGAAAAATTACAAAGCTAGATAAATTAGTGAGTGGTATCATGTCATAAAATCCCATAAATTCCCATAATCATTTATTATCTTTTCCCTCATAAATCTTTATTTGTGCTTTTATTTTATTTTATTTTATTTGTGCTTTTATATTTTAACTGAAAAATTTTTATAATTTTTATAATTCCAGACATGTCATTTCAGTGCAATCATTCTGATACACAAGTTTCAGCTTGTTGCTAGCTTTCTTAAAATCTTTCTGCTCTGATATATCACTAGACTCATCTGTTGTTTCTCATTACCTAACCTAATACCCAAACTTACGCAACTGCTTACATTTCCTCAAACTATACTCTCTCACTTTTTTATTGTTTTTTTTTTGTTTGTTTGTTTTGGGGGGTGGGCACACCCAGCAGTGCTCAGGGGTTACTTCTAGCTATCTGCTCAGAAATAGCTCCTGGCAGGCATGGGGGACCATATAGGATGCCAGATTCGAATCAACCACCTTAGGTCCTGGATCGGCTGCTTGCCAGGCAAACACTGCAGTGCTATCTCTCCGGCCCCCTCTCTCACTTTTTAATGTGCAAGTATCTTAGCTTGGGATATCTAGTGTCTGACATTAAGAAAGGAATCTCCAATTCCTTTCTTAAATTTTTGATCTATGCTTCAGTTCTTGAGGAAAGAAAAAGGATTCTGATCCCTGTCTCTGATTCCTTTCCCTAGTCTCCTTTCTTTTTAAAAATATATATAAATTACTTTATTTAATGATCATGTATCACATAGTTGACATAGTTGGTCACACATAATATATTTGTTTCCAGGTATGTAGGAGCAAAATTGTTTTAAAAAACACAGGGAAAAAAAGTACAGCAACAAAAATTTGTGTAAATTATTATATCTTGCAGTGAGGTCATTAAGCTAGAAGGTTTAGTAAGCTTTTGTTGCTAGTTGATCATTCTGTTAATGATTTTGTTTCTGAACATTAGGTGGCTTCAGATACACATTGGCATTTAAATAATGTGTTCCTAGGGGTATGACAGTATTTTTAAAATAATTGGAGTTTGTCCTCATAGCCTCATTGGCCAGGAATTCCAAGCACTATTGCTGATCCTGTGACTTTTGTGATGCATATTTTCTGCTGCCAGGCTTTCTGGAAGCAACAAGAAGGCGGGAGTGGTGGTGGTGGTGGTGTGGTGATGATGATGTCTGCACTCACTCCAAAAAAGTCCTGGTGATGTCAGCCCAAATACTGGCATACCTAGGGTTTTGGGCCTATTAGTGACTGCAGAGAGCCACAGATGTGTGGTGAAGCTTTGTTAAAAAGGTAGTTGTGGGGGCCGGCACGGTGGCGCTAGAGGCAAGGTGTCTGCCTTGCCAGCGCTAGTTTAGGGCGGACCGCGGTTGGATCCTCCAGCGTCCTATATGGTCCCCCAAGCCAGGAGCGACTTCTGAGTGCATAGCCAGGAGTTACCCTGTGTGTCACGGGTGTGGCCCAAAAACCAGAAAAAAAAAAAAAAGGTAGTTGTGGGTGGTGGGTGCAGGTGGCATGGCTTTGGCAGGGCAGGGACTTGACTTCTCCTCTGCTTTTGAGATTGCAGTTTTCAACTGCCTGGCCAGTGTACCATAATTTTTCATGGCTTGTTGTACATCTTTTTCAAGAAAATAATAAATCTATGGAGTTGGCCGAATATAGACATAACAGCTGTATTAACCCCTATCCTATTTTCTATCTGTAATACCCTGTACTCTCCAGCCATAGACTTAATTACACTATTTTGTAATAACTTGTTTACATATTTAATTTTCTTCTAGTTTCTAAGATCCTTGAGGTTAAAATGTTTATCTCTCCTCAAGCCTTTTAACTATAGAAAATAATAGATAGGCAATTGACTTTGTTTTGTATGATATCCTGATTTGGCATTGGGATGCTCCTGGAACTTCTACTCATTTATTGCACATATTCCCATCCATTTACTTGTGATTCACTTGTTACCATTTATTGTGCTTGGATTGGGACAATTTTGGTGAGAAGTGAGAAAGCATCTATTGACGCACCATCTCTGTTTTCCTGCTAGGTGGGAGATTTTTTTTTGAGACCTTTGAGAGGTCTGTGCATTCCTCAAGTATGGGGCCACTCTATATCACATACAGTCCCTGTTTGGGACCTGGAGACTGAGAGCTATGGGTTTATATATGTAGGAAGTGACAGGTTCATACACAGGAGTCTCTTTGCAAAAATGCCCAAGGCTGCCCTTTGGAAGTCAGTGAGAAAGTCAGACAAATAGCTTATGGGTCTCTGTGGTATTGCTTTTTGTGAGAAGCATAAACATTGGATTGCATGGTGCTTTGGTCTTTGTGTGAGAATAGATCATGTGGGTTTTTACAGTGGACTGTATCTTTTCCATCCACCTTGCACAAGGTTCTATCAGGATGGATTAGGTGAGGCCAATGAATGGACTCTGCTTCTCCAAGATAGGATTTTACACCCACATATAATGTCTTTTCTGCAAATATTGTCCAAAAACCAGGTCATCTATTGTAAAGAAAATTAGGCAGTAATTAAATTTAACTGGAAGTTACATTATTGGTGGTTTCATTTTAGAGGGAGCCTACCTCTCTAATTACTTTACTGATGCAGTTACACAGTTACACTTTTATTTTTTCTTGGCAAGAAGTGTGATATAAAGGTTGAAATTAATAAGTTTAGAAAATGTGTTTTTGGACTTGAATTTGAGATCGGTAGAGTCCTACCTTCAAGGGCAAGCTCTCCTTTCTAAGACCCTTTCAAGTCTGCCTGATAGAAACCACTTCATTCTTCTGCAACTTTTGCTCTTTGAACAAAAGAGCCAGAAAGACAAGATCAAACTAAGGAATAAAAGCAGCTGCTTTGGGTGGGTTCTTTCCAAATAGGTCACATCTGGCACCCAAATAACCTTTTACTATCTCCCCACTTTTTAACTTTCCAGATTATAAATGGCACACAGATTTAGTCCTATGGAAGTTCAGTACACGAGTTCAGTGGCACAGTTGACAGATGACTATAGTTAGTGATTTGCCACTTGCTCCCTCTCCACAGCTGGAGAGAGTTGAACCCAACTAAAACTGGACACATCACACCTAGAGAAATTGCTGACGGAACGTCTACCACTTCGGTAGACAGTTAGATAGCACCTCTTGACAATAAATTTCTGAACGCCATCTGAAAATGAGTTATTATGTCACCAACTCAAAATTTAGGCTTTTATATAATTTGAGATGCTAGGAACTGAATCCAGGCTTCACCATGCAAAGATTGTGCTCCTCAACTGAGCCACATCCACTACCTAAAGCCCCTCCGAAGATAATTTACACACTGAGAAAAAGGCCCTGATAATTCTCAGTGAATTAAGAGACCATCAGAGTTCAAAGTCCTTTTTCTTGACAATGTTCCCTAGCAACAACTCTTTTTTACCCAGAAGTCTAAGCTCAGGAAGCTTTGAAAATAGCCCATATAATCAGCTTCCCAAAGCAAGTCAGAACACTTCGTTCTGGAGTTGCCTATATATCCATTTTGTATATATGATCTATTTTTTATTTTTGTTATAACTCTATTCGGAAGAACCCTCATTCTTTCTTGACTATCTTCCTATTAAAATCTCTGCTTCACTGTCTGCAAGGAAAGACCAGGACCTTGGATAGAGATTGGGAGGAATTTCTCTTTTTCCTGTGAACAGTATAAGCTCACCGTAGACTGAGGAACATTACTCTCCCAAAAATCTAGGTGGCAAGGACAAACTCCAAGACTGATAAATAAAGTAGTTCACAGGTGCAGCTTAATGGCTGCCTGTGTAAGCCCCCAAAGGCCTGGGTCATGCTTGAGCTTGTGCAAACTTACCTTCCTGGGAATATATTTTCTTCCCCACAACCATCAACACCATCTTAAAACAGTTGGGTCACATTCTTGAATATGAATTTTCTTTTTGGGGGGATTTGGGCCACACCAAAAGATTCTCAGTGGTTACTCCTGGCTCTGCACTTAGGAATTACTACTGCCTAGTGCTCATAGGACAAACCCATGGGGCATCAAATCTAGGTCTATTGTTGCAAAACAAGCACCCTATCTACTGCCCTATCTCTCTGGCCCCATACCTTTGAATATAAATTTTAATTTTTCTTCTTCTTATTGTTAAGTGTGTGCATGCAAATGCATGTGTGTGTGTGTGTGTGTGTGTGTGTGTGTGTGTGTGTGTGTGTGTGTGTGTGTATTTGGCAGCTTCCAGGGATAGAAACCAAAACCTTTGACAAGTGAAGCATGTACTCTACCATTGAGCTACATCCCAGCCTCTTTGTGTTTTTATTACGCTTTTAGATTGTCAGTCCTGGGCAGCAACCCCAGAGCACTTGTGGCTCACCACTTGCTTCCCACTCTGCCCATCATCGAAAATGACTTTGACACAAGATCTTTCTCACCCTCCCTCTGCTTAAAACTTCTTGACAAATTAACCAAATAAGAACCATTTAAATTTCTTGAGGCACCTGCTCCTCTTTTTTTTTTTTTTTGTGGCTTCTTCACTGGGGCCAGATGATCATTAACATCAGTGAGGAAAACTACTGTCAAAGTGATAGCTCTCTGTGTTCCTTTAAAAAAGTAATTTATATCTTTCCTAGACCCACAAATATGGTTCACTGACCCTCTCCTAATAAGTACTTTTCATGCTGACTAATTCTTCCTTAATTAGGTGGTGGAGGGGACTGGGCAGCCAGCCCAAGAAGTTGTGTGTCTTTGTATGGAAGTTGCTGACTTGTATGGAAACTTGCCAGGGACTATGATACTGCAGTTGGACATCAAAGTTCCACCTGACTCTGTATGGTCCTGTAAAGCTGGACAATTTTTATTTGCAAGGGGAGAATCATAAACAGCAAAATAGAAGCTCAGCTATGGAGATTCCACAGAGTACATTTTAGCTAGCTAATCAGGAAACCAAGTACAATGGATCTGCATATAATCTGTTCCCACATTATATCAGCATATAATTACTGCATATTTTCCAATATGCAAAATGTGGCAGATAAATGTTGGTTCCGGTTTCCCAGACCAACCCAAGTATCAGAACACACATGATGCAATCAAACCAAGAGTGATTTATTGAGAGTCACAAACCAGCAGGCTGGACTTCACTAAGCGCAGTTGGAGACCCCAGCCCAATTCACATTTTCATTTTTATACCCGGTTTGGGGGATTTCCAAGTGGGCTCATTAACCTTTGCAGGGATTGGCTACACATTACAAAATTGCTTATAGAGCGCTAGGTGATTGGTCAGGGGAAAACTATAACTAATAAGGGTTTCACGGTGACTGCAGGCAGGATGTAAGCAGGATGTTGGCTTGGGGTGTGGTGGGAGGTAATAAGTAACTGTTCAGGGTTTGATTGGCTACCTGGGGTAGTATGACAATCTTGTGGGGCTTGCTATATTTCCTGGAACTTTTCTGCCTCATTTAGAGTAAGAGGCCTACTGCAGCTCTTGATGAAGCCAGTCATGACTTCTATTTGGTCCTTTCAAAATTAGATTGAGAACAAAGAATGGTGTTCACTGCACAACATTTTAGATTGATATCTGTTAATTCTTGAGTAGTTTCCTAGCAGGATGAACTGAAAGTCCTGAGTGCTTGCAGCACAAATGGAGCAGAGTGACTGTTAAAGCTCTTTATGCTTTTAAATATGCCTGTGCACACAGGCCTGTACTGAGGCGGGACATACAACTTTAAGAGTTTCTATAGCATACTTACCTGGCAGGGACGATACCATGATCACGAAGGTGGTTTCCCCAGGGTAAAGCTCACACATTGCACTCCGGGTGTGCTGACCTCTGCGATTTCCCCAAATGTGGGAATCTCGACTGCATGATTTATGGTAGTGGGGGACTGTGTTTGCACTCTCCCCTATAAAAAAATAAGAGTTTTTATAGCAAATCTTGAGGTAGTACAGTATATAGGGCTTGACTTATAGCCTGCAATCCATGTTCAAATTTGGCACTGCATATGGATCCTGGACACCTGCCAGGAATGATCCCTAAACATAGATCCTAGAATAATTTTGTGCACTCCTGCTTGTGATCCAATTCAACAAAAACTTCCTATCTCAGAGGCTAAGAAGGGAAGCCCTGTGGTTCTGCAGAAAAATAATTAGTCTCAATTTCCTCACTTGTCCCATATCCAGGGGAAAAGTAGAAAGGGTTTCTCTCTGTTAAGATTTGGGTATGCTGAGTTGGAGGAATCTTGTGCTGATATTAGGGTCATGCAGATTATTGCCAGACCATCACAGCCTCAAGGTCAGTTATTTTCTTCTTTCTTCTTCATTATAGAAAAAGAAAAGAGACAGGAACAAATGGAAAAAATATAAATATAGTCACTTCTAGATGCCCTATACAATTTTGTTTGTTTGTTTTATATTTTGGCTTGTGTCTTAATAAAAAGCCAACAAATATATGACTAGAGATATAATACAGTGGGCAAGGCACTTGGCTTGCATATAGCTGACCAGGTTCAATCCACAGCCTCCCATATGGTTCCCTGAGCACTGCCAGGAATAATTCCTGAGTACAGAGCCAGAAGTAACTTCTAAGCATCATTGGGTATGGCCCAAAACAAACAACAACAACAACAAAAAAAAACCCAGCAACAAATATAGGTATGTTTTTCTATTCATAATGCACACTCTTTTTGAAATGTTTTTTTTCCAACATGTTATATTTATTCAATGTTTTCCTCAAATTTTATTATAATTATCTTAGTGAAGTCTGACATTTCATCATGGTTCCAAATCTTTCATCACATCTGTGTGTCTGGAAAACTACTTTGAGAGGTACCTCATTAGTCTAAATCTGATGTGGTAGAAAAGGGCTTATTGTGAATAACAAAGGATGTTCTCATCAGTATTGCTGGAGAAATCACAAGGATTTTAGCAACTCTATTCTAGGGAATAGAAGCAGAGACCAAATATAAATATTTCTTAGATCACAGTATCACAACTAATGGATTATGACCATGCACTCTCTGCGGCCAAGGGTCCAACTTAAAAGGCAGGAGAGTTTGGAGCTGGAGAGATAGTAGAGCAGGGAGGGTGCTTACAGGCTAGTGATCTAAACTTGGATTCTCTTGTGAATGAAGGAGGGACACCTATCAATTATTCAGGACAATCAGTATAAAGCAAACTTCCTCCTGACAAAAGATTATTCTGGGTGGAATCCTGTCAGAACCACAGTAGTCTTAGAGCTAGGGGTGGCATGGGAGGCTTACTAAAGTGCCACTTTAAGGGGTTGGAAAGATAGTTCAGCAGGCAGGCACAGACCAAGCTAGTAGTAAGCTCTGAGCACAATGGCATGTGGCATTTAAACAGATGCCAGTGGAGGCCCCAGGGTGACTTAAGTTAACTGGGAAGGAGAAAGGCTGCAGCTCCAAGAAGGAAATCCTCAGCTTTTTTTTTTCTACCCACCTCCACTACCCTAGGAAATGACTGGGGAGATCTAGGACAAGCAAAGTTAGTTCTAGACCTTACCAGGTCTTTGCGGTCTGTCACCTTCTCTTACAGGGGAGACAAGCAGTGAAATAAAAACAGATTTTATTTGGAAGTACTGGAAGAGGGGAGGGAGAAGATAAGAAAGAGAGAAATGAGTAACATGCTCAAGAAAGAAGAGAGGTTTCTCCAAAGGCACAGAGAGCCATGATACACAGCACAACGTGAAAGCAGGAAAGCTCATATCTTAAGAGGAGAGATGTAGGCCACATATGCTAGGGTATCATGTCCCCAGGAGGCACATGTGTTTTCCTCTTTAGTGCCAAGTTGACTTTTTTATGGTTTCCCCAATATGCCCCAAGAGGTCAGACTCTAGTTGCTAGGTTGGATGCCAAAAGGAAGAGTTGAGGATAGCTGATGGTCTTTCATATTCCTTTTTGTTTTTTTATTTTTGGGGGCCACACCCGGTGATGCTCAGGGGTAACTCCTCACTATGCGCTCAGAAATTGCTCCTGGCTTGGGGGAAAATATGGGACGCCAGGGGATTGAACCGCGGTCCATCCTTGGCTACTGCCAGCAAAGTAGATGCCTTATAGCTCCGTGCCACTGCTCCAGCCCCATATTTCTTTCTTGGTCTTTGTTCCTGCTGAAGCTTTTCTTAATAGGGGGCCCATTACCTTGGGAGAGGGTAAGGGCTTTCCCAGCCTGCTAGCTTCAAAATCAAAACCCCAACAAAGGGCTTCTTTGAAGCCACTGCTCTCCTTGCAGCCTCTGAAGAGACCTGGGAGCCTACAATTTAACAAGCACCAGGTGATCCTGATGCAAAGTTGATAGGAAGTATATCCATATGTACAAACATGTTTTTTAAAATTAGGAACTTATTTAAATTTATTTTTAGAGTTTTGGAGATCTTTACATAAAAAAGAGCAAAATAAAAAAACTCATACACTGATCATTCAGCTCAATTAGCAACACATTTTTTCCTCGTGTAGTTTCCTCTGTTTTTCATCTGTTTATTCCTGTACATTAATTTTAATTTTCCAGCTAGAGTATTTTAAAGCAATTTTCAGACATTATTTCACCTATATTAAACAAGAATTCTTGTATGTAACCACGGTGCCCTTTTCATACTATGTGGCAGGTCAGAGAGACAGTCACAGTGAGAGGAAAGGATTTGTTGGGTCCCAGGGGTAGGAGTTGACAGTTTTCACAGACAATTTTACAGACCTCTAGACTGTTAGGGGTGGGGAGAAGAGAGGAGTTTCCATAGTCACGCATAGGCCAACAGGGGAGAGAGCAGATGGTCTTCATCCCTCAATGACAGGAAAGGATTTTCCATAGGTACCCCAGGAGGAAAGGAATGCAGTGCCCACCCAAGGTATCAGTTGGCACTATCTTTGCTTTTGAAATTCCACTCTCTGTAGAGGGTCAAAGGAGCTTCAGGTCTAATAGTTCGTTTTGTTGTAAGAAGATGCCAAGCTTTTCCAAGAAAAATTAACATCAAGGACAGCAATGGGTAGGACCACCAAAATCAGGCGGTAAGTAGAATCTTGTAAGTAAAGTGCTAAGATCACAACAGGGATGGTTGTGTGTTTTTGTTTTTATTTTTGTTTGTTTTGAGGCCACACCTGGCAGTGTTCATGGGTTTACTCCTGGCTCTGTGCTCAGAAAGTACTCCTGGCAGGGGACAAGATGGGATGCTGGGAATCAAATCCAGGTCTGTCCTGTGTTAGTAGACTGCGTGCAAGGCAAATGCCCTACCTCTGACTCAGGGATGGTTGTGGACCTACCCTCTAGTTGGGTGAATGCTGTATAACTTCAGTTTTACTTTAAACCCTGAACTTGCCTTGAATTCCCTTGAATTTCTCTGGGAGACTATCAGAGATCCCCCGCTGTGACAAAATTAACACCCTAAAATACCCCAGTCATTGTTCAAATTTCCCAATTGTCCCAAGAATGTCCTTTTAGAATTAGCTTGTTAATAGCCTAAGAAGCCCCTCAGACTGTGATTGCTTGTTACATTTCTTAACATTAAGGCCATTTTTGTTGTTTCTATCTCTGCTGCATGTTTAAGAAAGGAATGAGGGGAGTCATGTATCCTCCACAGTTTTATATTACATTTTGAGGGCATTTTAATTTTTTATTTGTGTGTGTTTTTCTGAATGCAAATATGACAGTTCTGATTTCAAGGCTGGAATCTCTGCTAGGCTCATGTGGGGAGGAGCTACAGAGACAGTCCATCAGTAGCCTCAGAGCAGCCTGTGGGGGCGCTGGTCCTGGGGACCAGACCACAATGGAAGAACATGCTTAGCAGGGTAACAATCATGGTTAGCATGGTGAGCAGGTTAAGGACCCAGAGGACAGAACAACCCTTTGCCAGTCAGCCAAAAAATGATGCAGGAGAAACCAGAACTTGCGGAAGAGGATTGAAGTGAGGTGAGCCAAACTGGCTCCTAGCTGTGGGATGGAGAGAAAGACCATGAATTCTGGTGGTCCATGGTTCCCTGGATATTCACATTTTTTTAAAAGAATGGTTAATGTTAGGAATGTTTAAAGTATGAGTCAGACCCTTGGGGATGAGGTGTGTGTTAGGTCAATGGGGCCAGATAAACTGCTAGTAAGGAGAATTGGATCTTTCTCTTTCACGCTTCTTAAGGGGCTTCTCATCCCCAGGATTGGAAAAATGATGTGTGCTGGTTGCTTTTGACCTGGTCTAGAACCATGAGTGTATAGATGGGCTGCTCAAGCAGCTTGCCAATGGGTGGCCAGCAGCTGGCTTGAAGCCATGCCCAAAGCAAGGTTGTGAGTAGGGTCCAGACCCAGAAGGGCCCCAGATTATAAATTAATGATAAAGTAGCAGCCTATATGTGCCATGAAAGATGGTGAGAGCAAGTTCCAGGCAGCATATGGGGTTACAGAATTCTAGGCAGCAATACCAGGGAAGCAGGCATAAAGCTTCCTAGTTGGAGATATTGGAGTTTCAGCCTAGCTTCTTGTTCTACCCATATAATTTTGGTATCTGTGAACTGGTTTGGGTGATGACCATTTTATTCACCTCTGGATAAGAAAATGAGAGAAAATACTCAGAGCATTTTGTGGCTTATGATTGGTTCTTATGATCTGACATTACCTTTCTGAGTCTTTCTCACAGCTCTGAAGCAGGGTAGCTCTGAGACCTCCTGGCACTGGGACAGAGGAATTGACCAATTTATTGAAGACCTGGCAGCCAGTGGACTTCAGGAAATAAGTCCTAGCTTGTGCAAAATTCTAGCTCCTTGGGCTGGAGAAACAGTTCAGGGGCAGGTGGATTGCTTGACTTATACACAACTGTTCTGAGTTCAATCCCTGGCACCATATATGGTCCCCCTGAGTACTCCCAGGCCCTGAGAACCAGGATTAAGCCTGAGCTCTGCTGAATATCACCTCCCTCCAAACTCCATAGTTTTCTCTCCTTTCTTACCCCTTTTTCCTACCATCATATGGCGTCACTTTTTCCCCTGCCATGCATTCTTTGATGAGTTTTTTAATGAGATTTCTCCCATGGAAGGACCTGTCTACAGGACTCCCATTTCATATTTGTTTGCCTGGGAGTCCATCAGGTATGACAGTGATGGGCACCCACCATAACAGACCCTTTTGCCCTTGTAGGATCTATGCTACAGTTCCTGAAGGGACATTGTATTTATAGCATCATATCTATTTGTCTCCTGCTTTAACCTTGAAATGATGGCTGGCTTGAGTTTATTTTATTAACCCTGCCTGGGGAACCAGCAGTGATTCTTAGCATCCCTTCCCCATTGGACTCCATTTCTTTGCAAATGATGTTGCTTTGTCTCCAGGGTAGTGCTCTGTCATCTCTACTCACTGGCATCCTGATTGGAAACACTGCCTGTGGGGTGTCAGGCTATCTGGAAGGAGAATATGCTGGGATTCTCAGTCTGCTTTTCCTGAAACAATTATTTGTGAGTAGAACTGAAAAGAAGAAGGACCCTTAAAAAGGCATTTTTTCCCCCTTGAGAACAGATATCAACCTTATTAATATTAAACCACTAGATGTAGTTATTTTGTTTGATTCTGGGGCCACACCCAGCAGTGCTTAGGACTTACTTCTGGCTTTCCACTCAAGGTTCACTACTTTTGGGGTTTTTTATGACCATAATGGCTGCTGGGGATCGAACTCAGGTCAGCGACATGCAAGGTAAGTGCCCTACCTACTTTATTATCACTCCACCCCCTAGATGCAGCCTCCTGAAAACATTTTCGGACCAACTGTCATTTTTTTCAGGTTTTTGAATTCTGGTATATTAGACCAGGGCACTTGTTTAATGTGTTCACCTGGGTGTGATGAATTGTCAGGATAAAGTCTAGTGGGCCAGACATATCTAAAGAGAAAGCTGAAGGTATTGCATATCCTATTTACTGGAAATCTCTTTTTAATAATTACTTTAGTATTATTATTTTTAAATATGGGCATGCACTTAAATACCCAATGACAACTTGTCTTAGCAGTGTAAACCTGATTAGTTTTGGGATCAGGCCTGGCAACAAGGTGAGGTGTTATTTGGGTCTGATGCTACTGAGAGCTAGTAGGACTATACCTGGCCATGCTGGTGACGTGGGGGTATTGCAAAGGACCATGTGGTGCAGTGATCAAACTCAGTTCTTATGCATACAATGCACATGCCCCACCCTTTGAGCTATCTCTCTAATTTAATACTAAATTTAATTCATTAAAATTCTTTTGATGCAGAGAGAAAACAGAATGTTATTCAAGTTCTAGCAACCTGAGAATATAGGAGAGTTCTCAAACAAAATCCCATCTTGTTTGCATGGTCACATGACGAGAATTTAATAGGAAAAAAAAAAGCAAGAAAGAAAGGATAGACTCTGGACCATATAGGGTGCCAGGGATAGAACTCAGGTCATAATACGCAAGGTAAGTGCTCTATCTGTTTTATTATTATTCCAGCACCTAGATGTAACTTCTGCCCCAACTGGGGCAGAGCTCATCTTATCTACAAACTTAAATAAAGCAAATTCTAAGGTTTGGGGGGAAGAAAAAGCTGGTGGTAAACATCCTTATCTTTAATAACAAAGACAGTTGTCCTAGTCTAATATTGATCATTTCGTGATTTAAAGCCCCACTGCCAATTAATTCTTCCTTGTATTTCTATAGAAGTTGGGGCATCAAGTCAAAACTGACTGCTTTTGGCTGAAAGAACCCTTTATTTCTTTTCTTAAAGATTTTAACAAAAGGAGAAATCATTTCTTTAAGCTATTTTCCTTTTATGCTAGTTTTTCTAGTTTCCACTCTAATTTGTTCAGAAGTAGGGTGCTGGCTCAAGGTAAACTATGTTCTTTTGTCAGGATCTTTTTCATGAAAATAATCTTTCATTCAAGACCTATTTTGGGGTGACACATTTTTCCTGTTTTATAAGCACCACTAATTATTTTTAAGGTGATATATTGACATGATGGTTGACTCTAGAAAATGCCTTTGGGAAATAGAGTGGAATAAATAATGGAAACTATAATGGGCAGATGGGCTAAGAAGAGAAAGAGGTAAGCCATGTGGGAATAACTTCTGTTGTTCTCTGATAGTTTATTCTACCCTCTGAATGTGCAGGCAGGACCCACTTCTAACTCATGTTCTTTGCCCATTCCCTTGCTGTTACTGTATTTGAACAATAATCTTTTTTTTTTCTTGTGCACTTCTAAACACTGAAATAAATAAGGTGTTTTTCTTTCCTTTGCTCTTCACACTTTGTGTAATGCTCACTGGAAAATATATTTTCAATAGAGAAGAGAGAAATTAGTAGTGTATGGCAGAAGTGGTGATAGGTAGCTTTGACCATTGATGGTGTGTGTGTTGAATGGGACAACTTGATACACAGGAATAGTTAATTATGACGTTGAATATTATTTATAAAGAAGATTTTTAATTTTTTCAGTTACACTGTACTCAACAATTATTGCCCTAGACTATTTATTAGTATAAAATATTTTTGTTTGTTTCTGGATCATGCCTAGCGATACTCCTGACTCTGCACTCAGCAACACTATTATCTGGTTCTGCGTTTTCCAGCCAGTAGTTGAAGATAGAGCCCAGATGGACAGTATGGAAGGCAAGCACCCTGCCTGCTGTACTAACTCTCCAGCTCCTCTTTGATATAATTGAAAATATTAATCCAAATGTCCTCCACCCCAAAGGTAGGTTCTCTATGACAGTGGAGTGGGTGGCTAATCAGGATAAGGCAGGTTATCTGTAATTTTTAACTTTGAGAATGAAATGAACAAAAGAGTATATTTTTTTTATGCTGCATGCTTTTTTGTAGGCCACAGTGGATAGTTCTGCTTTTGTTTTTTTTAAATAACCATTGTCATGAAGTGACTGAGTAAACATCATCTAGAAAATTTATCATCTCTAGAAGACTAAGACCTTTTTTTGTCATTCATCCAGATCTTATTTACCTTTAAACAAATATTATACAAGCTCAGAAAACTTAGCAAAAGTTTTTGGGCTTTTTTTTACTTCTTATTTTTAAGCTTCCAAGTGCATGTGAAATAAAACCTTCTCCATGAAATCTGTCTTTTGTCATTTGAAGTTGCAGGGACCAGTCTATAAATATAAGAGGATAGAGGAAAAGTGCCTTTTCTCCTTTTATGAAAGTAACAGGTAGGGTCATTGGTTGGAGTTGGTTACATGCCACCTGTTGTGCTTAGACGTTGGAAAATCAGAATGTGTGTCAAATTTGCCTCCCCACTGATTATAACAATGCCATTTTATAACAGATCTATTCTTACCAACCATTGGGACAGATGCTTGATTTAAATTCTCTTCTTTATCATCCCTACAACTTTATGAAGCAGATATTACTGTAATCTCTCCCATGGCATGAAGAGAAAAAGTGAGGTATATGGAGATAAATAACTTGCTCCAGTAAATGATGACCTGGACTATTTCTTTTTGGGGTGTACCCAGAAATGCTTAGGGCTTACGCAGCTCAGTGACTCTGTGCTCAGGGATCACTTCTGATGGAACTTGGTGGGGTCCATTTAGGTTATGCTGGAGATTGAACCTGGGTAAGCCATGTGCATGCACAATAAGAGCCCTATCTGCTGTACTATTACTCTGGCCTCTCAAATACCAGATTGTTATCTTTAGAGACTACATTTTCACAGCCCTAATTTATTGCTCAACATATCATCATGACAAAATAGCTTGTTAGGGGTACACATTCTTTTTTAAAAGGAATTTTTAAAAATTAATTAATTAAAATTAATTAAATCAGTCAGCAGGGGGATTTCTTCTGAGAACTCTGTTTTTGGGTGATTGTCCTTCCACTGTAACTTCACCTTGTCCTCTTTCTTTGCATCATTGTTCACATAATTAAAAATAAAAGAAAAAAATAAAAACACCAAAATGGCAAAAAATTAATTAAATCACCATTAGATATAGTCACAAAGTTGTTCATAATTGAGTTTCAGTCATACAATGTCCAACACCCTCTCCAGTGCTCACCACCAATGTCTCCAGTTTCCCTACCACTCTCCCACGATCCTCCCACTTCTATACCTCTATGACAGATATTCTCTCTCTCTCTCTCTCTCTCTCTCTCTCTCTCTCTCAGTCATCCATTTTTTCCTTTATACACTGTGGTTTTCAATATTGCTTCTGAAGGGATATTATGTATTATCACTTAAGGCTCACACTAAATCTTCAGATGCCTTACCTAGAGAACCAGTAAGAGCTTCCTGATGATTCTGAAGGTCACTTAATATGCCAGTTATTTTGCGTATATATTCCTCCTATATTACCTCACCAAACACACTCAAATAAGGCAATTCATATTGATAGACTACTACCCTCGACTCACATTTATGAGCTCCCCCTTTCATGTTCTTTTTTTTTTTTTTTTTTTAGGAATTATTTATTTATTTATTTATTTATATTTTTTTGGTTTTTTTTTTTTTGGGCCACACCCGGTAATGCTCAGGGGTTACTCCTGGCTATGCGCTCAGAAGTTGCTCCTGGCTTCGGGGACCATATGGGACACCGGGGGATCGAACCGCGGTCCGTCCAAGGCTAGCGCAGGCAAGGCAGGCACCTTACCTTTAGCGCCACCGCCCGGCCCCCCCTTTCATGTTCTTTAGTGTAAAAGTATAATCAGTAGCCCGACTCTTGGATATCAGATAAATTGATTGCATTTAGTTGTCATATGACTTTAGTATATCATTTAGTTTAGAACAATTCCTTAATCTTTTTTCTATTTTGTAGCTGTGGCAGGTTTACAGGTGACAGGCCAATTATTTTGCTGAGTGCTTTTTAATTTGTATTCCTGAGGATTATATTTAGGATATGAACTCTTGTCAGAGATATCACAGTTATCATGCTGTGTTTTTATGCATTTTATTAGATGGTGCATAATTTCAATTTTTCCATTTTGCTGACATACATTTATTTATTTATTTATTTATTTTAGATTTGACATTACTCCTAATTTTTCACACAGAAATCAGTCCTGGCAGGCTCAGAGTGATGCTGGTGATTGAACAGGGGTAGGCTGCATGCATTGCAAATGCCCTATCCACTCTGATATCACTCTGATCCCTCATGTTTATTTTTTAATGTTTGTTTTATAATTAAGATGATGTCCATTAGATATAGCCACTGTAAAGTTACTTTCTCCTTCTCTTTGTAAAAAATACCACAGATAGATACTTTTGGAAAGGTTGTTTTGTTTTGTTTTTTAGCCATACTGGCAGTGCTCAGGGGCTATTCTTGGCTCTGCATTCAGGAATCATTCCTGGTGGTGCTATAGGGACTAACAGGGGTCCAGCTATTGTCCCTCGGTTGACCACCTGCAAGTCAACTTACTTGCTGTACTACTTCTCTGCCACCCCATAGAGAAAAACTTTGCAATCATATAAATGCACTGTTTTGTGTCAAACATTTGTTTATTCATTATTTATACATTTAGTAACCTATCCCATCCCATCCATCCATCCATCCATCCATCCATCCATCCATCCATCCATCCATCCATCCATCCATCCATCCATTCATCCATTCATCCATCTATCCAATGCATATAGGATTCATGGATCCTTGTTTTACTAAAAGGGTTAAACACATTACTGTTATTATCATACTCAAATTGTCTTTGATTGGACCCGTAGAGACCCTTGCAAGGCTGCTTTTGTGTCTTTTTTATATTCTCCATAATTTCTGAACCCTTTCCAACTGTTTGGTAGAACAAGATGTTTCACTTTTATTTTATATTTCCCCTCAGTTCTGAAATCAGGCATTGCTTAAAGAGTCTTAGTTTCTTTATTTTTAATGATTAAAACATGACTTTGAAATTATTGTTTTAGCTTTCATTATAACTAGAAATTCATTTTTTTCCGTTTGTTTTGGCTTTAATCTTACAGGATGCACCTGGCTGTGCTCAGGGTTCACTCATGGCTCAGTGTTAAGGAATCATTCTTGGCAGGACTTGTGTGGCCATATATAGTGCCAAAGATTGAGTTTGGGCTGATTGTATGCAAAGAAAAAGCCCTACCCATTCTACTACCTTTTTTAGCCCAAACCATAGTTTTTTAAGCAGTTATTTTATGCCCAATTGGTGGACAGTGATAGTGAATAGTTGTGTATATGTGTGTGTGTGTGACTTATATTTGTTTCACTAATCAGTAATACATATTAGAGTCCAAATGTTCATACGGATATTGTCACTCTAGCACAATAGCACGAATTTATTCTAGCTTTCTTTCTGTATCTGTAGCTCTATTTTTTTGTTTGTTTTTTTGGCCCACACCTGGTGATACTTAGGGGTCACTCCTGGCTATGTGCTCAGAAATTGCTCCTGGCTTGGGAGGCCATATGGGACACCAGGGGATAGAACCATGGTCCATCCTAGGTTAGTGCGTGCAAGGCCCTACTGCTTGCACCACTGCTCCAACCCCAGCTCCATGTTTTGATGGTAAAAACTCTGACTTACACCACCTTTATCATAAATAATAATATTTGATCTACTTGTCTATATAACAAGTTTCTTCTTATCACTATGGCTTGACTCTCTATATAAATGCCCTCCACCTCCTGCTTGAACTCTGACACCCACTTTGGCCCTTGCTACTATGTTGATATGTACAGATGCTCTCATGCCATAGGGCTGAGATGCCCCTGGGGTCATTTTCCATATGGATGACTTCTGTACTTTGCTTGGAGTCTTTCACTTTGTGTGTAGCCATCCCTCCTGTGCACCATGGTATACACCACCTTCTTCACCAAGGTATTGCTGGTACCCTTTCAGTGCTGTTTCCTTTGCCTGATATAAGGTCTGAAATCATATATTGAATGGTGCCACCATGCTTTTTCCATGTCTTGAGAATATCTTCTTGTCACACTATTGCTGCAACAACTAATTCTGGACTGTCCTCTTTATCTCAGGTTCTCATTTCCAGCACACCCCTCCTTATGAGGGGATGCTCTTTTCAACTCAGTGAGTCCTCATACTCAAATTTCAATGGCTCCTGAAAATATTATCTCTCAGCTCCTTGGGTTATGGTTGGGATTGTTCAGGAAGAAATGAGAAGGAGAAGAAAAGGAAAGAGAAGAGAAAACTTTTTAAATTTTTTAAGTTTTTCAGTGTTAGAGCAAGGGCCTAGGGTTCTATATGCCAAATAAGTACTCTCCTATAAATTGACATTCCAAACTCAATAATTTTTTTTTCTTGCCTGTGTGTGCACCATATGCTTCAATGCTCAGGATTTACTCCTATACCTGTGCTTAGAGGTTAGTCCTGGAAATGCTCAGGAGACTATATATGGTCCCAGGAATTGAATTAGGGTCAGCTGCAAAAAAGGAAAGTTCCTTAACCCTTGTACTTTGTTCTGGTACTTAATGAATTTTTTTAGCTTTATTTATCTGTAATAATTATAGATTTACTTTGAGCATTTGTTTAGGCACAGCATAAAGTATTTCCATTTTATTGGAAAGTTTATGAACCACATACAGTTATAAAATAACAGTGTCTTTCTTATATATATAGCAGGTTGCTAGAGGCATTCCAAATGTTTTTCCTGTTCATGGAAGATTGGCTAATATGGTAGAACAGAAACATTCTTTTTTCCTTGGGTTTCTGAGAACTCTTGTATCTCTAATCCTCATGGAATTTTTACTCTTGTTTTAGCAATTGTTCGAGTCCTAGTTGAATTGCGTCTGTGTTCTTCCTGCAGGTGTCTTGCCCTCACTAAACCTACTAACAGCTCTGGCTTGCATCCTGGGGGCTTTTTCCTTCACCAGCACTCAACTCTGTGCACTTAGGTCACCACTTCAGAAGAAGCAACTTAGAGCCTGGGTTACAAAGAAAGAAGCTGCTTGTAAAATGTCAGATCAAAGATTCAGAGGCAAGATGTGAAAGAACATCTTTTTGCTGAAGGAATTTCCTTAGTTTTCGACTGGAAATTTCAGACTGTGACTGAAATGTGAAGGGAAATGCAGGCAAATGAAGGAAGCATGCCAGAAGAAAAAGTGGAAAACTAAGGACTGTGTTAGAGTATGGGTGAAGACACTCTGTTCATTGGAAACTCCTGGGAATTCTGGGTAGGCAGCTTATTATTGTTATGCACAGCCCATCAATTATGGATCAAGTCAAAGTGACACTTATTAGGACCATGTAGACTCTGTTTAGTCTCTTTCCCTGTCCTAATCAGAACTTGCTGCTGGCTATTGAAGTCTTTGAGCCTGGGCGCTAGGGAAATTGTAACCCTCATGAGGCTGACATGGTTGTGTGAAAATAAAGCCTTGCCTTTTAATCAAGATGGTTTAAGTAGAATCTGGAGAGAACCAATAGGAAATAGACCTTTGAACCAGTACAGTGCCAAACATAGCTAACTTCTCTCTGTTGTGTTATTGTTATTATAGTAAATGATTAGCAGAGATTTAAATAGCCACACTGAATGGTACAGTGTGAAAAGTAAAAGTTCCTTCAACAGAGTTTGTACAATGAAAGCATAGGCTAAATAATATACATCTTAATTAATTGATTTATTAACAGCAGGTTGTACTTATTTATTTTGGTCTAACAGCTATATGTAATTCACTTTTAAACTAGTTAGTTTCCTCTTTATTCTAGCTTTGTACTAGTTTTTTTCCCTTAAATTTTATTATTTTAATTTTTTGGCTAGAGTTTAATGCCTTAAAACTTTTCATTATGCATTCTTTGTCCCCCTTTTAGCAAGTAAACCATAACAATATATTTTTATTAATGAAGCTAATTTATGCTATACTACATTGAAAATTAAGTAAATATCAAAATTTAATAAAACTTGCACTATTTGTTGTAGGGCAGGAGAAATAACTCGAAGAGTTGAACTGCATGCCTCATCCATGTGGAGTGCATAGATTGATCCCTCTTCCAGCAATGACCTATGTAGCCCTGGTGCCCCCGCCCAGCAATATAACATGAACACCTATAATGACTGCATTGATAAGTCAGGGTCACCAGCAGGGACCCCTGGCTCTTAACTACCTGTGGAGAGGTTCCTTTAAAATATTCATTAGTATTTTTAAGCGATTATAGAACTATATATAATATATTTCTAAACTTGGAATAGTTAGAGGAAGATACTCCAAGTTTTAAGGACTTGTTTCGAAATTATGCTTTAATTTGCTTTGTACTCAGAATACAACTTTTTATATTCAGTTACTTTACCAGACATGTATAATTGCTTTTATTTTTATTGTTGACTGGACAAATCTTTATGCCTTTTTAACTTTATGCCCATGCTGATTCAACTTTTTAATACAACCCACTGTTGAGTTGTTTAATGCCTTTCTAATCCAGCCACACAGATGTTAGCCTACAATTTCTTTTGAGCAATTATACTTGGAGATGTATCATATAAAATGATTTGGAAACTACCATTACAATTCTGAATTCCTAAAGTGTCCCTTCAAAGCACTGGGATTTCACTAGCATTTCTTTATATAATAACTGGAGCTTCTAAAAGAATCTTATGTTTGTAGATGATTGACATCATGCTAATGTCATTCTTTTTTTCACTAAGGTTTGAATTTTCACTTTTAAACCCGTTTTCCCCCCAATGATTTCTTGCAGTTCTATTGTATATTTTACTTCAGCAATCATATTTCTTAATTTCATTAGTTCTATTTTTGACTTTTTATTTTTTTATATGTATGCTGTACATCATGAAGCAATACTTCTCTAAGGATATGTATTTTAATGTTTTAATAATAGCCTTGAATTCAATAGTTCTGTCAGGTTGTTTTCTGTAATTTTATCGTCTTTCTCATGATATTTTTGATCTTCCTCAGATATCTGGTAATTTGTGGTTATGCATTTATAATTAAAATGGGAAAAGTGTAGTGATTTATGGGTTAATAGGTGGATATTTTCTGTAAAGAGATGACTTAGAGCTGACTGTAGGGAGCCCCTTTAAGAACAAACAGAAAATGCGAAGTTGAAATGCAGGGCCTTATGACAAGCATAGAATTTTGCTTAAAGCAGGCAGATTTGAGAATTGATTGTTAACCATTCAAGAGCACCAAACAGAGAGCCATAAAGCAGGAAGCCTCGAGAAGTAAATGATCCCTTTATCTGTATATTCTAGTGGCCAGAGATAGGTTCCATTATCAGTACATCCCCGACCTGATGGAGACAGAGCTCATTATCTGCACATTCCATTTCACCTTCCAATGGATCCTGTTATTCATCTTGTTTAATATATCTACCTCTTATTGACATATTTACGAGCAGAGCTGTGCCCATAAAATAGTATTTAAGTTGGGCCTTTGAGTTTCAACAAACGGGATTGGGTTCAGTCTTGGCTGAAATCCTTTTCCCACTTTTGTCTGTCTACGTGTCTGTCTTTGTCTGTTGTCATGTCTGTCTTTGTGTCTTTGTGTTTGCATCTCCCTCCAAGAAAATAACCACATCTTAACTGGTGCCCCTGCAGGAAGGGCACCCACAGCTGACAATGTTCCTTGTTTATGTGGACAGAGGTTGTCTACAAGCAGTAGCCTAAAGGAACTGCTTTCTTGGTCTTTGACAGTATCACTTTTTTTTTTGGCATCAAACTCTCTCTGAGAGTACAAAGTTACTAACAGACTATTATTTATTTATTTATTTATTTATTTATTTATTTATTTATTTATTTATTTATTTACTATCAGTCTTTTTATTTGAGGATATTTGTATGGTTACAGTCATGAGACAAATTTCTATTCCTTCATAATTTCATACTTCAATCTATGGCCTCAATTTCTGACCCTTATATTACCTTTGTTCTGGATTCTTTCTTAATTTATTTTTTGGCCACACCTAATGGTGCTCAGAGGTTACTCCTGGCTCTGCACTCAGCAATCTCTCCTTGCAGGCTTGGGGACTATTTAGGATGCCAGGAATTGAATCTGGGTCAGGTACATGCAAGACAAAAGCCATACCTGCTATGCTATTGCTCTGGCTTCTGTTCTGGATTCTTTTTTTTTTTTGGGGGGGGGGGGTCACACCCGGCAGTGCTCAGGGGTTACTCTGGGCTCTATGCTCAGAAATCACTCCTGCCAGACTCAGGAAACCATATGGGATGCTGGGATTCGAACCATTGTCCTTCTGCATGCAAGGCAAATGCCCTACCTTCATACTATCTCTGGTCCTATTCTGGATTCTTGATGAGTTCTTCAATTAACATAAAATGTTCTGGGGCTGGGGAAATATAGAATAAACATCAAGGTGTGTTACCACTCTCCCCCCCCCCCCCCAATCTTATCTGATGGTCAGACCAGCCCACTTCTGGGAGGAGCCTATAGAACGTAACAAAAGGGTTGCCTGGGGGGTGTAAAGAAGATTCAGCTGAAGATTCTGTAGGAGAAGCCTCAGGAGAAAGGCAGGATAGAGAGATCAGAGACAGTTGGGGGCAGGGAGGCTGTTTAGCTTAGAAGCCACACATGGTGGCTTGAGCCTTTAATAAAGTTTCCTGTCTTCTGAAATCTACTGGCTGGCTGTAGATCATTTCCTTGCCATTATCCTGAAACCTCGCTGGTTAGATGGGGTGCAGGTGCCTGGTCTGGCCGAGAAAGGCCTCATCATCCATCCACCATCATCCACCACCATCCAAGACTTTTCTTAATTTAATTTATACTAAAAAGGTACTTCCTTTGTATCTCACCAACGATGGCTTAGTTCTCTGTGCCACTTATAGGTCTCTGAACACAGATTGGGTCACTCTTTTGCCTGGAATTAGGAATAGCCCTTGAGCACTGCTGGGTTTGACCCCAATTGCCTCTCCCAACCAATTATATATAAATCATCAACATCCTTCTGTGGTACTTGTTTTAAGTAGTTTATTTTTTCTTAAGTGCATTTTGTTGCTTATTTTTTTCTAGAAATTTATTAGAGATTCTAGTTTATTGGTAACCTTCCCTACATTAATGGAAGTTATATACACAAAACCCAATATACCTAAGAATCTTTTTTAGTTGTTTCTAGATATATAATTCTTAGTATAAAATTCTTGGCTACACAAATCTTCTGTTTGTGCATTTCCAGGGAAATCATTTTTCTTTGAACCAGTGAGATAGTATATAGATTAAAGTGTTTATCTTGAATGTGGTTGACTCTGATTTGTGACCTCTGAGTTCAGAGGTAAGAGTAGCCTCTGAGCACTGTCAGATTTGCTCCCTTAAATACAATTAAATAAAATATTTAGTAAATTTTTTAATCACAATTTATGACATAATCTATTTCCTATTTCAGAAGAAAATTCGAGGCTATCTTAAATGTTTTTTTCCTTCAAGGTATGTGTGTTTCTACTACTATAAATGAGATTAAATTAAATTAAATTAATTATTTATTTTTTTGCCAAATCTATTTCTGTACTCAGGATAACTTCTGGATTTTTTTTGGAGACCATATTCTGTGTAGGAGATTGAACAGATTTATCTGTCTGTAGGCAAAGGTTTACCTCCTATACTATTTCTTTATTCCTTTACCTGTGAAATTTTAATCTTCATATTTAAATTACCCATGACTTTTAGTATTTTGAGACTAAATTTGTTCTGAAATTCAATTATGTTCAACTTTGAAAACCTCTTATTAGTAGCATGCAATACATAAGCCATTCCAATCTCAAGTTTGCTTTTACTCAATTTTGTATTTTCTTTTATTATGTCCTCTAGTCCATATTTTAAGGTATTTTTCTGTCCATTCTGCAAAGATTGTGTATGTATCTAAGCATTCAGTTGACTATCCTAATTTTAATATTTTTATCTAGCTTTTGTAATAAATCATCTAAGTGTTTCCTATTTTCCCAAGTCTTTTGTACAACTTTTCCTTGTTATGTAACAGTTTTTTCATAAATCTTAATTGTATTGTAGTTCTTTCTTATCCTCAAACAAGAGAGACAGAAAAATAGTTTTTTTCTACAGAGAAATTGCATTTTGGCACTATAGTCTGTTCACTTTAGAACTAATCACACATCTTAAGAGGTTATGTATGTGATATCGCCTTTACCCCCAAATTAATATTATCAAGATTTCTTGTACGAAATTTAGGCTAAACTGAGAAGGTGAATCTTCTTTCTTTTTAGTAATCATCTTGGATTCATCTCATTGGGTTTCTTGATCATGTTCTTAATATTTTACTTAATTTTATCTTTCAGAATTCAATATGTTAACACTAAAGCTTTCACCTCAACTTCCTCTATCTTTTTCTCAGCTGTTTTTATCTCCTTAGTCTTCAGTTCTATGTAGAAAATTATCATTCACTTTGTATGCTTTGTTCATAGTAGCGCTATTCATAACATTCACAATGTGGAGGCACTTAAGTATTCATCAGCAAATGAATAGATAATAAAACGTGATATTATTTATGCAAAGAAATATTTTCAGCTTTAAAAATAAAGGAGATTTTGATACATTGATACAACTCTTTGAGCCTTGAAGACATATAATAAGCAAAATAAGCCAGTCATAAAAAATGCAATTATGTGGAAGTATGTGAAGTATACTCGACTTATGTGAAGTATTTATAGTAGTCCAATTCATAGACGAAAGTCAGATGATGGTTACCTGGGACTGAGAGAGAGGGATGATTTGTTCAATGGTTATAGAATTTCAATTTGAGAAGATAAGTTCTGGAAAGGGATGTTCGTTATCATTGTTTCGTGAATGCACTTAATGCCATTTAATCATGTACTTATTAAAGGTTTAAGGTCAGTGCTTATACGTTGTATATTTTACAGTAAAGGAAGCTAATTTAGTCAAAGGAGGAAGACAGTGGCAGGGATTAGGCAGCCTCCAAAAGTAAAAACTATGCCTCAAAGATCAGGTTGACATAGTTTTTTTATTGGAAACTAGGGGACAGACAGTGCAAGTGAGAAAAAAAAATCTTCCAATTTTCTCAGTTCCTTTTCTATTTGCTATCAGTGGGAATTTACTTTTGATGTGATATCTTGATTTTTTTAAATTTTTGTTCTAGTGTGAATTTTACTTTTCTTCTGACGGGTGTACTCTAATATGTTTCTATGAAAAAATAGAAGAGGCTACTTACAATAACAGTTCTCTTTTTATTATAATTCTGATTTATGGAAGTCACACTGTACTATTTAATATTAGAATGATTTCTAAAAACTCTTAATACAGAATATATGAGAATTATAAAATATATTAGTTTTTTTTTTACCTTTTTTTTTTTACATTTAAAAACCTGTTTTCAGTTTCCACCTCCCAGGTAGATTGATGAATTCAGTATAACTTATTATAGCTGTGGACTATTATTTAAGGATAGTTAATGGAGAGACACACGTGAAATAGAAGGCTTAGTTTTTGTACTAAATAATATTTTATGATCTGAATAAAAAAGGTATGTGAGAATTTAGGAAAAATAAGATGTAGCTGAGAAACATTTTGCATATGGAAAAACTCCTTGAGTCTATGTTTTCTTATTTCAAATATACATAGCAGTAGCAGTAGAGGGCTAGGGAATATCAATACTTTCCTTGAAAATTTCTGCAAATATTGATTGTGGCATAAGTACAGAACCTATGTTCGATACATAGTAGATGCTAAACTAAGTATTATTTTACTTCCCTTAAAATCTAATATTGGAGAGGGAATGATAGTTCAAAGAGCTGGAACACATTCTTTGCACGCCGGAGTATCCTATGCTTAATCTATACTACAGAGTCTCTCAAAAGTTCCAGAAGCAACCCCCAAACACTGAGCCAGGAGCAGGCCCCTTGTACCCCAACAATATACCCTGTCCCTGCCAAGATGGAACAATCAGAAGCTGAATTTCAAGCCAAAGATTCACATTTAATGTGAGTATAGCATATCTCCCTTTGTCCAAAAAGTAAATGTTCTTTTTATCTAAAAATGAAAAATAAAAAGACAACTAAAATAACCCATGATGGATTTTGTACTGGATTCATGCCTTGTGTGGGCAGATTGATTTTATCTTTAAATTTTTGAGGATGCTATTATATTACACACATGTGGGCTGTAAGTCTCAATTCTTTGTCAAACTATTTTTAAAAAACACATTAAAGTATTGTAAAAGCCTACATCTACCGAGGATGTCTGTGTACACACACACACACACACACACACACACACACACACACACACACAATTTCCATAAATAGATTCAGAGATATGTATAAATTATTGCTATATATTTTTTTTTTTTTTGGTTTTTGGGTCACACCTGGCAGTGCTCAGGGGTTATTCCTGGCTCCAGGCTCAGAAATTGCTCCTGGCAGGCACAGGGGACCATATGGGGCGCCGGGATTCGAACCGATGACCTCCTGCATGAAAGGCAAACGCCTTACCTCCATGCTATCTCTCCGGCCCCTATTGCTATATTTTTATCTTTCTGCTTTTCAATTGTGTTTTGGTTTTGGCTAGGCATACTAAACAATAACTGCTTTGTATCTATGGATAAGAATTAGAATATGGTTGCCCAGAGTGATACTACAGAGAAAAAAGGTATGGTACTTAGTTTCACACAAGGTCAACCTGGGTTAAATACCTGGCACTTCATATGGTCTTCAGAAGCTGTTAAGAGAGATCGTTGAGCACAGAACTGAGAGAGAGAGAGAGAGAGAGAGAGAGAGAGAGAGAGAGAGAGAGAGGAGAGAGAGAGAGAGACATAGGGAGAGAGAATTGAAGAAAATTTGAATAACTAATTCTTTACTATCTTTACACATTTTTTTACCTAAATATCCTTTCATATGTTTAATCTCTCTGTATTCTCTGTATACACTGGTTATTTTATCTCCAAATTTTACTTAACTATATGTCTTTTCTCAATATAGATTGAGATTTATTGTTACATTGAACATAAATATCAGAATTATAAGGACTCCCCTTCTTGTCGTATCCCAATTCATGTTTGAATTTATGGAATTAAGATGCAATACAGATACATATCAACTAAAAAGTATTTCATTTTGTCATCATCTGAAGTAGAGAGGGCATAAAAATAGAATCAAACCTTGCAGTGTCAACTAAACATGTTAGAGGAAATGATTATTAACTAAATTTTAGCTGGGAACTTAAACCCTAGTTTCCCAGGCTTATTGACTAATGAGGCTACAGTTTCTGAGAATGCAATTTAGGAAGAAAGCCAGTACAATCCCAGGATAGGAATTATTTACTGCTTGACTTTGTCCACACAATGAAATCACAATAGATCAAAAGAGAGAAAACAATCTGCCAATACCCTTTTAGGAAGATGGGAAATTTGGGTCAGCAACTGATGATGTTCATGGGCTATTATTCCTGGCTCTGTAGTCAGAATTGACCCTTGCTTGTGCAACAGGATTTATGTAAGTACTGGGGATTGAACCTTACCACCTGTTCTATTTCTTGAGCCCACTCTGCGTATCTTAAAAGATACATCTTAAAGATGTATATAAGGTTAGAGGTCAGGAATTAAAAGAAAATAACCCTGTTTTGCCAGAGAATGCTATTTTATTTTAAAAATATTTTCATAAGGGTGCCAGAGTGATAGCAAAGTGGTAGGGCTTTTGCCTTGCATGTGGACAATCTGGGTTTGATCCCTGGCATTCCATTTGCTGTCTTGAGCCTACCAGGAGCGACTTCTGCCAGGATCAGAGCCAACTAGGAAGCCTGCCATGTGGTCTTCAATGTGGCCGTCTCTCCTTGTTCAGAACCCAGGTCCCAACATTCCCTCCTCTTCTTATGAACTTGAGTCAAATCTTTGACTCTCCCTGAGATTCCTCATCCTTATTCCTACTTTTGGGTATATACTGGGACCTTAGCACAAGCTTCTTAAACAAGGAGGTTTTCCAGGGTAATTAGATCACTGTTCGTATTAGGTGGCAGAATTTTTCCTTCGCCTTTCTGTCTCCTGCAAAGTAGCCTTCATCTGCTGCAGTATCTCATAGGTGACCACTGACTTGTTAGCATAGAAATAACATTGCTTCCTCAGAGCCTTGGTCTAGTCCCTGGCTATTCTGGAGAGCAACTTCAGCTAGGGAGGCAACTTGTTCTTCTAACATCCTTATAGAAAAATGATATCTTCTCAGATTAGTGTCCACTTGTTGGGAGAGTTGTTTAATTGCAAAAACAGTGGCAAACCCACAGGGAATCAGTCCCAGAAATAGTAAATTTTTGTGTTGGCTAATCACTTGAGACATTCATCTCATTCACTCAAGAACATGAATCATTTCTCCAGGTTTTACAGATTTTTGTCTATTCACCATTATCCAGACATATAATATCCCATCCTTCATGTTGACCCCTATTTTCAATGTGATCTCTAATATGTGGGTCACATTTCTAAAGATCTCTTTAGCTTCTGTGTAGTTTCCTTACAAATACACTAATAAGTTCTTCAACATGATCATGAATTACCTTTGCCAACATTTATTAATTTATTTGTTTTGAAGCCACATCTGGCAGTGATCAGGGTTTACTCTTGACTCAGAAGATTATATGGGGGTGTTGGAGATTGAACCTTGATCAGCTCCAAACAAGGCATGCATCTTAACTACTATTACTTTGCTCCACCAGTGTAAAATATTTAAAAAATATAAAAAATGATTTGTTCACTTATTCTTTCATCAACCATATATTAAGCTGTCATTGTATAAACAGGCTGTATTGAAGACTAGGGGTAGAGAAATAAAGGAGGTGGTATGTTTAGGAGTTGAGATGGATAGTTACAGTAGTGTTATGTCAGTTGAGAGAAGAGAGTTAATGATGCAGAGAAAAGGGGGGTTCAGCTGAGATTTTGGAAGAGGTAATTTCAGAGATGGTCTTAAAAGACACAGGATCTAGGGGAAGATGGGAGGTAAAGTAATGAAAAAATAGAAACTTACTAATGTTAATAGTAATCATGAAACATGTTTAATGCACATGATTCCGGCACATGGTTTAGTACTTGCTCTCAAGAAGCTTAATTAAAAGTAGGGACAGGGTGAACATGAACAAATCTGTAAATGATAGGATATGTGGGATGTAAAGAAACAGTAGAGATAACAGATTGTCATAGACAACAGAACCTGTGAACTGGTCTACAGAATTAAAATTATATTGGATGGGAGGTTGAGGTTTGGGAGGAGACACTGAGAAAATGGTGGGGGAATGTTGGCAATCTTTTAGAGGGTATAATATTGAAATGTTGTACGTATAAGACCCTATCATTAAAAAGTTTATATTATTGTAAATCATTGTGCTTCAAATTTTATAAAAGGGGAAAACAAAAGGCAACTTCTTTCTTTACCAGAACAACTAATTTACAATGAAATATCTTTATATGCAACACTTTAGAAATACTGAATAGAAATGACTTTTTACTATTGATACAAGACCAGCACATGATAGTACTAAGTGCTTAAAACTTTTTTTTTATTAAAGTTAAAAACTATTTTAACCAAAGGCGTTGTGGTTAAAATAGGGCACAGAAGAGGGAATGTCAGGGTGTGGTGGCAGAAGATAGAAAATGACACTTTAGTTATAAAGAATATGCAAGGCTTCTCTTGTGACCTTTCTTGGAAAATAATCCTGGAGGATGAGTAAGCTTGGCAAGAAAGTGTCAATGGCTTGTAGGAGGGAGCAAGAGAAAGTTGGCAGGCAGGAGTACAATGAACTTGAATCTGTGGGTTATGAGGGATGAAAATAATGGAGTCAAAAACAAGGATCTATGGGTCTTAGTCAATTAAGATCTTCTCCTAAAAGGATGAAGAGTTTTGGAAGATTTAATCAGATAAATGATAAGATCTAGTCATCTTTTTTGAAGATGGTTATGATTTCCACTTGGAGAAATATGATGTCAATTAACAGAGTAGAAGTAGAGCAAGCAGCTGGAAGACCATGCTGGGCCCAGCTGTGGTGGTTTCTTGAATCAGAATTTGGGCAGTAAAGGCGGAGAGAAATATGCCAGCTTCAGGATCTATTTTGGAAGCCATGCCAGCAAAACTGGCTGACTGATAGAGTTTAGGGAGTAAATAAGGCCAGAAATCTGAACTTTTTTTTTTTCAAAATTAAAAATAGAAGCAAAGGAGGGGGTTTAAGGGACCAGTGAACAGTCAATTGAAGGCATTGGATTAATTACTGTTTACCTTGATACTTCCCAGCTATGTAACATTGGACAATGACTTATTTTCTCTCGGTGCTGTTGTCTTCAGGTGACAATATTTATAGCCTCTCAGGATGTTGTAGGGGCTCAACAATCTTGTATGTGTAAGCCTTAGTGGAATCTTACATGTAATAATTGCCAAAACAAATGGTAGTTCTTACTAAAGACCTAAAATGGTCCTGTACTTTTTCCTAAAAAATACAACTTGTACATTAAAAAACAAATATACATATAAGGTGTCTAGGTTATTCAGTCTTGTTGTGGATAAGTGTTTTGGTTAGAGTTTGGTGAAGGAGAAATAAACTCTTTGTTTAAGCTGGTCACGTTTTCTGTTTGTGTGAATAGTCCCTCTCATTCTTCCCTTCTTTCCTTGCCTACATTTATTTCTTTGACTGGGAATGATTAACCTTATCTGGTCTTAAAATCCTTGTGTGCAGTGACTCTCAGAGGCGTGTTCCTTTTATCGACCATGGATAGGAGACCTGTGCTAAGCACATCTCAGCCCTCCTGATGCTCGAACTAAATCACAAAGGAGAAATAGTCATTTCTTTTTACACTCATGGTTAAGAAGCAGCTTAGAGAAGCAGTACAGTGATGAGGGATGAGAGGATTAATTAAGTGTTTAAAGTAGAGTGGGAGAGGGAAGCTGCTGGCCTGGGACAGGCTCTGAAAATGTTGTTCTCTAGGCAATTCAACTCAACCTTGACTGAAGACTTTCCCTGCCTGCATTGCATGAAGGGCTGTGTGCAAAGTTGCAGAAATAGACTCTCTAGTGTTGGAGCTTCTGAGGGAAGAATTGGATTTTGAGATGAGGAAGAAACAGACATGTAAAGGATAAAATATAAAGGATACTTGGAATGAGGAGTCAGATCTTTGTCCTCAATTGGTTCTACTGACACACAATGAACTCATTCCAGCCTGGTAATCTTTGAAGATTTTAGGAGAAAATTGCATTGGAGTTGGGCAAACAGGACAATGGCTCTTTGGGTGGGGGTCTGAGATGTTTAAATGCTTCTTTTCTAGTGCCATTCTGAAACTGTGATTGACACATGCTGAACTTTCAAAATACACTATTGACTAAGTGTGAAAGACTTAAGTATGGAGCTACAAGGGACTGGGACATGGTAGAAAGGGAGGAACTTTGATGTCTGTCTTTCTGTATTTGATTTTATCTGACTTAAAAAAAAGTCAGGTCAAGGATGAACCTGGGTTCGATCCCTAGCATCTCATATGGTCCCCTAAGCCAAGAGTGATTTCTGAGCACAAAGCCAGGAGTAACCCCTGAGTGTCATTGGGTCTGCCCCCTTAAAATCAGGTAAATTATACATGGCATAAAATAATATGATTTTAACTGTTTTGTGGGGGGTGTTCCTCAGCATTGTTCAGGGGCCTAGGATTCATTCCCAGTATTAATTTTCTGTTTCCAAACTTTTTAGCATCCCAAATTGAAACTTTAACTAATAAGAATAGTTCTCCATTCTTCCCTTCCTTTTGTTCCTGATAATCTCGAACCTACTTTTGGACTCTATAGATTTGTTTATTCTAAAATTTTATGTAAGTGGATCAATACAGTATTTGAGTTTTAAATTTTCTCTTTTTTTTTTTTTTTTGGTTTTTGGGCCACACCCTGTGACGCTCAGGGGTTACTCCTGGCTATGCGCTCAGAAGTTGCTCCTGGCTTCTTGGGGACCATATGGGACGCTGGGGGATCGAACCGCGGTCCGTCCTAGGCTAGCGCAGGCAAGGCAGGCACCTTACTTTCAGTGCCACCGCCCGGCCCCTAAATTTCCTCTTTTATTTGTAGCTTGGAAATACCTAAAAGGCCTTCAGACATCTTCTACTGTAGTATGGTTTATTTCTCTGTTTGATTTCACAAACTAAAATCTCTTATAAAACTATCACATCAACCTCAATTTTTTCCTCCCAGAACTATATACAGTGGTACTCAGGGTTTACATCTGGCTCTGCCCAGTCATATGGTGTTGCTCTGGGGATTATATGTGGTGCCAGATATATAAACCAAAGTTGATGGGATGGATCTTAACCACTGTTTTGTCTCTTGGGTCTTTAGTCTCACTTTGTAGTGAGAGTGTTGGTGGGAGTTTACAAACTAACTCTTAGATGGTAAACTCTGGAGAAGCAGATACTTATGCTCACTTATGAACAAGTCCACACTCTCAATGATGTTTGTTAAATGGATGCTTAAGTCAACAAAAGAGTAAGTTGGACTGGAGTAGTAGTACAGTGGATGAGGTAGGTGCATTCCATGCTGCTGACCTGGGTTTGAACCTCTGCATCCTATGTAGTCTTTCCTCCCTTCCCTACTTCTGCCAGGAATGATTTCTGTTGTGAGGAGAGGAAGGGAAGAAGAGCGTTTCCTGGTTTCTATAAAGATTTAATGGTGACTCCCAAAGAGACTGGTACTTAGACCTAAGGCAATTTCATAGTCAAAGGTGCTGAAGCAAAGAAAGAGCACAGGAAAATATGTAAGCTTAGAACAATTCTAAACTCATCTAAGCAATGAAGTACTAAGGCAATAAGAAAACCCCTGAAAGATTTAACATAAGGCAGGGCAATGAGAGGGTGTCAGTGAGGCTGGGAAGTGTTAATGCCATGACTGATTAGAATAAAATTGCCTTTTCACTCAGATCTGCTATTGGCTGAAACTTATCACAAGGTATCTCTCTTTGTGTAGACATAATTCTCATGCAACTGCTATTTATTGATTTTGAGCTGATTGATTCTCAAGTTGAATCATAGAATCATTTGCTCACTGCAAGTCATCACCTGAAGAAATGGTGAAAGTGGGATTAGAATAAGTTGGTGCTTGCTTAGAAATTCTATTTCCACCAAGAGCAAAGCTCTCCCTCTTAGTAGGAATGTGCAGTGGGGGAACAGATAGATAAAAGAACAACCTAAGAATGGAATTAATAAAGCATATTGGATATACCCTGAAAAAAATTGGTCCAATGAATCCCAGCAGCATTAAAGAAAAATATTGGATTCCATAGTGAAGGGTTTTAGGAAAAATAAAACAAAAAGAAAGTTTCCTTCTGCCCACAGTGAAGCCTGAAGAATAATGATCATGAGCTCAATGCTAGTCTGAACACTCCAGGGGATGAGGGCTTGTAATAGCACCCGCCCCCCTGTGCATTCCTTGTTATCTTGTGTGCTGTGGCAATATGGATTATTAAAAATAGTTCTGAAGCCCATGGTAGATCATCCACTTCTTTTCCTTTTAGGTCATCCAGGCTAACATAATAACAAAAGAAAACTTGTCAGTTTGTTACAGAATGCACAGCAGGCATTTACCCTGGGATGTTTTCAAAAACATACTTAGAGGCTATATAGAGTAAAGTCTGCTAGCTAGTTTTTCTAACAAGGGAATCAAAATTTCTTCTTGTGTTATCAGTGTCCTGCCATATCATTTATAAAAGGCAGGTTATAAAATGTGTCTATGGTGGCAGCAAGAATGAAAACTTTATTAGAGGAAAAATTGTGCAGTTTGAAATGGTCTATAAACAAAAATATCTACTTAAGACATTTAATTTTTGGAAATGATAAGGCAAAACTATATATCTTGGCAAAGAACAAGCAGAGTCACAATTTTTATACTGGGTAGAAAGAATATGCATGTGCTTGGTGGGCTGTATTGATTTATGGGTATAGTAGGGTAGAAAATTTGGGAAGGAAAAGTTTTAGAAAGGTCCACTATCCCTCTTGTTATGACCCAGAAAAGTGCTGAACTGAGTACTGACAAGATAGGCGAGATAAGTATGACAAAATCACGTGTTTGTGGGGCAAGAGAGATAACACAGTTGTAGGGCATTTGCCTTACACAAGGCTAACCCAGGACGGACCTTGGTTTGATATCCGGCGTCCCTATATGGTCCCCCAAGTCAGGAGCGATTTCTGAGCACATATCCAGGGTTAACTCCTGAGTGTTACTGGGTGTGGCTCGAAAAACCAAAAAAAAAAAAAAAAAAAAAGATTATGTGTTTATATACGGTGACTGATAGAGCCATTGAAGCCAAGGGTGCTTCAGCAAGTGCATGTTTTCAGCTCATCCTTATCTAGTCCTTGGAATCTTGCTACATTAGTAGCAACGATGTTGTGACTTCTCTCTGATTGGTGATTTTGACTGTTCTCTCCCTTACCACAACACACACACACACACACACACACACACACACACACACACACACACACACATTTCCTAACTGTTATAAGTATAAAGAAAGCTTGTAAAAGAAACTAGAGGAAGGACAACATAATGGATCATCAAATTATAATACTGTATATGAAGTTGTATGTACTGGTTTAATTTATGTTTGCATGAAATTAATACAAGTATTTTGTGTACAACTTTAAAAATATAAAGGTAGAAGAAAATGCATAGATTTTCACATTTGGAGACAAATGTTATCTCTTCCTTTAACTGTATTTTGAAAATAAAGTAGATATACATTTGTTTACAAGATTAAAATATGGTAACTGCAGGGTTATTTTTAAATTTATATGGAAGTTTAAAAATGGAATTGAAGAAGATGATACATACAATAGGTAAGGTTTTATTTTGTTTTCATCAATTTGGAAAACAAAACAAGGCACTAAGACTTGGGTTATTCAATATGAGTTTTAAAGCTGCAGAAAATCATTAAGTTCTTTGGCAATAGAAATGGCTATGTTGCTTTCCATGTCTATACTTTTATGGGAAAAAAAGAAAAATCACGTTAGTAATATTCCTAGCACAGCATCTTAACCATGTACGTAGCTTATTATTAGAGAAAATGCTGGGACAGAGTAAAATGGTTATTTTAAGTGGTAACTATGTCTAAAGCTTTTACATGAACTCTAGAATAAATGTCAAGACTCAAGAAACATGATTTCTGGTTTTGGCTAGTTAGAAGAAAACTGCCTCTGGTGGTATTACAGTGCCAAATGATATTCAGAGTTATGGAATTTATCTTTGAACATAAAATCCAACAGCGATTAAGAGCATATAATGAGCAAGAGAAGATGGGTGAGTTTATACTACAATTTATACTTTTGTTCTCTTAAGGGATATTCTTCTCTTGGATTTTGGTGCATGTTAATTGATTTCTTTCTCTATAAAAGAATACACGTGACAGCACATTCTATTTACCTTTGCTGAGTGTATTTTTATTTTTTTGGTATTTTTGGGGGGAGAGATTGGTTTGGGGTCACACCTGGTAATGCTAAGGGGTTACTACTGACTGAGAACTGAGGAATCATTCTTGAAGGTGCTTGGAAGACCATATGGGAGACTGGATTGAATCTGTCAGTCATGTGCAAGGCAAATACCTTACCTGCTGTTCTATCATTCTGGCTCCTCAACCTTTGCTATTAAAAGACAACTTGATTAGGTCTGAATTTCTTGCAAACTTTCAGCCTTCCAAAATAGTACTGATAATTAATGATTAAGTTTAACATCTCTTTACCTTTAGAATATATACTCTGAGTGACATAACCCAAGGGATAAAGTAATAGTTTTATGTTCAAAGAAATTTTTGAGAACAATTTTCTTTGTATAGTTGCCATTTTTATGCTCAATAGATTTATTTGTACTTATATAAACTTACTTTTATATAAGTTTAAGATTTATTTCAAAATTTAAATATGTGAATTTGGTTTTAGAAACCAACTTTATATACAAATTCATATTTAAAATTTCTATCATCTTCTTCACCATTAAAATGTGATAAAAGTCACCAGTTTTCTTGAGTGGGGGTCACAAACAGTAGGTACCAAACAGAGGTCATGGAATGCAGGAGTTGGTGTTACTTGGCTCCTCACCGACTCATTGAAGTCTAAGTTCTAAAGATATGGCATTGCTTGGACATAGTACTTGAACATGTCTATCACAGTCATATCATGTATTGTTGGGGGGCATGTGGTGTATGGGATTGAACACAAGTCTTTGCAAATATAAGGCAGGTTCTTTGACTCCTGAGGTATATGCTCCGTCAGTAAATTTTGCATCCATGTTAAAACAAGCAAATTAAATATGTGTATATATATTTTCCTCTCTTCCTAAATAGAAGTAACAAGGTATAAAATTTTTAATTTTCTTTTTTTAACTTAGCAAATATTTCTAGAAGTCATTCCATTTTATTTTTTATATATCTCATCTCTGCAATATCATAACATGGTCTCTAATATGTATAGTGAACTGTTTATACAGTTCTGTTAAACAAGTCTAGAGACTTTTTTTCTGAGTTTTTGGCAGCATAAATAATAAAAATAGCACCATAAATATTCTTGTTGAATTTTGTCATTTGTGAAGGATTTTCTTCAGGGTCTTTATAATTTTCTTTATGTATTTTCTGTTCTGCAGCGAAGCCGAATTTAGGGTTTCACAGCTTAGATTTTTCTTTGAAATATAAGTATAGTACTTTTAGATATTGGCACGGCATTAGTACCAATGTAAGCTTCAGCAGTTTGAGGAATGGATTGTAAGAATAGGTGATTTTCTTCTTTTATACATAGTATATTCCTGAAAGTTTATACAGGGTTGAATATGGGAAAACCAGCCATCAGACTCAGTTGATATAAAAAATATAAGAGTTCTATTTCTTTTCTTTCTTTTTTTTTTTTGGAGGGGCACATTGAGTGGTACCCAGCACTTATGTATGAAATATCATGTGGTGATATCCTTATGGGATACTAGGAATTGAACCTAGGCCACTCTTGTGCAAAGCAAGTACCCTACCTACTATAATATCTCTCCAACCCAGGAGCTTCATTTCTTGAGAGCAAAGGAGGCAGTAAGAACACTAATTACACCTTGATTTTAAAAATAGTCAGTTATGATTTATTGCCAACATTTGGCTCATGCTCTTTAATTGTGTTCTTTTCCTTCACAATTAATTAAACACACAATTGACCTGCCTAAGTCCACTGAGAATCTGATTAGCATGAGAGAGTCTCTGTCTTCAGGATCTTAATGATTTTCATCTTTGTCTCAATTGTATTAAATTTACATGACCTATAATACCTCTTATCAGTTGTATCCGCCTTTCACTTTTATTTTATTTAATCAAAAAATAAGACAAAATACAATGAAAGTCCAAATAATTGTACTAAGATTGCTATACTAACAGAGTACAATTATCTTGCTGCACTGTGTTAGCATACATTGATCATTTCTTAGCTGTTGAATGAAAAAGTCAGTATTTGGCATGTGAAAAGAGTTTGGGTTATAATAAATATTTCATAAATGCACAGATTGTTGTTAATTGAAAACATGGAAGCTGAAGCAATTTCTGTATTTTATAAGAAGTTGGGAGATGCCACATCCGTAGCTGCTAGGTTACTGCCATTCAAAATTGAATGATGGGAAGCATGTGGTCTTCAAATGATGACCTAAGGTGCACACAAATTTTATTACAAGTTGATTAAAATATATGAAGTGCTAATCCCCACCTTAATTATGCTTCCTTCTAACCTATCACTTCCCTAACTTTTTTTTTTTTTGAGCTCTGAGAAGCATAGTTGTGGAAGTTAACCTAAAAAATGTGTGAATTTGAGGTCATTGGGTTCGTGGGAAGTCAGTGTGCCACTTAGAATAAAAATAAGGCAATCTTGTCTCTGTATCTTAGGTGGTATTGAGAGTCTATGAATGGCATTGAAACATTAAAAAACAGCTCTGGATGGGGCTTGAAGGACTAATAATGCTTGTATTAAAAAACCTAGAAGGGCCCGGAGAGATAGCACAGCAGCGTTTGCCTTGCAAGCAGCTGATCCAGGACCAAAGGTGGTTGGTTCGAATCCCGGTGTCCCATATGATCCCCCGTGCCTGCCAGGAGCTGTTTCTGAGCAGTCAGCCAGGAGTAACCCCTGAGCACCGCCGGGTGTGACCCCAAAACTAAAAAAACAACAAAAAACAAACAAACAAACAAAAAACCTAGAAGGAATGGCAAAGGCCCATTGCTGACTTGGAGAAGTATAATGTTTGATTTGAAGCAGAATGACAGGTAACTCAGGACAATAAGAAAGAATTTCAAAAATATAAAAATTAAATTATATTGTAGGGTTAAGACCAGAAGTGTGAAGCATTAAAACATCCAATAAAATAAGTAAGGAAGCTTTAGAAAAACTTTTTAGAAATGCTATATTTATTAGGATTTTAGATATAGGATTCAAACAGCAGAGTAAAGGGAAGTAAAGAGGAAGATAACAAAGCAACTTTAAATCAGGATACAAGAACCAGATACACTATCATTATCTGGAAAACGTATATTCCGAAGTTCCTGGTTAGTAGATTGTGAGCCAGCTGCACAACCCATATATTATTTTTGTACCCATTTTCTAAAAGATCATCTTGTAGAGCAAGGACTGGTAAATAAAGACATCAAAGGACCAGCGCTTGCTTTGTTTTATTTTTGTTTTTGTGCCACACCCGGCGGTGCTCAGAGGTTACTCATGGCTCTGCACTCAGAAATCGCTCCTGGCAGGCTGGGGACCATATGGAATGTCGGGAATTGAACCCAGGTTTGTCCTGAGTTGGCCGTGTGCAAGGCAAATGCCCTACTGCTGTGCTATCTCTCCACCCCCACTAAAGATATAGTGAATCAGATAGGGCATTTGCCTTATACCTGGTCAACTCAGGTTAGATCCCTGTCACTTGTGCCTGCCAGGAAATATTCCTAATCCCTAAGCAATGACTAAGACATGAACACCACCCAAAATAAACAGACAAACCAAAACCCAAAACAAATACCAGGGAGAGAAGAAGCAGAAATATGAAATAGGATATAGGGCCAGGGTATTAAAGCATGAGAATAATGGCGAGGTTGAATTGCTTAGAAGAATTTTTTTCAAACTCTGGGATAACTATTTGGACTTTTCTAGCCAGTATAATTGTGTGCTTCAGGGTCTTAAATCAGTAGGACACTGGGAAAGGAGAAGGTTAAAGGAAAGCCCTGAAAGATCTTTGCTTCCCACTTCCTGTGACAATGGTTTTTCCTTCTAGCTTGCATATTTGAGTTTATGAATAATTATTTGAAAGGGAGCTTTGTTGTATACTAGTTTCCATGTGATGGGTTAACAAAATGGAATGAACTCTGTGACTTAAAATAGCAGATGTATGCTCACATTTCTGGAGGTTAGAAATCTAAAATCAAGGTGCCAGCAAGACCACATTCTTTGAGGAGACGAGACTTTTGGGGAGAATCAGTCCCTGCTTCCACTAGATTCTGGTGATCTTTTTCATTTGTGGCTCATGGCTAAATTTTTCTCTGTTATATTTTCACATCATTTCCCCCACTGTAGATGGGTGTCTAATCACCTTCTGCCTCTTTTCTTAAGAACACCTGTGATGGTATTTATGGTTTACAAAGATAATTTTAGGATAATCTCTTCATCTTGAAAAAATCTTTAAATTAATTAAGAGTCCATTGAATTTAAATTAGCTAAATTAGCTAGCTTAATTTTAGCTGAAAAGTATTCAAATAAAGTCACTTTCACAGGTTTTGAGAATTAGAATATGAACATATGTTTTTGGGGCTAAAATTCACCCCCTATATGCTGCTAAAGAAGTTTGAAAATTTTGCATCTTAATTGGTTGCCCCCACAAAAGGAGAAAAATGGAGGGTTCTCCAATCTTCAGAATATTATTTTCTAGAGGGGTCAGCAGTTTCCTGGATATACTTCTAATCTTGTGCTCAGGCTTAGCTCTTGGTAGTACTTGGTAAACCATATCAACGTCATGTATTGGACTTAGGGTTTGATGTGTGCAAGGAAAGCACCATAACCCCTACGTTATATCTGCAATATATCTGCAATATATTGGTCTGCAATATATTTTGTTTGTTTGGTTTTGGGGCCACAGCTGCTGTGCTCAGGTATGACTCCTGGCTCTGTGCTTTGGGATCACTGCTGGCTGGCTCAGAAGATTGTATGGGGTGCTATCATAGCTGACTCAGGTCAGCCAAGGTTAAGGCTAACACCAACTATACTCTTGCTTCTTCCCTTGTAATATGACATATTCTTGAAGGGTAGATAAAATAGGATAGGAAGAGGTTTGAGCAGTAAAAAAGGGGTAGTTTGTATTTCCTTCAGGGTTTGGTTGTGATCATATTAGCTTCAGGACTACTAGCTATGTAAGGACTCCATCAGAAAAGGACAGCTCCTTTAACTTCATTTGTCTTCTTTCTTTGTGCTGAAGAATGTTTTTGAAGAATGATCAGGTAGGGTGGTTATTTGACCAAATATAGGCTTTATAAAAATAATAGCATAAATAGTTAGAAAAACCTTCTTCTATGTATAGGCAATCTGTAAATTACTGTATACATAGCATGTAGAATAGGACAAGGTAATATAATCATGTTTAGGTTTTGGTAAGATCCCTCTTCCATGTTGCTGAGTGTTGATTTTATGTTTTACAAGGTAAAAGAACTTAGGGAGTTCTGTTATTTCTTCCAGAGAGCATTATTCTTGTTCTACACTCTACACTCATAACTTAAAACATATCATAAAGGCTCCACCTTGAGCATTAGGAACTGAATCTATAACTTTTAGGTGACACAACATTTAAGACTCTAGCAAGGAGTCTGAATTCGGGTCTTTGAGAAGTTGATATTGAGCAAAGAACCCAAGAGCAAACTTAACTGAGAAAGGAAATGTTAGGTGAGAGTCTGATGAGATGATACAGTACTTGTACCAAAGTGATGCCCAGCAGGTCACTTTGGAAAATAATCTAAAATCTGGGCCTCTGGGCCGAAGCTATAGGACAGCGGTAGGATGTTAGCCTTGCACCCTGCTAACGCAGATGGACCCCTGTTCAATTCCCAGCATTCCATATGATCCCTGGCGCCTGCCAGCAGTGATTTCTGAGGACAGAACCAAGAGAAATCCCTGAGCATCTCCAGTGTGACCCCAAAACAAAAAACAAAACAAAACAAAAAATCTGGGTCTGGAAACCATCCTGGCCAAGGGGCTTGATCAAGCCCAAACCTAAGACTATTTGCAATGATGAATAGTGAAGAGAGTTCAGTGGAGACTCTTATGCCCAAATTCCTTTCATCTTAAATATTTCTGTGGTCAAGCTGACTTATGCAGACATAATGAGAGAGTCTGAGAGTATGAAGACTGTCCGTGCTGGTCAGAACACTGCACCACTAGCTAATGGAAAAAATGAGAAAAACACTTTGGACCATCTGCAGAATAATGCTATCCAAGAAAATCCTGAGGTTTCCTTATGTTGTATAGAATATTTCATATGAAGAGACCTCAAAATTTTCTCCACAAAGACTACCCATACTCTACTGTTATGCTTCTTGACCTCTCCTCAGAAACCCTTTTTACCCATGTTGGAGTTCCTACAGTCTTTGCTACATGCATCCATATCTATTCATACTGCCTGGAAAGTGATTTAAAGAGGGTACTGAAAGGAGATGGAAAGGATTATTAATTAAGAAAGGATAATAAGATTGCCCTTTTATCCTATATCTCCTTTATCACTTCACACTCAACATGTTAGCAATATTTTTATCCCAGAACTGGCAGCCTGGTAACACACTTTGCAAGTGTTCTTCTGCCGCCTACCTACATGTTCTATTCTCCATGAACAGGCTGGTTGAGAAATCTTACTGTCCTGTTCAGAAACCTGGGTGCTTTTTTCACATCCAAATCTCTTTCCATGGCCCACTAGTTCTGGGTAGTGCAGCATCTGCCTTGCAGCTAGCTCTCTGATGTCTTCCCCTTTCATCTTTTCTTTCCTTTGTCTGCTTCCTGATTTTTAGAAAACATTAACTTATTTCCAGCACTGACCTTTGTGTTGCTGTTCCCTCTGCTTAGAATACCTTTGTGGCAAAGACCTATCTCCCTTCATCCTTCCCTTTTTGTAGGACTTGGTTCCAATGCGGCTTTTTTTCCTAACTTCCCCTTTTACTCATTACTCTGTTCTTTTGTTTTGATTAATTTTGCTGCAAAGCCTTATGAAAAGAAATAAAGAGCACCCAAATAAGAACGAAAGGCTACTTGCTCAGAACTTGCTTTATAAAGGAGTTAACCAATAATACTGGCAAACATCAGAGACTCAATGACAGAGAAGTGGAAAAGACTTTTTAGTGGAAACAAAGAAGGTATCAGGTTGGAGTCTATTGTCTGGAAAAATGTAGAGGAGTGGGGCTAACTGGAAAGAAAATCTTGTGTGAGTGGTTAGGTGCATATCCAACTTTCTCTGGCTGTGCATACTTTAAAAACAGTCGGGATAAAGTTGGGAAAGCTGCCAATTGTTAATCAAATCTTGATCATTTGGGGCCAATCATTCCAGGTGTTATTGTTTGGCTTTCAGGACTATCATTAGTGATGGGAACTGGATTTCCTACAAGTCCAAATCTAACTTCTGAATTTAGTTTCTGGGCAAGTTGCTGCAGGTTGTAGGTCAAAATTCTATTTTTATATAGATTCTGGCCATTATCCATTTGTATATTTGGTCTCTCTTCACTTATCATTTAGCAGATGTGATCTATGCTTATTTTGTTGGTTATTGCCAGTCTCATAAGAAAAAGGAAGCTTAATGAGGCAAACATTTAATCTTGTTTGTTATATCTCTAGCCATATTGGACCAGGTACATGGTGGTGCTGAGTAAATGTGTTTTGAATGAGGAAATAGTGGTATTGCATGTTTTCTCTATATCTGTTTCTAGAAATAAAACCTTTTGAATAGGACTTTGTGTGTGTGTGTGTGTGTGTGTGTGTGTGTGTGTGTGTGTGTATGTGTGTGTGTCCCTTTCTGAGCTGGTTGCACATTGGACTGGGCAAACCACCACCTGGAGAAACTTGGGGTAAAGGCTCAGGTTTGAGATGGAAAGGAACAACTTCTAATATCTATAGGAACTAGGCACATAAAATAATGCTCTAGCCTAATGGGTGTAGTGTTGACAGAGAATAATCGTTGTCCTTTACCTGCATTAGCACTTACCAATTTTTTATCATGTCAAAATGCAGGTATCCTGTTTATAGTTTATGACTTTTAAAAAAGAAACTAAAGTATGCTGTGAATATTTTTACATTATTTAAATGTTAGACACTAATAAAATACAACATATTCAAATGGAGGGAAGGAAGAGGGAAAAACAAAATGCTTTTGTGGATTGGAATCTATCTTTTGGCCTCTAGGCTCTGTTGTCTCTTCAGATCTTCTGTGGGAGTGTACCTTGCTCTCCTTTCCTAATGGTCTGTAAATTTGAGATTAGAAATCTATGGAGAAGGTAGCTAGTATAAGCTCTGAGGCTTCAGGTACTAAAAGCTGCAAACTGAGTTACGATATACCAGTTGCCTTGCAAATAATTTTCTTCATTAGGAATCATCTGTAGATTTGAGGAGGGTGATTGCTTATGGCATTCTAGCATCTAGCTGATTGTAAGTGCAGCCGCAGGAACCATCTCCTTGATTAGAACTGAGAGTCTAAAGCCAGATGAATTAATAATGAGGTGATAGAGAAAAAGAGTAACTCTGAGAGTGTTCTTGTTTTAGTTTCAAAAACTTTTAAATGATTTTATTGAAAAAAAAAATAAACAAAACCCAACATTACTTCTCAAAACTAAAAGTCATTCATTGGCACCCAGAGTAATTGAGTTCATTTTCCCAGAGTACAGCCTTTTAGGAAGATCTGTTTCCTAGGCACCATTTATTATGCTTTGCACAGGATTAAATAAAAAATTCTTGGCAATGTGGATTATAAAATGAGAAAGAAAAGGGAGAGCAGATGAATTCTTGGTTGTTAGTTATCTTTATATCATCACTAAAAGACAAGGAAAGTGTTATTTAAAAATGAGTATTTTTCTTTGATTCAAAGAAAAGAACAAAAGGAAACAACCAAGATGGATATTATATAGGAAGATATTATTCTGGACTAATTTGACTGCAACAATAATAACAAAAACTTATTGTTTTTCAGAAATGGAAGATAAAATGTGCGTTGGTACGATTAGCACTTTGCCAAATTTCATGATAGTAGCAAACCACATATTTATTGAAACTGCTCAAAAGTTTATTCTTTTCCCCTAGTTGGAATTGAACTAATTAAAACTAACATGGAAGTATGTGGGTAATGATGGGAGCTGAGAAAATATCAATATGCAGTGAAATTAGTTCCTGGTCCTTTCTGAGTGTGATGCAATCTTAGAGCCCATGGACCTATAATAGACTATGAATAATAAGAACCAGTGCTGCAAGAATCCATAATTATGATATAATACCTGCCTGTTTCTTGCATGAACAATGATAGAATTGAATACGAGCAAATAAAGCCCAGAAATTTTCTTTAATCACAATTCTTCCTAACAATAACATAGTTTCTCTTCCTTCTCTCTCTCTTTTCTGAAGATAAAAACTTTTTTGAACACTTTATAAACCATAAAGGATGCTATATATTTTGGATATAAAATTGGCTTGCAATAAGTTAAGTGAAAGTGTTCATTGGTATTACTGTGACTTGGAGAAAGCTTGTTCACAATACACACTGTATCATATGCAGATTTCTTGAATTTGGCTTTCTACTGTTATGCAAGTTTCTGCCAGGAGATAGCTTAATTTATTCCTTGTTAGGACTGTACTCCAAGTTCATGGGCTTGTGACTTATAAAGTTTCACACTTACAGTTGAAGTTAAAAGAAGAATTTTACAAGTAAAGATGAATAAGATTCTTATTAATGTTCTGGGTGTTTAATTTTGCTTTACTTAGAGGAACATTATATAGTAAATAAAAAAAAACAGTGACAATTAAGAGAGACGACAGCAAGTTTTCACTGGGTTCCACAAATTATGTAGCTAACACTGTATCCAGACACAAACAAATAAAATTTTGAGGTCAATTTACCTTTTTGGTAATCTATTTGTTGCAAACAGGCTTAGTATACAATAGTGCCAGATGTGAGAAAAAAGTTGCTGATCGTATCTTTCTGGACTTTTGTACCTAGTTTGGAGCCACAGTGTTATCTTGTAACTGAACTTGAGGCCAAAACCAGGGAACAGGAGTGAATTCTTCATTTCACATTTTGGTAGGAAGGATCAAGAAGGAAGTAGTGTTATTTCCAGTTATATATAATTTATCAAACTTCGAAAACACTAAATTATTAATTAAATTTATTTTTTTGCTTCCTCATTGCTTTACATTCTATGATTTTTCAACAGTATAGTTTCACATCTTGAATTAGAACATTTAGAAACATTCTTTTTGTTAAAATGAAACCAAACAATTATAACTGGCATTGTGGAAATTAGATATAGATGCATCTCTTGTTCCAGGTTATAAAAGATGCTGCACCAGTTCTCTGTATTCAGATCTGGGAAAGTACCAACGCTTTGCTGAGTCAAAAGTAAGACTACCCATCCAGGTCATCTGATGTCAGATTTAGTTTATTTCATGTTAGTATTTACTGTATCCCAATACCTAGTTTTTTAACAAGGGTTATTTTATTTTTTAATTTATTTTGTGGGTGGGAGGCAAGTGCTCAGGGCTACTGCTGGCTTTGCACTCGGGAATCACTGTTGGTCATGCTTATGGGACCATATGAGTTGCTGAAGCTCAAACTCAGGTTGGCTGCATACCAGGCGATTGCCTTACCTGCTGTATTATCTCTCTGACCCTTAAAAGGGTTCTTTTTGTTTGTTTTTTTGGGTCGCACCCTGTGTCGCTCAGGGGTCACTCCTGGCTATGCGCTCAAAAATTGCTCTTGCCTTGGGGGACCACATGGGACACCAGGGGATCATACACCAGTCTGTCCTAGGCTAGCTCACAAGGCAGACGCCTTATGGCTTGCACCACTGCTCTGGTCCCCCTTATAAGGGTTCTTTTAAAGAACAAACCCTTCAAATATATATAAAGGCCTCCTTTTTCCTAACTACCACCACTCTCAGTGCTGCTAATATTCTAAGCTAGCCATTTGGTAGATGACAGCAGGTCATATAAGCAGGCAGGGGAGGCATGGATCTGCTTTTGAGGTTTATGCCATTGTAACTCTAGTTCCTCCTTGAGCCTCCCTTTCTTCATCTGGAAAGCGAAAGAGTAACATATCTAGTGATGTGGGAGTGTTTAACACAGTGAGGTCATTGAGGACCTGACAGATACTAACTGGGAGCTCAGAGGATATTGTTTCTTTTATTTGAACAGTGATAGACTTTTTTTTCATCAGCTTCCTCCCTGTTTTATTATCTTTTACCCTGTGCAGTTCTCATTTGACAAAAAGGCTTATATCTGATACTTGAGAAATTTCTCTTACTTTTAACTTCCTATTAATATATTGAAAATGAAGAATTGTGGTTTATAATACCAATATTTTCTTTTCCTTTTCTTAAAAATAAATTCTTATTAGTTTACAGTAGTAGGAAATTTCAATTTCAAATTTTTTTTACCAACTTTGTATGTATATAGAAATCAATAAAATTACCACTGACATTCCAGCATTATCTAATCATGAATTAAAAAAAAATCTATCAGTTCTTCTCATCCAATCCACTGTATCTCTCTAGTAGTCGTTATAGTTTCACTGAGTCTAGAAATTAGTTTTGTTCTTTAATATTCTCTTCTTAAGTATTTACAGTAATTACTCTGTGAAATTATAAAATACTATGAATCTGGGGTCAAGGGAATAGTATCTGAATTCATGGAGTGAAAAAAATTTAATTATAAGATGCTTGGAAATAACCATTATTATGAAACTTATAGTAGATTGTATTAGAGTGGGACTATTCTGAGTACTTATCATGTTCTAATTTTATTAAATCTCACAAAGCCATATTTAAGGCAACCCATAATGTCCATTTTACAGTTAGGAAACAAGTTTAGAGTGAAGGTCATCTTGAAAGGCACAGGCCCACACTGACCATCAGGCTACATTAGTTTAATTATGATGTATATACCAGGACTATAGTTTCACAAGTGACAGAGATCCACAAAAATGATTAACTTGTCCAAGTTAGTTTACACCTAAATGTAGGAGCAGGACTCTATCTCCTGAATTCCAGCTCTTTGGTCCAAAGTTCTCATTCTCTTCAGAATTACTGGCAGGACAGGCTCATAGGAAGCTCAAATTTGGAGTCAGATGAGCCAGATAATATTACTATTCCTGTGTCTTTCATTAAAGATGCATGGCTTTTGTAATTCTTTCCTTTAACAGTAATTGCTATGTTTTGTCTTTCAGGAACCTGGACAAGAGAAGATATGCCAATATTTCTTCCTGTTAAGCCTACAGTTAAAAATAATATCAGAGAATATGATGGTGCTTGAGTAACTGTCAGGTGATATGACATTTTCAAATCATGCCATTTTTTAAAAAAGAGTATTTAATTCTATTCTGGAGGAGTTACCTATAGGTGAAATAGAGAAAAGAGTAAAAAAGGAATGACAAAATGTTTACATTTTCCATGCTACTTGATCAATATAAAGTGAATATTATTCTTGAGTAAGTGATATAGATGCAGATGAAATCTGTGTATATAAATCTACTCTATCATCTATCTATCTATCTATCTATCTATCTATCTATCTATCTATCTATCTATCTATCTATTATCTATCTATCTATCTATCTATCTATCTATCTATCTATCTATCTATCTATCTATCTATCATCATCTATCTCTATCCATCTACTATTTGTCTGTCTGTCTATTTATTCTTTGGGGTTTTAGGCCATATCTGGAAATCTTCATAGATTACTTCTGGCTCTGAACTCAAAAATTGCTCCTGGCAGGCATGGGGGGACCATATAGAATGCTGGAAATTGAACTGGGTCTGTCCTGTGTTAGCCACGGGTAAGGCAAAAATGCTCTACCCGCTGTGCTATCACCCCTCCCATTATTTACTTACTAATTTCATTTTTCCCAAAGAATTTGGCAATTTCAATGAATTTGGTAATAATTTCAGAGTTATTAATGTAAACCTTAATAATCTGGATGAGAGAACAAAAGAGACAAAAAATACCAGCTCTAAGAGCCATTGCTCTTCCTGTGGTTGAGAAAAACCATGAGCATCCTGGTCACTATTCTTGCTCACCTTAGTGGAGGAACATAGCAATAGTGCCTAAGGGGAAGCAATGCTTGTTTAAATGAAATAAAAAATTTTCCCAAAATCTATGATGAAGGGAATGATAACCAATAGCAGATTATCTCTTGTATTATTAGGCAGGGTTATTTAGAGAATTAGCAGCAATCAGTAGCAAGTCTCCCTGACTGTTTCTTTCTTTATGGAGGCAGATCTATCTCTAGATCTATAGTCATTTGATGGAGATCCAGGAGAACTGAGAGCCTAAGTTCTAGTCAAATATGACAGTAGTAGAAACCAGTCTCTCAGCTCAAAGCTCACAGATAAGAGAGAGAAGGATAATCCTCTCTCTGTAACTCCCCATTATTCTATTTGGGCTTCCCAGAAACTGCTTAGGTGCACCTGTCCTGAGATGGATGTTCAGTCTATAGATTTAAATGTTTATCTCTTCGAAAAGCATTCTCACAGACATGTCTCAAATAATATTTAACCAAATAATTGGGCAACTTGTGTTGCAGTAAGTTGACACATAAAATTAATCATCACAAATTCTGTCTTTTTTAAAAATACCATCTTTCAACATTATGTAATTAATGACATAGATATGGCTTGGGATTGTGTGCTAGTATAAATCTATCAGGAATTCAAGTTTCTAATTTACTTATAATAAACAATCAATGAGGGAAAGTGAAACTGTTTGGTGAACACAAAATAGAGGCAATTAGGGGTTATAGATGGCAATTCTAATCTGATATCAGGCTCAGGTTCCTTACTGCTGCATTGTGATTTGATTGCACAATACAAGATGAATTCCCAGATAAGTAGCTATAAACTGTAACTTTTTTTGGTATCTTGCCTTGATGTAACAGACTACATTTCCATTAAACTCATTTGAAAGCTGGAAAGAGGAACTGTAGGAAATGTTTCTTTCATAGTTAAATCAGTCATGATTTTAGTTCATGTTTGATTTAAAAGCGTCAAAGAAAAGCACTGCACAAGAGAATCAGGAAAAAAGGTAGAGATTCATACTATTTTTCATTGTGATGCTGCCTTACGTGGGATCTAAATCCCCAAAGATGGTCCAGTCTTGTCTGGCATTTCATCTGTATAGGTATGGACTATTGTAATCCTATAGTATCTATCATGTTGATATAAGAACCACAGGTTTCAATTTTTATTTTATGGTTTTTGGACCACACCTAATGAGGCTCATGAGTTATTCCACACTTTACACTCAGGAATAACTCCTGATACTTCTTGGGGGACCATATGGGATGTTGAATTTAACTCAAATTGGCTGCATGCAAGGCAAATACCCTACTCACTGTATTATCACCCAGGCCTAGGCTTTGATTTTTTTTTAAATGTAGGGTCTAGAGTATATAGGGTATCACTTTCTGATAAGTATTTGTTATTATTTTTAGCTGATACTTAAGTTTTTACTGCTTAAAAATTTTAGATAGCTTTTTAAAGAAGCAGTTTTATTTTCCATGTTAAATTCTATAGATCTAGGGATAGGTCTGCTTCCATAATCAAGTAAACCAAAGTATTTTATAAGTCATATAAAGTTTTTCTTCTCACAGTTCTGGAAGTAAGAAGTCTGAGAAGATGAATTTGCTGACCCATATACTTCCTGCTGAGAGCTTTTAGGGAGAATCCATTTCAGGCTTCTTTGTTGGACTTGTAGGTTGTTTTCTCCCTGCTTCTTCACATTGTCCTCCTTTTCTACCTGTTAGTGTCTAAAATTGCTCCACCTTCATTACCCCTTTAAGAACTCTATTTCCAAATAAGATCACATTTAGAGGTACTGGATATTAGTACTAAAAGGACTAAAAGTTGTAAGTTTTGGGAAACAAGTTCAACCCATAACTATATGTCTCTTATGGTCTACAATGACCTATTATATATATACACTAATACAGATATAAATAATATATCTATAATGATATAATATATGCATATACAAACTATTAGCACATATATACATTTAATGTACATATACATGTTTGTTTTAGACATATATATATATATGCAAACTCATTTAATACCTTTTGAGGTAGGTAGTATGGCTATTACCCTTTTAAACAGGAAGTTGAGACACAGCACAGAGTTTTGCTATAGTTAAATGAAGTTCAAAGGCTGAAATGTGTACCTAAGCTTATGACTTCTGAGGTTTTGACCAGATCCATTTAATTCTGACTTTTCTTAGTAGCACAAGGTAACATATTGATAAACTACAAAATGTAACAATGAAAAATTTATACTTTTGAGTTATGAAAAATAATTTACTGAATTGTGAAAAGATGCAGACATAATCCTGAAAAAATATTTCATAGAACTCCAGAAATGTAACTTAGTTCAGAAGACCTTATTTAATGTATAGGATCTATAGATGTTTATTCAGAGTCAGAGAGGAATTGTCCCGGAGCTTATGTGAAGTTTAAGATTAACCACTGTTTTACTCTCCCTAACCTGTGTGCTCAACTTCACATGGTCCTTTGAATACATACTCAAATCTTAGCATTTCTTTAAATAGAGGAGAAAATAGAAAATAGTTATTTTTGACTTTTTGGCGTGGGTTGGCTCATGGGAGGAGAGAAATCTGCTGGTTACCTGGTCCAAGTGTAAGACTGAGGTTGAGTGCTTTTACACATGCCTAATTTGCTTCTCTGCCCAGCAGTGGGAGGTTGACTCTTCTCTCAATGGGCCACCAAGATGAATGTGGCACAAAGTATAAATCACTATGTATGAGACATGTTCCACTATAATTTGTTTCCCAGTTGTCTTTCTCACCTAGTATAAGTGGTGTAACCTCACCATTTTCTCAGTCTCCCTGGGCTAGTGGTACTTGTTGACTAAATCATCTTTCCATTGATTGATACTTGTTCTGTTTTTCCCCGTGGTAGGTAGAGTTGCAGAATACAAAACACAGGTAAATTAAAAGCATGTTAGTGAAACATGACATGGAAATGAATTTAAAATATTTGCACAACTTCTGACAAAATACCAATTAGAATAGTTGTAAATTGTTCCTTTATTTTATGCCTTAGTTTCCTTACCTGTAAAACCTATTTATTATAGTAATGTATTTATAGAGTTTCTATAAGGACTTAACAAACTGTTTATACAGTTTTCAGGCTGAGATTGGCACTTGCACACTATATGTATTAAATAATCAACCATCACTGGTTTTAAAGATACCAAGATGATCTTAAAAAATTGTGTACTGATGAGATGAGATGAGATGAATAATTACACTGACACAATAATGTTATAAGAAAGGATATGCAAGTATTGGCAGTCTGGAAGACTCAGCAAATAAGGGATATAGAAGATAAAAAAATGTTGGGTGCCCTGCTTTAGAATTACCTGCATCCCAACTTGGTATGTGTAATTTTTTTCTTTACGTTTTTGGGCATTTTCTCTTTTCCCTTAACATATATCCCCAAATAAAACTATTTGAAAAAGTTCTGTTGGCTATTTACTCTACACCAGACATAAAATAAGGACTTTATGTGCATTTCCTCTTAATCTTCAAATTAGTTATGTGTATTGACTATAGTCTTTTCCATTATACAGTTGAAAAAACTGAGGTTTAAACATGTCAAATATGAAATGTGTTTAACAGAGAGGATTCATGCAGAGCTATAAATCTGGCAGAGGCTGGGTGGGCTGGATGGAGGGTCCTGCTTGGTCAGAATGGTGACAAACTGCTGTGGCCTGGCACAATCTCTAACTCAGCTTCAGAGCCAGTTGTTTTACCAGCCCTTTTAGGATCTTCATAAATTATGAACACATTTGACAGGTGCCTTGCTCTATGACTCATCTAAATTTTGGCCATTCCTGCAGCAGTAATCTGGTAACAATATGAAAAGTGATTTGACTATATTGAACCCTGAGATGTTCGAAGAAAAGCATACTTTCAAAAGGTAATAAATAATTTTTAACTCTATATAGTTAACCATATTTATTACGGACTGAGCTTTGCTATTCTGTTCGCGGGTTTCCTGTTCTTACACCTGATTGATAGTTTTCTGTGCTTATTTCAGCTTTGTACTTAGGGATCACTTTTGGAGATGCTCAGTGAACCATTTGTGGGTCCAGGTATTAAACCCAGGTAAACTATGTGCAAGACAAGCTTTCTACTTACTGTATTATATCTCCTTCCTCTGCAAAGGTTTTTGTTTGGTTTTGTTTTGGTCTACTCCTGTACTGGTGCTTATTCCTGAATCTTCATACTTTTGGAAGGCTAGGGGGACCATATGGAGTGCCAGAGATTTAATACAGGTTGGCTCATGCAAAGCAAGTGCTGTATCCACTAAACTATTTTGCCATACTTGCCAGCGCATTTCTTGAAGAGAGAGAATAGTGTTCCATACTCATAAATTTCTGAAACCATATTTTTGTTCATTAGATTGTTCTCCTTCTTTTGGCCTTTCTTTAACATAGAGAAGCAAATTTAATATTAGGTTTCTCCCACTGATGGATGGCACCCAGGGGCAATACAAGAATTTTTTCACTGCTGCTTTTTTTTCTGAGTGGCCATTAAAGAAGCCTTAGGAACCCAGACTTAGGTTCTGTTTATATGTCAAATTCCTCATGTTTGTTTATATCACCCGAAAATCTAACCCAGAGGAAATGTTTCAGGATGTTGACCTTTAAACACTGTGGATAAAATCGTACTTCTTTTACATGCTTAACAACAAAAACAACCATTCTGACAATAGTTGCAATTCACCAAATGTTGACCAGGGTCCTTGGTAAGGGTTTTTTCCTTGCATAATTTCTCCAACTTCCTTCAATAACCTCTGTGCTAGGTGGTACTTTTATTTCTCTGTTACATAGAAGGAGATTGAGGTAGATTGAGGTACAAGAAAGGTAAATATTCCTTACACAGTTTACATAACTAGATATCAGAGAGACAATTTTGACCTAGTCTTTCTGCTTCTATAAAACAAATCCTCATTGTTCCTTAAATTAGCAGTAGTTTACAGGTTTGAGTAGGAAACACCTCAAATAATTCATAAAGCACAGGTTTTATGTTTGAAGTCCCCAAATCAAAGGAAAATTTCAAGAATATTTGGAGGGGCTAGAGAGATAGTACAGTGGGAAAAGGCGCTTGCATTTCTGGCGTCCCATCTGGTATCCAGAACACTGTTCTGAGATTCTTGAGTGCAACGCTAGTAGGACTAACTAACTCTTGAGCACTGCCAGGTGTGGTTCAACTTTCTCAGTCAAAAGAATCTCTGGAACAGTAAGATGTCTAAAATTAGTATATAAAATGAAGATGCTTACCACACAACCTGACACACCTTAAATGTCCAGTTAAATTTGGGATCTTTAAAGCTTTAGAACCAAAAGATAGATAGAGATAACTTCTTGATAGATAAATACTTGGGTTTCTGCTCAGTGACATTTCTGAGGTGCATGGTGTGTCTCAGTGGGAATATGGGTCCTGGTTTCCCTAGAATTTCTTCCCCAACCCCTTCCCCAACCCCTTCCCCAAGGAAATTCAGCAACCAGCCCCTCCAAGTTCTGAAAAAATTGAGACTATTTCTTACTCTACCTATAAGAGAGCCTGGATATTTGCTTTTCATTTTCAACCCATCTCTATAGATAACATCTACAATGCCAGCCTAGCTGCTCTTTGACAAAGGAGCCTCCTTTTGACTAAATTCTAGATACACTCAACTAAGTCCTCTTCTACTCTACATCTCAACTTTGACCAACAAGAGCATTAACCAATAGTAATATGGTTTCTAAGAGCACAAAGGCACTTCTTTAGGGTAACCCTACCTCTCTAATCCCATCCCTCATTTAGGATGCAAGCCTGAAAAATCTTAAGTTTGTGCTATCAAGTTCATTTTCTGTTCCAGACAAGCCCTGAAGATAGGGTCCCTGGCTTCCTTTCGAACAACTGTGTGGTTTTAATACTTTCTATATTGTGTTTTTTTCCCCTAAACTTGTTTTTTCTATACACATCTCATGCTTTTTTGTATATCTCAGACCAAAGAAGACTTACACAGTAGAAAATCAAAACTGTGTTGCCAGCAATGGCAAAGAATAGATTATTGTCAACATCCTGCCTTAATTTACCTTAGAAAAAGTAGTTAATTGGAATTATTTTTATATCTATATAATTACTTAAACTATATGTAATACATGGTTTATGAGTCACATAATATGTAATTTACATTCAAATATTATATTTACATATATATAATATAATATTTATACCTATCTATAAATTCTATATATTTATATATATAGTGTCTATAATATATCCAATTATTTTATATAAATATATGATTTATATACAGGTTACTGTTTGCATGGAGTGCATTATGAAGGAGATCAGAGCACAGCATTTGGAATCATGTTAGCCTGAAATACTTTGTAATTCACCTTTTAAAAGTGACCATGAAGTTTACATTGCTTTTCTATGTCTTATTTCCTCAGCTATAAAATAAGCACATCACATTTCTTGCTGTGTGGTTGTCATTCTGAGGATTAAATGTCTGAAGGATACTTGCAATATAGTAAGTTTCAGTAAATGGAGTCAGTAAAAAGCCTGTAACAGGGACACAAAACATCATAGGTATAGACAGAGAGCAAGTGTGGGATTGAAAGGGAAGAAAGGAGAGGGATGAGATGAAATTAGAACAATTAGTGAGTCCGAACTTTATATCAGTGGACTAAAAAGCCTTTTTGGAAGATGGGATGAAGAAAGGATATGGAAAATGTTTTTAGTTTAGTGAGTTTTTATCTTTTATAAAAGATAGTTTTCACATTGCCTTTGATTGAATTCTCAGAATAGTGCTGTAAATTATTCCTTAGTTCTATAATTTACAGATATTGACATTTCTTTGGTTCATGGGATTTATAAGAAACAGCCAATATTAATCCAAGTCTACTTCATTTTAGTGCTATGTTTCCTATACATTACTCACCTCTATTTTACATTCAATAACAGGTGTGAATATGTGTAATATATTGTACAATGAAGGCTCTGTGATTTTTGTGTGACTTTAAACATGGTTCCATATGTTTGAATTTTTAAGAAGTTCTGTAGGTACGGGTTAAACTGCTAGTTTCACTTGTAAAAGCCCTCTTTGAATTTACTTTGAACATATGTTTTGGTGAAAATATAGAATAGTTTTATTGTATGGACACAAATTTTACCATAAAGTACTTTAACAATGAGGAGATGTATCTTGGCATGGAACAGAGAGCGAGAAAGATGCGAGACATTATTATTATTTTGTGTAGGAAAACACAGGACTAGCAGGCGTGGGTATCTAGTTTGCACCCAGTGGGGCTCAGAGCTTCCTCCTGGCTCTGTGCTGAGGATGACTCCTGGTGGTGCTTACTGGATACGATGAGTATCAGGGTGTTTAACCATGTTAGCTGCACACAAAGCAAATCCTTAACCTTCTATTATCGCTCTGGCTCTAAACATATTGTTTGAATCTAAAGCTAATCTAAAAAACTACATTTTGTTTCTCTTTAAATATTCTTATTTCTTTCTTATATATATGAATATTAGACTTTATCCTAGGAAAGGAAGTATTAGCCAGATAACACTATGATATAATTTGGTTTGTCCCAGGTACATAATGACATAGGCAGGAATATTTATCTTTCTGTTGCCCATAGACTGTCATTCAGTTTTGTATAGCCTGAGAATAATCTTATAAATATCCAAAATGATCTGTGACAAAAAATGATCAGACCTAAGGAGACAAAGTTATTTGCCTCATAATTTCTTTTTTATATATATTTTATTTAAACACCTTGATTACATACATGATTGTGTTTTGGTTTTAGTCACATAAAGAACACCACCATCACCAGTGCAACATTCCCATCACCAATGTCCCAAATCTCCCTCCTCCCCACCCAACCCCCGCCTGTACTCTAGACAGGCTTTCTATTTCCCTCATACATTCTCATTATTAGGATAGTTCAAAATGTAGTTATTTCTCTAACTAAACTCATCACTCTTTGTGGTGAGCTTCATGAGGTGATCTGTAACTTCCAGCTATTCTATCTTTTGTGTCTGAAAATTATTATTGCAAGAATGTCTTTCATTTTTCTTAAAACCCATAGATGAGTGAGACCATTCTGCATTTTTCTCTCTCTCTTTGACTTATTTCACTCAGCATAACAGATTCCATGTACATCCATGTATAGGAAAATTTCATGACTTCATCTCTCCTGACAGCTGCATAATATTCCATTGTGTATATGTACCACAGTTTCTTTAGTTATTCATCTGTTGAAAGGTAACTTGGTTGTTTCCAGAGTCTTGCTATGGTAAATAGTGCTGCAATGAATATAGGTGTAAGGAAGGGATTTTTATATTGTATTTTTGTGTTCCTAGGGCATATTCCTAGGAGTGGTATAGCTGGGTAGTATGGGAGATCGATTTCCAGTTTTTGAGGAATCTCCATATTGCTTTCCATAAAGGTTGAACTAGACGGCATTCCCACCAGCAGTGGATAAGAGTTCCTTTCTCTCCACATCCCCCCCAACACTGCTTGTTCTCATTCTTTGTGATGTGTGCCAATCTCTGTGGTGTGAGGTGGTACCTCATAATTGTTTTGATTTGCATCTCCCTGATGATTAGTGATGTGGAGCATTTTTTCATGTGTCTTTTGGCCATTTGTATTCCTTCTTTGTCAAAGTGTCTGTCCATTTGTTTCCCCCATTTTTTTTTTTATGGGATTAGATATTTTTTTCTTGTAAAGTCCTGTCAGTGCCTTGTATATTTTGGAGATTAGCCTCTTATCTGATGGGTATTGAGTGAATAGTTTCTCCCACTCAGTGGGTGGCTCTTGTATCCTGGGTGCTATTTCCTTTGAGGTGCAGAGGCTTCTCAGCTTAATATATTGCCATCTGTTAATCTCTGCTTTCACTTGATTGGAAAGTGCAGTTTCCTCCTTGAAGATGCCTGTAGTCTCAATGTCTTGGAGTGTTTTGCTTACGTGTTGTTCTATATTTCTTATGGTTTCGGGTCTGACATCGAGGACTTTCATCCATTTGGATTTAACCTTCATACATGATGTTAGCTGGGGGTCTAAGTTCATTTTTTTGCTAGTGGCTAGCCAGTCATGCCAACACCACTTGTTGAAGAGGCTTTCTTTGCTCCATTTAGGATTTCTTGCTCCTTTATCAAAAATTAGGTGATTATATGTCTGGGGAACATCCTCTGAGTATTCAAGCCTATTCCACTGATCTGAGAGCCTGTCTTTATTCCAATACTATGCTGTTTTGATAATTATTATAGTATAATTATATACTATAATTATTGTAGTAAAGTTTAAAGTTGGAGAAAGTAATTCCTTCCATATTCTTTTTCCCAATGATTGCTTTAGATCTTCTAGGGTGTTTATTGTTCCAAATGAATTTTAAAAGTGCCTGATCCACTTCCTTTAGAATGTTATGGGTATCTTTAGAGGGATCGCATTAATTCTGTACAATGTTTTGGGGAGTAATGCCATTTTAATGATGTTAATCCTGCCAATCCATGAGCAGGGTATGTGCTTCCATTTCTGCGTGTCCTCTCTTATTTCTTGGAGCAGAATTTTATAGTTTTCTTCACATTTTTAATCAAGTTTATTCCAAGATATTTGAGTTTGTGTGGCACTATTGTGAATGGAGTTGTTTTCTTAATGTCCATTTCTTCCTTATTACTATTGGTGTATAGGAAGGCCATTGCTTTTTGTGTGTTAATTTTGTAGCCTGCCACCTTGCTATATGAGTCTATTGTTTGTAGAAGCTTTTTGGTAGAGTCTTTACGGTTTTCTGAGTAGAGTATCATGTCATCTGCAAACAGCGAGAACTTGACTTCTTCCTTTCCTATCTGGATTCCCTTGATATCTTTTTCTTGCCTAATCACTATAGCAAGTACTTCCAGTGCTATGTTGAGTAGGAGTGGTGAGAGAGGACAGCCTTGTCTTGTGCCAGAATTTAGAGGGAACACTTTTAATTTTTCTCCATTGAGGATAATATTTGCCACTGTCTTGTTATAGATGGCTTTAACTAGATTGAGAAAGGTTCCTTTCATTCCCATCTTGCTGAGAGTTTTGATCAAGAATGGGTGTTGGACCTTATCAAATGCTTTCTCTGCATCTATTGATATGATCATGTGATTTGTATTTTTCTTATTATTGATGTTGTGTATGATGTTGATAGATTTACAGATGTTAAACCAGCCTTGCATTCCTGGGATGAAACCTACTTGGTCATAGTGGATGATTTTCTTAATGAGGCATTGAATCCTATTTGCCAAGATTTTCTTGAGGGTCATTGCATCTTTGTTTATCTGCGATATTGGTCTGTAATTTTCTTTTTTGGTAGCATCTCTGTCTGGTTTAGGTATCAAGGTGATGTTGGCTTCATAAAAGCTATTAGGAAGGGTTCCTGTTTTTTCAATTTCATGAAAGTATCTTGCCAGGATTGGTAGAAGTTCCTCTTGAAAGGTTTGATAGAATTCATTAGTAAATCCATCTGGGCCTGGGCTTTTGTTTTTGGGCAGACATTTGATTACTGTCTTAATTTCCTCAGTAGTGATGGGGGTGTTTAGATATGCTACATCCTCTTAATTCAACCATGGAAGATTATAAGAGTCCAAGAATTTATCCATTTCTTCCAGGTTTTCATTTTTAGTGGCATAGAGTTTCTCAAAGTAGTTTCTGATTACCCTTTGAATCTCTGCCATATCAGTAGTGATCTCTCCTTTTTCATTCCTAATATGAGTTATCAAGTTTCTCTCACTTTCTTTGTTAATTTTGCCAGTGGTCTATCAATCTTGTTTATTTTTTCAAAGAACCAACTTCTGCTTTCGTGGATCTTTTGGATTGTTTTTTGGGTTTCCACTTCATTGATTTCTGCTCTCAGCTTTGTTATTTTCTTTTGCCTCCCTATTTTGGGTCCTTTTGTTGAGCACTTTCTAATTCTATGAGCTGTCTCATTAAGCTATTCAAGTGTGCCCCTTCTTCTTTCCTGATATGTGCTTGCAAAGCTATACGTTTTCCTCTCAGTACTGCTTTTGCTGTGTCCCATAGGTTCTGATAGTTTGTTTCTCTATTGTCATTTGTTTCCAGGACGGTTTTGATTTCCTCTTTGATTTCATCTTGTACCCACTGGTTATTTAGTATTAGGCTGTTTAACTTCCAGGTATTAAAATTTTTCTTCTGTGTCCATTTGTAGTTCACATATAATTTCAGGGCCTTGTGGTCAGCGAAGGTAGCCTGTAAAATTTCTATCCTCTTGATATTATGGAGGAATGTTTTATGTGCTAGCATGTAGTCTATCCTGGAGAATGTCCCATGTACATTGGAGAAGAATGTGTATCCAGGCTTCTGGGGGTGGAGTGTCCTATTTTATATCTACGAGGTCTCTTTCTTCCATTTCTCTTTTCAGCTCTAGTATATTCTTTTTGGATTTTGGTCTGGTTGACCTATCAAGTGTTGACAATGCTGTGTTGTGGTCTCCCACAATTATTGTGTTGTTATTGATATTATTTTTCAGATTTGTCAACAATTTTATTAAATATTTTTCTGGCCCCTCATTTGGTGCATATATGTTCAAGAGAGTGATTTCTTCCTTGATTAATACAAAATGTCCATCTTTGCCCCTTATAGCTTTTCTGAGTATAAATTTTGCATCATCTGATGCCAGGTTATCGAACCTTGGTTTGTCCTATGTTTACCGAGTGCAAGGCAAATGCCAAACTGCTGTGCCACCACTCTGGCCCCTGAACCAGGACTTCTTAAACTTAAATGTGAACCAAAGCTGCTCTATGTGGTGATAGGAAAGCAATTAATTATAAATTGGAACACTGTTTAGTGCCAGAAGACATAATCTACATATAGTCTGAGTAAGTAAACCTAGACCCAATTTAGAGTGATTCTCCCACTTCATTGAAAAGCTTTAACAATTTTTTTTAACAACGATTTGCTCCAGTTAATTTAATCCTTACAAGTCCAAAGTAAATGAGAACAATCAGTTTAAATTAGGTATAGGACTGATTACAGCAGATTTTAGGTATTGTACAATTATATCACTTTCAAGTAAATGCAGATGAGATTATAGAGTCTCATATATTTTTTCATGTTTGTGTACATATATATGATTTATAATGAGCTTATCAATTATTTCTGTTTTGTGCTTTGAAAGTATTTATAGTGGCTTAACACCAATGTGTTCTGCCAATTACTTTAACCTTTCCCCAATATATTTTGTTTGTGCTATTGATTTGAAATATCAATTCAGAGTCTGAAATAATAAGGTTTTGGCCTATTCTTGATTTTGCAAGAAGATTAAAATCTTATGATCGATTTTTTATTGGACATACAAGAGAGTGTATGGTCTTTGAGTGCTAGTTATTTGCCAATTCAGCTGAAAAGAAGTGTTTTATTTTGCTATTATTTTTAAAATAAAAATGTGGAAACTCAAATAGAGGATATATGACAAGGAAATGCAGAGTAACCATTTGTAAGATATATGTTAATAGTCCAAATTAGGACAGAAAAGTAAAAATTTTATTGGCCACATGAAGGAACCCAGGAAGCCTGTATTCTGCTTCTTGCTTTGTAGTAACTGGCTCTGTGACCTTGGTAAGCTAATCAATTTCTCTGAACATTAGCCAGCTCCTGTATGATTTCATTAGGTTACCAGTGGTGAATACTTCTGGATATAGGGGAAATATATAAAATATGTTTGTGAGTGAAGAGGACTTGGAGAAAAAAAAACAAGACAATTTAGTAAAAAACCAAATGAAACCTGTTTTAGCATGAGTGGGAAAGAAGGGCATTGTGGTCAAGTATAACTCTCTTTAGAGAACATGGCCCACTCACTATTGAGTTTCTAGTTAAATGCAGTATATTGTCAGTAGATCTTCTGGATTTTGTTGTTGTTGTTGTTGTTGTTGTTGTTGTTGTTGTTTTGGGGCTACACCCAGCTGTGCTCAGGGATTACTGCTGGTTTAGAAATTGCTCCTGGCAGGCTTAGGGGACCAAATGAATGGCTGGGGAGCCAATCTGGTTCCATCCCGGTCGGCCATATGCAAGGCAAACACACTACCTCTGTACTATCACTCCAGCCCCCTCTTTTCATTTCTTAAAGGGAAACCACCAAATCTAGATTTTAAGCAATATTAAATGTTGAGTTCCTAAATTTTGGATTTACCAGTAAACAAACATTCTGAACAAATGTTTTTATTTCCAGACTGAATTCAAGATAAGATGTACACTGAAATTGTTTCAGTACAGAATGTTGTGTGCCTGAATTTAATGTAGAATACCTCCTGAGAGCCACACCAAATTAGAGTAGGATTATGTCTAAGTGGCTTCTTGGATTGTCTCCTGTGTTTCCTCTCTTATTTGATGACTAGTCTTTTAGTTGTTCTGAAATGAACTGTTTTGAAAAAGACAGTTTCAAGCTCTTGCTTTTATTAATGAGAAATTCTCTTTTATGTGCTGATGAGATACTATAGTGTATAGGGCACTCACCAAGAATGCAGTTCATTTAGGTTTTATCCCTGATATCCCATATAGTCCCCCAAATCCTGAAAGAAGTCAAGGAATGACCCTGAGTGCAGATCCAAGAATAAGCCCTGAGCACTGTTGAGTGTGGCTTAAAACAAAACAACAACCAAAAGAAACTTCTTCAACTCCTTTTTATGTAATTCTGTCATCTGGAGCAACATAGACTATATCATTGGTCTCTTCCAATGTTAGAGTTGATGTGTTCTGTTCTCTAGGAGCTGCCACATAGCTACTATGTGGGCAGAGACTGGACTTTGAGCAGTCTTAGATTACAAGTCAGGAGATGATCTAAGACAGTTTCCTAAATGTAAACACAAATGGCACCCCTTCTTGTTGTTAGTATGTTGTAGGCAGGATGCAGGTGTGGACTGCTTGTGACTAAACCAATGTTTCCTCTCTAGAGTAAAGAGGAGTGCCTGGTAAACAATGGTTAGCCCCAAAGAGACATGAGGTGTAGAATCTGACAGCTCTTCTCTAGGGGTTTCTCACTAAGAGATCCTTGTTCTTCAGAAAGATTGAACTAACGTGTGATTTTGTACTAGGAGGTTAACATTGTTATCTGTGTCTATTTCTCATCTTATTTTAATGACAGAGAGGTAATTTTTTTTGGTGTGTTTTTTTTCTGAGGCCACATCTGGCCACATGTAGAGGCTTATCCTGGCTCTGTGCTCAGGGGTGACTCCTGGGATATTCAGGGAACCACATGCAGTGTCAGAGATGGAACTGGGGACAGTCGTATATAGTCTCTGACTTTGAAAATTTAATTTCTCTCACAGAAGTGACTTGCAATCTCTGTTTCCAGTTAATTATGTCATATAGTCAAATATGTGGATAGAGCAGCAGTAGAGGAGTAGGAGCCAAGCCTTTGCTTGGGTGCAGGGAGGTGGGGAAGTCTGTTTATTCAGTCTGAGGCATGTAGATTAGGGACTGTTTAACTTTTGTGCTGGAATTGGGGAAGCATGGAGGAGACTCGGCAACTATTCATAGCTAGTCAGTGTGTGTGTGTGTGTGTGTGTGTGTGTGTGTGTGTGTGTGTGTGTGTGTGTGTGCGTATTATACATATTTCTTTCTAAATGTGACCATGCATTATAGTAGTCTTTGTGACATGCTATGTGGATAATCTTTCACATGTTCCATGATTAGAGCCATAAGGCCAGAACAGAGAAATTAACTAGGTATAATAAATAATATAGAATCCAGTGAATATTTAGGGCCCAGTAATGATGATAAATCAGGTTTGAAATATTCCTTGAGGAGATTGTGAGATTCTGAGAAATGAAGCTAGGAAGATTGATTAGAACCTATTGCTGTTCAGAAAATCTATGATAAAAATTACTCAGAGGTATTTCTAGGCTAATAGGAATGGCTAATACAATCCTCCTTGGCTTCTACAAGCCAAATGGGTATAATCAGCAAATACCATTGCTCTTATGGGTAAATGCATAGGAGAGCAAGGGACATCCCAAAGCACCTGTGGTGAAGGTGTGTGTTGATTTGATTGGAAAAAAAAAACACAATAAAAGAACAGTGTTTATTCCACTGTAGCTTGACACATCTATTTTTGATAATTTTTAAGTAACTACATAAATAACCAAATACAATTTAAAACTTAATTAGAAAACCATATTACTTAAAAGATTGCAATTAAAGGACTTACCCCTATTAAAGAAATAAAGGGTATCATTTATGGACCTACATTATCAAAATTTTTTCTTAGAGTATATACTGTATTTGCTTTTCATGTTAAATTAAAGCAGAAAACATTGCCATACCTGCCCTTCTTTCTTCGTTATTTTTCTTTTTCTTCTTTTACTGTTTTTCTTTTTCATTTCGATTTTTTCTTTTTTATTCTTTTTTAAAATTATTTTTATTCTTTTTTTTTCTTGTGGTTATTATATGATGGTAGTTGGTTTTAGTAACTGGGTGCTTTTTTTGGTAGTTGCTTTTATTGTTTGTTTTTCTTTTTTTTCTTTCTTCTTTTAAATTAAATTGATATTTAAAATCTCTAGATGGAATCTCCCAGTTTTTTTTTCTTTTTTTTCCTACAGAGCCACATAACTTGAATCATCTTGTTCTGCCTCATGAATTGAGGGGATAAAAATGGAGGGTTCCAGAACCAAACAGTCGTATGAACATGAGTGGAAATAAAAAATGATCAGACTTATCACCAAACTCAAAGTCAACAACAACATAATTGATACCCAATCTACAACAAGCTATATACAGAGGGGAGTAGTTACGCTAGCGGTTGAAGGGGGGGGGGCAAATGGGGGAGTTATGGGATGCATGCTGGGAACAGGGATAGAGAAAGGACCCTGATTTATTGTCACTATGCACCCTAAATATCACCGTGAAAGATTTGTAATTCCCTTTGGTCACAATAAGATCATTTAAAACAAACAAACAAAAAGATTTTTTTCCTCTTAGAATATATATTTCTTTTGTCCAACTGTTTTAGATGCGGTAACATTAAATGCTCTACTGATAAATATCTCATTCTTTCAAAATCTGGCTCAGCCTGGGTTTTACTAGTAGTAGTATGAAATGTCAACTCTTTTTGGAGTTATCTGGGAAGAAAATACTCTAATGCTGTGACTTTTAAAAAACAAAACAAAATGGGCAGAACAGTGAGTAAGGAACTTACTTTGAATGCCAGTTAACTCGATTTGATCCCCAACATGTGTGGGCCCCCAAGTATCTCTAGCAGTGAATCCTGAACTCAGTTTCAAGGATAAGTTCTGAGCACCATTGGGTATATCCAGCCAACAAAAAATAGCAACAACAAAAATAACCAGATAAAGCCGTGATAATTTGTGACTAGAGAAGTAAGTATAAATAACAGTCATATGGGGGAAGGTAATAGTTAAGAATCAACAAAGGAGTGACAAATTGTGATAATATTGGTTGTAGAATCTTGGACAAATGACTTAAGTCTTCTGAGCTTCAGGTTTTGTCTGGGTAAAATGGTGGAGAACATATTTGTATATAGTGGATTTTAAAAGAGATAATGGGTACCTGGCACTAGATGGCACAGAGGGACACTAATCTTCCAACTAGTGGCCTCTTGTGTCTTCACATATACATTTTCAGTCTTCCGTAATGAGCATTTACTGTGTGTTGATTCATGTACAGAACCAAGAAGTCATAGAACATTTCTAAACAGAATAACAGATGGGCTGGCTCAATTCAGCTCTCTGAGTCTCTGGAGCCTACAGCAAATGATGGGAGTGTAGTTATTTATCATGCTGCAGGGAAAGTGTATGGTGTGAGACACAATCCTTACTCTTTCTCCATCTGGACAGTGTGTGTTCCAGTACCTTTTCTTCCCTCTATCCCCTGTTCACCAGAATCAAGAGAAATCATGCCGGTGAACCGATATCCAAATCAGACTAGAAACAGATAACATTTTCATTTTTTCTTTAGAAAATAAAAAAATATGACTAGAAATGTCTAATCTGTATAAATAAGTTATCAGATTAAACAGGACATCAGTGTGCTTGATGGTTAGCCAAGAAACAGGAGGCAAGCTGGTAATGACTTTCCGAATTTACAGCAGGATAAATAATGTAGGAAGCAAGTCAGATTCCTCTACAGGCAGATTTTAGAGAATCTGACTCAAAGCGAGGGAGGTGGTGGTGAAAGAGAAAAATATTGCTATAAAGCTGGTTTTACTGCTAGAGAAATCTAGAGCTGTGAAAGCCATGTTAAAAAATCATACTACAAATCTACAGATGAGAAGAAAAATGGAAAGTTAAAAAGAAACTTCCCTCTTGGATTCAGGTCTATTAATCAGCTTCCATACTGGGAAGCCTGTTTAAAGATTGGCCCACTAAGACTATTGTGAGCTAATGAGGCCCTTCCCCAATGGGCCATCCCTTTGTGTGACTCCACTATTTGTCAGGAAGTGGATTATCATGAGAAGAGGTCTCATGGTGAACAGTGGTATGTCTCTCTAAAGGTTTCTAAAAATGAGTGCTGTCTTCAATTGGCAGCAAATTGTGCCTGATTGAGGGCACCAGCGGTATTTTATGACAGATAAACATGCTGTTAACTTTCCCCTCACTGTTCCTGAAAGTGGATGGAATGGGCAAGTGTCTTTGGTATGTGAATCAATGTATCAGAGCCCAGACTATGCTTATTGGCTACTTTTTTGGGATATAAAAGGATGAAATCTATTAGATCCATTATCTCTGTTTTGAGAAAATAATCACAATATCCATTTACTTCTTTTCTTTCCCATTCCCACACTTCATTCAGTCTTATCTTTTCCTATCCATCTTCCTTCATTCTCTTTCTTCTTACCACCCGCCCCTCCATTTCTTCTTTTAGACATGTATCAGGCAAAGTATTATGACCACAGGAAAAAGTTTCTGCCTTATTTTATGGTTCACACATTCCTCCTCTATCTTTCACTTTTTATATTTTTCCCTATGTGTTTGTCTATGTAAGGGAGATAGGCACTAGATATAAATTTATATATGTCTGTATTCATATAAACACACATTAGTGCTCATTTAATATACATTTAAATCTTTTTTGTTCTTTTAAAGCAGATCCTGTAGTTAATTAGCTATTAGAAGATTAAATAGAAGTATTTAAGATTTCCCAATTTTTCACAGAATCTTCCAATAGAGGTAAAGATGAGCAGAGGAGAAGGTGTTTTTTTGTTTGATTTTTCATCTGGGTCGTTTTAGAAAGCTCCAAGTAGAAGAAATCTTAGGTAAGACAATCAATTGTTTCTCAAACTCTAAGTTTCTCTGAAAGAACTGAAGTAACCTAAGGCCCACTTTGTTTAGTATCAAAAATATTTCTGGGTTGTTTCTAGGCAGGTGAGTGCTGAAGGCCACTTGAGCCTTACATTGATTTAGGTCAACTGGTTTTAGATTAGTACTGTTCCACTATTTATATCAGTCAGACTTACTTATAATGTTACTTATTCACTGTTCTGTAAATAAGTAGTAATGTTTTTGTTCCACTAGTTGTAGTTTTTCACAGATAAATCAACTGAGTGCCTGAGAACCTAAGTTTCATCATCAGTAAGGGAAAAAGTGCTTTTCTGTCAAGAATTTGACTATTAATCCTTAGTAGGACCTGCAAGAATATAACTGGCATCTTCTGTAGGCTGTTTTAGCAATATACTGGGTAGTTGACAAGGTGAGCATATATTTTTCATGATTCTAGAGACTATAAGACATAAGCCAGAATCCCAGCATGATGGAGTTCTGGTGAGGTCTTTCTCTGGTTGTACACTGTGACTCATATTCTCTCATGCCTCAAATGTCTCAGATGTCTCTGGTTTCTCTCTACAATGACACTAATTCTATTCTTGAAGTCTATGTGATGTCAACTCCTAAATGTCCCATTTCCAAATGGCAAAATATTGAGATTATATTTTAACAGATAAATATTACTATAAGCTGGTTGGTCATTTCTTTTCTTTCTTTGTGGACAGCAGCTGTGGAATGCTTTCCAAGCAGTGTTCAGGAGGTTTGGGGACATCTGTCTGCTATTCTCATTCAAATTAACCAGTAGGTCAATGCATGGATTCAAAATAGTGGTGCTACATGAGCCTTCAATACTGGGAAGGAGTTAGCTAAATCATTATGGTGGTGCATAGGGACTTCCAGGACCATACCAGTGACTATACCAGTGATGCTCAGGAAACCAGGTGGTACCTGATCAGGCTTATGCTAGGTGTGTACTCAAAACTTTATACTAATTTTTGGACCCTGGTTGAGCATTTCTATTACATTTTTTAAAAAGAATATTTGTCTAAAGACTTGATGGAGAGAGTGAACTTATTTTTAGGTCATGGCACATTGTTCCACTATGGGCACTGGGAAAAAATTCTATAATGTAATTAAAATTAAGAAATGGTGAAGAGTCTTGGATTTAGTTGACAACATTATTGATACCCTCAAGTTGACTCTGTACCTCACCCCTTTTCCAAAATGTCTTTTTCAGGGCAGATTCATTCAAGATATTCTTTCTAATATACAGGTAGAAGTTATATTTTGTCTTTTCTGTAAACCAGCTCTTCTTGCAAAAAATTCCTTTATTCTGTTTGAAAAGTTTTGTTCCAGAAGTTCTTGATATTCTACAGAATAAAAATATCAAATACTCTGTTCTATGCAAGAGGAAAGGTTAAGTTTGGGATTCTTGAGAGCTCATGATTCACACGCCATGGTTTAAGTCACTGGCCTTCTAACGTAGTTTTTGACTCTTGATACATCAGCTCAGCCAGATGATTGAGTCATGCTATTTATTAAGTAGGTACATATTTTGTAGAGCTCAGGTGCAGAGCTACCCAGCTATTTATAACTGGGCATTAGGCACTTGGACCTATTGGTGATGGGGGTTACCAAGGCTATGATCAGTAGTGCATACAGTGCCAGGGATTGAACTCAAGGTGTTTTACATTCCAGATATGTCCCTTACCACTTATATTATTGTCCTTTACACCATGATTTTATTTTATTCAATAAAGAAAAAGTTTTCAATTGATCATGACATAGGCTCTAGATTGAGAAATGCAGTAGACTTACTTCCTTTCTTGCTACTCCTATTGTGTTTCATTAAAATAACTTTTCTTTCCTCTTTGATTTTCTTCTTCTTACATTGCATTGGGTTGTTTGATTTTTATGACCACTAGAATTTGATGGTAAAGACTTTAAAAGTATATTTATTAGGGATATATATTATATATAATATATATATAAGCCTTCTGAATTTATAGAGACATGACATTTAATGGGAAGTAATACTTATAAGATTATAGAATGGTGATTATGGTAGTGCTTTTAGATACAATATCTGGAATCAGCTGGTGATCCTGCCTGCTTCAGAGATGGGTCGGGACGTACACACATTGATTCCTGGATGTACACACACTGATTTCTGCTGGGAGTCAAAAGGGCACAGAAGCCATCTTGGGCCATGCGGTTTCCAGCTGCCTGAGACTGGATTTCATCAGCATTCCTGCTGGTGATATTGCCTGCTTCAGTGTGAGAGACAGAATTGAGGAGCTCTGCTGGAATTCAGATGTCAGCACACCTATCTGCCTGTCTTCTGTGTTGTGCTCCACTTTGGGCCTCATTTTATCCTGTGTGTGACTCATCTGCAGACGGCTTGCCCTCCCTGAAGTCTTCCCTGGAGGTGAGTTTACAAGCCCAGAAAGGGGAAGTTGCTGAACTCTGCTGGAACTCAGATGCCAGCACCCCTATCTGCATGTCTTCTGTGCTGTGCTCCATTTTCGGCCTGATTTCATCCTGTGTGTGGCTCATATATGGATGGCTCACCTTCCCTTGAGCCTTCCTTGGAGGTGATTTTACAAGCACAGAAAGAGTGTATCCAGAGGAACACGGCCCCTTCGCTTCACTTCCCGGCCATGCACATCATTTAGCCAATGATACACAATACAAGTGTAACAATGGGGAAACAAAGCAGGCCACGCCAGACATAGAGAATAACGATGGCAACTCTGATGACTTGAACATGACCAACAAACTAGTCAGTCTCTCAGATAAGAAGTTTAGAGTCGCAATATGGAAGATGTTCACAGAACTCAAAGAAAGTATAGAAGAGAACACTAATAAGAATCAAGAGAATATGAAGATAGAAATCAGAAAACTCCAAACTGAAATTACAGGTCAAATAACAGGTCTGAAAAACTCAGTAGATGAATTGAAGAAAAACAGGGTTGAGCTTTACCACAGGTTAACAGCAGCTGAGGATAGAATTAGTACACTGGAAGATGAGATGAATAACAACAATTGGAAAAAATCTTTAAAGCAAATGACCAAACAATGGAAAAATTACTCAAAGAATGGGAACAGATGAAAAGAGAAGTCTATGATAAGCTCAACAGAAACAACTTAAGAATCATTGGAGTCCCAGAGACCCAGGAAGAAAATCTCCAGGAAGAATCAACAGTCAAGAACATCATTAAAGAGAAACTACCAGAGCTAATGAATACAGGCGATCAAATCCTGCATTCCCGAAGAGTACCAACTAAAAGAGATCCCAGAAAAAACACCCCAAGACACATTCTAGTTACAATGAAAAATCCCACAGATAGAGACAAAATTATGAAAGCAGCAAGATCGAAAAGAGAAATTACATTCAAGGGAACATCCTTGAGATTTACTGCAGACCTGTCACCAGAAACACTCAAGGCCAGAAGGCAGTGGTGGGACATAGGGACAAAACTCAATAAAATAAATGCTTTGCCTAGAATACTGCACCCAGCAAAACTCACTTCCAGGTTTGAAGGAACAATACATGGTTTCACAGAAAAACAACAGCTCAGAAACTTTACAGACTCAAAATCAGTCTTAAAAGAAAAACTGAAAGGCCTACTTTAAGACAAGACTGACGAACAGACACACCAAACTTTGATAGAAAGATGGCACTACTCCCAGGACAATTCTTTCTCTCATTGTCAATAGATTAAATGCACCAGTTGAGAGACACAGAGTGGCTAAATGGATCAAAAAACTCAATCCAACATTCTGCTGCCTACAAGAAACGCATCTGAATAGTCAGAACAAACATACTCTCAAAATAAAAGGCTGGAGGAAAATCATCCAAGCAAACAACACCCATAAAAAGCTGGATTGTCCATACTAATATCAAATGATGCAAACTTTATATGTAGAAAAGTTGAAAGGAAAAAAGGACATTTTGTATTAATCAAGGGATAGGTACAGCAGGAAGAAATAACTCTCCTAAACATATATGCACCGAATGAGGGGCCAGCAAAATATTTAATACAATTCTTGACAAATCTGAAAAATAATATCAATAACAACACAATAATTGTGGGAGACCTCAACACGGCATTGTCAACAATTGACAGTTCAACCAGACTGAAACCCAACAAGAATATACGAGACCTGAAAAGAGAAATGAAAGAAAGAGGCCTTGTAGATATATACAGGACACTCCACCCCCAGAAGCCTGGATACACATTCTTATCCAATGTACATGGGATTTTCTCCAGGATAGACTACATGCTAGCACACAAAACATACCTCCATAATATCAAGAGGATAGAAATTTTGCAGGCTACCTTCGCTGACCACAAGCCCTGAAATTATATGTGAATTACAAAGAGACACAGAAGAAAAACTTTAATACCTGGAAGTTAAACAGCCTAATACTGAATAACCAGTGGGTCCGAGATGAAATCAAAGAGGAAATTAAAACCTTCCTAGAAACAAATGACAATGGAGACACAAATTATCAGAACCTTTGGAACACAGCAAAAGCGGTAGAGAGGAAAATTCATAGCTTTGTCAGCACACATCAGGAAAGAAGGGGCATACCTGAATAGCTTAATGACGCAGCTCATAGAATTAGAAAGTGCTCAACACAAGGACCCAAAAATAGGGAGATAGAAGAAAATAACAAAGCTGAGAGCAGAAATCAATGAAGTGGAAACCCAAAAAAACAATCCAAAAGATCCACGAAAGCAGAAGTTGGTTCTTTGAAAAAATAAACAAGATTGATAGACCACTGGCAAAACTAACAAAGAGAGAGAAACTTGATAACTCATATTAGGAATGAAAAAAGAGAGATCACTACTGATATGATAGAGATACAAAGGGTAATCAGAAACTACTTTGAGAAACTCTATGCCACTAAAAATGAAAACCTGGAAGAAATGCATAAATTTTTGGACTCTTATAATCTCCAGTGGTTGAATGAAGAGGATGTAGCATATCTAAACACACCCATCATTATTGAGGAAATTAAGAAAGTTATCTAATGTCTGCCCAAAAACAAAAGTCCAGGCCCAGATGGATTTACTAATGAATTCTTTCAAACCTTTTAAGAGGAACTTCTACCAATCCTGGCAAGACTTTTTCATGAAATTGAAAAAACAGGAACACTTCCAAATAGCTTTTATGAAACCAACAACACCTTGATACCTAAACCAGACAGAGATGCTACCAAAAAAAGAAAATTACAGACCAATATCGCTGATGAATACAGATGCAAAGATCCTCAACAAAATCCTGGCAAATAGGATTCAATGCCTCATTAAGAAGATCATCCACTATGATCAAGTAGGTTTCATCTCAGGAATGCAAGGCTGGTTTAACATCCATAAATTTATCAACATAATACACAACATCAACAACAAGAAAAATAGAAATCACATGATCATATCAATAGATTCAGAGAAAGCATTTGATAAGGTCCAACAGCCATTCTTGATCAAAACTCTCAGCAAGATGGGAATGAAAGGAACCTTTCTCAATATAGTTAAGGCTATTTGCTACAAGCCAGAGGCAAATATTGTCCTCAATGGAGAAAAACTGAAAGCCTTTCCTCTAAATTCTGGCACAAGGCAAGGCTGTCCTCTCACCACTCCTATTCAACATAGCACTGGAAGTACTTGCTATAGTGATTAGGCAAGAAAAAATATCAAGGGAATCCAGATAGGAAAGGAAGAAGTCAAGCTCTCATTGTTTGCAGATGACATGATACTCTACCTAGAAAACCCTAAAGTCTCTATAAAAAAGCTTCTAGAAACAATAGACTCATATAGCAATGTGGAAGGCTACAAAATTAACACACAAAAAGCAATGGCCTTCCTATACACCAATAGTAAGAAGGGAGAAATGGACATTAAGAAAACCCCATTCACAATAGTGCCACACAAACTCAAATATCTTGGAATCAACTTGACTAAAAATGTGAAGGACCTATACAAAGAAAACTATAAAACTCTGCTCCAAGAAGTAAGAGAGGACACGTTAAAATGGAAGAACATACCCTGCTCATGGAAGGCAGGATTAACATCATTAAAATGGCAGTACTCCCCGAAGCATTGAACAGATTTAATGCAATCCCTCTAAAGATACCCCATGACATTCTTCAAAGAAGGGAATCAGGCACTATTGAAATTCGTTTGGAACAATAAACACTCTAGAAGAGCTAAAGCAATCATTGGGAAAAAGAATATGGGAAGAATTACTTTCCCCAACTTTAAACGGTACTACAAAGCAATAGTTATCAAAACAGCATGGTATTGGACTAAAGACAGGCCCTCAGATCAGTGGAATAGGCTTGAATACTCAGAGAATGTTCCCCAAACATACAATCACCTAATTTTTGATAAAGGAGCAAGGAATCCTAAATGAAGCAAAGAAAGCCTCTTTAACAAGTGTTGTTGGCACAACTGGCTAGCCACTTGCAAAAAATTGAACTTAGACTCCCATCTAACATCATGTACAAAGGTTAAATCCATATGGTTGAAAGACCTCGATATCAGACTGAATCCATAAGATATATAGAACAACAAGTAGATAAAGCACTCCAGGACATTGAGACTAAAGGCATCTTCAAAGAGGAAACTGCGCTCTCCAAGCAATTGAAAGCAGATATTAACAGATGGGAATATATTAAACTGAGAAGCTTCTGTACCTCAAAAGAAATATCACCCAGGCTACAAGAGCCACCCACTGAGTGGGAGAAACTTTTCAGACAAGGGGCTAATCTCCAAAATATACAAGGCACTGACAGAACTTTACAAGAAAAAAAAATCTAATCCCATCAAAAAATGGGGAGTAGAAATGGACAGACTCTTTGACAAAGAAGAAATACAAATGGCCAAAAGACACATGAAAAAATGCTCCACATCACTAATCATCACGGAGAAGCAAATCAAAACAACTATGAGGTACTCCCTCACACCCCAGAGATTGGCACACATCACAAAGAATGAGAACAAGCAGTGTTGGCTGGGATGTGGAGAGAAAGGAACTCTTATCTACTGCTGGTGGGAATGCCGTCTAGTTCAATCTTTATGGAAGCAATATGGGGATTCTTCCAAAAACTGGAAATCGAGCTCCCATATGACCCACTCCTAGGAATATATCCTAGGAACACAAAAAATACAATACAAAAATCCCTTACTTACACCTATATTCATTGCAGCACTCTACCATAGCAAGACTCTGGAAACAGCCAAGATACCCTTCAACTGATGAATGGCTAAGGAAACTGTGTTTCGTATACACACTGGAATATTATGCAGCTATTAGGAGAGGAGAAATCATGAAATTTTTTTATACATGGATGTACATGGAATCTATTATGCTGAGTGAAATAAGTCAGAGAGAATGAGAAAGACGCAGAATGGTCTCACTCATCTATGGGTTTTAAGAAAAATGAAAGACATTCTTGCAATAATAACTTTCAGACACAAAAGAGAAAAGAGCTGGAAGTTACAGCTCACCTCATGAAGCTCACCACAAACAGGGATGATTTTAGTTAGAGAAATAACTGTTTTGAACTATCCTAATAATGAGAATGTACGAGGGAAATAGAAAGCCTTTCTAGAGTACAGGCAGTGGTTGGGTGGGGAGGAGGGAGATTTGGGACATTGGTGATGGGAATGTTGCACTGGTGATGGGTGGTGTTCTTTACATGACTGAAACCCAAACACAATCATGTATGTAATAAAGTTGGTTAAATAAAAAAATAAAAAAAAAACAATTTCTGGAACCAAGATACAAAATATCTATAGTAGGCAATTTCTGTGAATCCCAGTCAGATGGGAAGACGAGGGAACTACCCAGTGTTGTAGATGTGTAAGGAAATTATTTCTCACTGCATCTATTCTGTTTCTCATATTACTGATATAAACTACCGATTTACAAAACAATTGGAGTAGGAGTATGATGTTTTACTATCATTTTTTTGAAAATACCAAAAGTTGGATGTAGATGTAGAAAGTAGATCAAAACTAGTGAGAAAATCCTGCTCTGCTCTCAGTTAATGTCTCAGTTCTGATTCAACCAGAAGTTCTCTTTTCAGTAGTCTGGATTAGCTCATTATTCTTTAGGACTTTTTAGGACTTCTCAAAGTGAGTGATAGTGCCCTACTGAGGCACTGGAGCAATTAGAGGAGGGGGAAGGTATTAGCTTAGGTGGCAATTTCAGGGAACACTTTTTGTTCATATAAAGATCATTGTGTAATTTGTTTTTTTGCCTCTAAAAAAGTGGGGAGTAAGTCAAATAAGTTTGGGAACATCTGGTGTATATTGATACAACCTCTCTGATGAATGTGGACTAAGTCAGTTATTCCATGTGACATACTCTTTTGAACTGATGTTTGGGCTTCTTAGTGCTAGAGCAGAGCCGATAGGATTAGAATTCTTTCTCTCTGGAGGGCACATAGTATTGGATGTATGATAGAAGTAGAAAGACTACAGTCTGTTAAATTTTAAAATGTTTTATTTTGTACTCATGGCTAATGTTTTGTTATGTTCCAGGTGTTTATAGAGTTTATTTTTGCTAGAGGGGCATTTCTGGCAGTGCTGGGATAAGGACTCTGTGATCCTAGAAAATAAACACAGTGCTCTGTAAATTCACAGCATGTGCTCTACAGTAGAGGCCACAATCTTGGCCTCAAAAGTTTTTATTTTACTGTTTCTAAAATTTACTTTATTTAAATGCTTATTTATCCTCATCTATGAAGTTTGTACATTTTGAAGGACTTGGGAATCTATTAGAATTTCTCTCTACCTCAGCTACTGGTGTTTTCCATAGTTTACCCATTGTTCTTTGCATAGGATGGGTTTGGGAGCTGGAATTTTAGGGTTATTTTTTTTAAGTGGCCTGTTCGATTGAATAAGAGGTGGTTAGAGGTAGATCTATTTTAGGGTTTATTTACTCGGGGTACACCCATTTACCCAAGTATGATAGAAGTGTTAGAGTCTAGTTAGATTTTGGTGCTATATATATATATATATATATATATATATATATATATATATTTTTTTTTTTTTTTTTTTTTTTATTTAAACACCTTGGTTACGAACATGATTGTGGTTCGGTTTCAGTCATATCAGATGACACCCCCCCCATTATCAATGCAATATTCCCATCACCAATCACCCAAATATCCCTCCTACCCTCCCCGCCGCTACCTGTACTCTAGACAGGCTTTCCACTTCCATCATATATTCTCATTGTTAGGATAGTTCGCAATGTGGTTATTTCTCTAACTAAACTCATCACTCTTTGTGGTGAGATTCATGAGGTTGGCTATGATATCCAGCCCTCCTCTCTTTTGTCTCTGAAAATTGTTGAGAAATGTCTTTCATTTTTCTTAAAACCCATAGATGAGTGAGACCATTCTCTGTCTTTCTCTCTGACTTATTTCACTCAGCATAATAGATTCCATGTACACTCATGTATAGGAAAATTTCATGACTTTATCTCTCCTGACGACTGCATAATATTCCATTGTGTATATGTACCACAGTTTCTTTAGCCATTCATCTGTTAAAGGGCATCTTGGTTGTTTCCAGAGTCTTGCTATGGTAAATAGTGCTGCAATAAATATAGGTGTAAGGAAGGGGTTTTTGTATTGTATTTTTGTGTTCCTAGGATATATTCCTAGGAGTGGTATAGCTGGATCATATGGAAGCTCAGTTTCCAGTTTTTGGAGGAATCTCCATATCGCTCTCCAGAAAGTTTGAACTAGTCGGCATTCCCACCAGCAGTGGATAAGAGTTCCTGTCTCACTGCATCCCCGCCAACACTGCTTGTTCTCATTCTTTGTGATATGTGCCAGTCTCTATGGTGTGAGGTGGTATTTCATAGTTGTTTTGATTTGCATCTCCCTGATGATTAGTGACGTGGAGCATTTTTTCATGTGCCTTTTGGCCGTTTGTATTTCTTCTTTATATATATTCAAAGAGAGAAAAAGGTTGGGCCTGCTCTGCCTGGGACTGTCTGGTATAGTCTTAAGAGTCAGCAGGGTTTGTAGGGCAGCTAGGTTATGACCAGGGTGTGTATGTACAGTCCCGTAGTGGCTGAGGCACAGTGATGTTGACACCCGAGCACTCCTCATGCGTGACCTGACAAGGTCGGATTTCTCCCATCTTGTCCCTCGTTCCTGCAATCACGCCCACATCAGAGCTGCAGGGAGCCTAAATTTTACTTTATTTAAACACTGTGCTTTCAAGGTTGTTAATACAGCTAATCATTTCCCTCACAATTACATAGTTGTTCATGATTGATTTCTAGTCATATAGTATACAATGCCTTTCACCGATACATATTTCCTGCCACCAATGACCCTAATTTCCCCTCTGTCCTTCCCTCTGCTTTCTCCCCTGCCAACTTCTGTGGCAGATTTTTGTTTTCACGCTCTTGACTTTTTTCCCTTTTAGACACAGTGTGGTTTGCAATATTATTACTGAAGAGGTGTCATGCTTATCATTTTATCCCCTTCCAGAACTCAGTTCTTGTCTATAGCGTCATTTCCAACTATTATTGTCATAGTGGTCCCTCCTCTGCCATAACTGCTCTCTCCTGCTATTTGTGGTAAGTTTCCTACTTTGAACTCATCCTCCTGACCTTGACTCCTTGTTTCTAGATATTGTTAACATACTATCTTTACTCAAAAGTTTCTTAACATCAATGTAATAGAAATCTGCTTAGAGAATCACAAAGTATACAGAAGCTTTCATCATTGATATTTTTCAAATCAGTATACAGTAAAAGTATAGCTACCATTAAAAAAAGGTTTATACAATTTTTACGTATCATTGTTTCAAGTAAGTATGTCTTGTGCTTTCATAAATATTTTGCACTTTTGTTTTACTGCTTTAGTTTTACCAGATCAAGGATAAATCATTACACTTCATAACATACTTAAAAATTAAAATCTTTATTAACTTAAGTAAAATAATTGTTGGATTAATGAATGTAGACAATGATGATCAATAGCCACCACAAATTCTAGGCAAAAGTGGGAGAATTTAATTTTATTTTAATGACATCTGGACCTACTGATTATCATAAAAAGTAAAAAATACCAAGTTAGCTTATACATCCTGATTGTATACACCCCGATTATATGTCACAACATTCTATATAGCATCTTATTGCTAAAAATATTGAATATTTGGAGATAGAGGTTTTGAACTTCAATAAGAAAAATAGTATGGCCAGATATAAAATAAAATGACAGAATTATTGGTCAGTCAGCATTGAAAACAAACAGAAGGTAATTTGAGTTCATATTTTTCTAACTTTATATATTTGAAAGCTTCCATAATAAATGGTTAAAGTACAATTGAAACAAGTTCTAGTTTTTGTCCGGAGGTCTCAGAAAAATGGAGCAGAAGACATAACTAATAGCAGAGGCTATTGCCTCTTGTGAATGCTGCTATTTTTCTTTCTTTTATAAGGATATCTGAAAGGATGTATTGGTTGTCTGCGAAAATAAGAGGTAGGACTGCTACAGTATAGGTTTGGATTGTTTTCAAGAAGAAAGAAAAATCTAGAGATCTAGAGAAAGAGGTAGCAATATTTAATCAGATGGGGAGGGGATACAAGCACCATGTAAATTCAAGAATTAGTTGGTAATTGAATATTAATATTTAAATGTTGTGTCTTTCCTAGATTCATATGTTGAATCTTGCTGTCCAATGTAACAGGTGGCCTGTGATGTAAATAGATCAAGTACTCATAAATGGAGTTAATGCTCTTCAAAAGAGATCTCATTGGGCCCTTAACTGCTTTCATCCTATGTAGCTACAAGGTAAAAATTGTGACCCTAACAGCTCTATAAGTGGACCCTGATGTTAGATCCCTAGTCTTTAGAATTAAGACAAATTGGTATTTTTCATGTATAAATTATCAAGTTTGTATTTTATATATTATTTTATATACATATATGGATTTTATATACATATACATTATTTTATATACTTATACGTTATTTTATATACTTATATGTATTTTATATACTCAACATATTATTTCCCTGAACTATATTTATTTCTAATGTGTTTCTATTTTCTGCTCAACTTGAAGTCAGCATGTATATTTCAGTTGTTGAGGTCTCCTCAGTGATGGCTGGACTGTATGAACAAAATGTTGGCATTTAATAAATATTCATTTGATAAATAATTAAATTTCAATAATTTGGCAAAATCATTGTTATAGATGAGCTAGTTAAGACTCAGCAAATATGTAATGCATTTAATAAATTGATCAAAACAAATCTTAGTCTTAAGAAAAAAATGACTACTAGAAGATATAGAAATAAGGCTAAATAAATACAAATAATCTTCATTATAGTTAGGCACAGGACTATTTTAGAGATAGAGTCACTGTACCAGCATTTCAGCCTCATGAATTTTCATTATCAGTTCCCTGGCTATAACAAACAAGTATAACGTTAAAATTGCTACTTATTTAGAGACAGTATTATAAGCATGGAGATATAAAATTACTTGCAAACAGAAAATAAAGGGTCCTCAATAAAATTACTTCTATCTTGTATAATAAATAAGTACAATAAGTTATTACTAAGGGTCTTTGAGGTAGGCCACATTAATGAGATGTGGAGACAACTAAATGAGTTTTTAAGTGAAAAATAAGTGAGGATAAAGATAAATACAAAGAAAAGTGGAAAATGGAAAATGTAGAAAACAAAGAGGAACAGGTATGATGGAAATTTCTCTGCTATCCCGTGGCAAGAGTAAAAGCAAATCTAATGAGTTTGTCTGCTTTCAGATTTAGAAATCAGACACATTTCTCAGATATGAAATGTGGCCCATTATCTGTCAATGGTGTTCTGAATTGTCTTCCAGTAGCAAATATATGCCAAAAATAAGTTTCTATCTTCCAACCCTCCTTGTAAAAGGATGGCACAAGTCTTGCTTTTTTTTTTTGGATAATTGGTACTTAGTGACAGTTTTCCTACCCTTACTGGATTGAAATTCATTGATGAGTGTGATGTGTGTGTACATACATGTATATCTTCCATAGTTCAGAAATTTTATGGGGAGCACTTTTTTCACATTTTAACATCTCTGAAACCAAGGTGTGTATCAGGGTTTAATTGGTAACCATTTTTCTTTCTTGATAGCTCACAAAATGCTACACATTTGCTCACATTATAGGTTATAACTTTGATTTATTTAGAGACCTAGAGGACAGGTTCTGGGGGGAAAAGGAGGTAGAGGACAAAAGTGAGAGGCAATTTGATGCTGGCTATAATAGTTTAATTTTTAAAAATTGTTTTCCTGTTTTCACACACCCAACAGATCTAAGGATCTATTCCTGACTCGACTCAGGGCTCACTTTACGTGGTACTTGGGAAACAATATTCGGTGCTAGGTATAGAACTGGGTTGGTCATATGAAAGGCAAATGTTTAACTATTTCTGTGCATCCCCCTTATGATTTATTTCTATACTCTAAATTCTATTGTTTATTGATTTATCTAGTTGTTTTGGAGTATGTGTGAGATTTGTTTAATTTCTTTGAAAATCTATACATCTAAGGGATTTATTTAATTGTTCTTTCTAAATGTTCCTTCCACTTTCCCTCCTATCTTCTCTGTTTAGCTTACCATTATGATTTGCCTTTAGTACTATCACTATATTTACTGTTTTCTATCAGGTGCATGTGACTTAGATTGACTGTAGTTTTGAGGGGATTCAACCACAAGTTCTGAAATCAGCAGAGTACCATAATTTGAACATAACAATAACCTTTAATGTCTCAGAGAATTCTACTTCTGCTATGTTCAAATGTTGAGGTTTACTATAAAGTCTTAATGTTTTTTATTTCTAATTTCTATTTTCCTGTTTTTCAATTCTATTTTCTTGTTTCTCATTTCTGTTTTCCTAATCATAAACTCATGGTGAATTCCAAGTAACTATTGGTTTCAACTCAACCTCTATGGAGTTAAGGGGCTTCAAATTACTCCTACAAGAGAAAATTGCCTTTAACATTTTTGAACAAATTTCTTTCATCTTTGTGCAGATATGAGTTTTAACTTCCACTTAAATCTAAGAATATTCCCTACATGTGTATTGGGCACGTCCTCTATGAAACTGAGGGAAACCCAGTTCTGGAGATATGACCCATACCCACGTCAGGAGATGTGAATGCTGAATTTTCATACAGACATCTCTTAAACATATTTGGATTTTGTAATTCAACTAAACACAAGTGACAGAGTGACAAGTTATGGCACTGTTGTGTCAGCAAGAAAATATAATCAGATGTTATGGGTAGGAAAGCAAAGGCGTTTCTGTGGCTATTAGATGCTAAGAGCTTGGATAATAGGTATTAACAAAACAAAAAGTGCTATACCATTTTAGGGTTTACTTACATAGTGGGCAAAAATTCAGTGAAAATATTCATAATGTTAAAGCATTCAAATTAATGTAGCTAAGGTTTAATTGTCTGAGAACATGTTGCAAAAATTTGATAATATTAATGTTTCTATGCATATATTCTTTGTGCACCCATACAGTTAACATTTTCACAAGCCTATTTTTTTCTCTCCAGACACCAAAAGTTGTCTCCTCCCGTTTGGAGAGATTTCATTAGTGACAGGAACATAAATTTACTTATCCAGTGAGACAAATGTTGACTCTGACAAGAAGATAGTACCTTTTACCTTCAAAACTGTTTTATAGGAAACAATTTAAACTAAAATAGCTCTTTTCTAACATTTTTCTGTTTTATCAAAAATGATTACTCCCTTTACTGCTCTGTCATGTCAACCCTATCTAAAATGTTGAAAAGTCTAAAAGACTGACCAGATTCTGGCTTAAAATGAAAATGAAATATTCACAAAACAGATTTTAGAGTAAGGGCACCTACGAGGCCTTGGGTTATGTTTAGTGTGTGGTAAAGTTAGCCTGATTGCTGTCAGGGATTGGAGGAAATGAAAGATATCTCTGGAACCCCCACCTTGCTCAATGTGAATCTTATTAAAGTCAATGCAGAAATGAGGGTGGGCATGGATGCTGACTCAGGTCCTAGACAAGTGTATGTATGTTTGTGTTAGTGACAGAAAGGAAGTAGGGAGAGAGAGATGGAGAGAGACAAAGAGACAGAGGGCAAGAGAGAATAAGAATTGTTTAGATTAGGAAATAGTCATATATAGTCCCAAGGGAATGATATTCTTATCTATGTACCCAATTATAGGAAGATTAAAATCATACAAGTTATATTCAATTTCAAACTATGTTTATAACTTTTAGGTGAACAATGTTACCACAGCATACCCAGCACCAAAGTGGCAATATCTTCTCCCATTAGTTTTTATAAGAACCTTCCCTTCCCTTCTCCTTTTTCCCATTCACATAACCTCATTTCCATTATCAGCATCTCAGAGATAGGTTTTATTGAACATTGTTTATAATCTTTCTTTATATACCACATATGACTGAAATAATTCAGTAACTCTTTTTATCTGGTTTAGTTTGTTTAGCACGATAGTCTCCAGTTTATCTGTGTTGTAAAAAAAAGGACTCCCTTTAGCCAAGTAATATTCCATTGTTTATATATATATACACATATATATGTATATATGTTTGTCTATATGTCTATATATATGTATATATATATTTATATATATATATATATACCATTGGATCACGGATTCCTTGCACTATCATTAATCCCCAAATCCTAGAGAGCCTGTGTGATAGGGATCATTCTATTTCTTTTTTTATATCTTTATTTAAGCTCCTTGATTACAGACATGATTGTAGTTGGGTTTCAGTCATATAAAGAACACCCTCCTTTATTCCCATTACCAATTTCCCTTTTCTCCCCCTGCCTTTTTTGAAACAGGCATTCTACTTCTCTCACTCATCAACATCGTCACCATAGTTGTCAGTGTAGTTATTTCTCTAACTGCATTCACCACTCTTTGTGGTGAGCTTCATATCATGAGCTGGTCCTTCTAGCCCTTATCTCTATTGTCTGTGGGCATTGTTACAATAATATCTTTTATCTTTCTCAAAACCCATAAATGAGTGAGACTAATCTATCATCTATCTATCTATCTATCTATCTATCTATCTATCTATCTATCTATCTATCTATCTATCTATCTATCTATCTATCCATCTATTTATCATCTATCTATCTGCCTACTATCTATCTATCTATCTACCTACCTACCTACCTACCTACCTACCATCTATCTGTCTGTCTGTCTATCTCTCTATCTATCTATCTATCCATCTATCTATCATCTATCTGCCTACTATCTATCTATCTATCTATCTATCTATCTATCTATCTATCTATCTATCTATCTATCTATCTACCTACCTACCTACCTAATGTCTATCTGTCTATCTATCTAGATAGATAGTAGATATCTATCTATCTTATCTATATCTTTCTTTGACTTATTTCACTCAGCATAATAGAGTCTATGTACATTCATGCATAGTAAACTCATGAATTCATCTCTCTTGATGGCTGCATAATATTTCAGGTGTATATGTAACACTGTTTTTTTTTTAAGCCATTTATCTGTTGCAGGACATCTTGGTTGTTTCCAGAGTCTGGCTATTATAAATAGTGCTGCAATGAATATAGGTGTGAGAAAGGCATTTTTGTATTGTTTTTGTGTTTCTAGGGTATATTCCCAGGAGTGGTATAGCTGGATCATATGGAAGTTCAATTTCCAGTTTTTTGAGGAATCTCCGTATTGTTTTCCATAAAGGCTGGACTGGATGGAATTCCCACTGGCAGTGAATGAGAGTTCCTTTCTCTCCACATCCCTGCCAGCACTGCTTGTTTTTGTTCTTTGTGATGTGCTCCAATCTCTGTGGCATGAGGTGGTACCTCATAGTTGTTTTGATTTGCATCTCCCTGATGACTAGTGATGTGGAGCATTTTTTTCATTTGCCTTTTGGTCATTTGTTTTTTTATTCTATTTCTTAAGCATCTTGTATGTCTCTGCTTCCTGCACTCACCTTTTCAAAATGTAAGTCTTCAGTTTATTACATACTTCAGGATCTTTTTCTTACTTGTTCTATCTGTCAGATTCCCTTTCTTCTGGCCTCCGTCAATGACACTCATATTCTTCAGAACTTGTCTTGATTTTCACACTCTGATATGAAATGTTCTCTCCCAGTTGCTCTTTGATTCATCCTGTTTCTTTCTTTCACAGACCATATTACATTTTTCTTTAAAAATGCTTTCATAAAGTTTATTTTGTCACTCATTTCTCTCACTAGGGCACAGGAATCATATCTGGGTCATACAGTAATGTTTTCTCAGTGTATAGTGACAGGCTCTTAGTAAGAGGAGTATGTAATATCTGGTGAATTAATTACTCCAACTGGATGCTCAGTAGATGTTCACTGAATTAATCATCAAAATTAGTGACATCTAGAGATGTGTGATTTTTTTAGAGATTGCTAAGAGATGCTACTAAGAGATGAAGTGTTACGCTCAGCAACACGAACAAAAGAAAGATGATATCTTTGATATAGAAAGAGTTATAACTCTTCCTTTTTTGACCTTAGAAGTGTTTCTCTACCAATAGCTTTAGAGTTCTCATTTGTAAAATGGAGATTAACCATCTTCACCTTTGAGGATATCATGAGAATACAATAAGATCACATATGCACATTTCTTTACATAGAGCAAGTACAAAATAGGCTCTCAATCCTGTTTTGTTTTCTTCTACAAAATAAAACATCCATAGAATTTTAGATGTCCATGAGTTACTGAGAAAAGTAGTTTTGGAGACATTTTCTAGGTGTTGATGCTCTCCCTCATTCTCACCTCCTCCTAATCCCATTGTATTAGGAATCTCAAAATTGTGCAGAAAGCACCTTTCGACCAGCAGTAGAAATTGCCATTCCTTTTGACCAGCAGTAGAAATTGCCATTCCTGTGTGACATATGAACTATTACCTTTGCGTATCCATCACTGAATTTGCAAATACATAAAATAGTTCTCAGATCCTTCCTTATGTTTAGAAGAGAATCATGTTTTGGGGTGAAACTTAAAGTCATACCTCACTAATTATGTCAAGTCTCTATCAGCTTCTTTTCATTTCTTGTCTAAAATTGGCTGACTAAATTTTATCCTATTCCCCTAAGAATGTGACTTGAGCTTTTCTTGGTACCCTAATTGCTTCCTCTTGACTTCTAGATTTAGAATCCCCCCATTCTTAACATATTTAAGATCCTTATCTTTATTTCTTTTATAATTAATGTCAATTGTTATTGTCTTTTTTGTTCAGATGTTCAGATGTTTTGTCTAATGCTCAGAAATCTGTAAGTGCAGGAAAATGATAATCCTATGAACAATCTTTAGTTGTAGGATATTGGCAAACTGACATTGGCATTTGGTGTGAGTAACTGAATTTGATATCTGAAGAAAAAGGGAGAAGTTAAAATAGACTGTTGAGTTCAGGGAGTCTGGGGCAATTGAAACAATGGTGCTAGATATGAAGACAGAGGACATAGGTACAATAGCAAGTGAGGGTAAGTGACCTCAGGGGATCATATTTCATCTTTGTATTTCCAACATTTTGTAGAGTACAGGCATCTGATTGTTCATAAAACGTTCACTGCAATAACAGGCCCATTTCTTCATGTGCCAGTGCCTTTAGGGGAAGCTATTATGTTAGTGTGGCTCACTGCAGCAAGCCAGGTGCAGCTACCCTGGCACCATAAAATCTTCCTGGAGATATTGATAGATTTTTCTCTTTTAATATTTGTTCTGCTGTTGCACAAAATATCAGTATCAGATTCATGAAACTAACTTTTTTTTGTCATGTCAAGCTATTTAGAAGTGATTTGGTTTTGAAGGATATTAATTTTCTAAAATATTAGCATATATTATTTATTTAGTAAAGATCCCAACTGGTTCAACCAATATAAGTTATTTAGCATTTATATATTGTTTGGTTCCCTAATATCTCCCTCATTCCCCAGTAGCATTAGTTAATTTTTATGATATTTAGCAATAACTGTTATTTTATTTCATGATTTTTATGTTTCAAGTTTTGATTTGCTCCAGATATTTTGGGGCTAGAGCTATTTCACTTTAGATTGCTGAGACTTGTATTTAAATTTTTTAAACTAAATTCTGGATGGGCTAGGAAATCATGAAGAATTTTATTTGATATGAAACTTTAGTTTAAATGTGTCAGCACTTACATAATGACTGCTTATTCTTCCCTGTTATGTGTCTGAGAATTGGAGATATAATACAGAGAAGCACAGCAGCAGCATTCGATCAACTGTGAAGTTACCTCCTGGATGGTAGAGTTGTTCTGAGTCATAATTGCTCCCTCCATTAGAACATTATGCAAGAGAAGTTGCAGTGACATCTATCCCAAAAATCTCCCACCTTTCCCATAGATACTTGAATAGAGAAAATGTGGACTTCAATAAAAGACTGAGCACTAGTGTGTTGCCCTGGGAGATGTTTGAGGAAGACCTACTGAAGAAGACATTGAAATAAAATGTATTCCCTGAAGCACCCTCAGGAGCTCTGACTGGCTTTTTGAAAACAGCATTTCTATACTATTTGGGTGTATACAAGCAGAAGGTTGGCAGGGAACTGAATTCACTACCAGGAATAGTGATATGCTACCTAGGGAAGGAATAATAGCACAGATTTTGAGAGTTAAATCAACCTGAATGGTAAACAAAGAGGTCCACCATATCCCTGCTGGCCCCAGAATATAGCTATGGATGTCATGGACGATTATATTTCATAGAGACCAGAGAAAGTGTGAAAAGCAGCAAAGGGACTGACTTGATGAGCAAGCTACATCCTACTATAGTAGAGAAACATTCCAGTGATGGAGAAGAATGATGGGTGAACCTTAATATAAGTCTATATTTATGACCCCCACAGACAGTTTTTAATCTGTAAATAACAATTTATATTATATCCTTAAATTTTTAAGTATCAGCATAAATAGAAGCACAAGAGCTCTGTTGATTGTTGATCTGTTGTATTGTTGATTGTTTTATAAATTCTAAATATTTTATAAATTTATTGATTCTAACTTTGATAGTCAAAGATTTTAATTTTTTATGATTACTGCATTTAGCATATAAAAAAAGAGCCCAAAGAGTGTCAAATAATCCATTTGAATTACTTAACTAGTAAATAGGTGCTGTTTTCCAAACCAGATCTACCTCACCCGGACTAGTAATGCTTCCTATAAATTTTTGCAAATTACTCAATAATTCAAAAATTGAATACTTAGACCTCTCATTGATTTTTGGGTGGATATAGGGGTCTGATGGTTTGCTCTTGGGCTGGCAGTGCTGGTTGCCCTCAAGGCCACATACAGTGTTACTTTTGTTTGTTTATGAATATAGACTTTATCTATGAATATAGCTTATCCATGAGTACATAAGTTTACTCCCACAGGAATCACCACTCCTGTCAGAGCTTGTGGAATCATAGGTATTGCTGGGAATTGAACTGAATTAGGGGTCAGCCACCTTCAAGGCAAATATATTTAACCCTTGTCACTGTTTATCCAGTCTCACACACCCAGTGTTTCTGGTTAGATGGGCATGTGGTGCTGGGGATAGAACCTCTTAAGTCATGAACTCTACCCCTTTGAGTTATTGCTCTAGTACTTGAGATCTTTTTGGTTCCTTTTTTTTTTTTCAAAGATCATGTTTGATATGTGGAATTTATTCCTTTTTTATTATGTTAAAATAGAATACATTTTACCTACTTTTAAAACCTTAAAAAGTGAAGTTTCTCTAAGCTTCTGACTCAGATTATATAATTTAACAAACATGGGGTGATTTGCCAGGATACACATATTTCAGCTTGAGAGACTAAGGGTATTCTTATGGAGGCATAAGTTAGGGAGACAAAACATAGACCCTGTAATAAAGTAAGACTGAAACAAAAAATAATAAATTTTTACTACTGATCTAGAAAGTAAGGCAATACAGTGTATGTATAAGTATGGATGTTTTTGAGTGTGAATATGCTTGTCTAAGAAAGAAGGAAGGAGCTATGCCTATTAATTAATTGACCAGTTGAGATTTGGAATATTAGTCTCAGGTTTAATGAATACTGTTGACTTTATGCTAACAGTTATGTATGGCTGGTTAACTTTGTAAGCTAGAGAAGGAGGCGATTGAGACTGAAGTTGTTAGTCTGGGTGTTAAGTGGATTGGTCATAGTCACAGTCCACTTTCTTAGACATATCTATAAAAGAAGTGTATCTCTGGATAGACACCAGGAAAATAACAATTCTCAGGACTTTTAGACATAGACAACATATTCTTCAATGGGTAGGACTCTGATTTCACAGATATATTCTTGTCTCTAGAAATGCTCTCTAGCTCAATTTTGCCTCCTGAGATAAGGTTTTATTTACAAAGTAACCACATAATTCTTGATTTATTTTATAGAAAGAAATATCCGGGATAGTGGACATAAATAATCCTATTTTTGGGAAATATAACTACTATGTTTTTTATTATACATTGAAAAATTGACATCTGGTTGAGTAATACATCTCCAGTGTACATCTCCAATCCCCAAAGTCTAGATGAAGGTCTTCTGCAATTCCTGACCAAATGGGTTAGCAGTTCAATGAAAGGAACTGAGGAGGAAATGCTACAATGCTAAGGAATACCTGGACATCTCTGTGGTGCTTGGGGGACAAACAGGGGATGTCAGGAGTCCTTAGGGGGCCATGTGGTTCTAGAGATTAAATTTGGTTCCTTTGTGCAGTCAGGGTATGGACTTTTTTTTCAGGAACTATCTCTATAGTCCCAATTCATTTTATTATATTTGAGAATATATGTATTTACGTTAACATACATGACTGTTCATTAACAAATGCAATCTATGACTGTATCAGAAGACCCATAAGCTGCTTAATTTTGCCCACTATCCAAGTGTGAGTGAATCCTCTTTATTGATGTTTAAGACATATCCAGGCCAGTCTCTAGCTACTTCTTTCAACTGCTACCTGCTTGTGTTACCAAATTATTGCTCCTGATTATTCTACCCCACAGCCCTGATTACCCACCAATCCAAGTGACTCACACCACTGGGGTTGGATTTATCCCTAGACTGAATATTCTTTTGTTTTCTGACTGTGGTTGTCCTCTGCCAAGTATGCTGCCTTTGGGACTTGACTTCTTTGATCCTCTCTTGTTCTCTCAGCTCTACATATGCTTGTTTTTTCAGCTCGCTGGTATGGTTTCTTAGCCTCCTGCAGTGAGGCCATACCATCTGTTTGGCTTTTGCTCACCCCTGATGTATTTCTTTCATCTCCCATACCACCTCGAAGCTTTTGGATCCCCCCCATATCAGTATCTGTCACTCATTCCTGAAGATTATCCAGTACAGTGGAGTTAAAGGTTGGTGAGTTTTGCCTTCTATATGGGAGAACTGGCTGAGATCCAGGGGCCTTTGTGATGACCTTGACTTGCTATTCTCTATTAAATTTCACTGTACCTGGCATGGATGATGTTGCCTTTCCATAGAAAATTGGGCTTAACATGTGCATGAAAAATGGCTTCATTGGTGGGTAGGACAATGGGATGTAGAATAATAAGTGTCCAAAAACCAGAAAAATAAGAAATTCTTTTTCCAGAAAAATAATTTAGTGCTGTCCTTTGAAAACATTACTCAAAAATTTTAATTTTTACTCATTTAATATTTTTACTCTGTTCTTACAGTTCTGAGACATCATTGGAAAGAAGGCAACAGAAATCATATGAGTTTTCAGTAAGATATAAACCTGTAAATGCAGGTTTAAGTATTGACTTTACTTACCTTTTCTTGATAATATTGGAAAAGTTGCTTACCTATTTAGACTTTCCATTTCCTCACTAATAAAATGAACATTAGTAATAAAAATTATGATGATTCTTAATGTGAATTTACTATATGCCAGAAATTGTACTAACCTTTTTTTGTTTTGGGCCACACCCAGTGACGCTTATGGATTACTCCTGGCTATGGGCTCAGAAATTGCTCCTTTCTTGGGGGAACATATGGGACACCTGGGATCAAACCGCAGTCCATCTTAGGTTAGCACTGCAAGGCAAAAGACCTACCGCTTGCGCCACAACTCCGGCCCTAATTGTACTAAACTTTTAAGCATCCTAACAACAAAATAGTATGTACCATATTGTTGGGTAAAGAAAATTTTAAAAAACTTAACCAACCAATTTAGCTTGTTTGTAAGGCACAAAGCCAATAGTTCCATGTGGTTAGTCAACTGTAAGCTTGTACTACCAGTATGTTTTCATTTGCCTCTGTAATTAAACATTGTGGGTTAAGTTCCTCATTTAATGGCAGCTTGTACTAAGTGCTCAAGGTTGCATTTTCTAGAGATATCAAGAGTTGGTTTGAGATCATGTTTTGGAGCCAGAGGTTCTATTCTTTATGGATGTCCAGGCCTTTTAGAAACAAAACCCACAGGTGGCCTGGTTAAATATGTTCACCTCACATCCGAGGTTGTAAACCAAAATTTTCCTTATGTAACAGTGAGCAATAAAACTGTAATTTACGACCTACCATTCTCTTTATTGAACCTCTGTTCCTATAAATTATCAATCACTGTCATTTGACATTTTTTTCAGTATCTTATAAAATCAACCTCTTTTGATCTTTCTTTTAGTTTAGAATTCCTGCAATGAAGAACTGTGTCTAGCTTATTTTTTGGAATCAGAATTTAACCATGAAGTATATTAACTGCAAACCCACAACCACTAGGACACTAGTAATTATATCAGCCATGAACAAGATTAATGTTTTCCTGGACCTCTTAACACAAACACTCACTCTTTGCTGAGCCTATGGGTCTCAGATTCCAATTCATGCTAGACTAGGTGATGATAAAGACCAGGTGGATGACAATGAACTTAGAGCCTCCCCCAAAAGAAAGAGCAATCCTCAGTTCTGGGTAAATACTGCTGTGAATTGTAGACACACTTTTGTTAGATTATCATATTTTTCAAGAGAGATAATATATATGTATTTTAATGTACAATTTCCAAGTATAAGAATGTTGGTAAGTAATTTATAATAAAAATTCCTCAACTATGGACCTGTATACTGCTTATTTTTATATTCTCTGACTTAGCCATTTTTAGGTCATAGGAGGAACACCACATAATAAGAATAGCATAAGCCATGGTCATGAGAGAATGGTTATAATTAAAGGTTTGCATATCAGAGGTCTCCAAAGGACCATTGCAAAGCTGCTGCTAATTTCAAGAGGCAACCCAGGCTCTCCAAAGGCTTCACCAATGTGACTAGACACTAATTGCTATAGCTTTCATGTGAATTCCAGGCTCTGGTCTCTCTCTTCCTGTCATTCTGTCTCTGTCTTTCTATTTCTCTCTCTTCCTTTTCCCCACTTTTGGCTTTAACATTCTTTTCTCTTCTAAACACATTTGACTTGGTTCTCCTAAGTGGCTTTTCTTTTGGCTTGGTAACCTCCATGTTTTTCACCAGAAGGAACTAAGTTGCTGATGAATGTCAAAGCTCTGCCGAAAGTGAAACTTCTCTGGATGGTTCCACGAGTTTCTGAACTTTGACTCAGCTCAAATCACTATCTATGAAATTCTTTTCTTTAATTTTGGGGGGGCACACCCAGTGACACTCAGGGTTTACTCCTGGCTCTGCCTTCAGACTTCCCCTGGAAGACTCAGGGGACCATATGAGATACTGAGGATCAAACCTGGGTCTGTCTAGGGTCAACCATGTGTAAGGCAAATGCCCAACCGCTGTGCTATTACTCCAGCATCTATGTATGAAATTCTTACCACATACCCACTGTACCAAAGTTTGGTGCCAAATCTGAACCAAAGATAACCCTCTAGCCTTTTTTCTTACCTTACCCTTTTCATAATAGCCACCATAATATTTTGTTTAATTTTTAAAATAGGTATTATGTCTAGTGCCAAGAGGACTGGGGTCACTACTAATAATGTTTGATCTAGTGATATGGACATTTAGATACAGATATATGGGTCTGGATGTTTGGTGCTTAGAGTCCACCAGAACTATATCCAGTACCATAGGTGTATTTAAACTGTCTTGTTTAAAAAAACATGTAGATATTTCTAACATTTTCATTTAATATATATGTGTATATATATTTTTTTTTTCCACACCAGCAGTGTTCAGGATTATTCCTCGCTTTGCACTTAGGAATTTTCTTTGGCAGGCTGACGGATCATTTGAGATGCCGAGGTTCAAACCCAGGTCACTGTATGCAATGCAAATACCCTACCTATTGTGCAGTTGTTCAAATCCAATATCTTCATTATATTGTATCTGAATCTCTTATACATATTAACTAGCTCTCAAGTCATTAAAGCCAATATATGTTTACTGATGTTCACAGAACTCAAATTTTGTAAAAAAAAAAAAAAAAAGAAAGAAAGAAAGAAAAAGAAAAAGATAAAATCGCTGCTATATATTGTTTTTCTATTTTGATCAAATTTTATCTTTTGGGGCTCGAGTGATAGCACAGTAGTAGGCTGTTTGCCTTGCAAGCTGCTGAACCAAGACAGACTCAGGTTCAATCCTTGGCATACTACATGGTCCCCTGAACCTACCAGGAGTGATTTCTGAGTGCAAAGCCAGGAGTAATCCCTGAGCCACTGGGTTTGGCCCAAGAACAAACAAACAAACAAACAAAATTATCTTTTAAATTTGTTTTAGGCATCATGATGTTTACAAGAATAGTAATGGTAGGGTTTCATGTATAATACATTCCAACTCCCTCCACTAGAGTTTCTGCTTCCCTCCATTATTGTCCCTCTAAACATTGTGCTCTTGCTGCTTTGGGCATCTGTAATTACCCTACTACGTTTCTTTACATCCTACATGTGAGACAGACCATTCTGTATCTGAGAATCCCCAACAATTAAGCCCTTTATTCCTGGCATAGCAGCTGGCCTGTGGCCATGATGTACATGGAACTGGCCACTGTTTCTTGCCTTGGTTGGGCTTGATAGACACAGAGTTCTGTAAGCATGTAGTCTGCCAAGCTGGGTAGCTTCTCATTGATCGAGTCTTGTCTCTCAGAATAGAAGAAACTGAGACAAATGGTATATTGGCCTTGAAGAGCCTCTAGGCTCTAGGTTTACATTTACGACAGCCGAGAGTTTTTATTTTTGACAACTTATGCAGTCTTCTTGGTATATTGGTGGTTCACTTCAAGGCATTAACACAAGCTTGTGGAGAACAGAAAGTTCATGACATTGATTTGTTGAAATGAGGTAAGAGAAAAAGCTGGTTCTTCAGATGAGTGGGTGCTTTTCAGGTCAGCAAAACTGCTGATTCTGATCTCAGGAGGAGGGGTGAAGGTATTGAACTATGGTGAATGGGATCTGAGCTTTTACTTTTTCCCCCAAAAGCAATCAATGTAGCTGAATCTGAGCCAGCATACATTTTAACTCAGACATCAATCATCCATTCTTCAAATATTTATTGAGAACCTACTATGTGCCAGGGACTGTTCTCAGTGTTTGGGGTATAGCTATGAATGACACATTTCTGTCTTTATGGATTTTCACATTCTTGCTGTGGAAAGCAGTAAGCATATAAGCAAATGATGTCACATTGTGAAAAAAATATTGACTTGGTTAATGGCTTAGAAAAAGTGGTGGGAGGACTGTTTTTCTGAGCATTTGTGGTTGAAGGACACTCCAATGAGATATAACTTCAACATTTAAGCTGAGAAATGAACCAGGAGCAAGTAGTGTAGAGATCACGGAGCATGTAGAGATCAAGGAAAATGTAAAAACCTGATCAACAATGCCTGTCCATCTCCTCAAGGTGTGTTCCACCATTATGAACCTTTGATCATAAAGATGCTCTTTGGTCTGGTACTGGTAACATGGGTATATTTTGTTTGTTAAAATAAATTGAGTACTATACTTTTGATACATGTATATATTTTGGGGGGTTCAGGCCACAACCAGTGGCGCTCAGGGGTTACTCCTGGCTCTGCACTCAGAAGTTGCTCCTGGCAGGCCCGCAGATCCATATGGGATGCCTGGATTTGAACCGAGGTTCGTCCTGGGTTGCTGCTTGCAAGGTAAAACACCTTACCGCTGTGCTATCTCTCCCTCATTAAGTGTTTTCAGTTTAGAGAGGGAAGAGAGTGAAAGAGATAGAGAGAGATAGAGAGAGACAGAAAGATGTCTGCCATAGCGGTAGGCTAAAGAAAGGATAAAGGGTGTGTAGGAACTCGAGAACATTGGTGGTGGGAAATGTGCACTGGTGAAGAAATGGGTGTTGGAACATTGATGGAATGACTGAGACTCAATTATGAACAGTTTCATAACTATACTTCACAGTGATTCAATTAAAAATTTATTAAAGGGAACATGTGTACTATTCAATGAGAGTAAGAAGAAAGTATCAAGCTTACATGGAGTCTTCCACGTATTTCCCACCTGGAGAACTACAGATGGTCATCAGTGCCTACCAGTGCTCTGCTGCCACTTCCTATTCCATAATGAACAGGGAGGACCTCAGGAAAGAAGAGGAATCATATCTTAATTTTAAAGGAGATTATTGGGGCCAGAGCAGTGGCGCAAGTGGTAGAGCATTTGCCTTGCACGTGCCAACCTAGGTTTGATCCCCTGACATCCCACATGGCCAGCCAAGCTAGGAGTGATTTCTGAGCACATAGCCAGGTGTAAACCCTGAGAGTCATTGGGTGTGGCCCCAAAAGAAAAAAGAAAAAAAAGAAAGAAAAAAGGAAAGGAAAGAAAGAAAGAGAAATAAAAAAGAAAGAAAAAAGAAAAAGAAAAAAAGAAAAAGAAAGCAAGAAAGGAAGAAAGAAAGAAAGAAAGAAAGAAAGAAGAAAAGAAAAGAAAAGGAGTTTATCATGTGGATTGATGAGGAAGGGGCTTACTTATGTTTTGTAGGACCAAGGTTTACTGCCCTCTTGTCAACTGCATAACCTTTCACCATCTGCCAGCTCCCCCTTGCCACCATCTGCCAGTCAGCTGGCCAATCCAATGATCTCTTGCTTGTGTGACCAGTATGAGGAAACACACTGTTCATATAACTGATCAAATCAAATCTGTTTTTGCAAAGACAATGCCAAAAGCTGCTAAGTGAAAAACTGCTAAGATTCACCTGTTTTCAAATTGAATAAATTTGTGACCGTGTGATGATTTCAGTCTGTTTGCTTGAAGGAGGTATGACTGTCTCCCCTAGAGTGACATGAAAATCCATATGCTAGAGAGGAAGTCAAAATGGTCAGCAACCAAAAGGCAGGTGTCTTCTGCAGGAGTTAGGTGACAAGGAGAAGAGTTCATTAAGAGCCTAAGAGTCAGCCAAGGATATAAGTTGATGGAACACCATCTTGTTTACCACAGAAATATCTGCCTGTCCTGACTCAGGAAGTCAATTCCAAGTAATCTATGTCAAATGTGGGAGCCCACTTACTGTCAATGATTGCATCAAGAAAGTAAATTTATTGCAAAGCCAGATAAAGAGGAGAAAAGAAAAATATAATAGGGATATCTGGTCTGTTTGTCATAGGAAAAAGTGGCTCCTGTGCTATATCTTGAACGTAAACTCTAAAATGGCAGTTACCATATTGTATCCACAGAATTTAAGGCTTAAAAATAAGCCAGTGTGTTTAGGATACTTGAGAAAAGAGAAAAAAGCATGAACTTCTCAATACATTAGAGTCCTTAGAGTAAATAATACTAGGTTTCCTAGATCTGGACTTTTCAGTGTTGGAGTAATATCTTTTCTTTATGCTTTTTTATTATTTAATATGTTTTATTTATTATTTTGAGTTTACATTTTATTCCTATTTGCATTCAAATATTCCTAATTATCCTAAAATTTGGAACCTGCATGCACACATTGTCAACAGAAATCAAAAGCTACACGATTTTGCTTGTATATATCTTTTTATATTTAAAATATTTAAAATTAAATTACTCTTCTTATTCTCAAACCCACAACTCAAAATTACATTAAAGTTAGTAAAATTTTTACTTCTATAAATTTTTATAGGCCACATACAACTACAATCACATAACTTTTTGTGATTATTTTGTGAATATTTTGTAAATTATGTGAATATTTTTGGAGTTTTTAGGGCCACCGCCAGTAATGCTCAGGGTTACTCCTGGCTGTATACTCAGAAATTACCTCGACCATTTATGATGCTGGGACCAAGCTCTGGTTGGCCTCAAATAAGGCAAGCACCTTACACTTATCTCTCTGGCCCTCAACAATTTTTAATTTTTATTTATTATTACAAATTTATTATAAATGTATAAAACCCAATTTCCATATTTCATGAAATTCTTACTCTGTGCTAGGCCCTATGTAGATATATCATGTAGAATTATGTAAATTGTTTTAAATTGGTAAAATAATACTACAGGATAACAACCTTTTTTGCATATCGTAGGAAAATAAAGCACAGAGTTGTTAGGTAACTTCTCTTGTCACAGGCTCATCTTGATTAAATGGAGACTTAATCATACTAAAGCTTTTTTCCTATAACACCTTTTTTTCCCAAACACTCTTCCTTCAGATATATCTTACATCTCTATTTTCATTTCCTTTGCACTGTCACTCATTTGATAATGTCTCCATTATCAAAATGTTTCTTGCTTCAAGTCTAAGTTACATGCTCCTGCTGTTCTAATTTTCCTATAATTATGGTTATTCCACTTTTTCATTAAAATTGACAATGATTTGTCATCATCTGTAGTGGTAGTTACAGGGGATGTCAGGTAACATAACTATATAAGATCTGAATATAAGTTTGGACCTAAACTGTTTGTACTGGTACAAAATGCCCTTTAAAACTTACTGGCTAGAAAAAAAGTAGGGGTGGTGAGATAGAATGGATGCAGGGCATTTGCCTTGCATGCAGAAGGACAGTGGTTCGAATCCAGGCATCACATATGGTCCACTGAGCCTGCCATGAGTGATTTCTGAGCATAGAGCCAGTAGTAACCCCTGAGTGCTGCTGGGTGTGACCCAAGAAAACAAACAAAACAAAAATAAAATAATAAATAAAATAAAACACTAGCTAGGTCAAATACTAAGGTTACCAATTTGTATTAAATTACCTTTAAGAAAATGTACAAACTTGGAAACAAAGCTGCTGCAGAAAATAATCCACACCAAGATGAGGGAGATGAAACAGGTCCAGGAATCTTTCCACCAAAAGCAGCAGATTTTCCTAAGTCACAATCTTTATTGAGAAAAATAGGGTCACTCCCAAGGGTGGATAACAGGTTGGGGACAGGTTGGGGTAGAGAGCCTATCCAGAGGTCTTCCCAATCAGGTGGGACAACCACACAAAGAAGAAGCCATACTTGACTAGGGTGAAAATGGGTTAACACACACTTTTCAATTTTAGCATTTAAGATAATTTAAAATTCAATTGAGAACTAACCTCTTCTAATCATCTTTTATTTCCAAGTTCCCTGAAACTTCTCATGGACACCTTTGGCCTATCTTCTCTATGCTCCCTAAATGGTCTTGAGCCCTCTGCTATTTTTTTTTTCTTGCCTTTGTCTGCGGATTTTTTTTTTTTTTACTAATTTTCTCATTTGTTCTTTTCTAGTTCTTGAGGGGCACATAGCATATCTCTAACTTCTTGACAAAGCATTCTTGGGATTGCATAGAAAAGACCCTCTGAGTTAACAGGGACTTTAAGTCTTTCCATTGAGACTCCTAGATCATCTTTGCTAGCTATTTTTCAGACCTTAGTTCAAACTCTACTGGTGAAAAGCTCAAGACACCTAAGATAACTCTTAACACCATTGGGCTGCATTGCCTATTCTAATTCTATCTTCAAAGATCCGATAGAACAAGTATGATTTTTTTTTTCCTTTTAAATATTTGGAGAACACTGGTTCCAACCCTTCATAATCTTTGAATCCACAATATAAGGATTCTAGTGTTTAAAATAGTCTCTCTCAAATCTTGCTTGTGTGTTTCAAGAGTTCAGATTATAGTTTTGATTGAGAAAATTCTAAAGTCCTCTGAGGAAGTAGTTGACTGTTCAAAAATAAATCAGGTGGTCTGAATAAAGGGGAAAATGTAAAAATAAGAATCATTTTATTGAAAACCTCGTGTGTGTGTGTGTGTGTGTGTGTGTGTGTGTGTAGAATGAGAGTGAGAGAGAGTATGTGTTTGTGTGTGTAAAGGAAATTCTTTGTATGGGCAAATTTAAGTTATTTAGGATATTCGGGTGCTATTTTTGGTGGGGAGCAGAGTTGTGAATTTGAGTGAGGATAGAGAGACTTTTCTGAAACACCAACCTAAAGGAATCTGAAAATTCTATTTCGCTGACTGTGTATTTAATATACAACTATAGGTTAGTCAGCATTCATAGTGGACATCAGTACATTTATCGCTTGTATTGATTGCTTGTGGCATTTTCTTGATAATTAACTTCATTCCTCCTTGTGACATTTTATGTTGTTGTGTCATTGCTAGTCACAGTCACTAAACTTTCTATGGGTGTTTGCTCAGGTAGAGGAAAAGTCCTCAGAGAAGCAACTATTTCTTGGGCCTAATGACCCACATGATTGACTCCTAGAGATGTGAGGGCAGAGCACAGACAGCACCTGTCAGATCCATGGAGACTGGAGACAACTATACACACAAGACAATTATTTCCTTATGGGCTCTTCAGGTTAAATCAGGTTGTTACCACTGTCACCACAGGGTTATGTGTGGTTAAAGCTCATCTTGGAAAAGTCTTTTATTTAACTGAAAAACATTTTCATGTGGCTATTACCAGTTAGTCTACAAGAACAAGGATTCTGTTTGTTTTATGAGCCCTTTGAACAGAGAGCCACAACATCTTCTCGTCTATGTAAACAAATGTGATTAAACTAGGCACAATAATGTTGAAAACCCTCAAAATAATAGAGTGTGCTGATCAAGCACTCTTAAAGTAATAAAATACTTTCACGACACAACACAATTTATCTATAATTCATATATTGGAAAGGTGAGTATGATTAAAAAGTAGATGTGATTTTTATTTACTCAGGATGAAAGTTGTATTTTGATTACATGACTTCTTTTTCCTATCTACAAGCACAAATGAAATTATGGATCTTTAAATTAAAAATAGATCTTTTAGCAAATGGATTGCATATGAGAAAAGAGGACAATAACAGTAATAGTGGAAGTTAGGAAAACATGTACTAGAAAGTGTTAGAGGGAGGATGTATAATATTGAATAGTTAGGAGATAAAAGTATATTCCTGCCTTTAATTCCATGGGCAAATAGACTTTAGTGACTACTTTTATACTTTTATTTATTTGTTTTAATTTTTTAATAGTTTAAGCACCTAACTTACAGAAATGTTTCTACTTAGGTTTCAGTCATCAAATGTATATTATCCTTCACTGGTGTAACTTTCCCACCACCGATGTCCCCCATTTTTCTCCTCCCCACCCCCTGCATATCTTCTGGAAAGACATTCTGCTTCTCTCATTATCATTATCATGGTAGTTGGTAATGCAATTAGTGCTCTAACTGTGCTTACCACTTTTTATGGTAAGGCTGGAAGTTCTGCCCCATCATCTCTATGTCTCTGGATAATATTATCTTCCTTTCTTTTCTTTTTCTTATATCCCACAGATAAGTGACACTATTCTGTTTCTCTTTCCCCCCGACTTATTGCACTCAGCATAACAGTCTCCTTATACATCATATATGGGCAAATTTCATGACTTTATTTTTCTTAACTGCTGCATAGTATTCAATTGAGTCAATGTACCACCACATTTTCTTTCCCTTTTTTTTTTTTTTTTTTTGGTTTTTGGGCCACACTCAGTGGCGCTCAGGGGTTACTCCTGGCTCCCTGGCTCTTCACTCAGAAGTTGCTATTGGCAGGCTTGGGGGACCACAGGGGATGCTGGGAATGGAACCTGGGTCCGTCCCTGGTCAGCTGCATATAAGAAATGTCTTACTACTGTGCTATCGCAGCGGCCCAATGCAACATTTTCTTTAGCCATTGATCTGTTAACAGGCACCTGAGTTGTTTCCAGATTATGGCTATTGTAAATAGCACTGCAATGAATTTAGGAGTGCAGAGGGCATTTTGTATTGTGTTTTTGTGTTTCTAGGAATATATATCCGAGAGTGGTATTGCTAGATAATATGATAGCTCAGTTGTCCAGTTTTTTGAGGAATATTCATATTCCAGAAAGGCTGGACTAGATGGCATTTCCACCAGCAGTGAATGAGAGTTCCTTTCTCCTTTCTATTACACCAGCACTGATTGTTCTTGTTCTTTATGATGTGTGCCAGTCTCTGTGGTGTGAGATGATATCTCATTTGTTTTTGATTTGTATCTCCCTAATGATTAGTGATGTGAAGCATTTTTTCATGTACCATTTGGCCATCTGTATTTCTTCTTTGAGGAATTGTCTGTTTCCTCCCCCCACTTTTTGATGGGATTATATGACTTTTTCTTAAGTTCTGTATATCTTAGATATGTAGATATACCTTGTATATCTAGATATTAGCCCCTTATCAGAGATGGGTATTGGGTGAATAGTGTCTCTCATTCTCTGGATAGCCCTTGTGTCCTAGTCACTGTTTCCTTTGAAGTGAAGAAGCTTCTCAGTTGAATGTAGTCCCACTTGTTTATCTCTGCTTCCACTTGCTTCGACAGTGGTTTCCTTCTTGAAGGTGCCTTGAGTCTCAACTGCATGGAGTGTTTTGCCTACATGTTCTATATATGGTTTTGAGTTTAATATCACGGTCTTTAATCCATTTGGATTTGACCTTCGTGCACGTTGTTAGAGATCTGAGTTCACTTTTTTGCATCTTGTTGACCAGTTGTCCCAACACCACTTGTTGAAGAGGCTTTTCTTGCTCAATATTCTTGTCCCTTTACCAAAGATGAATTGATTTTATGTCTAGGAGTTATTCTCTGAATATTCATGTCTATTTCATTGATCTGACTGTCTGTCATGTCCAATACCATGCTGTTTTAATTACTATTGTTTTTCAGTACTATTTAAAATTGGAAAAAGTGAATGCCTCCCATCTTTTTTTTCTCCTAATAGTTGCTTTAGATGTTCATGGGCTTTTCTTGTTCTAACTGAATTTCAGAAGTGTTTGATCCACTTCTTTGAATAATGTCATGGATATCCTTAAAAGAATTGCACTAAATCTATGCAATGCTTTGGGGAATATTGCCACATTAATGATGTTAATCATTCCAATCCACGAACAGGGTATATGTTTCCATCTCCTTACATCCTCTTTTATTTCTTGAAGCAGTATTTTATTATTTTCTTTGTATAGATCATTCATCTCTTTAGTTAAATTTACTCCAAAGTACTTGGTTTTCTGAGTCATAATTGTGAATGGGGTTGTTTTTGTAATGTCCTTTTTATTCTCTTTCATTATTTGTATGTAAAAACTCCATGGATTTTTGAATGTTAATTTTGTATATGTCATTCACCTCTTTAGTTAAGTTTAGTCCAAGGTACTTGATTTTCTGAAGAATAATTGTGAATGGGATTATATTCATAAGTATTTTATTATCTTTCATTATCTGTATATAAAAACTTTATGGATTTTTATGTTACTTAAATTATTTATTTATTTTATTTTAATAATATCTTTATTTAAGCACCATGATTACAAACATGTTTGCAGTTAGATTTCAGTTACAAAAGAGAACACTTCTTTTCACCAGTGCAACCTTCCCACCACCAATATCCTCATCTCACTCCTCCCTCGTCCCCTGCCTGTCTTAGAGACAGGCATACTACTTCTCTCACTTATTACCATTTTCATGAAAGTTGTTAGTGTAGTTGACTGTTAATTTTGTAGTCTGCCACTTAGCTATACAAATCTATTGTTTCTAGAAGATATTTGGTAGAGTCCTTTGGATTTTCTAAATATACTCTCATGTCTTATGCAAACAGTGAGAGCTTGACTTCTTCCTTTCCTATCTGGATGCCCTTACTATCTTTTTATGGTCTAATTCCTTCCTGTCTTCCTTCCTTCCTTCCTTCCTTCCTTCCTTCCTTCCTTCCTTCCTTCCTTCCTTCCTTCCTCCCTCCCTCCCTCCCTCCCTCCCTCCCTCCCTCCTTCCTTCCCTCCCTCCCTCCCTCCTTCCTTCCTTCCTTCCTTCCTTCCTTCCTTCCTTCCTTCCTTCCTTCCTTCCTTCCTTCCTTCCTTCCTTCCTTCCTTCCTTCCTCCCTCCCTCCCTCCCTCCCTCCCTCCCTCCTTCCTTCCTTCCTTCCTTCCTTCCTTCTTTCTTCCTTCCTTCCTCCCTTCCTTCTTCCTCCCTCCCTCCCTTCTTTCTTCCTTCCTTCTTCCTTCCTTCCTTCCTCCCTCCCTCCCTCCCTCCCTTCCTCCCTCCCTCCCTCCCTCCTTCCTTTCTTCCTTTCTTTCTTCCTTCCTTCCTCCCTTCCTTCTTCCTCCCTCCCTCCCTTCTTTCTTCCTTCTTCCTTCCTTCCTTCCTCCCTCCCTCCCTCCCTTCCTCCCTCCCTCCCTCCCTCCTTCCTTTCTTCCTTTCTTCCTTCCTTCCTTCCTTCCTTCCTTCCTTCCTTCCTTCCTTCCTTCCTTCCTTCCTTCCTTCCTTCCTCCCTCCCTCCCTCCCTCTCTCCCTCCCTCCCTTCCTTCTTTCTTCCTTCCTTCTTCCTTCCGTCCTTCCTTCCTCCCTTCCTTCTTCCTTCCGTCCTTCCGTCCTTCCTTCCTTCCTTCCTTCCTTCCTTCCTTCCTTCCTTCCTACCTTCCTTCTTCCTTCCTTCCTTCCTTCCTCCCTTCTTCCTTCCTTCCTTCCTTCCTTCCTTCCTTCCTTCCTTCCTTCCTTCCTTCCTTCCTTCCTTCCTTCCTTCCTTCCTTCCTTCCTTCCTTCCTTCCTTCCTTCCTTCCTTCCTTCCTTCCTTCCTTTCTTTCTTCCATCCTTCCTTCCATCATGCATGCAAAGCATGAGCTATGTCACTGAGCCACACCCCCAGTTTCCTGATTTAATTTCTCTTTTTGGTAGTTTTGACTTGTATATTTTTTATAAAAGGAATATTACATTATGTACACTTTCATGTCCAGATTCTTGGTTTGTATCATACTTTCAAGACAAGGTAATTTCATGCCATTGCTTGTGTTTGTGTCAGCATTCAGTCCTTTTAATAGTTGAATACATCATTATATATGTGTATATGTATGTACATACAGCATAATTTATAAATTAATTTATCTTTTGGTATAGATGGGTTATTTTAGATATTGTCAGTGTTTTTTTATGTGAGTATCAATGTTTTGTGTAGAAATGTGTTTTAATATATTTTGATCTTTTAGGTGTGATCTCACTCCTAAAATTTACATGATAGTTGTATGGTAGCTCTATTCTTTAAAATATTTTCTTTAAGAAATTTTGATTTGGAAAAAAAAAGGGGGGGGTGGGGAAAAAAAGAAAAAAAAAGAAATTTCGATTTGCTAGTGCAGAAGTTTTCTAATTTTTATCCATGCCTGGTGCTTTCTTAGTCATTACATTTAACTTTATTAGCACAAAATTACCTTATAATTTGAGAGATCAAAAGGTCTAGGTTTTCCTTCAGTTGGAGAATCTTCCTAGTTAACCTGGTCTTTTTAATAAATATTTATCTTCAAAATGTGTATATCACCTTTTAAAAAATGAGTTTTGTTGTAATTTATGATTAACAAAAGTTATACTTGCTACAAAAATCTTGCAAGCATAAGAACATTATAAAACAAAAGATTTTTCACAATTCTATTACCCAGAGATGAACATGCTATACCTAAATTGCTATCCAGACCTTTAATTCAGATATATATCTTATATAATTAGAATAATCCTATACTTATTTCCTGTCTACATGCTTCATATATCTTCATCTTCTATGTCTTCCTTTTGCTACCTTTCCTTAGAACTGCTGGTTTTAAACAGTTTCCCAAAGGTGTAACTTGATGGTGAAACTCTCAATCATGTACCATCTGCCTCTATTGTCTCTGACAGAGTATTGTCAATTTGACATGTCGCAGAGAGCTGCTCAACATCAGTAACACAAACCTTTGACCAAAGGAACAAGCTTCTGTGTTTCTTGAGTTTCACAGAGAGAGAGAGAGAGAGAGAGAGAGAGAGAGAGAGAGAGAGAGAGAGAAAGAGAAAGAGAACGAGAGAGAGAGAAAGAGATAAAGAAAACAATGAATTTTCTCTTGTAACCACTGTGATATTTTATCTTTACAAAAATAGAGCTTATTCTTTATTATTTCAGTGATCTCCTTTATCAAGGGTCTGAAAGCCTAGAAAACCATATTCTATAATTCTTTGCCAGAGAATTTCTAATTTAGACTTTGTCAATGTGAAGACTTATGTTGACCAAAAATCTAAGAGTTGCAGAAGGCAGTATTGCTTTAGTAGCAATTGATGAGCAATTGTGTGTAGGTGATGCAAAAGTTTAAAACATGTTGTGAAAGTAAAATTTCTACAGCTGCTTTTGTAGATTCACATGCAGCTACAAAATATTAATACAGGGATATATATTTTAAATAATTTTTAAAATTATACTTTTATAACCTGGTTAAATAGTGTTAAGGTTTATAGTATCAATGTATAGTTGCCTCATCTCACCAGTCTCTAAGACTCTTTACTAATGTCCTTATGCTTTTTCAGTCTACCTCCCTAGTTCTTTCCTGTACCTGCACCCTGACATGCTTGGTATTCTCTATTCTATAATCCAGAGCTGAAGGTTTCTTCTCAAAAGGAACTGTCCATTTTCTTGTCTCATTTTTTGTATACCACAAACAAGTGAGATCATCCAGTATTTGTTCTTTTAGCTTATTTTACTTAACATGCTACCTTCCAGTTCTATCCAAGGTTTTTTTTTTATTAAAATAATTCCCGTTCTAATCTCCCCTATTTTTACTGTGCCTATGCAAAAAATAGCACAAATTAAAAATTTTTTTTGTAATTGTTGTTGCTTGTTTTTTCTTTTCTTTTCTTTTCTTTTTTTTTTTTTTTTTTTTTTTTTTGCCTTTTACAAACCCTGTGCTTTCATTCATCTGTATTTCAGGACCATGGTTAGTGTTGGTTGTTGTCTTTATTGCTGTGATGTTCTTCAGGATTTTTATTTGTTTGTTTTTGTTTTTTGTTTTTTGGCGGTTTGAATTTTTTATATTATTTTTATGTTTTCTTTCCTTTTCTTAAACTTATTTTTATAGTCTTTAGAATGAGTCCTGTGCTGTGAGCCAATTCTGTTGCAAGACTTCAGCACCTGCAAACAGATTCTTCCTGGAGGTCGGGAATCCTTCACGGGGAGAGAGTGGGTACACGAAATGGCGAATAAACGGAACAATATTGTAGAAATGAAATGAGACCACACAGAATGCATGGGGACTTGCGTCTAAAAAGATGAAGAGAAATTTATTTTTTGAGCTGGGTGACTTTTAAAGGTTGAGGTTTGGAATGCAGGGTGTAAATTTTTGACATCAAAGAAAATGGAAAAAGAATGAAGGACCCTGGTTAAAATTAGCATATTAAAGAGCCAATACTGAAGGTGAGAAGGCAGTTTTGTTTTGGGTTAGTTTTGTTTTGTGTAAGCAAGGGGAAACAGGTAATTTTCAGGGAAGTGGGAAGAGAGAGAAATGTTTTAGAGTTTTGGGGGGAAACTGAAAATTACTTTGTTTTGAGTAAGCAGGGGAAAACTGAAAATTGTTTTACTATGATCTAAGTTTTTGGAAAAACCTGATCTTGGCGCCAAAGTAGCAAAAATCACAAGAGCTGGTTAATGGGAGACTTTTGGTGGGATTTGTACTGTCCTCCTTTGTTAGAAAGAATTTACTAAGGCTTGATTTTAATATTGGTTAAAAATAAAGAGAGAGATAGTTACAGCCACTTTAGAATTATGGCCAAACAATCCATGCAAAGGGTCAACTGATTTTGACTGCTCTAAGCGGGCCTTTTTGGCAAATAATTCCTTTTCAGGAGAGCACTACACCTTCTGGTGTGTGCCCCTCCTGAGTGGGATGTGACAGTCCTCTATTTTTTGCTTGTTTAAATTTTGCCCCTCCCCCTTTTTTCTTTTTCTTTTCTTTTTCTTTTTTTCTTACCTTCAAACAGAACCACATAACTTGAACCATCTTGTTCTGCCTCACAAATTGAGGGGGAAATAAGGGAGGGCACCAAGACCAAACAGTCTTATGAACATCAAGTAGAAATAAAAAATAATCAGACTTAAACATCAAATCCAAAGCCAACTACTACAGAATCGATACCCAATCTACAATAAGCTAGACACAGAAAGGACCACTTATACTAGCAGCCTGGGGGGCAAAGGAGGGGCAATATGGGATGCATGCTAGGAACAGGGGTGAAGGGAGGACAACATTGGTGGTGGGAATGCCCCTTATTTAATGTCACTAAACCTAAAATACTACTGTGAATGATTTGTAATCCACTTTGGTCAAAATAAAAATTATTAATAACAAATGAAAAAAGTTTTTATTTAAGCACCATGATTACAAGCATGTTTGTAGTGGGTTTTCAGTCATAAAAAATACACCTCCCTTCATCAGTGCAACCTTTCCATCACAAATGGATCCATCACCCTCCTCTTCCACCCCCCTGTCTGTCTTCAAGACAGGCACTCTTTTTATATCTTTCACTACCATTGTGATGATAGTTATTGGTGTCGTTATCTCTCTAACTGCACTCACCAATTTTTGTGGTATGTTTCACATACCTTTCAAACATCATCTATATTGTCTCTGGGTATTACCATACTGTCTTTTCTTTTTCTTTTTCTTTTAAATATTTTATTTAAACACCTTGATTACAAACATGATTGTGGTTGGGCTTCAGTCATGTAAAGAACACTCCCCATCACCAGTGCAACATTCCCAACATTAGTGTCCCGAATTTCCCTCCTCCCCTCCCCACCCCACTCCTGCCTGTACTCTAGACAGGCTTTCTATTTCCCTCATACATTCTCACTGTTAGGATAGTTCACAATGTAGTTATTTCTCTAACTAAACTAATCACTCTTTGTGGTGAGCTTCATGAGATGAGCTGTAACTTCCAGCCCTCCTCTCCACAGATGAGCGAGGCTATTCTTTGTATATCTCTCTCCCTCTGACTCATTTCACTCAACATAATAGTTTCCTTGTCCGTCATGTATAGAAAATTTTATGACTTCATTTTACCTGACAGCTGCATATTATTCCATTGTGTATATGTACCACAGTTTCTTTAGCCATTCATCTGTTGTTGGACATCTGGGTTGTTTCTAGATTACGGCTATTGTAAATAGAGCTGCAATGAACATAGGCATGCAGAGGGCACTCTTGTATTGTGTTTTTGTGTTCCTTGGGTATAACCCTAGGAGTGGTGTAGCTGGATCATATGGAGCTCAATTTTCAGTTTTCTGAGGAATCTCCATATTGTTTTCCATTAGGGCTAGACTAAGTGGCATTCCCACCAGCAGTGAATGAAAGTTCCTTTCTCCCCATATCCTCTCCAGCACTGATTGTTCTTATTCTTTGTGATTTGTGCCAGTCTCTGTGGTGTGAGATGATATCTCATTGTTGTTTTGATTTGCATCTCCCTGATCATTAGTGATGTGGAGCATTATTTCATGTACCCATTGACCACCTGTTTTTCTTCTTTGAGAAAGTGTTTATTTTTTCTACTCATTTTTTGATGGGTTATATATTTTTTGTTATTAAGTTCTGTCGGTACCTTGTATATCTTAGATATTAGCCCCTATTCAATTATTCATTGAGTGAATAATTTCTTCCATTCCGTGGGTGGCCTTTGTATCCTAATCACTATTTTCTTTAAGGTGTAGAATCTTCTCAGTTTAATGTAGTCCCATTTGTTTATCTCTGCTTCCACTTTATTGGACAATGGTGTTTCCTTTAATTGCAATGTCACGGAGTGTTTTACCCCAAGTCTTTGAAAATTATTTGGTTTCAGAATTTCTTTTCTATTTTTTAAAATGTAATTTTTGTTCACACTCAACAGTCCTTACTCCTCCTGGCTCTGTACTCAGGCATCACTCCTAGTGGCTAGGGGGACTTTACGTGGGGTGTCAAGCCAGATTGGCTGCTTGCAAGACAAATGTTCTAGCACTCAAAAACCTCATTTTTCTTTTAATGACATAGTGCTTTATTGAGTACAAGGAATTTTATGTAGATTTTCTTCTTTTCTCCAATTGTAACACTCCACATGACAATAGTATAATATCACAACTAGTATATTGACATGAATGTATTCAGGTTTTTATGTGGTCATATTTTTTTCATTTCTCCTAATCTTCTACCTGTAACAATTGCTGGGTCTATAGTAACTCTATATTTAACATTTCAAAGAAGTTTGAAAATGTTTTCTAAACTATCAATTTACATTTAGTCACAATGCATAAAAAGACATATTAGTCACAATGCATAAAAAATCTCTATCTATCTCCCTTCTATGTTATTTCCCTCAAAACCCTGACAAATATTGTTTTGTGTTAGCTTTCTAAAATTCTTTTAAATATGGTATAAATGTGATTATATATTAATCTTGTGTAACTGACATTTTTAGACATTTGCATGGAAATCTCAAGTTATTACATGTCATTATTGTTTCTAATATATGAGTAGTGTTTTATAATATAGCATCAAATTATCAGTAAGTAAATGTGTTGTTCTCAGTCTTTTGTTATTTTAAATAACATTAAAACATACCTGTAAGGATTTTTGTGTAATGTTTAATTCTATTGGATAAACACCTCAGAAAGAATATAGTTCAGAGGTTGTATAGTCAATGACTGTTTAATTTTAGACAAAGTTTGTAAACTGAAGTGACTGTATTATTTTACATTCTTACCAGTCATAGAAGAGTAATCTTCGGACCTGAGTTCAATCCCCAGTGTCCCATATGGTCCCCTGAGCCAGGAGGGATTTCTGAGTGTATACCCAGGAGTAACCCTTGAGGGTCACCTGGTGTGGCCCAAAAACCAAAAAATAAAAAATAAAATAAAGAAGAGTAATTTTTTTCTCTGCATCATTGATGGTATTTTGACTATTACTTTGTAATTTATTATATCTTTATATAATATTAATATTTTTTACTTTTTTTTTTGGTTTTTGCTTTTGGACCACACCCATTGACTCTCAGGGATTAGTCCTGGCTCTGCTCTCAGAAATTGCTACTGGCTCAGGGACCATATGGGACACCAGGGATCAAACCTAAGCTGTCCTGGACAGCCACGTATAAGGCAAATGCCTTAACACTGTGCTATCCAACTGGCCCCTATTTATAATATTTTTCTTTGTGCATAATTAATAAAAATTGAGCACTTTAAAAATGGTCATGATTTTTAGACTATATAGCTGGGGATGTCATTTTGATAGTATCAAATGATCGCTTTATTCTGGCACTTGATAAAGTGTCAGTATAATATAGAATAGGAAAGAATCTGTGATGAGATTTCTTCCAATCTTGAGTCTACTGTTTGCTGTGCTTATGAGATTTATGTATTCTTATAAGCTCTTATATTTTTTAATATATCTTATTCTTCAATTTTTACTTAGGTAACATTTTACCATGTTATTTGCATTTAGGTGAATTTTTACCGTCTTATTTGCAACTTGGTCAATACCTATTGAAGGTTCATAGTTTTATTAATATTTGTCTCAAGATAATATATTCATACTTGAACATTCCCTTCCAGGTAAATTTTGATCATGTAGAGAAAGGGACTCTTAAGCTGAACTATTCCCAATGTTTGCCAATGACCATATTGCAATGACTCTCATATGTAACTGTGTTAACATTGGCCATTATTAAATTATGAAAGCATGTCCCCATCATTTTCACATACGCTAATTATATTGAGTTCTTTGATCTATATTTTTGCATGCTCATTGATGATTTACATCTGTTTCTGGCGTAGTTATTTAGTTAATACCTAATGATTCTGTTCATTCATATTAATGCTTTTCTACCTAGAATTTTTCTGTAAAAGTATTACTTGAATTAACATATTTCTGAGGAATACTTTTTTCCATTTGTAAATACCTGGAGTGACAGTGTAGCAGCTAAAGCACTTGTCTTGCACATAGCCAACCCAGTTATGATTTCCAGCACTGAATCCCCAACTTTGTCTAGTAGTAATTTCTGCGTATAGTAAAAGGAATAAGCTCTCAACACCTAGAGCACACACATACAAATGTTTTTTTATTCTGTGTCTCTTTTGCCTTTATATAAATTTCAAGTTATCATTATTATTTTTATTTCAGTGTTGTGTCTGATGTAGAATGGAGAGTAGATAATTATTTTGTGCATGCTGTATGCATGCTTTATTTATTTTTTTGGTATTTAAAAGTATTATTAAAGTAGTAAGGTTCAATAGTGTTGATACTTATGCTTTAGTTTACAATAGCAGAGCACCATACACACCTACAATTGCCATTGTCCTTCCACCAAGCTAAGTCTATCATCTGTCCCTCTTCCCATCTCTTCCTTTTTAACCTCAATTCTGATGTCAGAGTCTAAATACCATGGTAGATTCTTGCTTTTTTTTTAACACTACATATGAGTTAGGTCATCGGATATTTGTTTTATCCTTATTTCACTTAACATTAAACTCTCTAGTTCTATTCAGATTGTGGAAAACTGCAGCAATATATTAGTTATATAGATAGAAGATTTTACATTATTTTGAGGGGTGTTTTGGACTATACTTGACTGTGTACATGTCTACTTTTCTATCTGTGTTCAGAAAACACTCCTGGAAATGCTTGGGAAATAAATAAAGTGCTTGGGATCATACCTGGACTAGTTTTGAGCAAGGAAAATTAATCTGCTGTACTACCTCTGGCTCTATCTTTAAAAAGTAATCATTCTCTTATTGATAATTATTTGTCTTATATTATTAGGCATTTAAAAATTCTGCAATTATTATTTTGATGCATATTTTCTTTGAGGTGTGTGCCCACAATTCTCTAAGACAATGTGGAAAAGTATCCTGGTTCTTAATTCAAATTGATATTACCATAAAATTCCTCAAAAAGGCACGGTGTTGGGGGAGAGTGTTCTGTTTATAACTGAAACCCAACTATAAACATGCTTGTAATTATAGTGCTTAAATATTTATATTAAACAAAGGCTAAACTAATTACATTTTTACATATAGTTTATTTAGTTTTTCTTCTACTCTTTTTTCTTGTGGTATAGTTTATTTCTATAAAATTATTTGCATGTTTTTGGTTTTTTTGGGGGGATTTGGGGATACATATGTCAGTTCTCAGGGGTTATTCCTTATTCTGCACTTGGGCATTATTTTGATGGTGTTTGGAAGACCATATGTGATGCCAGGAATGAAACGTGAGTCAATCTTGTTCAAAGCTGCTCCAGCCTCACATTTTTTATTATTTATTTTTCTACTGGTGGACAGTAAGTTGTTTCCAGATCTTGTATATAGTGATGTAATGAACACAAAGGTGCATATATACTTCTGTATAAAGCTTTGTGTTCTTGGGATATTATAAAAATATGGAGCTACTATCTCATATTATATATATTATATGTTATTATATAATGTCATATATAATAACAACATTATGTTATTATGTTATTACATATTATATATAAATAACATACATATATATGTTGGTTTTGGGGCCACAACCGGTGATGCTCAGGGGTTACTCCTGATGATGCTCAGGGGTTACTCCTGACTATGCCCTCAGAAATCCCTCCTGGCTTGAGGGACCATATGGGATGCTGGGAATTGAACCCAGGTCAATCCTGGGTCAGCCACATTAAAGGCAAACACCCTACTGCTATGCTATCGCTCCAGCCCCATATTTTTTTTTATTTATTTTCTTACTTTTTATTTGGGAAGAGGTTTGGCCACATTTGGTGATGCTCAGGGAGTGATCCTGGCTTTGTGTTTAGGGGCCATTTCCAGCTATGCTTGGGCACCAATAGGATTCAGCAATAGGACCCATGTCTGGCCACATATATGGCAAGCCCCTTTATACCTCTCCTAACTCTCTGTCCTCTATTTTTATTTTTGGACCACACCAGCAGCATGCAAGGGTTGATACTCCTGACTTTGTGCTCAGAGATCACTCCTCGCAGGCTAGAGGGCTATCTGGGATGCTGGAGATGGAACCAGGTCAGCTGCATACTAGGCAAATGCCCTACACACTGTGCTATCTCTCTGGTCCCTGTCCTCTATTTTCAGAATTTAAACAAGTCTTCATACTATTTTAATGTAGGCCAAATCAATTTACCTCCCTACAAACAGTGAATGATAATTCCCTTTTTTTCCACCAGCACTGAATTCTCAGCTTTTTCAAATACACCATTCTCTCTGGTGTAAGGTCATTTTGTTTTGCATTTCCTTGATAAGCAGTCAAGCAGCCATGATAAATACTTTTTCATATGTTTGCTGGCTGGCTGAATGTCTTCTTCAATGAAAGATGAATTGCTTTTTTTCATTGTAGTTTATTTTTTTTATTGTGGAGTTTTGTGAGTGACATATGTATCTTAGATATTAGCATTTCTCAGGTGTATGATAAGCAAATATTTTCTCTCATTCAGTAAAATATCTTTTACTTTAGCTGCTATTTCTCTTTTGGTTGAGATATTTTTGCTATTGTTCATTATGTTTATTTTAAAACTTGCAATTTTAAGAAAATCCTAAAATGGAGCCACTGAACTTCGCTGGATCTCAGATGCCAGCACCCTTCTGCCTCTCTACTCTGCTGTCCTGCATTTCCGGCCTGATTTCACCCTTGATGAGGCTCATCAGCCAGCCTGCCTTCCTGTGAGCTTTCCGGGGAGTCTGCCTTCCCGTGAGCCTTCCGTGGAGGTGAGTCGACACGCCCAGAAAGGGAGGAGCCACTGAACTTCGCTGGATCTCAGATGCCAGCACCCTTCTGCCTCTCTACTCTGCTGTCCTGCATTTTCGGCTTGATTTCACCCTTGGTGCGGCTCATCAGCCAGCCTGCCTTCCTGTGAACTTTCCGGGGAGTCTGCCTTCCCGTGAGCCTTCCATGGAGGTGAGTCGACATGCCCAGAAAGGGAGGAGCCACTGAACTTCACTGGATCTCAGATGCCAGCACACTTCTGCCTCTCTACTCTGCTGTCTTGCATTTTTGGCCTGATTTCATACTGGGTGCGGCCCATCTGCCAGCCTGCCTTCCTGTGAGCCTTCCGTGGAGGTGAGTCGACACGCCCAGAAAGGGAGAAGCCAGAGGAGCACGGTTGCTCCGCTCCCCTTCGCGACGGTGCACAGCATTTAGCCGATGAATACAATCACAACACGTAGAAAAACACGCAGTACTAGTGTGACAATGGGGAAACAACACGGGCCAGTGCCAGACATAGAGAATGAAGAAGGCAACTCTGATGACTTGAACATGACCAACCAACTAGTCAGTCTCTCAGATAAGGAGTTTAGAGTTGCAATATGGAACATGTTCAAAGAACTCAAACAAAGTATAGAAGAGAAAACTAAAAAGAATAAGGAGAATATGAAGATAGAAATGAGAAAACTCCAAACAGAAATTTCAGATCAAATAACAGGTCTGAGAAACTCAGTAGATGAATTGAAGAAAAACATGTTTGAGATTTCCCACAGGTTAACAGCAGCTGAGGATAGAATCAGTACACTGGAAGATGAGATACATAACTATTACATACAGCAGAAGAAATTGGAAAAAAGCCTCAAAGCAAATGATCAAACAATGGAAAAATTACTCAAAGAATGGGAACAGATGAAAATAGAAGTCTATGATAAGCTCAACAGAAACAACTTAAGAATCATTGGAGTCCCAGAGACTCAGGAAGAAAATCTCCAGGAAGAATCAACAGTCAAGAACATCATTAAAGAGAAACTACCAGAGATAATGAATACATGTGATCAAATCCTGCATGCCCGAAGAGTGCCAACTAAAAGAGACCCCAGAAAAAACACCCCAAGACACATCCTAGTCACAATGACGAATCCCATAGATAGAGACAGAATTCTGAAAGCAGCAAGATCGAAAAGAGAAATTACATTCAAGGGAACATCCTTGAGATTTACTGCAGACCTGTCACCAGAAACACTCAAGGCCAGAAGGCAGTGGTGGGACATAGTGACAAAACTCAATGAAATAAATGCTTCGCCTAGAATACTGCACCCAGCAAAACTCACTTTCAGGTTTGAAGGAACAATACATAGTTTCACAGACAAACAACAGCTCAAAAACTTCACAGACTCAAAACCATTCTTAAAAGAAAAACTGAACAGCATACTTTAAGACAAGGCTTACCAACAGACACACCAAACTTTAATATAAAGATGGCACTAACTCCCAGGACAATTCTTTCTCTCAATGTCAATGGACTAAATGCACCAGTTAAGAGACACAGAGTGGCTAAATGGATCAAAAAACTCAATCCAATCTTCTGCTGCCTACAAGAAACGCACCTGAATAGTCAGAACAAACATAGACTCAAAATAAAAGGCTGGAGGAAAATCATCCAAGCAAACAACACCCAAAAAAAAGCAGGAGTGGCCATATTAATATCAGATAATGCAAACTTTATACTTAGGAAAGTTGTAAGGGACAAAGATGGACATTTTGTATTAATCAAGGGATATGTACAGCAGGAAGAAATCACCCTCCTAAACATATATGCACCGAATGAGGGGCCAGCAAAATATTTAATACAACTGTTGACAAATCTGAAAAATAATATCAATAACAACACAATAATTGTGGGAGACCTCAACATGGCATTGTCAACACTAGACAGGTCAACCAGACTGAAACCCAACAAGAATATACTAGACCTGAGGAGAGAAATGGAAGAAAGAGGCCTAGTAGATATATACAGGACACTCCACCCCCAGAAGCCTGGATACACATTTTTCTCTAATGTACATGGGACATTCTCTAGGATAGACTACATGTTAGCACACAAAACATACCTCCATAATATCAAGAGCATAGAAATTTTGCAGGCTGCCTTTGCTGACCACAAAGCCCTGAAATTATATATAAACTACAAAGGGACACAGAAGAAAAATTTTAACACCTGGAAGTTAAATAGCCTCATTCTGAATAATCAGTGGGTCTGAGATGAAATCAAAGAGGAAATCAAAACCTTCCTGAAAACAAATGACAATGGAGACACAAATTATCAGAACCTATGGGACACAGCAAAAGCAGTACTGAGAGGAAAATTTATAGCTTTGCAAGCACACATCAGGAAAGAAGAAGGGGCATACCTGAATAGCTTAATGACGCAGCTCATAGAATTAGAAAGTGCTCAACAAAAGGATCCAAAAATAGGGAGGCAGAAGGAAATAACAAAGCTGAGACCAGAAATCAATGAAGTGGAAACCAGAAAAACCATCCAAAAGATCAACGAAAGCAGAAGTTGGTTCTTTGAAAAAATAAACAAGATTGATAGACCACTGGCAAAACTAACAAAGAAAGAAAGAGAGAGAAACTTGATAATTCGTATTAGGAATGAAAAAGGAGAGATCACTACTGATATGGTAGAGATTCAAAGGGTAATCAGAAACTACTTTGAGAAACTCTATGCCACTAAAAATGAAAACCTGGAAGAAATGGATAAATTTTTGGAATCTTATAATCTTCCACGATTGAATGAAGAGGATGTAGCATATCTAAACACACCCATTACTATTGAGGAAATTAAGAAAGTAATCAAATGTCTGCCCAAAAACAAAAGCCTAGGCCCAGATGGATTTACTAATGAATTCTTTCAAACCTTTCAAGAGGAACTACTACCAATCCTGGCAAGACTCTTTCATGAAATTGAAAAAACAGGAAAACTTCCAAATAGCTTTTATGAAGCCAACATTACCTGGATACCTAAACCAGACAGAGATGCTACGAAAAAAGAAAATTACAGACCAATATCGCTGATGAATGCAGATGCAAAGATCTTCAACAAAATCCTGGCAAAAAGGATTCAATGCCTCATTAAGAAGATCATCCACTACGATCAAGTAGGTTTCATTCCAGGAATGCAAGGCTGGTTTAACATCCGTAAATCTATCAACATAATACACAACATCAACAGCAAGAAAAATAAAAATCACATGATCATATCAATCGACGAAGAGAAAGCATTTGACAAGGTCCAACACCCATTCTTGATCAAAACTCTCAGCAAGATGGGAATGGAAGGAACCTTTCTCAATATAGTTAAGGCCATCTACCACAAGCCAGAGGCAAATATTGTCCTCAATGGAGAAAAACTGAAAGCCTTTCCTCTAAATTCTGGCACAAGAGAAGGCTGTCCTCTCTCACCACTCCTATTCAACATAGCACTGGAAGTATTCGCTATAGCGATTAGGCAAGAAAAGGATATCAAGGGAATCCAGATAGGAAAGGAAGAAGTCAAGCTCTCACTGTTTGCAGATGACATGATACTCTACTTAGAAAACCCCAAAGACTCTACCAAAAAGCTTCTAGAAACAATAGACTCATATAGCAAGGTGGCAGGCTACAAAATTAACACACAAAAATCAATGGCCTTTCTATACACCAATACTAATAAGGAAGAAATGGACATTAAGAAAACAACTCCATTCACTATAGTGTCACACAAACTCAAATATCTTGGAATCAACTTGACTAAAAATGTGAAGGACCTATACAAGGAAAACTATAAAACTCTGCTCCAAGAAATAAGAGAGGACACGCGGAAATGGAAGCACATACCCTGCTCATGGATTGGCAGGATTAACATCATTAAAATGGCAATACTCCCCAAAGCACTGTACAGATTTAATGCGATCCCCCTAAAGATACCCATGACATTCTTCAAGGAAGTGGACCAGGCACTTTTGAAATTTATTTGGAACAATAAACACCCTCGAATAGCTAAAGCAATCATTGGGAAAAAGAATATGGGAGGAATTACTTTCCCCAACTTTAAACTTTACTACAAAGCAATAGTTTTCAAAACAGCATGGTATTGGAATAAGGACAGGCCCTCAGATCAGTGGAATAAGCTTGAATACTCAGAGAATGTTCCCCAGACATAAAATCACCTAATTTTTGATAAAGGAGCAAAAAATCCTAAGTGGAACAAAGAAAGCCTCTTCAACAAGTGGTGTTGGCACAACTGGCTAGCCACTTGCAAAAAATTGAACTTAGACCCCCAGCTAACATCATGTACGAAGGTAAAATCCAAATGGATTAAAGACCTCGATATCAGCCCCAAAACCATAAGATATATAGAACAATACGTAGGTAAAACACTCCAGGACATTGAGGCTAAAGGCATCTTCAAGGAAGAAACTGTACTCTCCAAGCAAGTGAAAGCAGAAATTAACAGATGGGAATATATTAAGCTGAGAAGCTTCTGCACCTCAAAGGAAATAGTGCCCAAGATACAAGAGCCACCCACTGAGTGGGAGAAATTATTCACCCAATACCCATCAGATAAGGGGCTAATCTCCAAAATATACAAGGCACTGACAGAACTTTACAAGGAAAAAACATCTAATCCTATCAAAAAATGGGGAGAAGAAATGAACAGACACTTTGACAAAGAAGAAATACAGATGGCCAAAAGACACATGAAAAAGTGCTCCACATCACTAATCATCAGGGAGATGCAAATCAAAACAACGATGAGATACCACCTCACAGCCCAGAGAATGGCACACATCACAAAGAATGAGAATAAACAGTGTTGGCGGGGATGTGGAGAGAAAGGAACTCTTATCCACTGCTGGTGGGAATGCCGTCTAGTTCAACCTTTATGGAAAGCGATATGGAGATTCCTCCAAAAACTGGAAATCGAGCTCCCATACGATCCAGCTATACCACTCCTAGGAATATACCCTAGGAACACAAAAATACAATACAAAAACCCCTTCCTTACACCTATATTCATTGCAGCTCTATTTACCATAGCAAGACTCTGGAAACAACCAAGATGCCCTTCAACAGACGAATGGCTAAAGAAACTGTGGTACATATACACAATGGAATATTATGCAGCTGTCAGGAGAGATGAAGTCATGAAATTTTCCTATACATGGATGTACACGGAATCTATTATGCTGAGTGAAATAAGTCAGAGAGAGAGAGAAAAACGCAGAATGGTCTCACACATTTATGGGTTTTAAGAAAAATGAAAGACATTCTTGCAATAATAACTTTCAGACACAAAAGAGAAAAGAGCTGGAAGTTCCAGCTCACCTCAGGAAGCTCATCACAAAGAGTGATGAGTTTAGTTGGATAAATAACTACATTTTAAACTGTCCTAATAATGAGAATGTATGAGGGAAATTGAGAACCTGTTTAGAGTACAGGCGGGGGTCGGGTGGGGAGGAGGGAGACTTGGGATATTGGTGATGGGAATGTTGCACTGGTGATGGGTGGTGTTAAGAAAAAAAAATATTGTTATTCAATAATGGAATACAATGTATATACAATATATTATTATATACAATACATTGCATTATAAAAAAAAAGTCTGCAAGTATATCTCAAAGGTTAACATCCCCATTATACAAAGGCACTGATAATATAACATTCAAAAATTTTATTCAGGAACTGTGATTTACAATGCTGTTAGAAAGAGTTTCAGGCATACAGTGAACTCTGAATCAACCATCAGTGTCCGTCCATAAAAAAAAAAAAAAGAAAAAAAGAAAAAAACAAGAAAAAAACAGAAAAAGAAAGGAAAACAAAAAACTAAAGAGCAGAAGAGGGCCTGGTAACCTCAAGGCCTCACTCAACAGATCAGCAGTTTAGGAAGTACCTAGGGCAAGTATGAGCGTAAACCCCTAGTGCTTCACATGTGTTGAAGCATCCTGACTGCTTTGAGGTTCTCTGAGCAAAGAAAGAATATAAAAGGATACACTTAATGAACTGTTATGTAAAAGTGTAAAGATCCTAAAGGGTCTAGAAAGAAAACACTGGTAATCATCAAATTCATTAAAATAATCTGACAGCAGATTTCTCATCAACAAAACTAAGACAAAACACTAAAACAATATTCTCAAAACTCTCAAAGGAAAGTATTTTCATCCAGGAAATCAATTACCAACCAAATGATTGAATCATTTAAGCATGAAAGTAGAGCACATAAAAAAAAAAAAAAGAAAATCCTAAAATATATTCTGAATTTAAATGCAGAGTTTATTCATTTATTATTTATATCAACATTAAATATATATGATAAGATTTTATAAAATATTATAAATATGATGAAAATTTTCATCTTGTTATGTTTTATAATATTTATATATCATTTTTTCTGTCTTTTGATTGATTGATACAGTTCCCTTTTTTGCTTGTTATAGATCTTTTATATTTCTAATATTCTTATCATTTAAAATTTTAACATGACTTCTTTGGTAATTTTTAAAAATGTCTACATTTATTTATTATCCTTAAACTGTTCTCATCCATCTATATTTCTTCTTTCCATTATAATTAAAGCTAAAGCTCTTATTTTTCAAGTAAAATTTTTTCTACTAATTTTAATTTATTTAACTAGATTGTTAACTTGAGGCAAAGTCCAATTTTCTAAGTACACTTTTTTATTTGTGTCTATCAATTTCAATTTGCATGAAGCTAATAATAATAATAAATAATCTAACATTTTAATTAAAATAAAAATCCAGTATGAATAATAACAACAACAATAATAATAGCAATGCCTTAAACAATCAATTCTGCGTTTAAGCCACTATATTTTCCATTTAGACACTTGAGAATAAAGTGGTCAGGAGGAGTTCAATATATAAAAACCCTCTATTTAGTGCCATGAGTCATTTCTACCTATAATTAACTATCTCTTTGATTTTTGCACAACAGTTTCCCCCTGCAGTTCCTATTACCTCCACTCCATCAAACAAGGCTGTCCGTTGATTAAAATTAATCAAGGAAAAATTCTGCTCCTCTAATTTCTGAATGATAAAATTATCATCAAAGCAGAGCAGAAATGCATCAGATCTGAAGTCATCAATTCAGCAAGACTAGTGACTAATCTCTAGATAAGAATCATGAATGAGAAGAAGGGGCATACCTGAATAGCTTAATGACACAGCTCATAGAATTAGAAAGTACTCAACAAAAGGACCCAAAAATAGGGAGACAGAAGGAAATAACAAAGCTGAGAGCAGAAATCAATGAAGTGGAAACCCGAAAAACAATCCTAAAGATCAACGAAAGCAGAAGTTGGTCCTTTAAAAAAATGAACAAGATTGATAGACCACTGGCAAAATTAACAAAGAAAGAGAGAGAGAGAAAGAGAAACTTGATAACTCATATTAGGAATGAAAAAGGAGAGATTACTACTGATATGGTAGAGATCCATAGGGTAATCAGAAACTACTTTGAGAAATTCTATGCCACTAAAAATGAAAACCTGGAAGAAAAAGATGAATTTGTGGACTCTTATAATCTTCCACGGTTGAATGAAGCGGATGTAGCATATCTAAACACACCCATCACTACTGAGGAAATTAAGACAGTAATCAAATGTCTGCCCCAAAACAAAATCCAGGCCCAGATGGATTTACTAATGAATTCTTTCAAAACTTCCAAGAGGAACTTCTACCAATCCTGGCAAGACTCTTTCATGAAATCGAAAAAACAGGAACACTTCCAAATAGCTTTTATGAAACCAACATCACCTTGATACCTAAACCAGACAGAGATGCTACTAAAAAAGAAAATTACAGACCAATATCACTTATGAATACAGATGCAAAGATCCTCAACAAAATCCTGGCAAATAGGATTCAATGCCTCATTAAGAAGATCATTCACTATGATCAAGTAGGTTTCAGCCCATGAATGCATGGATGGTTTAACATCTGCAAATCTATCAACATGATACACAACATCAACAACAAGAAAAATAGAAATTACATGATCATAACAATAGACACAGAGAAAGCATTTGATAAGGTCCAACACTCATTCTTGATCAAAGCTCTCAGCAAGATGGGAATGGAAGGAACCTTTCTCAATATAGTTAAGGCCATCTACCACAAGCCAGAGGCAAATATTGTCCTCAATGGAGAAAAACTGAAAGCCTTTCCTCTAAATTCTGGCACAAGGCAAGGCTGTCCTCTCTCACCACTCCTATTCAACATAGCACTGGAAGTACTTGCTATAGCGATTAGGCAAGAAAAAGATATCAAGGGAATCCAGATAGGAAAGGAAGAAGTCAAGCTCTCGCTGTTTGCAAATGACATGATACTCTACCTAGAAAACCATAAAGTCTCTATGAAAAAGCTTCTAGAAACAATAGACTCATATAGCAAGGTGGCAGGCTACAAAATTAACACACAAAAATCAATGGCCTTTCTATACACCAATAGTAATAAGGGAGAAATGGACATTAAGAAAACAGCCCCATTCACAATAGTGCCACACAAACTCAAATATCTTGGAATCAACTTGACTAAAAATGTGAAGGACCTATACAAAGAAAACTATAAAACTCTGCTCCAAGAAATGAGAGGACACGCAGAAATGAAAGCACATACCCTGCTCATGGATTGGCAGGATTAACATCATTAAAATGGCAATACTCCCCAAAGCATTGTACAGATTTAATGTGATCCCTCTAAAGATACCCATGACATTTTTCAAAAAAGTGGATCAGGCACTTTTGAAATTCATTTGGAACAATAAACACCCTAGAAGAGCTAAAGCAGGGGTCCTCAAACTTTATAAACAGGGTCTAGTTCACTGTCCCTCAGATCATTGGAGGGTCTCACTATAGTAAAAACAAAACTTATGAATGAATTCTTATGCACACTGCATATATCTTATTTTGCAATGAAGAAACAAAACAGATACAAATATAATATGTGGCCTTAGGGCCATAGTTTGAGGAACACTGAGCTAAAGCAATCATTGGGAAAAAGAATATGGGAGGAATTACTTTCCCCAACTTTAAACTTTACTACAAAGCAATAGTTATCAAAACAGCATAGTATTGGAATAAAGACAGGCCCTCAGATCAGTGGAATAGGCTTAAATACCCAGAGAATGTTCTCTAGACATACAATCACCTAATTTTTGATAAAGGAGCAAGAAATCCTAAATGGAGCAAAGAAAACCTCTTTAGCAAGTGGTGTTGGCACAACTGGCTAGTCACTTGCAAAAAATTGAACTTAGACCCCCAGCTAACATCATGTACGAAGGTTAAATCCAAATGGATAAAAGACCTCGGTATCAGACCCAAAACCATAAGATATATAGAACAACACATAGGCAAAACACTCCAGGACATTGAGACTACAGGCATCTTCAAAGAGGAAACTGCACTCTCCAAGCAAGTGAAAGCAGAGATTAACAGATGAGAATATATTAAGCTGAGAAGCTTCTACACCTCAAAAGAAATAGCGCCCAGGATACAAGAGCCCCCCACTGAGTGGAAGAAACCCAATACCCATCAGACAAGGGGTTAATCTTCAAAATATACAAGGCACTGACAGAAATTTACAAGAAAAAAACATCTAACTCCATCAAAAAATGGGGAGAAGAAATGGACAGACACTTTGACAAAGAAGAAATACAAATGTCCAAAAGACACATGAAAAAATGCTCCTCATCACTAATCATCAGGGAGATGCAAATCAAAACAATTATGAGGTACCACCTTACACCCCAGAGATAGGCACACATCACAAAGAATGAGTACAAGCAGTGTTGGCGGTGATGTGGAGAGAAAGGAACTCTTATCAACTGCTGGTCAAAATGCCGTCTAGTTCAACGTTTATGGAAATCAATATGGAGGTTCCTTCAAAAACTGGAAATCGAGCTCCCATATGACCCAGCTCTACCACTCCTAAGAATATACCCTAGGAACACAAAAATACAATATAAAAATCCCTTCCTTACACCTATATTCATTGCAGCACTATTTACCATTGCAAGACTCTGGAAACAGCCAAGATACCCTTCAACAGATGAATGGCTAAAGAAACTGTGGTACATATACACAATGGAATATTATGCAGCTGTCAGGAGATATGAAGTCATGAAATTTTCCTATGCATGGATATACATGGAATCTATTATGCTGAGTGAAATAAGTCAGAGAGAGAGAGAGAAAGACGCAGAATGGTCTCACTCATCTATGGGTTTTAAGAAAAATGAAAGACATTCTTGCAATAATAACTTTCAGACACAAAAGAGAAAAGAGCTGGAAGTTACAGCTCACCTCATGAAGCTCATAACAAACAGGGATGAGTTTAGATTGAGAAATAACTACGTTTTGAACTATCCTAATAATGAGAATGTATGAGGGAAATAGAAAGCCTGTCTAGAGTACAGGCGGGGATTGGTTGTGTTGGAGGGAGATTTGGGACATTGGTGATGGGAATGTTGCACTGGTGATGGGTGGTGTTCTTTAAATGACTGAAACCCAAACAAAATCATGTATGTAATCAAGGTGTTTAAATAAAAAATTAAAAAAGTCATGAATGTGGAGGAGGCGTGAAATGTTAGTGGTCTCAAAAGCGACACAAATAAATTCCAGAATGGTCTAATAGAATTATGACTACTAACAGACCAGAAATTTTTATTGTACTGACTTCCTTTTTGTTTGGGCCACACCTGATGGCGCTCAGGGGTTCCTCCTAGCTATGCGCTCAGAATTCGATCCTGGCAGGCTCGGAGACCATATGGGATGCCAGGGATCAAACTCGGGTCTGTTTTAAGTTGGTAGCATGCAAGGCAAATGCCCTATCCCTGTGCTCTCACTCCAGCTCCGACAACTAATTTCTATTGTTATGAATTATTATGAAAAGTCTTAATATTTACAAATAGATATCATATTTTATTTGATTACTTTGAAGACATTTCCTCAGTTTCTCTCACTCATCAACTTTTTTTTTTCTTAACACCACCCATCACCAGTGCAACATTCCCATCACCAATGTCCCAAGTCTCCCTCCTCCCCACCCGACCCCCGCCTGTACTCTAAACAGGTTCTCAATTTCCCTCATACATTCTCATTATTAGGACAGTTCAAAATGTAGTTATTTATCCAACTAAACTCATCACTCTTTGTGATGAGCTTCCTGAGGTGAGCTGGAACTTCCAGCTCTTTTCTCTTTTGTTATTATTGCAAGAATGTCTTTCATTTTTCTTAAAACCCATAAATGTGTGAGACCATTCTGCATTTTTCTCTCTCTCTCTGACTTATTTCACTCAGCATAATAGATTTCGTGTATATCCATGTATAGGAAAATTTCATGACTTCATCTCTCCTGACAGCTGCATAATATTCCATTGTGTATATGTACCACAGTTTCTTTAGCCATTCGTCTGTTGAAGGGCATCTTGGTTGTTTCCAGAGTCTTGCTATGGTAAATAGTGCTGCAATGAATATAGGTGTAAGGAAGGGGTTTTTGTATTGTATTTTTGTGTTCCTAGGGTATATTCCTAGGAGTGGTATAGCTGGATCGTATGGGAGCTCGATTTCCAGTTTTTGGAGGAATCTCCATATCGCTTTCCATAAAGGTTGAACTAGACGGCATTCCCACCAGCAGTGGATAAGAGTTTCTTTCTCCCCACATCCCCGCCAACACTGTTTATTCTCATTCTTTGTGATGTGTGCCATTCTCTGTGGTGTGATGTGGTATCTCATCATTGTTTTGATTTGCATCTCCCTGATGATTAGTGATGTGGAGCACTTTTTCATGTGTCTTTTGGTCATCTGTATTTCTTCTTTGTCAAAGTGTCTGTTCATTTCTTCTCCCCATTTTTTGATGGGATTAGATGTTTTTTTCTTGTAAAGCTTTTATGAAGCCAACATTACCTTGATACCTAAACCAGACAGAGATGCTACGAAAAAAGAAAATTACAGACCAATATCGCTGATGAATGCAGATGCAAAGATCTTCAACAAAATCCTGGCAAATAGGATTCAATGTCTCATTAAGAAGATCATCCACTACGATCAAGTATGTTTCATTCCAGGAATGCAAGGCTGGTTTAACTCATCAACTTTTAAATTTAATTTTATTTACAAATGTTTATTTAAAGAATTATGATTTACAAAATTACTGATACTTGAATTTTATACATACAATATTTCAACATCAATTCCACTACCAGTGCCATTTTATATCACCAGTGTTCCCTTACTCCACCATCCCCCAACTCCTAACAAACCTCTCCTACCCTCTGCCTTCCTCCACCTTGGCAGTCACATTGAAGCTTGATTTCAGCTTATGTTTTCAGTGTTGTTTTGTCTGTACCTTGGATATATAACTGTACCATTCATTCATGTCCATATATAACTAAAGCCTAGATCCCTGTTCCCCCATTACTTCACTTTCTCATCTTCTTCCTAAAACCTTGATATTTTTCTTCTCTGTCCTATTCCTTGTTTTGTTCTGGGTTCAGTAGTGATCTAGTGAACCCTCTTTATTAAGTTTCCTAGTACAATTATTTTATATATAATAGATGAACAATATCATCCTGTGTTTGTCTTTTTTCTTCTGGATCACTTTACTCAACATATCTTACAGTTCAAACTACTACATCAAATTGCATGATTTCATCAATATTTGCAGCTACATAGTATTCCATTGTATTTATATACCATATATTCATAATTCATCTGTGGTTAGCACCTAATTTGATTCCATATTTTAGATGTTGTACTTGTTGCAGCAATGAATAATGGTGCACATATGTCCTTTTGAATGACTGTTTTAAGTCCTATTATAGATACCCCAAAGTGGAATTGCTAGGTCATATGGCAGTGCTAGTCAAGGTTTACTGAGGGCACTCCAAATTGTTTTCTACAGGAGTTGACCTAGATAACACTCCTGCTAGCAGTGGATGATTGTTTCTTTTTAACTGCCCTGCCAACACTGATTGCTCCTACTACTTTTGATATATAGTATGCTCACTGGTGTGTAATAATATCTCATTATCTTGATTTTGATTTCTTTAATGATAAGAGATACTGAGCACTTTTTCATTTTTTATTGGCCATATGCTTGTCTTCCTCTGCCACTCACCAACATTTTAACTCTCTCCTATCTGTCTTGTCTCCACTCTGTGTTCTAACTGTTTTCCTCACATTGACCTAAAACTCAGAGCTAATTAGGTCTTATTTCTAGGTATCCCTCTTTTGTGGAGTCAGTATTGTGGAGTCAGTACTGCTTTCTTCATAAAATCTCTTTCCATCCCTTTATCTTTTCTTTTTTCCCACACTGCATTGCTCTGATGTTTTCCTCCCTCTTTTGCTGATATCATGTTCTTCTACCTCTTTATTTAAAGGCAACCCTGGATTTTTCCTCAGTGGCTTGCCAGATGTTTTTCTTCTGTGCATTAAAGTCACATATTACATTCAGTTAATTAACTTTGCCATTGAAATCCTGTTTTATCCCTAATAAAGTATATGCACATGTTAATTTTCAGTGCTGCATACCTGAAACATCCCCACTGTTGCTTTAATTTCTAAAAAAGGCCAACATGATTCACATGGGATTCTTTATATTAAAATATGAGTTCATCATCAGCGTCTCTTATTTGTACAATCATCTCCCAGAGTTGTACTGGCTCTGGATCTTGAGAGATAGAAATGACTGCTAAACTTTACAAGATTACTGCATGTATGCTTTTGTGTGTTTGGGGCATCTCTGGTGGTGTTCAGGGCTTATTTATGGTTCTGCACTAAGGAATCACTCATGGCAGGGTTTAGGGAATCATATGGTGTACTGAGGATTGAGCCTGGGTTGGTCAAATGTAAGGCAAATGCCCTACCCACTGGTACTATTGCTCTAGTCCCAGAATTACACCATTAAACTCTTTAGAAGCCAGGTGTATTGTTCAGGGTTTCATGATTTTGATTCCTGACTACATCAAAATAAATCAAACCAAACCAAACCAAAGTATAATTTAATAACTCTTCACTGTTCCTACTCTCTGCCTTCTAATAAGTCTACATTTTGTACTGTTTGCTGACTGTTGGTACTGAATTTCAAACTTTCCTTTGACTTTTTTCAGGTTTTGTAGGATTATAATGATACTTTCATATCCCTGCTGCTATAACCAACAAATTAATAGGTTCATATAATCTAGTAGCCCAGAGAAGGGAGTGAAGGGCTTTTCTTAGACCAAAATCAGAAATAATTTCAGCTGAAGCTTATGGCTTTGTTGTAGACATTACAGTAGTGGAAAGGTATGGTTCAATCAGGTCAAGGTGATTGGAATGCAAATGTAATATGTACTGAAATCAGGATTCAGACTATATTTTTTTTTTTTGGTTTTTGGGCCACACCCGGTGACGCTCAGGGGTTACTCCTGGCTATGTGCTCAGAAGTCGCTCCTGGCTTGGGGGACCATATGGGACGCCGGGGGATCGAACCGCGGTCCGTCTCCTAGGCTAGCGCAGGTAAGGCAGGCACCTTACCTCGAGCGCCACCGCCCGGCCCCCAGACTATATTTTTTAAAGGAAACATTATTTCTTATACTATCACAGAGGAGACAAGTATGCTAATCATTTTCAAAAGTCTTTTCTGTTGTTATACATTTGGCCTAAGAAATGAATGTAAAAATGCATAGAATTATGAAAATATAATTAGAATTTTAGGTAGAAATATTAGATATTAGTAGAGGATGAAGTTTAGTGAGAAATTCAGTACATGAGGTATCAGGCACTTTAAACTTGCAGTGTTGAAAGACTAACCATGTTGGTGAGTCAAGAATAGTTTGATGAATTGGAATTTAAGTAAAAGAGAGGAAACTAAAGACAGATTTATGTCATTAGTGCAAGGTAGGAGATGAGGCCATGGAAGTGTTAAAATTATCTGAATACAAAGCAAAATTTTTATATAGGTATTGCATCAGGCCTAAATATAAAAAAATTATGAAGGAAAAGGGGATATTGATAAGAAGCCTTCACAATGATGATGGAGGGTAGAACAATAGATCAGTAGCTATGGTATTTGCCTTACATGCAGCAGACTTGGGTTTGATTCCCAACTATATGATCCCATATAGTTCCCTGAACATACCAGGAGTGATTTCTGAGCTAGGAGTAATTCTGAAGTAATTTTTTATTTCTGAAGACTAGGAGTAATGCCTGACTGCCACTGGATATGGCCTCAAACCCCCCCCCCCCAAAGATGCAGTGAGTAGCAGGAGAAAATAGATGGTAAAATCAGAGCAGACTTTCAAGGTCAAAACCAAGAGCATTTGAAATAAAGAAACATTTGGGAACAGGATTAGTAATTGAGTCTGATGACTAAGATATCACTGGTAGGATGCAGAGTTGGAATTGAAGAACACAAAAATTATATTGTAGTTTACTACTCTTAAAATAACAATACCTGGGTTCAGATAAATAGTTCAGAAGGTTAGGTAAGGCACATGTTTTGCATACAGTTCACCTATATTTTATCCCCAGCTACCACAAGGTTTCCTGAACTTCATCAATTATACTTCTAGAGACTCAAACAGCAGTATTGGGTGTGTCTCTGGAGGCTATGAGCATTATTTGGATGATTCAGAAAATGCCCAGAACTGCTGGACTCCAACAGTCCTGTCCTAGGGCCCTAACCATTAAACCTCTAGCCTAGTTGGTTAACAATCACCAAGAGTGCCTCTGGATTGCTTGATCACCATTTGGGAGACATTCTGCACCCAAAATAAATAAAAATGTATGAATTCTTGGGGCTGGAGTGATACCACAATTTGTAGGGCATTTACCATATATGTGACTGACCTGGGTTTGATTCTTGGCATCTACATCTACACCTTCCAGGAATAATTTCTGAGCACAGAGCCAGTAGTAACCCCTGAGCACTGCTAGATGTGGTCCCAAAACAAAAACAAATAAACAAACAACAGCAAAATATTAATGGAATTCTCTATATGTCGTCTTCTCTCATTTTCAAGGGCAAACTCAAATGCAGTCTCATTTGAGAAAATTTTCTTTAACCTTTCTGTTTCCAGTTCATTTTACCTTCATTGTAATTCCTCTTCTGATTTTGTTCATACCCATCTGTTTACAGAGATCACTCCTGGTCATGCTCAGATGATCATACACAGGGCTGTGGATCAAACTAGGATTGTATATGTGTAAGGCAAATGCCTACCACTTGTACTGCCTATCTGATTTCATCCTATAATTATAATTTTTTATCACAACCCAGTGTGTTTATTACTTGAGTACAATTTCTAGAACCATATTTTAAGTTTCTTAAGAGGTAAGAATCCCTCCTTGATGTTACTCATAATACCTATACTTGAACATAGCAGGTGCTCACTATGTAACTTGTATATATTTGATGTTCTTAAATTATTTGTATAATTAACTATCACAGAAAGCAATGACAATATTTGTAATAAGTCTGATAAGCTTTATTTTTTTCTCTTTAAGGAAGGAAATATATACATAATGAATGAATTTTTTGGAGGGGGTCACACCTGGCAGCGCTCAGGGGTTACTCCTGGTTCTACGCTCAGAAATCCCTCCTGGCAGGCTTATTTGGGGGACCATATGGGATACTGAGATTTGAACCATCATCTTTCTGCATGCAAGGCAAATGCTCTACCACCATTATATCTCTCCAGTCCTCATGAATGAATTTTTATGCTTTCTGAGTAGTTATTCTCCTGGGCCTGTTTTCTAAAACTTAATAAATAAGTCTATTAACATTTCTTTTGAAACCTTAAGTTATTTGTTTAAATGAGAGCACATAATTTGAATGAAATTGTGTTCCATTTTATGTTTTGGCTGGTTTTATTGGGTTGAGACTAAATTGAGAGGTGTCTCAATCTTAGCCACATTTGTAGCTCCACAGTCTAGGATTTATAAATCTGGAGCAATATGGTGGTTTGGAAGCTTGATGAGGTTCAATTGTGGAGGTTCAATTCTATATCATAGGGTGTGAAGTATGGCTTAGGCTGCTGTGCCTTTAGACAGAATGGGTGAAATCTGCCCCTCTCATTCTGGGAAGGCTCTAGAATTATCAGACTGGATCAATCTATCTGGAAAGATATGGGGACATCATGTTCTTTTTGAGATTTGTTGTGGAGCTCGAACATTATTAATGTTTTGTTGTTGTTGTTGTTGTTGTTGTTGTTGTTGGGTCATACCCAACAGTGCTCAGGGATTACTCCTGACTCTGAACTCAGATAGTTCCTGGCAGGCACAGAGGGACCATATGGAATGCCAGGATTTGAACCACAGTCTGTCTGGATTGGCTGCTTGCAAGGGAAATGTCCTACCACTGTGCTAACTCTTTGGCCCCAAAGTTTTTATACTAGTTTTCAATGAGTTTATGAATTGTTTAGAAATGAACTTTTAGGAACCCTGAGTAACATCATTATTTTGGATAGATTTGGGGATTCATAAAAAAAATGATATTCACCATAAAGAATGTTATTCATCTAGGGTTCCAGAAAGAGCACTGGAATTAGAGTCTGCTATTTGATTTCTATTCTAAACCATGTGCTAGCTTAGCCTTTTTTTTTGTCTTATTTAACTACTTTAGAAAAGTGTTTTGATCTCTGCATCTGTAAAATAAGGCAGTTAAGCAAAATAAGGCAGTCAGGAAAAATGCTTCTAAGATTGCTCTTTCTACTTTAATATTTTTAAAACCTGTGCAACACATTTCTTGATGCATCCACAAAGTATTTCTACCCACATTCTTTTACTTTCCAATATTCATTTGGCAGTAAACACGGAGTTATTGAAGGAAGGAAGCTCAATATTGGCTCCTTGCCTCCCTGCCCTCCATCTTAATTCTGTCTTGCTGTCATAATAAAGAATTAAATGCAACTTGATGGTTCTGGTTTGATTACTGAACTGTAAGCTCTGCTGGGAAAGGGACCGTATCTAATCTCCACAATGTATCACCCAGAAACATGGTTCCAGATCCTATGGGTGCTGATATGCCTGCTTGCTTAACTTACCATTTGGGTGCTCAACAGTGTTGAATCTGTGTGGTGACCTGTTGAAGGTGAATTGCTCAAGCTTGAGACAGGTAATTTATGATCTCTATTTGTGGCTATTGATTTTAATTACATATTGAATTTAAATAAATATTCTTACAAAGAATACATATAAAGAATATATGTTATATATAATCAAAGTTAGAAAGGAAGAAAACCCTAGCAATGACTTCTTGGTTATATTTCTAGTTTGTGTCATGATTTAGGAGACAACTTCTGTTGCTTTTGGCTTGCTGGGTGTGTGAATGCCTCCCCTGGTCCTATCTTAAAGTAAGGTGATTGGAGAGTAAGAGTCTTCTTTCCTGGTAGGCAGGGCATATACTTATTTTAATGTAAAGACTGATTGGAAATTGAAAATCCTGAATGCCTATGTGTTCCCTTCCATGGCTCAGTCCTCAGGGTGTTATGACCCCTATGTATAGAGGCTTGTGAGCACTAATTGGGAGGCTCCTTTAATTTAATTTATCTATTTAACTTCATTTAATCTCCAAAGATTAATTAAATGAGAATCTAAAAAATTAATACCTACATAGCTTTAACTTTATTTAACCCTAAAACAATGTAAGTTTTATCTTCTTTATAGCCTATAATATAAAAGGCTACATACTCATGTTTGCATATATATTACCAATAATACTCAGTTTCTACGTTTTAAAGTAGAGGGAATTTTAGACGCATATAAAGTTATCTCAGTAAATAGTCTTTCTAGATTTTTATGTTAGTCTTGTCTTTTAAATTTCTTCACCATCACCTAATTAAACAAATCTTTGAAGTATTTAAGGGGTTCAACCTGATTTGAATCGAAGTGCTTTGATTTTTCATTCCTATTTTATTGGTGTGGGCAGCACCTTATAGGACTTTAATAATGTGAAACTATAAACAACAGGATAAATAACAAGTGAAATGTGCTTATTTTTTTTTCAGGCACAGACAAAACTGATGGAGCAAAAGCACAAAGATTTTTACAATAGATCTTCCTGGCCATGTGCCTGGTTTAGGCCACAAAGCCTCAGACTGTGTTTTGTAGAGCAAGTGGAGGGTAGCAGCTCATTTGGCAATTGGGTTAATAGAGATCCCTTAAAACACTATTGACTTGATGTATATCTTTAGCCAAAAAGTCAGAAGATTAAGCCCAAAAGCCTTAATCTTACTGTATGTAGGTCATACTAAAATATCCAAAGCTAAATTTTGTCTGATGCCTATCCTCTTTGTTGAACACATTTAGAGCTAGACTTTTTCATTTAATATCTGTAGCCTACTCTGGGCAAGGGCAACCATCTCAATGTTTGCTATATGCTGATAAGACCAAGGTAGTTTTGAACAAATCATCATCATTGTTGACACTAGTAATAAAGGTATTTTTTAATTTTTATTGTGACCAAACTGAATTACAAATCTTTCACAGTAATATTTAAGGCATATAGTGACAATGAATGAAGAGCATTCCCACCATCATTGTTGTCCTCCCTCCACCCCTGTTTCTAGCATGCATCCCATGTCTCCCTCCTTGACCCCCATAATGTTAACACTAGCAATAATTTTATTATAAGTATAATAAATATAAATGGGAGGTTTTATATAAAATTCTGAGAATATTTAATATGAAATATAGAATTAGAAAACAGAATATACTTGAACTAGAAGGTACAAAGATAATTATATGGAGTAGTAAATGAATGTTATCAGTGAGTTGTATGGAAAATAAGAAGATGATAAGATAATAAGATGAGTTGAATGCTACATCACATTATCAGCTTTTGTGACATATTTGAATGAGTATAAAATAACTGGTCTAGTATAGGACATTCCAAAAGAGAAACTGACATGAAAATGAATGAGTTACTGGATTTTTTTTTAATAATCCAGGGGTATGTGTTTGGGAAAACCCAACCCGAATAGCAAATCAGTGTTTGGAGCATCTGACTTCTGGCCAACAGTTTTCAGGAAAGCACTTACAATAATGGTGCCCAGTAATAGGGTTTTAATTGTCCCCAGTAATAGGGGACAATTTTAAGATATTGGGTTAGAGAGATGAAATTGCGCGAAGATACAGTCACAATGTAGAGGTTTGTGGTTGTTGCAATGCAAATGTAACTTAGACCCAAACATTGGTCAAATTTAGCACTCTTGACATGAGTCAATTTACATAGAAAGGAAAATTTTATGGTACAGGAACTAGAATGTGTTTTAAACTTTCCACACTAATCTTCCTTTAACTGTTGTCTCTGCTGGGGACATATTTGATTGATACAGGATGTGGCTCTCTCTAGAATAATATTTTTCTGTGGAGGACCTCTAACAAATCTTCTTAGGGAAGAATTTAGAGGAATTATGTGCATTATCAGTGTCATCTGAAATAATTGGTGGAGAATGTCATACTCAGTAGGCAAGCTTCCCAATGAGCTGATCCATGCTTCCTGAATAATTATAGCTATTATTGGCATATTTGATTTATTTTAAAAATAATCTGCTACTCAAAATCAAAACTTATTTCTAGCTGGGTCTTGTTGATTTTTCTATATTTTTTCCTGATTCCATTAATGTTTTATTGATTTATTTTTTCCACACCTGTCTTTCTTTCAGTTGGTTGTTGTTGTAATGATCATAGTTGCAGACAGGCTTAGTTGTACTATTCACATATTCAGTGTTATAACCTTGCCTCAAGCTTTTTTATTTGTAGTACTTACTCAATGCTCAGCAGATGTCTCACTTTTTAGTTATGATGGTTATATGTGTCTGGTTATAGTGTTTGCTGGGTGTTTCATTAATAAGGTGTTTGCACATACCCAGGTAGAATGTGGTTGGAAACCACTTGTAGTGCCAGGGAAAACAGACAACAGAAATGCCAGAAACAAAGTGTAGAGCTGCATAGCCCATATGGTAGCATTAGGGGTCAAACTCCTGACTTCATACTTACAGTGGTTTTGCCATAAACTCTCTCCCATCCCATTTAATTTCTAACTTTAAGGTGCTATTAAGGTGGGTAGGGTAATTGCCTTGCAAATAGCTGATCTGAATTTTTATCTCCCTCAATTCATATGGCCCTTGAGCCTGCCAAGAGTGATCCCTATGTGTGTATTATACATATATATGCACACAAATTTATATACATAAATGGAGAGATAGTTTATATAATATATATAAACTCTAAATAGAGTGGTGTTATTTCCAAGGTGAAATAATGGTAGCTCTCATCTGTGAAAAGTGCTTTCACATAGAATCATATTTTATTTCCTCATTCCACATCTTTCTTCAAAGTGATCATGAAGGGGCCAGAGAGATAGAATGGAAGTAAAGCGTTTGCCTTGCATGCAGAAGGTCGGTGTTTCAAATCCCGGCATCCCATATGGTCCCCTGAGCATGCCAGGAGCGATTTCTGAGCATAGAGCCAGGAGAAACCCCTGAGCACTGCCGGGTGTGACCCAAAAACCAAACAAAACCAAACCAAATCAAAACAAAAAAACCAAAGTGATCATGAAGCAAAAAAATTCTATTTGGATTTTGAGTCAGAGGTAATTGTAAATTGTTTTATACCTATAACCCACCATGAATTCACTAGTCAGTTGATATCTGTTGTTCTAAGGAATATTGGCTAAAAATTTGAACTTGATTCCTTTTCTCCCCCAGTGCACAAGTTTTTCTACTCGTACCTGTAAAGGACACAGGTTTGCGGCCAAAGTCCATAGATCAATCTGGGTGATTTGTGAATACCAAAGGAAGCCACATTTTACCTTCTGGAATTATTATTACTATTACTATTATTATTATTATTATTATTATTTTGATTTTTGGTTTTTGGGTCATACTCAGCAGTGCTCAGGGGCTACTCCTGGCTCTAAGCTCAGAAATCGCCCCCGGCAGGCTCTGGGGACCATATGAGATGCTGGGATTCAAACCACCATCCTTCAGCATGCAAGACAAATGCCCTACCGCTATGCTATGTCTCTGGCCCCTGGAATTTTTATTCTTTATGTATGGGAACTCTTTAAAGGTAAAAAGAGGAAAGCGGGTATTTTATTTCTGAACCTAGAGTAGGTATTTGATTTTAAATTTCCTAAATTAAGGATTCCAATATTGGGTTGAAGCTCACTCCCTGTGTTAGAGTAACTGACCCAAATATAAAGAGAAATTCATATTGCTGAGAAAAAAATGAGGATGAACCACGATAGAGCTTTATGTCCTCTTAGTTTCTGGTCATTTCAATAACTAGGAATTGATTGGAATCAGACATCTTTGGTTTTTGTGGAGTTGAGTGACAATTTAATCATTAAATAGCCAAATTGCAGAAAAATAATGGTTATTTAAGGTTATTTACTAGAAAAAAACCAACTTAAATCACTTCAATATCCTCTGTTTGCCTATGAAAATTGAGTGATTGATATGGATAATAATAAAAAATTTCTCTCACATGATTCTCCAGAACACCAGCAGAACACTCAGAGGCCAAATAAATAATTTCAGCGAAAGGTCTCTGCATTATTTATATTAAACCAGTTTTGGAGGCCTTTATTATCACTTTAATCTATTCCATCAGAAAACGGTGCACAGGGCCCCCACCTTTTTCAACAGGTACATTGTTTCTAGATTTAACCTATGCTGAATATTTTCTGATGGCTGAGAATTCAACCCCTAACAATTTGGCCTGGATTTATTCAACTCTACTACTTGACAATTCTGTATCACAGTGATATCAAAGCCAGATATAATGAGTCCTGCCCCATATCTCTAGCCTCTCTTCTGTGTTTGCACCTCTCTCTGTCTAGAATTTTTGTGTTTCTCTGAACTTCCAAATCACCTGTTATAAAATGCCCATCACTCCATCTCAGCTGTTCCCTTGTATTATTTATAATAGACCCAGGAGAAAATGTTCATTCACATCAGAAAGATATCATGTCAGAGAGGAGAGAGACTGACAATGCCATTTGGAGTAAAAACCTGTAACATTAAAAAAAAAGTACTGAACAAGGACTGTAGCAGAAGGTGACAATTGAGCGTGAACATGTGGCTGCCAAGAGAAGAGTCATCTGTGCTGATGACAGGCCCGGAGCATTATTGAATGGGATCCAGGAACTTGGGAAATTGCTTGTTTTTGTGTAAGAGGATTGTTCAAGAATAAGCAAGCTAAAAAAAAGTTTTTATCACTATTTTCTCCAGGACTAAATAATTAAGTGAATTATCTTTGGAGAACTATGACAAAGAAGGAGACACTTGGGGCAAATGAAAGCTTTCTGATTGATCTTGTCCAATCAATATGAACTCCAGGGGTCCCTGTTTAGTGAAAAAATTCAAAAGGCTTCTGTCATTCCCACAAGCTTTCTGAAAATCTTACATAAATTCTTAACAACAGATGGATTTGTTTACTTCAGATTACGTGTGAATTCTCCATTTAAAATGACCTTGGGCCTTGGGCCCAGGACTCAGGTGGCTAAATCTCTTGTTTCTAGAAATAGTAAGGATGCCATCAATAACTCAGAAAATGCACCAACTTACTTTCTACCTTCAGAATTGGGGAGCTGAGTTCCCAAAGACTCACAGTTTCAGTTTAAAGTTCAGCATCATTTCTTACTAGTGGAATATTATGGGCTTCCATGATTGATGGGAAAGTTTTCAACTTTTTTTTATAAACGTATTTTTAAGTTTAAGTGAGATAAGAACATGTTCTATTTGTAAGACAGAAACTGTGACTTTCAAAATTGTAACCTTTCTCCACCCATCCCTTAACCCTAGACTTGGGCTTCTTCTAAGCTACCATATTTGAATATGTGGCCTGGTCATCAATCTGGTTCCATAATACCTTGCCCTTTGAGTCAGATTGCCTCTTCTTTCTCTTTTTAGTCCCCACAAAAGTCCATTATTAAACCCTGTGGTTTCTGTTCCCTGAATATCTCTTAAATCTCTCTCTTTCTTCCCATTAGTCTGTCTAATGTGAGCTATTTTTTTCTCTTTTCCAACTATTGCAAGAGATTTCTAGTGCCTCTTCAGTTAATCTTGCTCCACAGATCTGCCTAGGCACTGAAACCTATTGGTATCTCTCCTGTGCTAAAATGTTTCACTGGTTTCACTTGTGACTTTCAGTGTTTCTCATGACCTGGCTCCTTCCAACTGCTCCAGCTTCATCCAATTCCATATTTCCTTTCTCATTATGTTGGTTTTTCTTTGACAATAGTTATGCTCCTTTTTGCCTTTGATTAAAGAACAGATGATCTTTTCTCTATCAGGAACTCTTTCCTATCCTCTTTTTTCTATTTATCAAACCAATCCCTAGTCAACATTAAAATTTAGCTTCATCCCTGGACTGTGGCTTTAGTGGTAGGATGCCTTTATTGTTTGAAAACATCCTTGAGTTTTATCCCTTATCATAGCCTCACCAGGTGCAATACTAGGTCCACAATAAGTTCAACATCTAGAATATCTCCATAATATATGTAAGCACCACAACCAAGTCAGGGACTTCTGGCACCTATATCAGAGAGCTTCCTGACAAAGACCCCTCCCCTCAGAGATTGACAAGAACAACAACAAAGACCTTATGTCCTACATTGGAATTTCTTCAATCATTCACAATGGATTGAAAGTTGTGGTAGAATATATCTCGTTAATGATTAATAATATAATGCCATTAGTGGTCGTCTAGATAGGGAAAAAGTAGGATGTTGCCTTGTTAAAATGACCTGTAACATGTTACATAACAGTAAATAATTTTATATAAACAAGAAATAAATAATTTATGTATATCCTTAAATGTGCTTTTCATGTAGCAGCACATCATAACAGTGAATTGGGAGGTAAAGGAATATCTTGTTATTACAAAGGAGCGTGTGGGATATGAAGGAAATTTTAATCAATCCTAATTTCTCTCTCTTTTTTGGGGGGTGCATACCTAGCAATGCTCAGTGGTTACTCCTAGCTCTGCGCTCAGAAATTGCTTCTGGCTTGGGGACCAGATGGGATGCCAAAGATTGAACCCATGTCCATCCTGGGTTAGCCACATGCAAGCCAATGCCCTACCTCTGTGGTACCAATCCAGCCCTCTAAATTGTCTCTTGAGATTAATTTCTGAAGCTTAATAAAATATAAACTCTATTGTCTTTTTTATCTGCCTGTCTCTCTGTCTCTCTCTCACCCTCTCTCTCAATCTGAGTTAAATCTTTCCTGGACAAGTTTGGTTATAAGATCATCCTGTGAAAATTTCTCTGTGGTCATTTTTATTCAAATATAAATGTAATTGTAGTTATCTTCCATGTGGCACCTTGAAAATCTTTCTCGTGGCTTGTGTCTTCTTTATGTATATCATACACATATTATATATCATACATGTATGATATTGTGGAGCAATGCTAGAAGCACATATTTTATACTGTATTGCACTTAATTACATGCACAGCAAATATATTCATGAGTAACTAGAAATGATTAATTGTCCATCCTTAGATGTGTTTTTCATGTAGAAAAAGCCTATGTTATGTAAGTAAATTGGGTATTATCTTGTCATAAGAGATAAATTCTCAAAAGCATTTCTGGTGACATTTTACATGGTGACTTTTACAGCCATCATGAGTCATAGTTTTATTTTTTAAGAAATATTATTGGGTAAAAATTTTGAGCAAAAGATGAAAACATTAGTTAACCTGCTACATATTCCAGTTATAGAATCACTCTTGGTGATATGCCTTGAGCTGAATCTCAGCTGCTATACTAAAAATTTTGTTGCTATAAAAATGAGTAGCTGGGTATCTAGAGAGATACTACAGTAGGTATGGTGCTTGTTTTGCACATGGTGGACTTGGATTTGATTCTAGGAACCCCTTATATTCCTCCAACCAGTGCCAAGAGTAAATTATAAGCACAGAACAAGGGGTAATCTTTGAACATCGTCAGGTGTGGGCCCCTCAAATACTTTTAAAATGGGTGAGAAAAGTTGTGCCCACACAATTCACTTTAGTGAAATGTACATCATTTCTTCTCACAAAATACCATGGATTCTGGTGTCTCTAGATTGCTCCCAGACTAGTTTTTTTAATCCTGTTTGTTGTCATTCTAAGTAATAATTGTTGTTGGTTTGATAGAAACATTGTCATCATTCTTGCAGTGCAGTGTGTCCTTGGGCATTTAAACATGATTCAATCCAGCTTACAGTCTTTTGAAAGACAGATGGATGGAGGATTCAATTGATTGTGTGACAATAATACTCATCATATTCTTGGAAGACTTTAATGGTTTCATTTATGTCAAGCAGTGACAGTCAACCAACCTGTCTGAATATCTCACTGATGAATTTAATTTACCCTTTTGAGTAAAGATTGATTTGAGGGAGATAATTTTATTATATTTATTATTGCAATATTGGCTTTCAGGGAGTTCTTTGTTTTGATCTATTTGCTTCTAGTAGAAGTTCCAATAATACTAGATTCACTGAAACAACATTTAACCTATATATCACACTTCCCAAAAGCACTTTTATTAAAATTCCATTGCTATTATTTTCTTATTAGCAATATAAAATTATGGTTAATTTATACAGTTGCCCAATTAGATGTTCAACTCCTAGGGTATCTAGGGTTATTGCTATTGCTCTCTTAATGGTTTATAGCTGCTTATTCTTGACACATTTATTTTCTCTGCAAAAGGAATAATAAGATCATAAAGTCAACAAATGTCGGTCATATATATATATGCCCAGTATTGTCTAGGATCTAAGGGAACTTTCTATACATCCAGGCAAGTGTTAAATATAAAAAGCTGTTATCCAGTATAGATTACTTATTGTTAATTTTTAAGTTTGTGGTTCAAATAGCGGAGAGCTGAGGAAATGATAAAAAGTTTAAAAGAAAGTCAAGGTTGAGGAGTGACAGCATCCATGTTGTCAAGGATTCAGCAGCTGAAGGGGATTTAGGACAAAATATAATAAAAGAAGAGATCATCATAGACCTTTAAGAGACCCACTTTTAGCAAGGGATTTGTAATGAACAAACAGGAGAAATTTGGGGGCAAAGTGTGCTGATTATGGAAGGCTTTTATTGTTGGACAGGACTTGATTAGGAGGGACATGTAAGAGGATTTTTGGCTTTATGTGGAAAGACTATGGGAAGGCATTGATGATTTTGACCCAATCCCTAATATTAAAAAGAATTATAATGATGCCTTGTAAGGAGCTTCAGCTAAAACCTTAAATAAATTAAAGCTGAATGAAAAATTTAAGTTTAGGAATGTTTATCAGTTAACTTAAAAAGTTTTAAGCCTTCTTTCTAGAGATGACTGAGAATTAGCTTAATGTCATTCCTCCTTCTTTATCTTGCCCTTTATATGTTCAATTATAGGAGATTTGCATTTGAAAAGTTTTATTATATATTCCAAGTAGGAAAATTGCACATTGTTGATAAATGTGTCTTTTATAATCTTTCCTGTTATTGGAACACTGCTAATTTTATTAACACTTCCTCAAAGGAAAGATGAAAGTGAAATAAATGCCTGTGCAAGCCCTTCATTATCTTGTCTGCCCTTGTCTTCCCTATTTTGCCAAAATTCTAATGGAAAAAAAGGGGGCTGCCCAGCAATTTTCTTTTCATCTAACATTTCACAACTCCTTTGGTCCATTGCTATAATGAAAATTGGCAGCTCTTGAGAATAACAGTAACTTATTCAGAGGAGAGCACCTGCTATGTGGACCATGAACAGCAGTGGATCATATTTGTCTCTAGCACAAATATGATGGCATTCTTCAAATGGATTAGAGGCAACTTTGTTAGATGCCAGAGGTTAGTTAGTTTTAGTACAAGAGATGGCAAAGCATTCTCTCCCAAATGCCCAGTCATCAATCTTCTTGCTCAAAATGATCAGAAGTCTGAGGTATAAAGTCTAACATACTGCAAGAGCACGACCATTTCTCTTTGGACTTTTCAGAAAGAAGACAGGGCATTATATGTCTTACCAGCATTAAGATCAAAGACTATTATATCCTTACCTAGTTTCTTCTTTTCTTCATTACCATTCACCAGTAATGAAAACAACATGTTTGATTTATACTAAATAATGATGGTACTATGAGTCTTTATCATATAAATAGTATTTTAATAAGTATATTGGGTCAATGCTGAACTTTGGAGTGACTAACGTAGGTCTCTACATATTGCAATAATATTGCCATTATGGATCAGAGTCTAATAACTTGTATTTGGAATTTATCTGAAACAGTAAATATGATGCACTCTTTTCTTTTTAACACCGCATTATATTGCCTAATGGTTTCACCCATAACTTTAAACCAGCTTTTCTTTAAGTGACCTTCTACTGTGATCTATTAATAAGGTCTACTTTCAAAGCATATGAAATGCTATCAATGGACAAAATAAAAAAGAATAAAGTAGTATTTCAAAATATAATTACTATGTAATTTCACCAATACTATAGCACTATATCTCAAGATTACAGACTTGATTAAGAAAATGTGCTATGAGGTATATACATTATTTAATATATGTTACAAATAAGTGATAAATAATTAACAATATCCTGGGATTTCAAAGTTAGACAATAACTTAAATTTGAATTCTTCTACCTTGAAGTAGTAACTGAACATCTAAGTTTCCTCAAAGCAAAAGAGGATTGGAATATTCATTTCATAGATGTTTGTTTGTATTAAACTTTCTGGAAGGAAGAATCGATTTTATTTAATATATATGTATACTGACCATGCCACTCATTTATCCCTTATCTTATAGGAAAATTTATTAAATGATAAATATTGATAGCAATGTAATATTGTTACTATAAAATATTTTTATCTTATTTCTATACATTAGTGGATTCTACGAAAACATCTTTTTATTGTACTTTTGCTCTTGGAATTTCTCTATATGTTTTTTCTCTTTACAGTCACTTTCTACTTTGATTTTAATATACTTTATTTTCTTTTTATTTATATCATGTACTTTAACATTGAAGGATGAGCACAAAAGTGGGTTTGTTTTCTCAACTTCTGGAGGAGTACAAACAAAGTCTATATAGCTATATGGGCAAAACCACTTTTCTCTAAACTGGACATTTGGTTAATTTCCTTGGTATACAGGTCCAAGTTCTGAGGCTTCTCTGGAGTTTCATCTTCTCTAAAGGGAGCAATTGATTACTACCTAGAAAGAAGTTATTCATCCTTGTTGTTTCCACCATCACTTCCTTTTTTTCTCTCTCTCTGTGGGCACTTTCTTTTCCTATGGAATGAAAGAGAACATATTTTTATGATGAAATTAGACAGTTTCCTCTCCTGCTTTCTGAATTAATTATGTTTCAGGCTAGTGATTCTCTGCTACGCTGTCAGGATCAACGAAGGAAAAAATAAGGATTTATCTGAGGAAAGGACTAGCAGATTACATGTACGTTTAGAAGTACTGTTAATCATAGCGTACTCGCTGTTATCATGGTGTAATGTTAAAAGAAAGCAAACAAAAATTTGTTATTTTCTTAAACAAAATTGTAGAAACTAAGCTAGTCCAATCAGTCTGAATTTGTGGAAATAGTCTAAGGATAGATCTTATCCAAAAATAAGTGATAGTCAGTTGGAGAGCTTAATATCTGGTATTTTGGGGGATAGGTAGAGGAGAAATCATGACAGTATTACATTCACTAAAGGGGGATAGATTTTTTTTAATTGTACCGAAATTGTTGAGTAATACTTTTCTTTATCATTCTATAAAAAGTTATCTCAAGTAAAAGTTTGACCTGGGGCCCCCAAGAAAACACATTCCTTAAAAGTACACATCTATTGTATTTGGAGGCTCTAATGTGATATTAACCTGGCCAGCACCAAAAAACATATAAAGTCTCAATCATGGTGAGAACAACTTTGTACTTCAATGTAGAGAATAAACTTTGTACTTCAATGTAGAGAATAAATGAGCAACTACAACATATACCGGTAACTTAAAACTTGATATCCTCTAGGTGTTTGTCTTTTTTCTTAACATCACTTGTTATTTCATTATCCTTTAGGTAAGATAGAAAACTGTTAGTTTTGGTCATTTCAATACAATTCTAAACAGGTGTTACTGAAGCAAATTGTCCAGATATTGATAATTTGAATATCTAGTGTTGTTTCCATTTTTTTCTTTTCTTTTTTTTTTTGGGGGGGGTCACACTCTGCAGTGTTCTGGGTTTACTCCTGGATCTGTGTCCCCTAGACTACTAGTGTAACAGGTCCATTTTATGTTTAGCTTGTTATAATTTGGTTCTCTTGATTCTATTGTCATTGACTTTTGTTTGGGTATTTAGATCTACCCATTTTCCTCCCACTCAATGCTCCTGAGACTACTTGGTCCCTGGGTCCCATCCACTATTTTTTCTTTTCTAAATTTGTAAAAAGACATAGAAATATGAGGAAGAACAAAATGTTTCTAGTTCTAAGGTTCTATCAAAAACATAGTATCCCCTATCTAGAAGATATAAATAAAATTAAAAGAAGAGGGGAAAAAAGAGGTTAGATGTGGCAAATTTTTTCCCCATAGATGCAATAAACATTGGGAAATTAGAAAGAAAATCCCCTTCGCTAAGAGATACAGGTTGTCTCCACCCATAAAGCACACTGTCAGAAGATCGACTACAGGTTCCAGGCATGTTGGATGTCCATCTCCAGAAAAAGTTCTGCTCAGTCGCGGTTGTCAAAGTCAGTCTTCTATAATTAGAAATCTTGGTTTTTGCACAGATCCTAGGACAAAGCCTAGGATAAAGTCTTTATTTATGGTCTCAGGAAAAGTTCTGCTCAGTCAAGGTTCTAGTCAGTCTGCTGTAATTAGAGATCTTGGTTTTTTACACAGATCCTAGGATGGAGCATTTCTGATGTGGTGAGTTAGGGCAACCTTCCCTTAGATCAAGTTATTGCTGTTTCCTCATAGTCAGGATGTCATGTGAACCTACCCTGGAACAGTTGGGCCTCGTGCAGCAGGCATTTGATTACTGGTGCTGGTACTGAAAATTGTGCCGGTTCCAATGCTGAGATCTGAGGTTCGGGATTGTACAGTTGATGTTTAATCAGTTGAGGTTCAAGTCAAGTCACCATGGCAAATGTTCATGAAAGGCTCCCCTGCACTATAAACTTTATGAGTTCCTATCCCTATTTGATAAGAACTTCTTTCTTTTCTTTCTATTCTCATTTTAGTGTGCTTTTGCAAAAAGGAACAATGCCACATGATACTCTTAGGGGTAAAAACAGTAAGCTAAACAATATCTATAACCTGATTTTAATCTGAGCCATATCCCAACAAAGACTTTTGTACTGGAATTTCCTACTAAACAGATCCAAGAAAGGGATGGGTAAACTAACTACATATGGAAATAGAGGCTAAGAATTATAACCATGAAGGAAATGCATCTACAAAAACAAACAAAGTAAATATAGATATCTTTTTTAATTCTTTCAAAATAGCCAGGATGGAGTGGGGGGAGTTAATTCAGAACATTTTCATTCCACTCCATGGTTTGTGGAGTCTGAAATCAAGGATCAGGTAGTGTCCTTGATCTGAGGGCCTCTTGGGAGTTGAATCCTGTAGCAAGCAACAGTCCACAGTGTTGGGGAGATGGGAAGAAAAAATGGCCACATAAAATGGGTCTGTGTTATTATAGATACAATAAAATTAAAACACCAAAAGATCCTAATAGTGAACACTTTAGTGTGAGTCCTTGGCTTTTGAATGCATAATGCACCTGTTTTGTGGATAAAATTATTAGAACATTATTATTATAGGTCTCTGTGATGAGATGTTGATTGAACACCTGTTCAGTCTAAATAACTATATCTGTTGCTACAGGTTTCTTTAAAGTATATGTTTCTCCTCTTCCACTGAGTTTGTTTCCTTCTCTTCATTATTCCCTGACACCTAAGGTATTGGAGATATCTACCTATTAGACTATTATGTTTCTTCATGTTGATATTCTAAACACCACATATAAGTGATACCATTCTGTGTTTACTCTTCTTCATCTGGCTTACCTCTTTTAACATAGTATCTTCTAGACCCATCTATGCTGCTGCAAATTGAATGGTTTTTTCATTTCTTACTGCTATGTAGTATTACATAGTATATATCTATATATGTATATATATACATATACCACATCTTAATGATAAACTTGTCTGTTGATGGGGATATAGGTTGATTCTAAGTCTTAGCTATTGGACTGAGTGCTGCAATGAATGATGGTGTGCACACATCCTTTTTGAATAAAGATTTTCTGTCCTGGGGATAGATACCTAAGAGAGGGATTGATGGGTCATAGGACAGCTCAATTTTTAATTTATTGAGAGGTTTTCATTAGGGATTGCACCTGGAAACATTTTCACAGTAGTGAAAGAGTTCCTTTTTCACCACATCCCCACCAACAGAGATTGTTTCCATTATTTTTTATATGTGCCATTCCTCACCAGTGTAAGATGATATCACATTGTTTTCTTGATTTAGATGCTGAATATTTTTGTGTCTGTTGGCCAAAACAGAGAAGTGTCAGAGAAGTGTCTGTCCATTCCCTCTCCCCATTATTGAATTTTTTTAATATTGTTAAGCACTCACTTTGTGAGCATTTTATCTGATCTGTTGAGTGCAAATATTTTTCCCAATTATTTAGCCATAATCTAGTTTTAGCCCATGTTTCTTTTGCCATATAGAAACCTTTTAGTCTGATGTAGTCCCATTTATTCAGATTTGATAATAAGGTTCTTGCCATTGGCATCTTATCATCAAAGATTTTTTTGAGGTGTACCTATGTTTTCCTCAATAAACATTTTCAAAGAACCAACTTTTTCTTTCATTGATCTTTGAATTATTCTTTGGATTTCCCCTTAACTGATTTCTGCCCTAAATTTGTTATTTTCTTCTGCTACCTATTTTTGGCTCATTTTGTGATCATTTTCTAATATTATAAGTTGTGTCATTAAGTTATTTATGTAGGCCCATTCTTCCTTCCTGATGTGTTCTTGCAAAGCTGTAAATTTTCCTAAGTACCACTTTTGCCGGTTCCCACAAATTCTAATAATTTGTGTCATCATTATCATTTGTTTCCAGGAATATTTTGATTTTCTCTTTGATTTAGTCTCTAACTCATTGATTCATTGGTTATTCAGTAGTGAGCTGTTCAATTTCTAGGTGTTAAAGTTTTTCCTCTGTGTCTGTTTGTAGTTCACTTAGAATTTCAGTGCAATATGATCTGAGAAGGTAGTTTGTACAATTTCTATCCTCTTGATTTTATGGAGATATGTTTTATGGGCCAATATGTGGTCTATCCTGAAGAATGGCCCTTGTGTACTGAAGAAGAATGTGTATCCAGTTTCTCAGGGTGGAGAGTCCTATATATAACTGCTAGGCCACTTTTTTCCATTTCTCCTTTTAGAGCTAGTATTTTATTGTTAGCTTTCATTCTAATGGATCTATCAAGGAGTGACAATGCAATGTTGAGGTCTCTCCACTATTGATGTCTTCTTTCAGATTTGTCAACAATTGTTTTAAATATTTTCTGGTCTCTTATTGGGTGCTTATATATTTAGGAGTGTGATTACTTACTGTTATACATATATCTTTATCATTACAAAATTTCCATCTTTGTTCCTTCTAAATTTTTTAAGTCTAAATTTGTGTCATCTGATATTAATATAGCCACTCCAGCATTTTAACGGGGTTGTTTTCTTGGATGTTTGTCCTTCAACATTTGATTTTAAGTCTGTGTTTGTTTTGACTATTCAGATGTGTTTCTTGTAGGCAGCAGAATGTTGAATTCAGCTGTTTGATCCATTTTGCTACTCTGTGTCTCTTAGCTGGTACATATATTCTGTTGATATTTGGAGATATTGTCATAGAATTTAGTGTCATCTTTGTGTAGGAGTTTAATGTGTCTGTTGGTCTGCCTTATTTTAAAGTAGGCTTCTCAGTTAGTCTTTTAAGGCTGGTTTTGAGTCTAAAAAGTTTCTGAGCTGCTGTTTATCCATGAGGCTATGCATCCTTTCTTCAAACCTGAATGTGACTCTGGCTGGGTGAAGTATTCTAGGCAAAGCATTCATTTAATAGACTTTTGTCACTATATTCTACCACTGCCTTCAGTCCTTGAGGGTCTCTTGTAAAATCTGCTGTAAATCTTAAGGATGCTCCTTTAAATGTAATTTCCCTTTTTGGTTTTGATGCTTTCAATATTCTATCCCTATCAGTGGGATTTGTCATTGTGACTAAGATCTGTCTTGGGTGCTTTTCTTCAGATCTCTTTTAGCTGGTCCTCTTGAGGCATGCAGGATTTGGTTTCATGCAGTCTTTAATTCCGGGACTTTCTCTGTAAAGATGCCCTTGACTTGATTCTTCATGGGCATTTCCTTACTGGGTCTCTGGGACTCCAGTGATTCTTATGTTCTTTCTGTTAAGTTTATCAAAGACTTTTATTTTTGTCTGTCCACATTCTTTGAGAATTTTTTTCATTGTCAAATAATTTGCTTTCAGGCTCTTTTCCAACCTCTTCTCTTGTATTGAGTTGTTATGAATCTCATCTCACTGATTTGGTCCTCAGCTGCTATTACTCTGTTGGAGAAACTTTCCACTGAGGTTTTCATTTCATTTACCAAGTTTATCCATCCTGGTATTTCAGTTTGGAGTTTTCTCATTTCTATTTTCCATATCCTCTTGAATATTATTTGTGGTTCATTCATATCAATCTATGCTTTCTTTGAGTTCTATGAGGATCCTCCATATATCTTCTCTAAACTCCTTATCTGAGAGGCTAAATAAGTGGTTGGCATTTTTCGGATCATCAGAGTTGCCATCTTCATTCTCTATTGCAAGCTGTTGGCCTACATTGTTTCCTCATTGTCATGCCTGTAGTGTGATGTTTCCTGTGTGTTGTGCTAGGTCTCACTGACTAGGAGATGTGTGCAACTGTGGAGTGAAGTGGAGTGGCCAGGCTCCTCTGGGCTCTGCCTTTCATGATAGATACAGCTCACCTCAGTTGACATAGTTTATGTAGGCATTTTTGGGCAGGGTTTGTTCCAGCATTGGAAGCCATGAATTTTGTTCAGCAGCCACATTGAGAAACCTTAGTAATTTTTTTCAGACTAGTATCTACCTTTTCCTGTTCTCTATCTGTTTTCTTCTTCTCATCTTGGAACTCCTTGATCTCTTGTTCAGCTTCTGTTATTCTGCTGTTCAAAGATTCTCTTGAGTTTTATACCACTTATTATGTTCTCAATTTCTGCCATTTTTGACTATAGTAGTTTTTTCTTTTTTAATTCTCATACTTTTATCTTTTGCTGACCATCTGTGCTATCATTTCTTTAAATACATTAAACTTATATTATGACTAAGTACATTGAGGATTTAGTGGTATTGTTTTATGTCTTCAGTGATACTACTTTTGCTCATTAAGCTTAGTAAACTTCTACATGTTTTCCTTATTGTTCTTCTACTGTTGCTGTACTGATGATATCTTTGTAGCTAGACACCCTGGAGTTAAACTGGATGTTGCTCTCTGTGTTCTCTGCCTATCTTCACAGAATTCAGAAAAAGTAACTGTGAGTAACCCTTAATTTGTTGAGTATATCTGTTTCACAGCATGAAGCTGTGGTGTGTTCCCTTAATATTGCAGAGGTCAGGTATGGAGGAAGTTGGCACTATCCAGTAGAGAGTAGCTCTATCTCCTGGTCTGGAATAGGTTCAGTGAAGTCAGTTGAAGGCAGGACTACTCTGGAATGGTGAAGCAGCAACTGAAGGTCAGTTATGAAGACTTCTGATTAACATGGTCAACTCCCTTCATCTATGCTTAAGTTATATTATGGGGAGTAAATGTGGAGAAAGCATCATAGTATGAAAACCATATTAGAGTCCTACAGACATGTACATTAATTGTGGCTTTGAAATTTTAAAATGAGTGATTCAGGCAATATATCTAAATTTCATAAATAAGTCTCTTTAAAGTATTTTTTGTTAATATTATTTGTAAAGTTTATACATTTTAATATTACAGTATCTTACCTCTATATGTATATAAGCTTCTGTATGCCAAACACAAAAGAACCAGTGCTTATCACTCCCATGATAAAATTGCCCTGCTCCCATTTACTTGGAGCCCTTTATTCACCCACTCTTTATCTACCATCATATTTTTCACAGAATGAAAGAGAAATTTAAAAATCAATTTTTATTGCTTTTCATTGTTTTATATCACAGGATTTTAGGAGCAGTCCCACACTCCTTTATGTGTGTAAATCTTACAATGTCAACTACTAAAGTTCTAGTGTTATCACATTATCAAAACGACCCTCTCTAGCAATTCCTGCCACTCTTTTCCTTTTCTCTCTGGAAACCACATTCTAAAGTTATTTTTACTTTGATTTGTGCTTTTGTTTTTTTGGGTTATTTATATTTCTCCCAAGAGTGAATTTATCATGTAAGTGTATTTCACTTTTAACCTATTTCATTTAGCTTGATCTACCTCAAATTCTATCTATATTGTTACAAAAGGCAAGATTGTTTTTTGAGTTACATTCCTCTGAGTATATTTACCACATTTTCTTTATGTAGTCATTTATGAATAGTATTTAGGTTATTAATGTTTAAGCTATTGTGAATGATGTGAGATAAACATAAGGTTGCCTTTACATTTTGGATCAGTGTTGTCAACTTATTCAAATATATAAGAATCATTTCTACTCCATGTGCTGAGGCATAGCTCCTGATTATGTTCTGGGGACCACATGTAGTGATGGGGATTTAACTAGAATGACCATTGGTTAGGTATGTACCTTAATCCATGAATTTTTCTGACCCATGGAATTTAAGAATTTTCAGAGAGGCCACATTAATCACATTCTCATCAATAATCTAAGTTTCTTCTCTTTCACTCTCACCAATGCACATTGTTTAAAGTATTGATAAGCATGGGTATATTGATATGACCATTAGGTATGATTTGATATTTCATTATTGTTTTGATTTACATTTTTCTAATATAGAAGTTGGAAATTTTTTGGGTGTCTCTTGGCCATTTTTATGTCTTTCATTGCATTAGTGTCTGTTCAAATATCCAGTTAATATTTATTTTTATTGAGTTGCTTGGTGTTATATACATAATGTTAATTTTGAGTCTCTGGGTCCTTATGTGGGTCCTTTATGTAGAACATTTGTATTATCTAAAGACATGCTTGAGTGTGCTTATAAAATACCTGGTATATAACTCAGTTCAGAAGTTCATTTTTTATTATGCACATTGGCTAAATTCTATGGCTAATTTAAAAGTTTATCTGATTGAATGGTATGCTTAATATATTAATCTGTTAAATATAAATTCTTACACTGATCTCAAAGCATCATTTGTGAAATCCTTGCTTATTGTATATATAATCATATTTACTAATCAAAAATGTTTTTTTGTTTTGGGCTACACCTGCTCTGACAGGGGCTTACTCCTGGATCTCTGCTCAGGAATCACTCCAGGCAGGGTTCATCGAATCATATGGGATGCTAGGGATCTAACTCAGGTTGGCAGTATGCACGGCAAACTCTCTTTCAATTGTATTATTATTCCAGTCCCTAATCAAACAAATTTATACACTAATATTCTCAAAAAAGCAGTTCTACAGTGGCTAAGGGAGGTCAACACTGGTGATGGGAATTGCCCTAATTCACTGTCATTATTTACCTTATATAACTGTGAAAGACTTGTAATTCACTTGGTCTCAATAAAAATTATTTAAAGAAATCAATTCTACCCTTTTAGATAATTATATAGAAATACATTACTGTATACAAACACATACATTTTCATTCTAGATCTCGACTAAATTTGTTTTTAGAACTGACCAATAAGACATGGTGCACAAAGGACTTGGGTAGAGGGGCAGAGAAGCTGATGCTGCTTATATATATCCCATTGATGCTGTGGCTCTGATCACCAATGAGTCAACAAGGGAATATGTTTGCTGCTCACAGGAGTATTATCAGTTCTGTATCCACATCTGTTCTAGCAGGTACAAATATGTTGGAGTGAGCAGCCACTCTTTGGAGCCTCTTACATTGCAAGGCCCAATTCCTTAGGTAGTGAAGTGATGGTGTGATATGAAGACAGGTATTTACCTAATGCTAGGTAGAGCTGATGTATGAGAGCCCCAGAATTTATTATTTGTTCTCACCCTTCATAAAGTTATGCTGTGTCTTTCACACATCCATGAAACACTATACAGATTCATAGGGTGGTTACAATGTATCTGGCTCTTTTCTCTGGGAACCATGGTGTAAATTAAGATATAAATTAAGATATAAGTGACATTTGTAGTCCTATAACATTTTGTTTTTTTTTTTTTTTTTTGATTCTGCTGTTGTGGGCTGACTCTAGCTGATTGACTGTCTGGAATTTTGTTGTTTAGTACGTGAACCCCTGTATTTTGGCTTCTGGTAGGTAAGAGTCTAAATGTGGAGCACAGAAAGTAAGAAGAGTGTGATGCTAATGAATTATAGTTGTCTTTGATAATGATAGAATAATAGATTAGGTGGGATGACCACTATATCTGTGTTTCAAAGTTAAATGTGAAATATCAACTTTTTTTCTCAAGAAAATTATCTTTACCTTGTTTGTTTTTTCTCACTGCATGAAGCATATATATTCATTTAAAAGCAATTACACAATGGCAAATGGCGAACATTAAAAAAAAACATTTTTATTGATTGATTGGTTGGTTTTGGAACCAAATCCAGAGGTACTCTGAGGTCACTCCTGACTTCTGCACTAGAAACTGCCCCTGGCAGGCTGGGGGACCATATGTGATGCCAGGAATCGAACCGAGTCGCTCCTGGGTCAGCCGCATACAAGGCAATTGCCCTACTTCAGTTCTATCTCTGGCTCCTGGCAAACATTTTTTTAAAAAAAAAATGTAAAAGTCACCTGCAATGTTTAGGAAACTTTTTAATGTTTAGCTACAGAAAGAAACTAATTTAATTAAAATTTTTAACTTGTTTTTGCTATGTTAAAATGATGTATGTTCATTGCTCTGCATATTGCTTTACTCAGTGAATACATTGTAAAGATCTTCATGTTTACAAATTAACATCTGTCTCATGGGTTCTCAACAACAGCATTACTGACCTTTTATGATATACAGGGTTTTTGTTTTGTTTTGTGGTGAATTAACTGTCTAGTACCTTGTATTTTTAGTTGTCAGATTTCTACTAGATTGCATTTAGACCCAATTCTCTCTCAAACCATCCAAGTCAATGACAACAAATATGTTTCTGGACAGCACCAAATGTCCACTAGCAAGATAAATATTACTCCTGAATAGGAGTCACTGATTTGATTTTTTTTAGTAGCAACATAATTTTACACAGTAAATGAATGAACACTTTAGAGAACATGTTTGAACCAATTTATATTTTCTGCTAGTTTAGTAGTGGGTGGGGATATAACGTAGGAGCCATGATTGTAAATCTTTATATGTGTCCAATATTCAGTTTCTTTAATATTTTCAAAAATAAAAATATTCAATAATAAATATGCTCAAAGTTAGAAAATAGAACCATTTTTTGGAAGTAAGTAGAAGATAAAGAAATTCCCAGAAGATAAGGAACTTAGTATAAAGCTAAATTAAGTATTGCTTTTTTGTGGGTTATTATAGCAAAACTTTTTTTTGGTTACTTATCCAAGTATCAATTAATTCTCTCTGTTTCTCTGATATGCCTTATTAATTTTGGATAAATTTATATTTCTAAATAAACAACATCTTTCATTCACAGTTAGGCTGGTAGGGACTATTTGCTATTTAAGACCTTTTAGGTCATATTTTTCATCATATGCCCAAGACTTGCTTTATTATCTCTTATTATCTTTTTATTTATCATGAGCCCAAGTTCTAGAACAGTTATGGCATTGGGTAAGTAAACTACTCAGTCTCAGAGACAGTTCACAAATTTTCAGGAATGTCTAAAATGTAGAATTAAATCGGCTAAAATAGAGCTATAAGCAATAGAAGACAAAAGGGAAACTGAGGTTTCCCTTTCATTTGGGTCAGACCTGGCTGTTTTCAGGCTTACCCCCAACTCTGTGCTCAGGGATCACCTCTGGTGGGTTTTGGGGACCATATGTGATTCTGAGGATCGCACTCAGGTAAATTGCTTTGTATGCGATTTACCTGAGTTCGATCTTCAGAATTATATATGGTAATCACATACAAAATCACATACAAAAATCACATACGAAACAAGCACCTTACCCACTGTACATTTTTTTGCCCTCTAGTATCCTGTTTTTTTTTTTTGTTGTTGTTGTTGTCAGCCAGAATATGATTAAGAGTAGTGGTTATAGTTGGATTTCAGTCATAAACAAAATACCCCCCCTTCATCAGTGCAACATTCCCACCACCAATGCCACCCATCCTCCCCCACTCCTGCCTGTATTCGAAGCAGGCATTCTACTTCTTATAGATTACTTCTTGTAATCATGGTGCTTAAATAAAGATTTATATAAAGAAAAAAAGGATAGGCTGCTCTCAAATGCAGTTTAGGAAGAAATGAGACAATATTTGCTTAACTGGCAAGGTTTCTTTGAAGTCTCAATACCAATTTATATTTGTTTATATTAATCACTTGTCTTCATATAAACACATTAAATATGCACTTTTGTATATTAAAAAGAGAGTGGTTATGATTATGATAATAAAAACTTTTTACAGATACAAAACCCATGTCTTAGTCTGTGCAAATAGAACATTGGTTATCACTGAGTTCCTTTCAATTAAATGAGGGAAGCTGATGTTAGCCGATGACACAGCTTGAAACCATGCTTCCTATATTTATCATGGACTTCAGTACCTTTTATTGGCAGAACATAGAGTTATAGTCCCAGTGTTACCAAATAGTGGGATTTTTTTTTTAGAAGAAGCTAGAAATTTTTATTTTTTATGTAGAAATCCAGACCCCAACATTTGTCAAGTCTAGAAATTAACTAAACATGGAGAAAAATATTGCTAGCTAAATAAAGCACATTTTCAGTTCAAATATGGCTCATATGTTAGTTGCTAGTCTTCATCTTTTAGCAGAGAGGGTAATCATTGATTGTGAGCTCTGTGTTCTTGGAGTTTCAATTATTTGTATGGAAGATCATGAAGATATAACTTTTTGGGCAACGAGTGGAGTTTTGACCCATTTTGTGTTGGTAATGGTTGCCTTTTCCCAGAATCCCCTCTGGTTGTTTGCTGCCACAAGTTCCAGAGTGTTAGAGTTGCTGCTGGCTCCTGTGTTCTCTGAAGAATCAGTCACTGCTGTTTGATGCCTCAAAAATCTTCCCATTTTTAGCCACAGAAATAATTTCAAGAGACTGGGAAAGATCTGTGGGAAAGATGCTTCTACCTTTAGTCAATATTAGAAATATGGAAGCTTTGTACCTCCTTGAAATCTGAGTTTCATTGGAGATCTTTTCATTCAAAGTGTTTATTTCACAACTGGGGAAAGCAAGACTTAAGAACAAGAAATAATTTAGCTCTTTCTTCTGATCTATTTCCCTTCATAAGGTTTATTTATCATGCCTTTAATAACTAACTTTTGTTAAATGGTGTCTTTCCTCCTATCATTTTAATGAATTCGTCTAAATATTTATGTTTTTTACAATCCATCTCTGTAAAAAAGGAAAAATCCTTAGGTTTCTGTGTGGTAAACTTAGAATTTGCACAATTAATTACAAACCCCTTCTTCACACACAGGTATTTTAAAGAAACTTCCGTTTCTTTTTTTTTTTAATTTTTTGTTTGTTTTTGTTTTTTTTTTTTGGGGTCACACCCGGGGACGCTCAGGAGTTACTCCTGGCTATATGCTCAGAAATCGCTCCTGGCTTGGGGGACCTATGGGACACTCGGGGATCGAAACGCGGTCTGTCCTAGTTTAGCATGTGCAAGGCAAACACCGTACCACTTGCACCTCTGCTTCGGCCCCCACTTCTATTATTTTTTTAATATCTTTATTTAAGCACCATATTACAAACATGTTTGTGATTGCATCTTAGTGATAAAAAGAGCACCCACCTTCACCAGTGCAACATTCTCACCTCTATTCTTCTTCTTCTTCTTCTTCTTCTTCTTCTTCTTCTTCTTCTTCTTCTTCTTCTTCTTCTTCTTCTTCTTCTTCTTCTTCTTCTTCTTCTTCTTCTTCTTCTTCTTCTTCTTCTTCTTCTTCTTCTTCTTCTTCTTCTTCTTCTTCTTCTTCTTCTTCTTCTTCTTCTTCTTCTTCTTCTTCTTCTTCTTCTTCTTCTTCTTCTTCTTCTTCTTCTTCTTTTGGTTTTTGGATTTGGGGTCACATCAGGGTTACTCCTGGCTATGTGCTCAGAAATCACTTTTGACTTGGGGACTAGATGGGACTTCAGGGATCGAACCCAGGTCTGTCCTGGGTCAACAGCATGCAAGACAAATGCCCCACCACTGTGCTATAGCTCCAGCCCTGATATTCTGGTATTTTTATGAAGAGGATCATTTTGGTCTGAGTATAGGAAGAGGAAGATTTTTGTGGTATTCTCTATGTTTTAAGACTGGATTTTGTTAGATTTGAAAGCTGCCTTACTAAATAAGAAATGGGGATGCTGAAGACACAGAAACGTGTGATAATGAGCAAGCTCTAAGTGGGACTGGATCAATGGACAGCTTGTAGCATTGGTTGGTAAGTGATGTTGTGTGGTTACTATGGATTCAACTTGCTGACTTTCTGCACACACTGTCACCAGAAGCTTTCTGCTATTGAAAAAGTCAGGCAGAGTGACTCATACATGTCATGTGTGAGAGCAGGGAGCAGGCCTGGATTCTGGTTACTACTTCCTTGCTCAGTTGCTGTCAGTAGTTTGAGATGCTTTAGGGACAGTCCACCAGTGTGATACCTAGGTTGGTCAAGGTCAGACCCTTCAAAATCTGATCAGACCCTTCAAAAATCTGATTGCTTGTTGGCAATGTCAGCAGCAGAATTGGTAGCTTAAGCTCTCCAAGAAAGGGCAAATCATACATAATTGAATCTATAGACCTGGATTGTATAAGCTTCTTTGAGCCTTAACATTCTTACATGGTGCATAGAGACAGATGCATTTATTTTTATTTAATTTTTCAGATCACACCCAGAGATGCTCAGGGCTTACTACTGGCAGTGCTGGGATGAATGTTTATGAATCTAGCTCAGACACATACAAGGAAAGTGTTTTAATTTAATCACTATACTATTCCAATGGCCCAAAAATACAGTTGTTTGCCCTATCTTTTGGTGATGCTATACAAGCAACTTTGTGGATACAAACTGTCTCACATGTGTAATGTGCTTATTTTATGGATTGAATTGTTTTCTTCCAAAATTCTAATTTTTTTCAAAATTTAAATCCTGACTTCCAGTCATAAGAAGGGAAATTGTATGTCACAGGAAAATTATAATACATTAGACTGTTGCTTTAAGTCTAAGAACCACCCAAAGCCTAGGCTAAAGAACTAGAATTTATTTTTTCCTAATGCCTTGATAGTGCACATGACTGTACTAATGTCTGATCTTAAATTCCAGCCAACACAGCTATAAGAAGATAAATTTCAGTTATTCAAGCTATGCATTTGTGATGGTTTAAAATGGAACCCTGGAATAAAACAAACACACACAATTATATGAAACAGTATGACACAATAACAACCTCTAGTGTATCTCAGGTCAGTATAAATATGGTCCTGTTATATCAGGGGATTATTAATAATAAAGCACCCTAAGCTGAAGCAGAACTTAGATAGACAAACTTGGACTGTAAGATCTCTTGAGTAAGGACTCTCTCTGTTGTACTTTTTATTCTTTTTTTCTTCCTCGCATCCAGAACAATGTCCTGCCAAACTTATTTGTCAAATAGATTAATGTGATCAAAGAAATTACTGTGATAAGTTTCTTATTTTTAACTTTTTTAAAAGCTGACGTAAACTTTGCATATTTAATGGTATTGTTTTATCTATTTTCACTTGTACAATCTAGTGATCTTAACAGTATACTTATTAAATATATTACTTGATGTTCTTGCTAATACTTGCTATTTTTTGCTGGTTTCTTTCTAATTTTTTTTGGTAAGAGGGAGTCATGGTAACAGTTCTAATTGCTGTGAGGTATTATCTTATATGATGATGCTTTTGATTTGTATTTTTTGAATATCTGGTGGTGCTGAGTACCATTTCAAGTGCTTATTGAGTATGCACATATCTTAGTTCGGGTGCCCTCAAATTAAGATAGTCTTAAGTTTGTATTATACCTTCAGTTTTGAATACTTAGTGTATTAGTTCTGGCTGCTATTACAGAGTATGATAGTTATGATTTCAACCATATATATCTATTTATTTTTGGTCTTTGAGGCCATGCTCCACAGTTCTCAGGGTTTACCTCTAGCTCTACATTCAGGAATCATTGCTGGCTAGATTGGGGGACCATATGGGCTACTAGGTATAGAATCTGAATCAGCTATGTGCAATGTAAACACTCTACCTTCTGTTCTATCTGTTTATCTCCTCAATCATAAATATTTATTTCTCAAAATTCTGGAGCTGGAATAATTAAAATTGAGGTATTAGGAAATTTAATATCTAACAAAAGTCCTCTATTTCTCAGCTATATATAGTGCCTTTTAGCTGTGTCTTCACAAGGTTATGAGAGGAATATCTGTCTTTTTTCTCTTCTTTTTGTCAGGATGCTTATACCAATTGTAAAGCATCTCTTCATGACATGACCTAAGCCCTATTATTTTCTAAACACCCTAATTCTATAAACAATTCTCTTGAAAATTAGGGTTTCAACATATACAGTTTGGAAGGATATAAACTTGTAATCCATAGTAGTATGAAAGCAATTGCAAAAAATGAATAGCAGTGTTTTATACTGACCACATGTCAGAAAGGTAATATATTGCTTTAAAGAAAATATGTTGTTAAAATCAGTTCCAGTGAGTCAGAGAGATTGTACAGCAGGTAGAGTAGCTGTCACTGACACAGGGCAACTCAGGTTTGATCCTCAGAACTCCGTGTGGTTTTATTACCCATATGATCCCTGAGTGCAGAGCAAAATCGAGTATAGCCAGATTTACTGCCCCTACCCAATCAGTTCCAACTATTGCTGAAAATATGGTGACTACAAATATACAAGAAAGCTTAAAATTATTCTGTGATACATATTCTATTGGGCAGCGTTCTATCAGAACATAAAATATCTGGACAATAATTGATTGACTCCACATTTTGGCCCCCCATTAATTAGATCCAGGCATTTCTAATAACACAATAATTTTAATTACAACAATTATCCCACTGCAAGCTCAAACACTTCTTACTTCTGCTCCATTATTGTGTACCCAGAATATGTTAATAGGCTGAAATAAATAATTGTCCCACAAAACTTGAGAATGTTTTACTTTTAGAATGACAATGGATTCCAAAGATGAGAAATGGCTTATACTTTTCTAAACCAGCTGCATTCTAAGTTGATGGTGCATAGGGCTAGGCATAATTTCCTGGTCCCTTAACGATCTCTCAGGGACCCATCTCTGTGAAGAAAGGTAGGTCACTAAATAACTTCTGTTCCTAATAAACAACTTGAGACCAGTTACACCAACACTCAGCCATTAACCATATTTACCATCTAAGAGACAGAAAGTAACCTGTCTCATTTGATGAGGAGCCCATAAAATTGTAGATAATGGGCAGTAAATCAAGGTTCCATTTGCCTTGTAAACTTGCACTGTCTTGTGCTGCATCCCACCTTTCTATTCCATGAGTGTATTTTTATATCTCTAAATAAATAAAACATGGTTTGAAGACAACTACCCTCTTGACTTGCTCATGTAGCTGGGTTCAACAACCTAGCAATTGAAATTTGGCATTATGTTTCTAGTGAGGTTTAAACATTAGTATCAAACTCTTATAATACTTGTGAGATGAATGGAGATAGATGATAAGAAGGTTACAAAAATTAGGGAATATTTCCCTTAGTTTCCAATGAGAGAATTTGCTAAGTGCCTATTCCTGAACTATGTACCCGCTGATGGACAACTTTGACTTTGTTTTTTACATTTTAGAGCCAAGAGCAGTTTGAGAATAAGAATACATAACCTGTCAAATTCAAGCCAACAATTGGCTTTTAAACTTTATTCACAAGATCAATGGCATGTACTAAGCTGTGCTGCAGTACCATAAAAATGGTGAGTATTCTGAGACATAAAATTTTGTGGGTTGATTTCTGTCAGCCATTTTCTTCATTTTTAACTCAGAATATTTCAGACAAAAGCTGCTTTCTCTCTCCCTTTTCCTCACTCTCCCTCTGGCCCAACATTAGATTTTGAGTTGATATATGAGAAAACAGAAAGTTAGAATTCTTAGGATACTTGAGAATTCTATGATGAGGAGTTATGTTTATATGGGGCTGTAGGTAGAGGAGGAGATTGCTTCTCAGTTTCTTGGGTCTGGAATATGATGCCTAGAAAAAGAGGACAAATAAAAGAACTGAGTAAAATTGTCAAGTTTGAGTTCATAAATATGTTCAAAATAAATTAAGAAAGATTGCAGGTCTGGAGTCAAATTCCGGCACTGTAGGTAATACCTATGTGTTACTGGCATTCAGGGAAGGAGAGATAAAAAAGGTTTGGGCAAATGTCAGACTCTCGGAGGCCCACTGTGTATGATTGGTCATTGGTGGTATGGTTTATAGATGATCTGCTGATTGGCTTCCAGTAAAGATTATATGTATTCAGTTATTTATTTGATGGGAGTTTAAGTCACACACTGTGATACTCAGGGCTCACTCAAAGCTCTCTGCTCACAGATCACTCCTGTAAGTGCTTAGATAACCATATGTGGTGTCAGGGATTGAGTTTGAGTCTTCTACCTCTAGGCGAAGCTTGCTAGTTCCTATATTATCTCTCTGGCCTGTTTATTTATAGTACCTGAAATACATTTAATAGAAAGGATTACATTATTTCCTGAATCTCTTATCAAACAAATAATATTTCCTTAACGTATGTTCTCTCTTATAAATCCAAATGTTCTGCTAATGAACCTTTTATTGAGTTCATTATCTTGAAGAATTTAAGAAAAACCTTCAATATTAAGGAAGTAGGACTATGTAATATACTAATTTCCAAAGAGGGTGTTGATTAAGACCCCCTGCATCTAAAAAATCTTTGCAGGAAAGGCTGGAAACCACAGCCTCTTTTCTAGCTTGAGTAAAATAGAAACCTGGGAAAGGAAAGGTGTGAGCTATGGGTTGTGTGCCTAATGGAAGTTTTTACCCTCTATCTTCCCAAGAAACTTGTCTTCCAAACCAAATGAGAGTACAATTTATAGAGATTGGTGTGTGTCTGACCAAAATGAGGAAATAGCATCTCACTCCCTTACCTATCTTGGTCCATAAGGAAAATCTATAACTTTTCTCTTAGCCACCTTTGGAGAAAAATGGGATATAGTGATAAAGGCCTTTTAAGCTTGTAATATATCCTGAACATTAGAGGTATGTGACACACCAACGAGGTCTTCCTATTACCCGGGAAAATCTCTATAAATGTCTGGACAAATGGACTAGTGTAATGTCTCTAATGGCAACACAAGTAAAGAAGCCATGGGGCAGCCTTCACACTACATTTAACTTAGAAGGAAGACTGAATTTCCTGTATGTCATTATTATTGAAAGTACTAAATTAGACCTTATTGTATCCTGTTAGATTATGGGTCTAAGATAAGACACTCTGGGAATACCATCTGGAATTGGAGTGGCTTCCAGTAGCCTTCTAGAAAGAGAAACCCAAAGAATTCATTGGAACCCATCCAAATCAGTCACTGAATCTGTTTACCCACTGGGACCACTGCTAGATGGCCCAAAGGGAACCAAAGCAATAAGTATAGTTGAGCGAAGTGTTTGTTGCCTTTGGTATCCTCCATTTCCACAGTGTCAGTAAAGTCAGAAAAAGAAAAGAGATTGAGGAGAAGGAACCCCATTCCCCACCCTACCATATTCCTTTCTACACTTCTCAGTTTTATCTCTAGTTCCACTTGAGCAAGAATCAGGCTTAAAATTTAATTCTCATATACTTCATGTGAATCCAAAGTTTGGAGGACACTGAATTGCTTTCAAAATAGAACGTGTCGGAATGGAATTAGTTCTTTTGTTGTTATTGTTGTTTTGGTTGGGGTCACACCTAAAGATGCTCAGATATTATTCTAGGTCGGCACTCAGGGATCAGGGGACTATATGGGTGCTGAGGAGTGAACCCAGTTTAGTGGTATACAAAGCAAGTTCTCTATTCTCTGTATATACCTCTTTCACCAGGGACTAGTTCTTTGTGACTACAATTAACTATAAAGCTATTGAATTTGCTCGAATTAAAGTGTTATCAAGGAATGATTTAGCAAATCAGGGGGAAAATTCAGTATATGAGAGAATAGTAAAAATATCATTTCTGGGGTCTGTGAAGTCTTTCCAGAATATTCAATAACACAGGTGTAACTATTGAGACAATACTTCCCAAGATTTTCAAGATATGTGAAAAAGATCATCATGCTTCATTTTGTAAAGAATACTAAGGTGCTTTCCTGTGCCTAATGTTTACAAGAAGTGGCTAAGTAATCACAACACCATATTCCTATCTCTACATCCTGCCCTAAGGGTTGATGACCATACCTGTGGATTGATACACTATTTCAAACTGTAAATTCAGAGGGAGCAGAGGGAATTCCTAATCTTCCTTAATAAGGGATCATATTCAGATCCATATACAGATAGCCTGGGTCATTGAAATCTTGTCAATTCTTGTCCACACATTTGCATAGAAGCAATGGAGAGAAACGGATCAACTATTGGCTTAGGGAGATAAAGTTCCTACATTGGCAATGAACAGCTATTTATCTTGGGCAAGATGCTTAATCTGTCTAAGCTTTTGTTTCCTTAATTGTCAAAAGAGGGGATTGGGAAAGAAGTGTCTGATAAGTAGCAGCTTTCAGAGCCATTGTTGGCACTCCTATGCTCTGTGACTGAGTTGCAAAGGAGGGGAGCAATAAGATTCTGCTTTAATTAGGCCATTAAATATTTGGAGGGGGCACTCTCAGCAATGCTCAAGTGTTACTCCTGGTTTTACACTCAGGAATCAATCATGGCAGTGCTCGAAGGATCATATGGGAGGCTGGGGGTTGAATCCAGATCAGCCATGTGCTTGGGAAGCACTTTACCCTCTGTATTTTTGGTCTGGCCCCATAGTTCATTAATTTTTACTGGATGCCCACTATACTTGAGACATATTTGGGACATAAGCTCCCTCCCCCCTTTTTTGATCAAACCTAGTGGCGCTCAGGGGTTATTCCTGGTTCTTTGCTCAGAAATTGCTCCTGGCAGGCATAGGGTGGGGGATGAGGGGTTTATGCAATGCCAGGATTCGAACCATCATTCATCCTGGATAGGCTTCCTTGCAAGGCAAACGCCCTATTGCTGTGCTATCTCTCTGGCCCCCAGAAATATATTTTATACCTGAAGGCTACAGAACTCTCCAAAGTCTTCAGTAACAGAAGATATATTTGTTTGCATGTAACCCTATGAACTCTGTGTCCTTTTCTTTCACATTTGTCAACTCTTAAACTGTTCATCCTAGCCACATATTGGGTGGCTACTGGATGGAATGGATTTCCTGGTACTATATGTCCCAATCCTTGGAGCTCTCTCTCATTTCTAATAACATTCAAAGGAAGCACTCTGTCCAGCAGAATGGATATATTCACTTTTAAGTTATGTCTAAAATAATACAAGTGTATTTGAGGTATTCATGGCATATCACTACCACTTTTGCTCAAATGACAAATCTTAGCTGCTATTTACCCAAGTAAGTAAAATGTACTATTTAAGGGAAGGGGTGGTATGTGTGTTTGCTAAGCATGGAATTACATTACAAGAAATCCCTTCTCAGGCAATGCTACAAGATCAAGAATCTTGGTAGAATTATATTCCTTGTGTACTGACATCATCAGTAAATGAATAGATATCAAGGTATTTATCTATTTATTGCCTCTTTACTTTCTTGTCCTTTCATCCTACAATTTTGGTTTGAGTTTTCCTAAAAACCTTGAGTTGAGACTTTGATACACATGAGTTATTTGGGAAATCATTATAGGAAGAGGAGGAGGGAACAGATTGACTGAGGCAAGAAGAAGGAAAGCCATTTTAATAATGCATTATTGAGTAGACTATTATATGAAAATAGTCCTCTCTTCAGATTCTCTGAAAAACCTGTAAGAATCCCCTTCCCACTAATAATCATATATTCAAAACATCAAAGATCAGTATTTGTTCATTAGCTTCTTTCTGTTTTATGCTCACCTTGGAGGCATTGTCTGCCCTTCCCAGGAAAAGCTGTCTGAGCAATCTATATAAAAGTAGTCATCTTTTGTTGCCATGTTGCCGGTGGTGTCGGATCCCAGGTGATTTTTTTTTTTCTTTTCTTATTTTTTCTTTTTCTTTTCTTTTTTTTTTTTTTTTTTGGTTTTTAGGGCCACTTCTGTTTGATGCTCAGGGGTTACTCCTGGCTAAGCTCTCAGAAATCGGCCCTGGCTTGGGGGGACCATATGGGACGCCAGGGGATCGAACCGTGGTCCTTCCTTGGCTAGTGTTTGCAAGGCAGACACCTTACCTCTAGCGCCACCTCGCAGGCCCCAGATCCCAGGTGATTTTGAGGCTCAGGGTGGGGCAGAAAAGGGAGGATGAGTGTGCCAAGCAGCACACACCTTCAGGAGTAATTTCAGGACGGTTCATTTATTGTAGGTGACATTAGTGTCCACATACAGAGATCTGGTCAATAGGACTTGAAGGAAGTTTAAAGAAAGGTAAGTAAAAGTTGTTACTGGTTACAAGACCATCAAGTGATGATTGGGTAAGTGTAATGCTTAGTGGCTTTAGGGGAAAGCAGGATATGGCCTCCACTTTTTGGAGTGGCCTCTCCTATAAGATTGTCTGCTAAGCTCCTTTTAGGGGCCTAGCCAGAGTCAGCTTTATGAGGACTTCGCTGGTACCTTTAAGCGGGAAACCTTGTCCAGCTTTCTTAAGCCTAGCTACAATCTTTCGTGCCAGCCTGGGAGAGTATCTTCCCATGAACCTTACTGCCTCTATGGATTGATTGATCTCAGGTTTCTTATCCTCTGGAACTGTGAAGGGAAAGTTTATATTCCAGACTACCCATTTTGTTATAATTTGTTATGATAGTACTAGTAGACTAAGGAATAAAGATATAGAGAGAATGTAGCCACTAAAAGCCATTCCTCTCCCTAGGCTAAAAGGACAAAAGGAAAGGGCAATATTATCATAATTCAGAAACTAGAATCCTCTGAATTAGACTGATACTATGGTGAATCTGACTTTTGAAAGACATAGCCCGAACAGGAGAGAAAATGAGAAGAAATACATAAGACTACCCTTTGTCTTGTCTCCCCATATTCCAGGAACAAAATTAAAAGGCTCATACATACCATCCCAAAGCTGTTCACAAATATGGCCCCAGTAGGAAATGCAGTAGGCAAACCCTGTTATCCCTAAAGTTCACACTTGGAAAAATAGTGGAAGGAAAGGAAGAACATTTTGAAAGTGGAGACAGTAAAGGGAAAGGAATGAGATACAGAAGAACATATCATGGAAACCAATTTCTAACTTTTTACATGTTTTAGTCCTCCAAAGATGTATTTTTTTGAAAGCCATATTCCCTGACTTTTGTATGGAGGTGTTATATAGTTCATCTTCCAGCTCACGCATTCCTCAGCAGCTGTTACTCTGCTGGTGAGACTTTCCACTGAGTTTTTCATTTCGTCTACCTACCAAGATTTTTAGTCCTGTTATGTTTCTTTGAAATATTTTCATTTCTTCTCTCATATCTTCTTGAATCTTACTGGTTATCTGTCCCATGGTTTATTTGAGATCTTTAAACATCCTCATATTTTTTCTAAAGTCCTTATCAGAAAGGCTATATAGGTGTTTTGTGTTGATGTTATTTGGATCTTCAGAGTTATCATATTTGGTCATTATGGTGACATTCTGTATTGCTTTTCATTGTGACCTGTGTAGTGTAGTGGTTGTTTTTTATGTGTTGTAATGGGGCTCCTTGACTATAAGAAGTGCTTCTCTGGGTTCACTAAACTGAGTTCAAAAGGGCTCTTTTGACTCCAAAAACTACCCACCATTACCACCGCTGCCTATTGACAGTCCTGTCTGTCTCATGGCCATGCTATTCCCTGTGTGCATGAACTTGAGTTCAAAATGACTCTTGATTCTAAATGCTGACTTCTGCCACCTCTGCTGCTGGCAATCTTGTCTTTCTCACATCCAGGTGCTGGAGGAGGCTTCTGTCCTACAGCCATCAGTAGGATTTCGATGAATCCGCTTTAGGGAGAGGGGGTTGCACGGGCGGTGAAATATGAAATATGAAATAATGAGACCACACAAAATAAATTGTATGGGGACCCATGTCTTCAATAGACATGAGACAACTTTACTCTCCAGGCTGGGAGTATATAAAAGGTAAAGGACAGTCATATCATGAAAGGAATGCCCACATTTTTTTCTTTCAAAGTACAGAAACTACAAATACACATAACTTTAGGTGGTTTGTAATCTCAGAATAGATTAGAGTTCAGTTAGGAGCCAGAGGATAAAAGGAAGGCTAATTTCTTACACATCAAAGTAGTTCCTGGTCCCAGGTGTCATTACTGATGTAAATTAAGGGATAGCAGGAATCCTGGTTTTCTTCCTTATAAAAAATATTCTTAACCTGAGGGAATAGCTTTCTAGCTAGGGGCTAAGACCAAATTCCTATGGTCTGGTTATAGAAAGAGATAATAAAACTTATATAAAAGGGATACAGAAATATGCCTAGTAAATTCAATAGCCTAATTCTACAAGGGCCAAACTTGTTTGTTAACAGGTATTCAAGGTGACAGGGAAAGTCCCCGAAGCAAAATTTCTTTCTGCTGTGGTGTTCAAAGACAAGGAGAGAAGACATTGTCTTGAAGTTGCTGTGTTTTGACTTGGCCTTTAGAAGTAAATAGGCTGACAAAAAGAGACCAAATCTGTCTTATTTGGTGCAGAAATTTCTCTGGAAAAAGGAATTTGATAGAGGCCCTATTTTGGCTTACAAGGGAGAAAATGTGACAAATAATGAGAAATTGTAATGCCACTAACATGTCATGAATTTTAGAAATATTGCCAGTAATCCACGTAGGGGGTATAATTAACATCCACCAATGGACCTGCTGGCTAAAATATTTCTTGGGAGAATATCAGCTCACTGCTCCAGGAAAATCATAATAGATACATCTGGAGGTGTGCTTCCCCTAGAATGGAGGTGTCTATGCTGCATGCCATGGCATCCAGGCTTTTCTCTGGGTGCTTGAACCTTAGTTGAGAATGTTGGTTGAACTTGAGACCCCACAGGGGTTGCCTGGGAAGGATGGCCATGGTCAGTTTTGAGGATACCAGCTCCCAGCCAAGAAAGGAGTGGATACAAGGATTCACTGATGCCACTGGGCATCTCATAGCTGTGCTGCTGCTGCCTGCATGGCCTGAACCTGGGGTTCTTGCCTCACTTTGCCTTGTCTCTGCTGCACTCTCTGAGCATTATTGCCTATGTTCAGAGATCTTAGGCATTCCTAAAGGCACATACCATGCTCTGTAGCTCCCTGCCCTGCCACAGGACCAAGCTGAGGTGCTGTTCATTGCCAGGCTCCTGCCCCTGCCATCACCCTATTTTCTGAGCCACCCAGTATCTGACTCTAAATAATTATATTATAATACAATGAACATATATCCAAGAAGGCTTATACATGTATTCTGTCATGTGGAATTCTGTTTTATGTGCATTTGGAATGGACTAAATTCAATGGAGTGATATTCACAAGGACTCAATCTGTTGCAGGTCATTTTCTTTTGTTGATTGATGTTTCCTTGATCCAACATGCATCACTCCCTCATACAGGTCCTCATGTGTGCTAAGCCATTTCTTATGGTTATTAGCATCAACTACAGGCAAGAAGCAGACTTCTAACAATACAAATATAAAATGAAGGTGTTGGGGCCGGAGCGGTGGCAGAGCAGTAGGGTGTTTGCCTTGAATGCAGATGACCTAGGACAGGCCTTGGTTTGAGACCCAGCATCACATATGCTCCCCAAAGCCAGGAGCAATTTCTGAGCTCATAGCCAGGAGTAACCCTTGAGCATCACAGGGTGTGGCCCAAAAAGTGAAAAAATAATAAATAAATAAAAATAAAGAGAAATAAAATGAGGGTGTTAGAGAATCATAGCCAAGATAATGATATAGTTATTGAATTTGTTCTGATGAACTGTGACACCAATCCCACACACTCATGGTACTAGTGAAGGGTAGAACCTTTTTGGAGTGAGGAGTATCTTGAAGTAATTTAGATAAAATGCCTATAGTGTTTCCCAAGACTGTTGGCCATTGCAGTGCCAGACCATAGAGATTCTGTTCATATTTGTAGACCTAGGCTACAGTTTACTGTGCCTTTGGAACAAATGTACAGATAATGGACTTTTCCAGGCAGCCCTATTTTCAAGCCTATCCTTTTTCACAAGGTGATTTGTGGACTGATTTGAGATTTGTGTCTCATTTTAGTGTCCTGTATTCCCATTCAATGTTGCCCAACTAGGCATATTTTGGTTGATATCTAGCTTTGGAATGATTTGGTATGACTTGAGAAGTTTGTTGAGACAAGTCATTCCAGAAGGCACCACAGATACTGCTGCCTCCAGTTAACTTGCATCCCTAGTTATGGGTCAAGCAGGCAATGGAAGGGGGTATGTACAACTTCTCAAAAAGTCCTTTGATTTGAGTTGATAGGGGCAGTGAGATCTCAGGATTCTTTTTGTTTGTTTGTTTTGGTTTTGGTCCACACCCAGTGACCCGCAGGGTTTACTCCTGGCTATTGCTGAGAAATTGCTCCTGGCTTTTCATTGTGGGGACCATATGGGATGTTGGGAGATCAAACTATAGTCTGTCCTAGGCTAGTGCAGACAAGGCAGACTCCTTACTGCTTACGCCACTACTCCAGTCCCTCTCAGGATTCTTGCATGAAAACCTGGGAGTCTTTATATTTTTAAACATGGACATTTTAATTTAGAAACATTTAAAAAAAATCCTGAGGCACAATATGGCCCAGGGGCAACAGCTTGTCAGTTTTGACTCACAGTGTTTCCTGGGCCATGCACTGGGCTGGGAAATTTGTCTATGTCCTGGAGGAGCTTTTTCGAGGCATAAAGCTTGTAACCCTTATCATACAGTAGAATAAAACTTAGCCATACTGGAAAGAGAGTATAGGGAATATTGTATGCACCCCCATACACGAAATTTTTATGAAAATATTTTTCTTTATATTATATTAAGATAAAATAATAGTTTCACTTTAAGTAAGTGAATGTCAAATGTAGACAAACCTGTTTCTTATTTTATCTAGGGATCCACAGAATGAGATTCACTTAAAGGTGAGGCCATTTTAATAATGAAGCTTTTCATTACTCTTTTAATAAATCCCCGTAAGGAAAGAATTTATTCTTTACTGATTTCCACTCGGCAGTGTGACAGCAAATTTCTTGCGTAAACAGTGGAATAGGATTTTAAAAGACTGCTTTTTCTAGGCAGGATGACTAATGAGAGAGGTAATCCCCTAAGATGCTCAGAATGCTCAGCAGCCCAACCATCCAGAGCTCCCAAATGAAGACCTTGGCAGTTAGTAGTAAAGCCAGACCCAAAAGCAGCATCTGAATTTTGCATAGGCCTGGGGGGGAAGATCCAGTTGGGCCAGATCTTAGGGGAGAGAGGCCAGAAATTGGCAGGGTGCCCAAATCAGAATTTGTTGATTATCCCATTTTCCCTGGAGCTCTCAGCCCTGGATTACCATATCCTCTAAGTTTTTTTCACTTACCTTATTACAATTTTCTGTACACTTGACCTTCAGCAGACTCTGAGCATATTGGGGTAGAGCCAATGTCTTCATATGCTGGTGCCTAGAAGATAAATGATATGGGAAGAAATATTGAATGTCAGTTGAATGATTGAATAAAGGATAAATTGAATAAAACCTTATTCCTGGGAGATTTAACTAAAGGTGTTGGTACTGGCTGGCAAGTTGGTAGTGCATCATGATAGGTCGTTTGTTTCTGTCAGCTCGCAGAGATGTGGGCCTGTGGATGGAGAAAGTGAAGGGCAAGCTCTCCCTTAGAGCTTAGGATGGCAGGTGACAGGCAGGAGGAGAAATGGCATAGATTTACTTGGCTCAACAAGGGAACAGAGCTCTACTTCAAGTCCACAGAGAGCAAAGAATAAGAACAGATGCTTTGGTAATTAAAAAAATACACTTCAGTTGCTTGCATGCTGCCTTTTCTGAACTGGACAATCTACTTGAATTCTCTGGACTGCAAAGTCCACATCTCTTCAATAGGGGTATAATTGTTAGAAAGATCAATGAGATATTGTCTGCAATACATATTAAAACATACTTTATGGTCATTTCTGTTTTGTTGTATAAAGTCAAAAAGTCAGACACATGTTTTTCTTATAAGATTGCTTTAGATATTCTGTTTTATATGCATTCATGAAAATTTTCAATTCTTCATTATATTTTTAAATGCCATTATGAAATGAGAAAGAAAAGTAATGTGGGAACAGGAGATCAGAGCTTCAGTTATATTGGTGATATGGGAGAGTGGCATAGCTATGTAACCCAAATACAGACACAACAACATTGAAAATATGCAATATATGCTACAAGCATTGAATTTTGCAAGATACCTGTCAAGGTGATAGATAGGCAGTGGGGGTAGAGAGTATAGGTCGGTTGAGTGAAGAATGATAGAGGATAGGAACACTGGTAAGAGTTGACAATGATGGTGGAGAGATTGGCATTAACATTATATGGCTAAAATTCAACTATAATAACTTTTTAAATCATAGCTCTTTAATTAAATATAAAATTGTTTTAAAAAATTCAATGTCACATTGATGAAAAAATTTTAAAATCTATAAATTGCTTCAAATAATGTGGTTATTTTAACAATATGTTTTTCCAGCTTGTGAAATAGAAATATCTTCCCTCTGAGACTTGTTCTGTGTCTTTTAAGTGTCTTATAGTTTTCAATATGTATTTCACCTTATTTGTCAAGTGTATTTACAGGTATTTTAACATTTTTGAGGTAGCTATAAATAGGGTGGTCTTCATTTCTTTTTTCTTTGATTTTAAAAATTGCTTTGCTTAAACACCGTGGTTTACAAGGCTGTTCAAAATACAGTTTTTTTTTTTACAATTACAAAGTTGTTCATGATTGAGTTTCAGTCATATGTACATTTCTCAGCACTACTGTCTCCAGTTTCTCACCCTCACTCATGCCCTCTTTGACAGAAATTTCCACCCTCCACTCTCCTGTTTTTTTCCAAACCATGATCTGCAATATTGCTACTGAAAGGGTACCATTCATATCACTTTATCTCTTTCCATCACCTAGCACAAAATTTCCACCTAGTATTGTCGAAGTGACCCATTTTCTGACCTAAATGTATTCCCCACTATTTGTGGCAAGCTTCCTGCCATATTGCTTTATTTTTTTTTAATGTAATTTTTATTTTGATCATAGTGGCTTACATATTGTTGACAATAATATTTTAGGTATATATTTACATAAAATCAGGGGGGATTCCCATCCCTAAATTGTCCTCCCTACACCTCCGTTTTTGTCCTACCTCCCATTTCCTCTTCCCTCTCCCCCAGGGCGTCTAGAATATGTGGTCCCCTCTGTATCTAACCTACTACTTAGTAGTCTTGCATCAGTTTGGTCTTGATGCCTCCCTGATTTCCCCCTCTAAGTGGGGGCAGGGCTAGCTAGTTCAAGTTGCGTGGTTTTGCCTGAAAAGGTGAAAATATATAAACTGGGGGTAAAAGTCTAATACCCCGAAGATGGGCAGAATCCTTCTAGAGGTTCTCATCATCGATTTGGGAAATGAGTGAGGGAAAGAATGTGAAACACTCCACCAGTACCAAAAGAAGTGTCAAATATCCAGTGAGGACTCCAGCTATATCGATAAGCACCACAAAAGACAGATAAACAAAATAAAACAAAACAAACAAAAACCAAAAACAAACAAAAAAAAAACAAAAACAAAAACAAAACACGCCGTGGTCTTGAAATAAGAAACATGGCGTAGCCCCTCTCGAAAGAAAAGGAAGAGAGAAAAGAAAAAAAGTAAATAAATAAATAAGGATATCTGGGGACAACGATTTCAATAATCACATCCAAACAGAGAAATCGACCAAAATAGCTAGGTAAATAAAAATAATAATAACAATAATAAATGAAGGTAATATATATATACATATACATATATATATAAATGTCCAAGGTTTTGTGTGTGTGTTTTTTTTTTCCCTTCTGCCCTGGCACAGTAAATATTGGGGTCATTCGAAAAGGAATTCACTTGCTCTATGCGATATGGGGTTTCTCCGTCCTTGGAGTATACTGTCATGGGATCAACTCTAGTCTTTGCTCAGGATCATTACTCTCCCGGTGGTGGGTTTTTTTTATTATTTTTTATTTATTTATTTTTTTTTTGGTGTGTGGAAGACTTCTGCTCTGTCCAGGGTGATGCAATCAGAGCTCTGTGTTTAGAGGTCTCAGTATCTGTACAGATCCCACTCTGTCCAATCCAAATACACCAACAATATAATGGAGCACCACTTCCCTCTGCAAAGGCACACTAAATAAAGGGGAAATCTTACATATAAAAAAAAAAGAGATCTTATCTACTAAAGATGGGAACTCATAGTTGTTTACAATACAGGGTTATCTCCTACCTTGAAAATATGTCATGTGGAATCAACTTAGACCTCAGGTGATTAGATACCATTCAACCAGCCTGAACCCTGGATCCCAGACATAGAAACGGCACAGCTCTTCACAACAGCTGCAAGAAACAAACTCCATCTGGGACAGCCTTAGTACTGCAGGGTCAACAACAAGGGCCAGCTTAAACACGATATCCCGACAATGAGGAAAATGTGAACAACTTGACCTCAGAGCAGTTTAGCCTACCCCACCAGCCAACGACAAGACAAAACCAGAAGACGTGGCACCCTTTGGTAGGTCCAAAAGCCAAGATTGTGTTTTACAGATGACTGGATACGAGAACCACGACCAGACTGTATACATCTTGGGACCAATAAAAAAGCCCTAGTCTAGGGTTTGAACTAAGACCTGCACAATAAGCATGATCCTCAGTTCCAAAGGTCCGGCAGAGACAATTGTAACGGAAAGGGGCTTCTGGAAGCACAAAGAAAGACGCTATCCTAGATGCCATCCTAGGTTCAGGGCAAAGACTAAGATCACCAACCACAGAAGACGGATTAAAATGGCACTGAGGTAACAGAACCTCTAGATTCACAAAGACTGACTTCGCCATATACTATTCTATCTGTCTCTTGTTTCTATTGTTTCTGGACATTATAACCATACTATCTTTTTTATTCATTTCACAAATCAGTACATTCATTCTTTCACTCTGATACATTTTGCTCATCATAATACTCTCCATTTTAATTCATGTAGAAATAAAGTTTATGACTTTATTTTTCTAAATAATTACATAGTACTCAAGTTTCAGGCATAATACAATTTCTTTCTTCACTCCTCTTTTTTCAGGCATTTGAGTTATTGGTTACGGTGAATAGTGATGCAATAAATATGGACGTGCAAAGGGCTTTTATGCATTGTGTTTTTTGGACTCCTAGGAGTGGTATTGCTGGATTATATGGGAGCTCTATTTATAGTTAGTTTGGGGAAATATTAATATTGTTTTTCAAAAAGGCTGGCCAATTGAAAATTTCACCAGGAGTTAATAAGCATGTCTTTCTCCCCACATCCACTTCTTCACAGGCTGTTCTTGTTTTTAAGTGATGTATGCCAGTCTGTGAGGTGTGATAAAGAGAGGAGGGTTGGAACTTCCAGCTCACTACATGAAGCTCATCACAAAGAGTGATGAGTGCACTTAGAGAAATAACTACACTGAGAACTATTATAACAAAGTGAATGAATGAAGGAAGTAGAAAGTCTGTCTAGAGTACAGGCGGGGGTGGGATGGGGAGGAGGGAGATTTGGGACATTGGTGGTAGGAATGTTGCACTGGTGAAGGGGGGTGGTGTTCTTTACATGGCGAAACCCAACCACAATCATGTTTGTAATCAAGGTGTTTAAATAAAGATATAAAAAGATGTATCATTGTTTTGGTTGCCATAACATTGATGATTAATTTTGTAGAACATTTTTATGTGCCTTTTTGCCATTTGCATTTCTTTGCTGAGGAAATGCCTATTCATCTCTTCTTCCTATTTTTGGATGGGGTTAGATTTTTGTTGTTGTAAGATCTACAAGCTTTTAATATATCTTATATATTAACAGTTTATCAGAAGATTATATCAGAAGAGTGATATCTGTGTGAAAGCTTTGTATTCTACTCACCATTTTTTTGAGGTGTAGCTGGTATCTACTAAAATGCCCTTCCTTTGTCTTGTCTTGATGCTTCTCTTTTCTTTGTACAATGTCTTATTTGGCCATTGATCACTGCCAGGAATAATCCCTGAATATAGAGTCAGGAGCAAGTCCCGAGCATAGCTGTAACTAAGCTGATCCCCAAATCAAGTCTGCTCTTTTCTAGGATCTGACAACTGGTCCTTCTTGTATGAGCCAGATTCAAACCCAAAGAAAGGCAGGTGGGGGCTGATAAAACTGTATTTGATAATGAGACTAGGTAAAGGCTAGTTTAATAAGTCCCTACCTGGAACTCCAGTGGAAACAATGCATGGGCCATTTTCTTTGTGATTGTCATTTATTTGGGGGCCACATCTGTCAGTAATCAAGAGTAAATGCTCTCTGTTTAGGGTTTACTCCTGGAAAACTTGGGGGACCATATAAGGTGAATCTGATATAACTTGGGTCAGCTGCTTCCAAGGCAAATATCCTACCTGCTGTACTATGGCTCCAGAGCCTTTTTTCTACCTTTTATTTGGTTGATTGTTTTATATTTTATGTTAGCATATTTGATGTATCTCATTGATTTTTCTTTGTAATAGATAATCTCCATTTCCATGTCATTAAGATTTCTTTATTTTAAATTTTAATTTATTAAAACTAGTGTTATCTACAAAGACCCTTCATAGTTGAATTTGAGATATACAGTGAGTCAGAGCCTTTTCCACTACCAGTGTCAACTGCCCTCCATCAATTAACACAATACATTCTATATCACCACCCTTTGCCTCCTAGCCTGCCAGTAAAATAGGCCCAACTAAGTTTAGTTATTAGGTCTCTTGATTTTATTGTCATTGACTTTGGCTTGGATTTTTAGCTCTGTCCTTATTTTTTCTCCACCATTAATTCCACTTGGCTTTGGTCCCCAGCCTTTCTTTTCTCTTTTATCTTAGTTTTATAGAAAAATGCAGAAATATGTGCTAAAACAAAGCAATTCACGTACCAAGGTTCTATGAAAAAGGTGGGAGCTCCTATTTAAAAGATAAGAAGTAAAAAAAGAAAAGAAAGGTGTGTGTGTGTGTATGTGTGTGCAGGTTGTTTTGTTTGTTTGTTTTGCATAGGGACAGCAAAAGATGGAGAAAATAGAAAAGATAACCCTTTGGCCTAAAAACAAAAAGACCGTACCCATGAAGCATTCTGGCATTAGACCAACTATAGGCTCCAGGTGTACTAAGTAATCTAATGCCAAATTCTTTCTTCGAGGTTCCAGTAAAAATTCTTCAGAATCAAGGTTGTCACAGACAGGTTTCTGTAGTTAGAGATGTTGATATTTTCACAGATCCTGTGTCCAAATCAGGGTGTCAAGGAGCATCTTCTGGTTTTATCTCACTGTTAGGTGGCAATGTAGGAGACCTTGCACTGAAAGTTGTTGCTGTTATAAAGTCATCAAGATGTCATATAAACCATACCCTGAAAGCAAGTTGTGGCTGTTTCCAAGTCATCAGGATGTCATATGACATCAGGATGTCATATGAACCTATGCTGGAGCAAGTTGGTGCCATTTACTCAGTGGAAGTCTGATTCCCGGTGCTGGTGCAGAAATTGTGCTGTTTCCATACATAAAACCCGAGGTTCAGGGGCAAGAAAAATATTTAAAATAACTGCTAAAAATACTTAAAGAAAGACATCATTTGCAAGTAGTGGGATATGTTAACACTGCTCTGTTACTTCTTGATAAATCAGCTTGTGTCAGTTCACAATTTAAAATTTGGTTTCAATCAAAACAACGATCATTTCTGGTTTCTTTGTATCTGTAAGACTTCTCTTTGAAGATTTTTTTCTTTGTCATTCATCCTGTTAGAATTCACAGCTTTAAATGAATAATCCCACTTATAATTAGATCTATACTAATTCTAAATACAAAGTTGGTGGTTCATCTTCTTTTAAGGTCCAAGAGCAGATATTTGCAGCCAGTGAGGACTTCTGAGAAAATGTTTTAGTGAATTTCTAAAAAGTAGAGATAAAGTAATTCAGTTTGTTTTGTTAAATCTTCTCAAACTACTGGGATTTGGCATCTGATCATTCAGACTATCTGGCATTCAATTATATTATTGTTTCTTCCTTTAAGTTCACTGGAATCCTGGAATACTGGACATGATTCCATGTCTCTTTCATTTTCTGTGCTATGACTAGAAATTTAAGCTTTCTATACAAATTCCACACATCTATGGGCTTTGTTTATCCACCTTAAAAATATAAGTAACTCCCCAATGAAAAGCTGATAAAAGTTGAAAGCGATATTTTAATTGCTTTTTTGTTGTTAGGTGTTTACCTAGAGTCAAAATAAAGATAGCCCATATTAAAGTTCAAAATGATAATACAGTGAGTAGGAAGACTGCCCTGCAGATTGACCTAAGTTTGATCACAGTACCCTATATGGTCCCCCACCTCCCAGCACTATATACCAGGGGTAATATCTGAGCATAGTAAGGAGTAAGCTTTGAGCACTGCCACAGATTGTCCCCAAACAAAACCTAAGAGGATATTAGTATAGCTAGAACTGGTTTATAGAAATGGATCTACAGGCATGTTTTGGGGAAAACATCCCCAATATTTCAGATTGAGTAACAAATTCAAATGCATATAATCATATCTATACAAATGTATTTAGAGTACTTTTGAATTTCTTTTATGAAAATGGTGATTATTGTGCATAACTGGGCATCACAAATGTCATCTATAAAAGTTATAATATGTGGGTTAGATTGATAATACAGTGGTTAGGGCCTTTGCCTTGCACATGGCTGGCCCAAGTTTGATCCTTGGCATCCTATTTGGTCCCCTAAGTACCACTAGAAATAATCCAGCGTGCAGAACCAGGAGTAACCCAAGAGCATTGCTGAGTATTGTCCAAAAACAAACAAACAAACAAACAAAGTTACAATATGTCCTCAGAGATAGGATTTCTAGTAAATCTTTACATATAGAAGACCCTAAGTGACATTGTAAAGGTCAGAAATTTTTTCTTGCTGTCAATAGAATAGAACTACACTAAAATAAATATCATATGACTGTGAATAAAATATTAGAAGTAGCTTTTCATTAAACTAAGTTGTTCCAGATATCACTTTAAATTTAAAACTCAGCTCGAAAAGATCATTTTACATGAAAATTTTGCGTTAAACGTAGGTACTATACAGGCAACTGATTTTGCTCTACTGGCCACAAATAAGCAGATTTCTTTAATTAAACATATGCTTTTCTTTAATTAAAGCAGTTAGGTTGAAAGGTGGTATCTAAGTAATGTTTTATTCTGCAAAATTTTTAGAGTAAAAGTAGCATTAAAATAACATTAACATGTGAAAGAGGAAATAGCTGAAAAGTTGACAAATCCTTCACATTAATGACTTACGTCAACACTCTGGAGAAGTGTGATCCTTATCTGAATTTCCTTGCAGTGGTGATTCTTTCAATAAAATGCAGTAGTATTTAATATTTTTATTTGTCTTCTTTTTAAATGCATGAATGATTCCTCTATACTTCATAGCTTTGCAGCAGACTTTATTGATATAAATTAGAGTTGACCATTTAAGATTGAAGACAATTTTTATTAGTTAATTCTAAAAGCTAAGTCTAGGTAAGAAGTCTATGATTTCCATAGAAAATGTTTTTAAATGTTCTCTTTACCTTCTTAAATAATTTTCTTAGGTATTATAGACTAGTCAAATTACAGAGAAAAATTAAATGGTATTTCATATATATAGATAAATATATATACATACATATATATGTATGTATATATATGCCAAAATGTGTTTGGGCAGAACATTATTAGAAGACAGAATGAAGCTGCAAAATGCTATATACTTATTAAGAAACATTGAATGAAATATCTTGCAGGTATATTTTCTTGGTACTGAAACACTTAGGTGGCAATATTCTAAGTCTCATCTGATTTTTTTTTAACAGCTAAGTTAAGAGAAAAAGTGATTAATGTCAAAATGAAGACAAAATCACAGATTTTCCACAATACTTTATTCTGCTATATGTGATTATCTTCCCTCATATTTGGTACACAGCTTATAACTGATAAAGTTATGATAATATATTTTATTATTCATATATTTTTTTTATTTTTTTGGGTCACACCCAATGATGCTCAGGGCTTACTCCAGGCTATGCACTCAGAAATTGCTCCTGGCTTGGGGGACCATGTGGGATGCTAGGGAATTGAACCGAGGTCCATCCTAGGTCAGCCAGATGCAAGGCAAGCACCCTACCACTATACCACTGCTCTGGCCCCGTGTATTCATTGTCTATATTTAGATTTGTTCTTGATGTACATTTTTTGGCTTTAAAACAAAATTATAATTACTAGTTTCCATAATATAATGACATAATTTTTACTGTCTTAATTCTATGATCTTTGTATACCTATCATTTATCTCATCTCCCAACTTTTGCATAATAGTCCTTTATCATATGTCATTCCCAAATATTTTCTCCCAACTCTATGACTTATCTCTGATTCTCTTGATAATTTCCTTTCCAGGAGAGTTTAAAATTTTAATAAAATCTAGGGCCCGGAGAGATAGCACAGTGGTGTTTGCCTTGCAAGCAGCCGATCCAGGACCAAAGGTGGTTGACTCGAATCCCGGTGTCCCATATGGTCCCCCGTGCCTGCCAGGAGCTATTTCTGAGCAGACAGCCAGGAGTAACCCCTGAGCATCGCCGGGTATGGCCCAAAAACCAAAAAAAAATTTTTTAATAAAATCTAGTGTATAGTTATTTTATGAATTATATATCTTTGCTGTGCCTAAAAATTCATGAAAATTCCCTAGAATTTATTAAAGGTTATCTTTAGGAGTTTTATGAGTCTGTCTTTTAGTTTTAATTTATTATTTTTGTTGAGGTTCTAAAATACATGTCTGTCTTTTTTTTTTCAGTGGATTTTCCAATTTTTTAGCACAATCTCTTGAGGAGATAATTGTTGGCTTCCTTGTATTTTGTCGAATATTAGTTGACCATATAAATGTTGTTCTGTTTATGTCTCTCTATATCCTTGATTTACTTTTCTATTCTTTCACCAAGCTATGCTGCTTTAATTACTATGATCTTTGTGGCAACTTTGAAGTTTAGTAATCAGATCATTAACTTTATCCTTCATTAGTGTGTTAGTGATTTTAGGTCTTTTAGTTCTGTCTGCAAATTTTATTATCAGTTTGTTGATATACACAATCTAACTTGATTAAAATTTGATTGTTATTGAATTGAATCTTTACATTTCAGAAAACTGAGGTTTTATGAAATCATGACTGTTGTCACATCTTGGATCACTATGATAAATATTATAGAACCAGTTGCTTAACAAAAAAAAATTTTTTTTGGTTTTTGGGCCACATCCAGCGATGCTCAGGGGTTACTCCTGGCTCTGTGCTCAGAAATATGTCCTGGCAGGCTCATGTGACCATATAGGATGCCAGTGATTGAACCTGAGTCCATCCTGGGTCATCCACGTGCAAAGCAAATGCCCTACTGCTGCGCTATCACTCCAGCCCCATCAAATATTTATTTCTAATAGTTAAGCTAGATCCAAAATTGGGGTTTGTTCTGGTGAGAAATTTCTTCCTATATAAAGGTAGTTTCCTTCTTGTTATAACCTCACATGATGAAGGGATAGTCTCTTATTCCTTCTTTTAAGGTTGTTAATCATCGTCCACATGACCTCATGAAAACCTAATTACCTTGCATTGATCTCATCTCCAAATAGCAATTAAGCTTTAGTACTTCAGTATCAGCTGGTAGTGGTCCAAATTGGGCCATAACTAAAAACTTTTGGAAAAATAATTATTAAAGAAAAGACTCATTCCTGGTAGTTGTATTCCTCAAAGTGCAATGCATATACAAAATGGTATAGAAATGCACATGTCTTTATTAAAATCTTAACTAGGTTCTAGTTTTAGAAATTTCAAGCAATATTTCACTCTCATGAATGGAAGATTCCTCATTATGTGAACCACAACCCTTAATTTCTTTGTTCACTAAATGTCAGGAACATCAAAAATGCCCTTACAGGTTTTCAAAACTGACCCTATTAAGAATCACTGGAAAAGATGAGAAAAGGAAGAGCATGCTGTCAACATAGGAGAGAAAAGGGAAGGACAAAAGCAGTAAGATAACACTATTGAATGCCAGGGCACAGATCAAAATCTTAGAAAGAG